>NC_066866.1:8984618-9608785 GCF_025177605.1 Cucumis melo
TTTTTGCTATTATTTTTAGAAAGTTAAAATAATTAAATTAGTAACGACTACAACTTCGTTATGAAAAAATGAGGTCGTTAAAGAACGCTCCTAAGGTGTTCCTTGTGTAAGTATCAAATATATAATCACTTCAAAACTTCTGAAATGCATTTTGTTAAAAGAAGAAAGTAATAATCAAAACTTTTCACAAAACATGAAATGAAAAGGTGGATGTGTTGATGATTCATGTGAATGAGGGTCAACATACACAATTTTGTAAGACCATTTAGCCTAGTGGTTTCAAATTACACGTGTCATCGTATTAAAAATTTTCCACTAAAATCACAACAAAGGACGAGGTGTTAGGCGTCTAAATTAACACCTTTATTATTGACTATTGTAACAAAAAAGAAAAATACGGGTCGAATCTTTATGTGCTTATTAGACTTCAAAACCTTACTTTTTCAATTTAATTCGAATTTAGTTGTTCAATTTTGTCATAGTTTTATCAAACTTTTGTTTTCAAATTTTTACTTTCTGTCACAGTTTTTCACTAAATATTGGTTTTTATATTTTAAATTGATTTTAAAATTATCGACAAAAAATTTTAAAATTAATTTTAATACTGTCTCAACAAAAAAAAAATAGTGTAACATTTTGAAAATAACGATAAAATATAATTTAAAGATCAAAATTATAATATTTTAGAATATTGGAACAAAATAATTAATACCAAAGTTTATAGAGTGAAAACATTTAATTAATGAAAGTATTTTAGAAGGTCAATAAAAACATTGCAGGAACTAACTTTAGTAATTATAAAAAATATAAAAAAATAAAACTAGATATTTTAAATTATAATGGATTAGAAGTGAGCTAAGTTAGGATCAAAATTTTATTTTATCCTCTAACTTATTACATTATTAACTTTTATTGATAATAAAGATATTTTATTTGTTATTAACCACGTGATGAAATTAAAGTTTTTAATTCGACTCTAAACTTCAACTTTGCGTTTGATAAATTTATGATATAAGTGATACTATGATAAATTTTATATCTAATTACATTGAGTAGTACCTTTAGAGACAAAAATGAATGTATGGCGACATTTATAAAAGAATTTGCAAATATTGCAAAATATATTAGTAACATACCGTATCTACCAATGATAATATAATATGACTTATGTTTATGATCAAGATATGTTTATGGTTTAAATCTACCGCTCGTAATATATTTATAATAAAAATTTAAATTTTGTATCAAATAAATATTTTTTTTTTTAACAATTAAATGTGCCAAACGCTCATTAACTACAAAACTAAGAAGATAAACAACTTATTAAATACTTCCTTCAATACTTTTTTCTTCATTCAATATATACACAAAAACAAGTGTTATAAATACTAAAATATACATTAGATGTCCATACATAGCGTGATAAAGAAGCAAGTGATCTTTACAGTACACTTACTCTATGTGTCCTAGAAACAATGTTCATTGTCATGTGTCACAAACTATATCTTCACTTGTTGTACATATATGTCTCAAACTTACAATGTTTATGTAATACACCACCTACTTATCACTTTATCTATAAACAAAGATCTTTGGTGGATCTTGTAAACACACACAATATTAATTAAATTCGAAAAAAGTCGAAAATAATGGAAGATCTTGGAGCGTGTTTAAAATAGTTTCCTATGTTTGAGATTTTATATCAAGAAAAGTGTAACAAAACATTAACTCCAAACCTCAAAATCAATAAACATAAAAAAAAAGGGAAAATATGTTTATACATCTATGAATATAAAATAAGGTGATAACTGATATCTACTCAACAAACTAATTATTTATACAATAAAATAGGTTAGAAATTTTTTAGTTTGAAAAAAGCAAAAATTCATAATCCCCTAATAATAATAATAAGAATAATGCATTACAAAAGTAAGAAGAGGTTGCGTATTAATTAGTTAATGATTGGATAAGGTTAGATTAATTAATATTAAAAGTAAACAAAATAGTGAATAGATTACAAAAATCAAAATTGGTTTAAATAAAATAAACAAATATTGACATAAGATTCCAAATTGAAAGTAATTCGACAACCTTATTATCGTTATTATTTATTATTATTATTATTATTATTATTATTATTAGGTTCCAACCGCCTCTTTTCTTTGAGCCATATATTTTGAATTTGATTAAAAACATTACCTGGCATTCACATGATGGTGGGACCTATGGGCCCCAAACCTTTTTTCTTTATCCTTTCAATTTTTTTGTGTGTGTAAATAAATTACATTTATAGCATAGGATTTTGAAATCTATTTAATTCCTTTTTAAAAACAAATTCTTTCTGTTTCATCACAAAACTATTCTTACGTAATTAAATATTAAATATATAAGAATTGAAGCAAGTTTTGCTTTCGGTTATACTTTTATTTTATTTTGGTCCGTCAAATATTCACTATCAAATTTCCCATGGGTAGTTTTAGAAAAACTCTCATTTCCCCTTTTTAAATCAGTGTAAAAGATAACAAAATACTAAATAAATTTTATTTGGTAAATAGTTTTATTTTTTATTCATAACTAATTTTCTATTTTTTAATTGATTAAACTTTGTCTTACTTTTTTAAATTCAATTTAATTTTTCGTTGAAGTAGTTTTTATATGTTAGATTAAGCTTATTTTAATAATAATTGACTTAGTTTTATTCCTCATCTCTACTGTTGTTGTAAAAAAAAACTGTTTTTCATCCTCATTTGTAAAATTTTAACATTATTTTTTTATAAAAAAGAGTAAAAATTAAAATTAAGGAACCAAAATATTTTGATGCTCTTTATAGGTGAATGGTAAAAAATGGTAATTTAGACTATTAATGTATATATATTCTATTGTAATTAAGAAGATATTATCTTGAAGATATTATCTTATTTTGTATTATTTGTTGCCTTTCTTATCTCATAGGAACTTGCATTTATTTCTCATTTTCCTTGATGTAAAGAAAAAAGAGAAAATATTCAATAAAATAACTTTACATGGTATCAGAGCCTTCTTTAACCTAGGTTACTGTTCAAACTGCCGCCGCCGCAACCCATCCGATGCCCGCGTTCGCCACCGCTGATACTCATCTGATGCCCGCGTCTTCTCTGTGCACTTTTAGATCTCCGAAGTCGCACCAGTTTGTGTGCGTGCGAGCCGTTCTCCGTGAAACCCAGTCAAAGCCGAACCCGAGCCACCTCCTCCGTCGAAGCTTAGCCGCATCACGCCCCAATCTCCGACCTCCGCTCCCTGTTATTTGGTCTCTGTGAAACCCAACCAAAGCCAACACTCCGATCTTATTGTTTCCTCAGCTCTCTGTCATTCGGTCTCTTTAGCTCCCATCTCCGAAACCCGTCTCCAGTCATCCGAACCCGAAAACCGCTCTTCGTCTTATTAAAGTCCTTATGGGACTTCGATCAGAATATGAATCTGTTAGGGCTGCCTTGTTACACCGCAGTCCCTTGCCCTCATTGGATGCTGCTATCCAAGAAATATTATTTGAAGAAAAACGTCTTGACATCAATCTCTCTAAACATTCTGATGTTGTTCTTGCCAACACTTATTCACCATTGGAGCATCAAGCACATTTTGTAAGAATTGTAAGCTCACTGGTCATAAATTTATTGATTGTCCTAAAATAGAATGTAGGTACCGCCATAAACCAGGTCATATTCTGGATAATTTTCCCATAAAACCACCTCGACCTCGAAGCTATTTTACAAGAGCAAAGAACTTTACTAAACCCAGGAACTCCTCTGTTGTTGCTGCTACTTCAGATAATCCTACCACCCCCAGTTTCAGATAAGTGATCTCCAAAGTTTGCTATATCAGTTAATTTCATCATCTTCTTCTGCACTTGCCGTCTCACCAGGTAACTGATGGCTTCTTGACTCTGCCTGTTGCAATCATATGACATCTAATTATTCTCTTATAAACACTTCTAGTCCTGCTAAATCTTTACCTCCCATTTATGCTGCTGACGGCAATTGTATGAATATCACCCACATTGGCACCATTAATACTCCCAGTTTGAATCTTCCTCATACTTACTGTGTCCCAAACTTAACCTTTAATCTAGTATCTGTTGGTCAATTGTGCGACCTTGGCTTAACTGTCTATTTTTCTCCCAATGGTTGTCAGGTTCAGGATCCGCAGACGAGACAGACGATTGGGACGGGTCGCAAAGTGGGAAGATTGTTTGAGCTCATATCACTTCAGGTCCCTCCTCCTTCATCCATCTCTGCCCTTGTTACTGACTTTGATACATATCAGTGGCATCTTCGTCTTGGTCATGCCTCTCCAGAAAAATTGTGTCATTTAATTTCTATTAACCATTTAAACAGTACTACCAAGTTTGTCCCTTTTAATTGTTTAAATTGCAAACTTGCTAAGCAACCTACTTTGTCTTTTTTTACATCCACTTTTATATCTGATAAACCTTTTGATTTAATCCATTCTAATATTTGGGGTCCTGCCCCTACCTCCACTGTCCATGGTTATCGCTATTATGTTTTATTTATTGATGATTTCTCTCGATTTACATGGATTTACTTTCTCAAACACCGCTTTGAATTATCTCGCACTTATATTGAGTTTGCTAATATGATTCGCACCCAATTCTCTTGTCCCATAAAAATCCTTCGCACCGACAATGCCTTGGAGTATAAAGACTCCACTTTTCTATCTTTTCTCTCCCAACAGGGCACTCTTGTTCAGCGCTCCTGCTCCCACACTTCTTAACAAAATAGACGTGCTGAGCACAAACATCGCGACATTCTTGACTCAGTACGTGCCTTCCTTCTTTCTGTTGGAATTTGTGTCCTAAAACTCATACTTTGTTATTTGATTCAATGAAATTTATTATTGAATGCTATAATCTTAAAACCAATATTTTTTAAGGTCCCGAGGCTATTTACTAGTTTGTCATATATACTTAAACTTAATGTGGAGACATAAACACGGATTAAGTTCAAGTTAATAGCCCAAATGGTCTATAGTGTATGAATAAGGTTGGGTGCCTTATTCTGGATAAACACTATGGATGTGGCCTACTTCGTAGTTAGTACAAACGATGTAATTCTGAATCGTTCATGTAGAGACATGGGAGTGGGAGCGTCCTATGCAAATGGTTTGCATAAGACTGGAACTATGAAATAGTCACTTTTAGTTATAACACCGTAAACTGTAAACTGACTATTTTATTTATGATGACCTAGGTAACTTGATCTTAATCCTGAGCTAACTATGAACTTCTGTTCATTCGGTAGTATCCTTAGATCTACATAGGTGAGGGCAGCTCAACGTCGCTGGCCCAATAAGCCTTCCATTTCAGGGGTAAGACTGAATGGATAGCTAGGGACATAGGGTGCAAGATGGAATTCACTCCTACCCACTTCTGGGATAGTAGATAGGTTGTTCTTTTAAGGACTGAATCCAAGTTTTGAACAAGGGACCCCACCTTCTCATTGGCCCGAGAAGGATTCTGGTTTATAGGTTGGACCTTAAACCAATTGTTCAATAGTGGATCAGTGGGTCTTAAGGAGCAAGATGTAATCTCGGGGGTAAAACGGTATTTTGACCCAGCCAAGATTACGAACAACCTATGAAGGATTGACTTACTTATCATGGTTATATTAGGTGGACAGAAATATATCTATAGTGAAGGGAGTGCAACTAAGAGTCTTTAGTGGAATGACTCTTTAGTTAACGAATGTTGATTAACTTTGATCTAAAAGAGTTTAGCCAGTTAATCTCGAATCGTTGGAGCCCATGATCTATAGGTCAATTAGGTTCCCCTACTAGCTCATATGGATTCAACTAAGAACAAGTATGTTGAAGTAATTCGAATTGTTCGAATAAAGATAAAAGAGAGAAACTGACAAATATATATATAAGATATAAGTCGGTTTTATGTTTAAATATGATTTAAATAAATATGAATATAGATTCATATTTAAAAGCTTGAAAAGTTTAGAAAACGGTCGAAAGGGCAACATGTTGATTTTGAACTTTGATCGGATTTATATTCAAATATGATTTGAATTTTAGAAAAATGAATATGGATTCATACTCGGGAGGTTAGAATTAGTCAAGACGGAAAAAAATAGTAAAAAATCAACAAGTTGACTTTTGACTAAGAAAAGTCAAAGTTCGACTTTGACTTAAGTTGGTCAAATGACCAAAATGCCCCTTTGGCTAATTACTTTATTAATTAATGGTTAATGGGAAATGTGGCAAATTATTATGAATTTGAAGCCACTAATTTCATTAAAGAGTTAATGAATTGATTAGGTGTTGATAAGATATGAAATAATTTACATGCAAAAATTTGCATGTAAATTTCATATAAAACTTCTCATTATTGAATGAGAAAAGAAGAGGTTTTCTCTGGAAAAACACCTAAACAATTGACCCCATCTCTCTCCAAAATTCTCTTCGCATAATCGAGTCCCACAACTCCGTTCTTGGTCCTGAGCATAGTAGGTCAGCTTGGTGGTTGTCCTTGCTCGTGATTTTCAGAAAGAGAAGAAGTTTTGGACCAAAGAAGAAGTTGAGAACTACAAAGGTAAGTACATCGTTTACCTTCCTCTCTCTTCGTTTAGGTTCATCGCATGGTAGATATATGTTAACTTCTAGATCGTTTAGATGCATATAGAGTAAGGCATGATCCTTTAAATTTTGCTGCTGCATGTCTCTAGTGCTTTGTTTTTTCCATCACTTTCTGCCTCATGCCCTAAGAAATTTTGGGGTGAAGCAGCTCTTACATCCATCTATACTATCAATCGTCTTCCTTCCTCCGTTCTTCAGAACATCTCTTCATTTGAAAAACTATATGGTACTCCTCCCGACTATTCTAATCTTAAAACCTTCGGTTGTGCTTGCTTTGTTCTTCTGCATCCTCATGAACACACTAAACTTGAACCATGTGCCCGCCTCTATTGTTTTCTTGGCTATGGCACAGAACATAAGGTTTTCATTGTTGGGATCCCCTTTCCAATAGACTTCGTATATCTCGCCAAGTCACATTTTGGGAGCACACTATGTTCTCTCGTTTGTCCTCCTTCCACGCCTCCTTCTCTAGTCCTCAACCTTTCTTCACTGACACATCTATTGACCTTTTTCCTCTCTTTGAGTCCCCTCTTGGTAATGAGCTTGCTCAATCTGCACCTACTTCGGCAACCTCGGACCAGTCGTCCATCTCTGATGGTAGTCCTGAACCTACTCCAGACACCCCTCCTCGTCGTTCTACTCGGGTAAGGGAACCTCCTATTCATCTCCAAGATTATCACTGTTTTTCCACTATTGTTTCCCTTGTTGAACCTACCTCTTATCAAGAGGCTAGTACTGACCCTTTATGGCAGAAAGCGATGAATGATGAAAAGATGCACACTTGGGACTATGTTGACTTACCTCCTGGTAAAAGACCCATTGGATGTAAGTGGATCTACAAAATTATGACTCACTCTGATGGTACTATTGAGCATTATAAGGCTCGTCTTGTAGCAAAAGGGTATTCCCAAGAATATGGTATTGACTATGAAGAAACATTTGCTCTTGTGGCTCGGATGACGTCTGTTTGCAGTTTATTAGTTGTTGTTGCTGCCAAGTAGTGGCCTCTTCTTCAGATGGATGTCAAAAATGCTTTTCTTAATGGGACTCTTTTTGAAGAAGTCTATATGAAGCCACCTCGTGGTACTTCTTCTCCTCCTCACAAGGTGTATCTCTTGCGTCGCGCACTATATGGCTCCAAACAGGCTCCACGAGCTTGGTTTGCCACATTTAGCTCTACCATCACTCAACTTGGTTTACTTCTAGTCCCCATGACACTGTGCTCTTTACTTGCCACACACCCTAGGGTATTGTTCTTCTTCTTTTCTATGTTGATGACATGATTATCACAGGTAATGATCCACAGACCATATCCGATCTCCAACATTACCTTGGTCAACATTTTGAAACGAAAGACCTTGGATCTCTAAACTACTTTCTTGGCCTTGAAGTCTCTCGACGCTCGGACGGGTATTTATTGTCCCAAGCTAAATATGCCTCTGATTACGCTCAGGAATCACTGACTCTAACACAGCTTCAACGCCGTTAGATCCCAATGTTCATTTGACCCCTTATGATGGGTGTTCCCCAGCAGGGTCCCACTCTCCTTCATTGTGATAATCGTAGTGTCATCTAAATTGCCCACAATGATGTTTTCCATGAGCATACAAAGCACATCGAAAATGATTGTCACTTCATTCGTCATCATCTCTTGAGTAACATACTTCTTTTGCAACCTGTCTCCACCACTGAGCAACCAACTGATATCTTTACCAAAGCCTTACCATCTACTCACTTCAATCAATGCGTACCAAACTCAAGCTGACAGCTAAAATATTTATATTTTAAGTCCAATGTGTTTTTTTTTTTTGTAATAAATATTTTGTTTTTTCTTTAAAAAAATCCCAAAATTAAATATAGGAATCAAAATAAATAATTTGAAGATGGAAATTGAATAATTTGTAAAAGTAGGACTTAATTAAAAATTCTTAAATTACATAAACAGAAAATAACCACCAAACTAATATATTTATTTATTTTTTCTTTCTCTAATAATGGGTGAATAAATATAACCTTCTTCAATTTAGACCATTTTGGTTGTATTACTTAATACTCTTTGTGTAGGTGGAAAATAGATTTGTTATTTGAGTAGTTCTTTTTAATATAATTTGTGCTATTTTTAGTATAACAAAATTATAAATATGAGACATGATAATTAATACATTTTTTAGACCTATTTACTATTTAATTTGTGGTTAAGTTTTTACCTACCTATTTTTTTTCCAGTAAAATCGTAAAATAATTTAGTATTTTTTTCTCGTGATTAACCAAACATGTTCATTCCTTATTTTCTCATTCTAATCAGCAAACAAACATATTTTGTTATATCAATTTGGTGAACCCATACATCATTTTCAGTGAACAAATATTTACACTTGTATGAAGATGACAACAAAGGCCTCTCAAAAAAATTATTAAACCTCAAATTATTAATCAATCGTATATATTCCTATTGATCATGTTTAATTTGGACCATAATGAAAGAGCAAAAAGAAAAACCCCATTTTATTAACGTTGGAAGAATTTACACAAATCAACAACACTTCACTCCATTAAATTAACACTTGATTTTCATACAAAAAGATGCATACAAATTCATAAAATTCAAACATTGGATTGAAAATTCTTCGATGTAATTCACTTGGACTTGAAGGGAATGGCTCTAATCACAACTTGATGGTATAAAGCTGCCAATGCTGCTCCGATGAATGGTCCAACCCAGAATATCCACTGCCAAACACAATATATATATGTATATATGTAAATGTATATAATTAATTAATCACTATTTGATCACATTCCTTTTTAATTCCCTCGAAAATTCAAATTAATTAACAAACTCACATGATCATCCCACGCTTTGTCCTTGTTGAAGATGATGGCTGCTCCCAAACTCCGAGCTGGGTTGATGCCGGTGCCGGTGATCGGAATTGTCGCCAAGTGGACTAAGAACACTGCAAACCCAATCGGTAGCGGCGCCAATATCTGTTCCATAACATTTTTTTTACTTCTCATAAACAATCTATAACTCTATATAGTTTATTAGAAACAGACTCTTAATTTTTACTCACCGGAACGTGTGAGTCTCTGGCGCTACGTTTAGCATCAGTGGCGGAGAAGACGGTGTAAACAAGAATGAAAGTACCCACGATCTCAGCGCCAAGGCCATCCCCTTTGGAGTAACCGTCGCTCACAACGTTAGCTCCACCCCCGAGCCTTTCGTAGGGCTTGGGTTGGAACCCCTTCACCACTCCCGCGCCGCAGATAGCACCAAGGCATTGCATGACCATGTAGAAAATCGCCCTAGTCAACGACAATTTCCTTGCCAGGAACAACCCAAAAGTGACCGCTGGGTTAATGTGGCCACCGGAGATTCCAGCAGTACAGTAAACGAGAGCAAAAATCATACCACCGAAAGCCCAAGCGATCCCCTGAATCCCGACTGTCTTACAGGTATTACCATCCGCTTCCTTGGACCGGACGACACCCATGACAGTCAAAACGGTGATGTAAAGAAAGAGAAAAGTAGCGAAAAACTCGGCGATTCCTGCTCTGTAAAAAGACCATGAAGTGAGCTCCTCTGGCTCGAAGAGAGGAGCCGGTGGTGGCTCTTTGTAGTCCTTGGCATCGTCTTGGCTCTGCGCCGCCGTCCCAATGGGCTGCCTCTCGGTGAACTTATTGGCTCCCAATCGGACATCCTCGTCCTTTCCCTCCATGATTTCTTCTTCCTTTTAGGATACTGTGTGTTTTTCAGTAGGTGAAGACAATGGTGCAGAACGGCGTATGGTGGGGGGGTTATATATAGAGTGTAATGTAAAATTAAATTATAATGATGAGGAAGAAGATAGAGACAGGAGGGGTGTTTTGGTAATTTAAGATATATTTTATTAATTTATGGCTAAATTACAAAAAAATGCCCTCAACTTTGTTTTTTAAAAGTACCCTAAAACTTTTAAAAGTTTCAAAAAAGGTCCCTAAACTTTTGAAAATATACGACAAATACTTTTACCGTTGGTATTTGTTGGATATAGTTAAATTTTTGTTTCAAAAATACTCATCAACTATTGAAAAGTCTAAAAAATATCTTTGATCTTAAAAAATTAAGAAATACTTTAATTGATCCAAATTTACACCAATTTTCTTATCAACTAAAATGAAAATCAAAATTTTAAGTTAAAACAATAGCTTTAAATTAACATATAATCATAGATCACAAATATAACCAATCTCAATAGTTATTGTTATAATTAACATATAGTTAATTGTCAAATAAAAAATGTATTTGACTATTAATCCATATTGATAGTTTGATAGGTTTATCGGTGTGAGATCTTTGTTTTCTATTTGACTAGTTGTTGTTTCAATATGTTTTAAGGAGATTATTTTTGAAACTTTGTGAGATTTTTCGGAATTTTATGTTTTCACCAAGGTTTAAAATATGAATGTTTATTGATATATCGAAATCTTAATTTTATAAAAATCTCAATTTCAATAAATATTTCTAAAAAATTATAAAAACAACAAATTCAAAAGATAATTTTAAATTAGTAAAAAAAATGTTTTATTATTCTCAAATAAGTAAACATGTTTATATATATTATTTATATTAGTGTTATTTTCATGTTTTATTTTTTGTGATTCATGGATTTTTCTATGATATAATGGAAATATCGATTCACCATTTTTATTGATATTGAATCCACAAAGATGTGAAAACATTGACAAAAATATCTATATATCGATGAAAATTTAAAACTATAGTTTTAACTCAAAATTTTGATTTTATTTTTAGTGCTAAAAAATTTTGTATAAAAATTGGATGAATGAAAATATTTTTAAATTTTTTATAAATGTAAGGGCATCCACAAAATTTTCAATATTTAATGTGTATTTTTGAAATAAAAGTTTAATGATTTTCATCTAAAATTAACAAAAGATATATTTTAAAAAAACTTAATGACGTTTCTGAAACTTTATTAAATTTAGAAGTATTTTGGAGACAAAATTCAAAGTTGATGGACATTTATTTTATAATTTAAGGGTAATTTATTTCAAAATAAAGAATGTTGGGAGGTTAAAAAGGTGAAGTTGAATGTAGTGGCTTGGGGTGTTGGTACACGTTGCAGGATGATATAATAGAGTAGGGCGGGGTCTACTAAGAGTGTGTATAATGCGGCTTCCGGTGACCGACCGTTTGTGGTGGGGAGGCAGATTAAATCCGTCATGTGATATTTAGATGTCCATTGATAATGACCACGAAGCTTGGAGAAGAGCTATTTTAGTCACTCATAATCTCATCATTTTCTTTTCTTTCAAATCAAACTATTTTAACCTTTTAGACAAATAACATGTTCTATTCTAAAATTCAACTATTTTTTTCGTACCAGATAATGAGGAGACAAGCATGGGTTTAGAACGTAATTCAATTGACATTTATTTGCAATATCGAAAATTAAGAATTCTGTAATTTAAGTTTGTCAATTTTAATTTATCTTTAACTTATAAATAATAGATATGTTAACGTATTTGGAGGTACATTGAGTTAAATTTAATTTTTGAATATAATTTCTTTAAAAGTATTAGGGCGATATATTGATGGTGTATCAATATTTTCTTTATTGAATATTCTTTTTGTAAAATTAAGATAGGGATAGTTGGTAGAAGTCCACATAATTTAACATTTCTATATATATAGGATTAAAAGAAAAACCCTAATTTGAAGGTGATGATCTGTCAGTTGTTTAGTCGTGTGTGAGTGAGGAATGATAAGTCATGTCTTGTGCACTATTAGGGATTCCTTTTCATAAATTATTAAAGACAACTGTGCCCTCAAATTTCCTCCTCATCTTCTACGCTCCCTCTTCTTTATTTTCAATTATGAAGTCTTGGAAATTGTTTTATAAATTTATATATCTATAATATATCCTTTTTATATATCTACATGTAGATATATAAATATGAATTTTAAAACTAATTTAGGGACATTCCCAACTTGTAAGGATATACTAATCACATATTACTATACTAAAAATTATTTTAAAATATCCGATAAGTTACGATAAACAATATTACAAAACCTTCTTATTTTCTATTTATCATTTTTTACTCTTTTATGACAGTTTTTCATTGTCAAATTAAAATAGTTTACACCTCAAATACATATTACTATAGTTCAAATTAAAATAATTTATACGAAAAAAATATAAACTATTATAACCTACTTATAATACTTCTAATCATTTTTTTTAGAGAAGGAAAGAAATATTATGATACAAATTTAAAAAATACTTGATGAAAGTTCAGTGTCTTGAAATTAACACATTTCAGTATTTCAAATGCTTCTTATGAATTTTATATCAAGAGAAAATATAACACAATCTCCAGACTTCAAAATCAATCAACGTAAAAATATAGGAATATATATATATATATATATATATATATATATATATATTTGAGAAAGAGGAGACTAAGAAATGTTTTATACACTTATATAAAGTATTAAATGGGGAAATGTACTCAATAAATTAAGTAGATATTATTTAAAGTTGTATACAATCAAACACCTAATATAGACAGCAAATGTGTTTGAGTTTGAAAAAAGGCAATGATTTTTTAAATGTGAAATAATGGATTTAAAAGAGAAAGAAGGGATTTGTTTATTGATTAGTTAATGATTGGATAAGGTAATATTAAAAACAAAGAAATTAAAATTATGAAAAGGTTACAAAATGATAATGAAGGAACAAAAATAAAATAAAGTTTTATTTAGAGATAAGATTCGAAATTGAGGTATGCGACAACAACCTTACTTTTTCTTAACGTTCCAACCGCCTCTCTTCTTTCAGCCATGTATTTGTTTAAAACATTACCTGGCAATCCCATGGTGGTGGGACCCTTCATAGGCCCCCATTTTATTTTTTCTTTCTTTCTTTCTTTTCCAATTTTTGAATTACGTTGTTATTTGTTGCAAACATTATAATAATCTATTTAATTCCTTTTTTTTCTTGAACAAAAAAAAAAAAAAAAAAAAAAACCAACTTGTAATTACCTCATCAATTTCTAAAGCTATTGTTCTATAATTAAACATTTAATATGTGGAGCAACTTTAATATTGGTTTAGGGTTACACAATATATTAATTACCAAAAATCCAATTTCATTAGGTGGAGCATTAATCCCTCAAATAACAATCGTCCGTCTCTTTTCCTTTTGTTTTAAATAACTTTCATCACTTTTCTCTTTTTCACTTTGATCAATTTATATATTTTCATTTTGAAATTGTTGGATTTTGTTACACACTTTCAAATTAAATTCAATTTTTTCATCAAATTAATTTTAGAATATCAAATAAATTTAAATTAAATATTTGATTTCTTAGTCTATAGCTATTGTACTGCCCGAAAAACAATGCTAAAAAGAAAATTAAACAACCCAAAATAGACTTAAATAAACATTTTAAAAGAAGGTAGATCAAATTAAACCAATTGTAAAACGTGTAAGGACCAAATTGAAGATTTTAAAATATATAGACAAAGAAAAATTATAATTGAGAATACTAAAATGAAATTAATATATATATACATTTTTTTGTGGAATTTTTAGTATAGCGAAATTGTAAAACTAAGAGATGGAACCATTGGTATTGAAGAAGGTTATTAACATATCTTATGTACTAAATTATCCTCGAATTTGCTTTTTAATCTGTGGTTATGTTTTACCAAACTATCCTTTTCAGTAAAATTGTTAAACAATCTGGTATGTCTTATTAGTGAAATTTCATGTGATTTATATATTTTTTTGATAGAAATTTAAATTAAAAAAAAGGTGAAATAATATTTGAAATTTGAGTATTGTAGTATAAAGTTGAAGCATTAAATACCTTTTATGTTTGGTCTTTCTTTATTAAATCATTATTATAGTTTCCCTATATATAAAAATGAATATAATATAATATATATATATATATATATATATATATATATATATATATATATATATATATATATATATATATTTTAACACTTTATTATAATACTTTTGGGTGGCTCGAGAAGAAGCCAAAAGAATTATTATTTTGGTTTCTACCAAACCATTACGAATAAATTGAACCCAAAATGTAAGATGGGCTAAGTCTTGACAAAAAAACTACTAAGCTAATGACACTTTTAAAACTTATTAGGTAACAAAATTCACAAGTTCTATAAGAAAACCGTATATCTATTCACAAGTTCTTTTCTTTGATTTTGCACTAGGGATAGATGTGGCACCATGTGAGGTGGAAATTGTGGACTCAGTCCACGATTTTTTGAAATCGTAAACTAGGTCTCTGATTCCAATACCTGTTTTTGTCAAATCCTTTTCTTGTCCACTATTTTTTTCATTATTTATTAAAATAATAATATATATATATTTTTTTAAAAATCTTAACTTTATTTTTAAAACTTGTTTCTTCAACTGTTTTTTTTTAATTTTTTTTAAAAGTACCATATTTTTTTTCATTATTTTCAAACAACTACATTATTCTTTTTAACTTAATTTATATTTGTATCATAAATATTATTAATATAGATGCTCATTGTGCATTATGCTTAGTGTCTGCCATGTGTCACTCCCCCTACCTCCAACTTCCTTGTCAAATGTCTTGAACATAACAATCCTCGTGTTATTTTCTTGTCAAATGTTCCGAAGATGTCAATTCTTAGTGATCATGTATTTCACCTCAATGTCAAATTGCTTACAAATAATAGCATTTTGTGGGTTTTGAAATTTATGCATGATGAAAAGAAATTATGAAATTGTAGAAAGTTGAGAAAGAGGAAAATTTTGAGTTTTTATAAATTATTTATTTGATTTATTTTAATACTATCCTTTTTCAATATCCGTGTCCCAATTGTGTCTCATTTTTATACCAATTTGGTATATGAGTTTAGCTATTTTATGTACATTAATTATTTTACTCATTTTCGTCCATATTGAAGGAATTTGTTCTTCCATTTTGGAATTCCGGCAAATCTCTTTCATTTTGATATTCATATTATTATGTCACGCATACTTCATGGTGATATATAATATGTGCACAATTTTTTTACTCATGGTAGCCACATGGTATTGAAATTTCTTTTGTCATACCATTTTAGTGATAGTATTAAATTAATATATAAAACAATATTTATATATTTTATAGAGATATGCAATCCATCTATTAATATATTTAGTTAATTTAAAATTATTGATTGATCTAATAGCTTAAGTTAGCGAATAAAGATAAATTTAATTATATATTATTAACAGTTATTTATTTATAACCATACATATGTATTGTACATTTGTTTATTGAAATATACCAAAAAAGTGCATCATATAAGATGATAAAACAATCTTCGTCAACAGAATTGGGGAATGGAGAGAAAACTGAGAAATGAATAATGATGGGGAGATGAGAGTGAAAAAACTATATTCTTTACTTTTTAAAATAAAGGAAACAAAATATTTTCTTGTCTGATAATCTTTTAGGGCTTAAATGTAATTGCGTTTAGAATAAATGGACAATTGTGCAAGAAAAAAAGAAAAGGTAATTGTGTGGACAAAAAGTGAAAAGTGAGTGTAGTATAGAGGGCCATATATGCAATTAGCCGTTTTGTACTGGGCTAAAACCAAACCCAACTCAAACAATTCATATTTCAAATTGGGCCCTGTGTTCTTGGGCCAATTTTATTCAAAAAAAGGAAAAAAGAAAAAAAAAGATTAATTGCAATTTTAGGTATAATACTTAAGTATAAAAAAATATTTTAAAAATTGTAAATATATCAAAATTTATCGGTGATAAATTTTTTTCAATGATAAATTCTTATCAATGATAAATTCTTATGGTCTATCAGTGATAGACTTGATATCTGTCTAATAGATCTTTGATAATTGTATGATATATCAAATTAGTTTGTGATAGCCCTTTAATACATGTGTTGTTTTAAATTGGGTAATCATCTAATAGTTTTTTATATTTGTATGATAGACCTCTGATAGTCATATAATATATCTAATTAATTTGTAATAATCCTCTGATACATAAACATGTTGTTTTAAATTTGGATAGCCCTATAATAATTTTTGCAGCAGCCCTCAAATAGCCATTTGATGTATTTAATTAACTTGTAATAACCCTTTGATATATATATATATAATAACCCTAATTCCTTTTCCTTTCCCTCTTCCAAACAATTTCTAATAGTTGTTTAATATATCTAATTAATTTAATTTGTGATAGTCCGCTGATGCATATAAGTTGTTAAAATAATAATAAAAAAAAAAAACCACAAAAAAGGATTGATGAAAGCTTTGAAATAAGTAGATTGTCTATTAATTAACTTACATTTTACTTTATTTGATTATCTATTCAATTAACTTATTGTAAATATAATCCAACGGGACATACCATCACGTATGGTAAAAGTTTTCACTATTACTTAGAAAAGCTCTAAATCAATAGGAAAAAAGACTAAGCAATCAAAACAAAAATTGTACAAGAACACTGGTGAAGATCAACAAAGAACACAGAGATCGTAAACAAAAAATAGGCCAAAATAAAAATCATACAAGAACAATTGTAAACTAAAAAAAGAAGTTCTTCTTGCCATCACCGATCCCAAATCCTAATAAAAATCATATGAAAACCAAACATAAATCACACAGTATAAATCTAAACGATAAGTCTAATACATGATATTTAACGAAAATAACATGAAAATAAAATAACAATAAAAACGAAATCACAACGTAACTAGCTAATATCATCTCCAATCCAATAACAATCACATAATTACATAAAAATTATAAAGAAATGAGATAGAAATCAAATAGAAATCAGACAGAAATCATATAGTAATCAGATAAACTAAAAAAACTATCAAAAACGTATATTAATATGCTAAAAAAAAAACAATACACTGTTGTAGTTCCATCAAAAAAAATAACAATTATATCTTTGACATACAACGATGGTTCGGAATCGCCTAATAGGGATTTCTAATAGGGATGTAACTTTTCTGCTCTTTTCCACCCAAATTCTTCATCACCTAGCTTTAATATCTTCCTCAAGCAGGTCATCAATCGGGAATCCAACCAATAATGCTATCATAACCTCAACTTCCGTCTCTTTCTCTAGATCCTTCATGTTACCCTTTTTCTTCTTCTTTAAAACACTCTTTATATACTTCTATACAAAATCATCTATTATGTTAAATCCTCGTACAATGGTAACAACGGCTGAAACTGGAGTTTAGAGAGAGAAAGAGATAGAGAAACTTGTAGAGGACAAATGACAACCGGCGACCATAATAACCATCGATTGGAGTTGAGAGAGAGAGAGAGAGAGAGAGAGAGAGAGAGAGAGAGTTACAGAGGAGCAATAGCAACCGATGACCATAACAACGCCGTCAATTGGTTGAACCACTGAAGATGAGAAGGTGAGAGAGCAACAAAGACGGCCGAAGAGGCTGGAGAGAGTCAAATTTTGGAACAATATTTTAAAAATCAAATTGTTGTAGATCGTGATTTAACTTTTTAATATATTTTAATTTTACCATATTTACCATATACTAAATAGGGATGATAGAAGCTTAATGTATCAAAAGACTTTGCTTCAAATTCCCTTGTATTAAATTAAAACACTCAACTAATAATTGAAATATAACTTCATTCTTAAATTTCTATAAATATATCAATTTAAATCTCGAAATTTCATAAAGTGTATTTAAATAAAACATCATGAAGTTTAATTTTCGCGACTATGAAAGTTCGATATTTAAATTAATACACTTGATTGTAAAAGTTGATGGTTAAATTAATTGATAGTTTAAATGATATAACCCCTAAAATTCATAAATATGAATCCATATTTATGTAAAAGAAAATGATGGATTTTCTTTTTCTTTTCATAAAAGTCAAATGATAATGGTACCAAACTACTACTTCATGGCCAATTAACAAGGGGTGAGAAATTGGGTTAAATGGGAAAGGACTGTGACGGGGGAGTTAAGAAAGAATGGGGGAGACAGTTAGGGGAACAATATATTAGAAATGAAAACCTTTATTTAATTTTCTATGAAGATTGAAAGCAATAGCTCTTTTACTATATTTAATTTGATTCTTTTAGAAAAAAAAATTAAAATTTAAAAAGTAATGAAAGAAAAACGTTAAACGAAGCTATCCCTTAAGAGATTTCAAAAGCATTAGAGATTTTTAATTAAAAAAGAACTTGAGATGAAAGTTTTGAAAAACAAAATTACATCAATTTATGGAGAAAATATTGTCATGAACGTTACATCATTGAACACTCATTTGATACTTCTTTCGCTTCATGCATAAAAAGATATACTATCATCCAATCTTAGGAAGATTACGAAGAACATTAGATTCTAAAAAACCATAATTTTTAAAATTAAATGTGCTTATATCTTTACTAGTTATACAAAGCTTGTAGTATTTTTAGTAATTTTCTTACATAAATATAATATTCCTTCAAAAGAAGATATTGGAGTAAAGGTTAAACATGTATTACGATTTGTTGAAAAATTAGTTTATATGAATTTATTATTTTATTTCAATAAATCTCAATGTGATCTACTTGGTGGTGAAGATATATAAATATTATTTATCTAAACCCACAAGAGTCAAATCTTATACAAGTTATTTAATACATATAGAAAGATTTATTTTTATTTCCTTTGTTATAGTTGTCTATGAAGCATATCATAACAACTATTACTTAAATCATGTTGAAATCCTAACGATTTACGACGTTAGTCAATTCTTATATAAAAACAATAAAATATGCAATGATGGCATCCCTATTAACACACTCTTTCATATTTTTTCCTCTAAACACATATTATCATAATATTACCAATTATAACATTTCTCTCAAACACATATTATCATAATACTAGGATTATCATAATCTTAGGATTATTATAGTCATTTTCTCCCATAGCTCTTCCCCCCTCCCAATGCACCCGAAAGGTTTATTGACGAAGGTCTGTTACCAACAATATTCAGGAAGTGTAATGACCTGACTTTTCAAGATCTCTACTTGGTGTCAATATTGACATACAATAAATTTAAAACAAAATCGATCAACTCTTTTATTGTAAAATAATTTAAAAATTTATAGGATAATATTTGATCTGGGTTTCCTAAAATGTAGAAATAAATATCTAAATAAATTATAAAAAAATTAAAGCCCAAGCTGAAATGAATCATTTTAACATCCAAAACTTCAACATGATACTAAGTAGAAGCGTTGACATTGTTCTCATATGGCACATTCAATAGATCTCCTTACCATGCGCCTAGTATGTTCTTTGCCTTTATCTGAAATCATGATATAAAAAGGGATGAGTAAAAAAAAAAAAAAAAAAAACTCAATAAGTGACCCACTAGATGAACATGTTAACTTTCTTATCTAGGTATCAGTGTACGTCCTAGAGCATATCAGTCGATGTGATCTCGAAGGAACTCATATTAGTCATAAGTGTGAACATGAAGAGCACATATTAATCATAAGTATGTTCCTGAAGGAACATATATCAGTCATAAGTGAACCCAAAAAAACATGTTTAAGTCATAAATGTAGGTGATGATCCTGTAGGACACCGAGACATAACATATGGGCGTACACAACCTGATATATAGAAAAGCTAACAGTTACCATCGGTTTAAACATGTAACATTCCAGATTCATACTCTGTATCAAGACATAAGCATATCTCATGAATACTTAGATCATCCTTAACAGTTCACGACAACGTATCATAACATAACATAGTAAACCATTCCAACACAATAATGACATGCTTTCACAACGTCAATTTAGATTCGAGGGTAAACGGATAGTAAGTCCACTTACTTCGATGATATGCCTAACTAGTTAGCAAACCAAAATCCTTTATGTCTTGAATAAGAAGGTCTTAAATCAACCTCCAAAGAGTCGGGGTCTGTTTGGTAGAGAATTTGAAAACAGAAATTTGAAAAACAAAGGATTAAATGAAAACAGAGTTGCATTTTATGTTTTCATATATGCATTTGGTAACATATTCAAAAATTAAATTCTAGTTTTAAAAAATGTTAAAATGTGTTTCATATTATATTTATATATTTATAAATCATAAAACTAGTCTTACTTATTCGATAATAAGTTATTATTAATTTATTTATGAATATAACTTATTAATTTATTCATAAATATAACTTATGTTTAAAAAATTGGTTAAATTGCAATTTTAGACGATATTATTTGGAGAAATTTACAGTTTAGCCTATGTTTGAAAAAACCTCATTTATAGTCCTTATGATTTTTGATAACCTTTATAAATAGTTCCTATGAACAAGACTATATCCTATGATTTTATCAAACCAAAAGAACTAAATTCTAGTTATAAACCATAGAGATTAAATTCTATCATTTTAAAATCATAAGGACTAAATTTGTAACTCAATCTAAAAATTTATATAATTATTTTTGTATTATGATTATGATTTACAATACATTATATAATACATATTATACTTAGAAGTATGAATTGAGTTTAGAACATAACATAATGTAATGTTTTTATATGTATTTATTATAATTCTAATATTTAAAATGTAAAATTCAAATTCTGGATACAATGGAAATATATATAAAAAAAATTGTTTTCATAATTTTTACTGTTTGGATTACAAAATCTGAAAATAGTTTTCAGAAACAGAATCTGGATAGTCAAAACGCATATTTATTGAATTTGGTGAATCTGAAAACATAAAATAGAATCTAGATTTTCTACCAAAGAAGCCCTTACTTGCTCATACATATGCTTCCAACTTAGTAAGAAAGAACCAATCTACACATAACCCAAAAGTTAGGAATTTAAAATCTACCTTTGAGCACTGGAACTATACTAAAAAGGTTCCAAAAGTCTCAATAGTCACCAAAAGTTAAAATTGCCAAATTGATCTTATACTTTACTAGGCAGCAATTCAAAACACCTTGAATCTTCAATCTAATATGAAAAACATAATGGGTATCACCAAATCAAAGCTAAACATCAATGGGTATTTAACCCCATGCCAAAATTCTACCATAAAACTCACCTTAACCCACCAATAGGCAACCTTCAGCGCTGTTGACAAAGTCACTTTAGATTTTGAATGTCCTTCTTCAAGCCACAATTTAATACTCCAACAGCAAAAGTACAACAACATTTAGACCCCAAATTTTGGTAACAAAAAACTTGATGAAAACTTGAGGGAAAACTCACCAACAACTGATATTTACAACGATCATGTGTTGGCGATGACAACCCACAGCAACGGCAGAGTGGTGACAGCGTGTGGCGGATGGCAGGGAAGTATCATTGGTTCTGTAGGTATGTGGTTGCGTGAGGGTGAAAGAGATGGGGGGTCTGCAGCTGAATACTCCACACTTTTGATATATATAAATATTTATATTATATATTTACTAAACCAACCTCAATTATTTTGTCCAAAATTTCCCCTTCTTTTCAAAATTTCAAACTTTCACTAAATCAACCTCAAAAGCCCAAATCTTTGATCAATTAGTCCAATATTTCAAATCTTCCACTGCTTACCATCCAAATTGAATTATCCTAATCGTACCAGTTTGATTTTTAACCTCAAACATTCAAAATATGGCCCAAATAATTTCAAATAACTAAATTACCAATTACTTGAAAATTTGGGATGTCACAAGAACTTATGACAACCAAGAGTTATCAAGCAATGTTTTCATTAGGGAGAATGCACCAAATTTTTCTAGCAAAGTTTTGAATGAGACAATTATTAAATTATGACTTTTTTTCCTTCACTAGGTTCTTATCTCATTGGGTTTTTCCTAGTAATTTTTTGGCAAATCATTATATCTTATATATTATGATCATCTAAGGAGAGTGTTAACAATATTTGAATATGATGTTAAAAATATTTGAATATGATATAGATGTTTATAAATATCCCCAAATATATTTACCTCTATCTTCTCTAATGTCTATCTTTTCATATCTTATAAACTCTATAAATGGTAGTCATTGAGACCTTTGAAACATATGAGTGAATAAATAGTATATTCACTTTACTTTACTTTGTTTTTGTTATCTTTATTTTATAACACGTTCAACTTTTTTCAATACTAAATTTTATTTGTGACGATTCTTGATCTTCATTTTTTAATTAATCAAATAGTTTGGTATTTTAACATTCATCAATTGATTATATTTTGTTTTTCCTCTCGTTTGAAAGAAATGTGAAACAAATTGTACTGAATTGCTTGATTTTTTCATTGATAGATGTTGCTTATTTATACAATTACAATGAGGTAAATATGGTAGAAAATAATGACAATTGATTACAATTTAATTTATAATTATGGGCTTAAATTATGGAATTATTGATTACAATTTAATTTACAATTATGGGCTTAAATTATGGATGGAGATTTAGGAAGATTGATTTATTTCCTATTATCCCTCCTCAAACAGACGACTTAGGTTGAGTCAGTAGTTTGTTGCGAAGATGAAGAAAGGTTGGAGCCAATAGCTTTGTGAGAATATCAGCAAGTTGCTTGTCAGAGAAGATGTGACAAACAGAGATATCTTTGCGAAGAACTTTTTCCCGAATAAAGTGATAATCAATCTCAATGTGTTTTGTTTTTGCATGGAAAACAGAATTATGAGCAAGAGAGATAGCGGAAGCATTATCACACCATAGTGTTGGTGAAGTTCTTAGAGGAACACGGAGATCATAGAGAAGTTTCCGTATCTAGTAAAGATCAGCAGTAGTAGTGACGAGAGAACGATATTCTGCTTCTGTGGAAGAACGAGAGATTGGAGGTTGCTTTTTAGAAGACCAGGAGATTAGATAAGAGCCAAGGAAGGCAATGAATCCATAGGTAAAGTGTCTATCAGAAGTATCACCTGCCCAATCAGAGTCACAAAAGGTTTGAAGAGAGAACAAACCTTCGCGAAAATTTATTCCAAGAGTTGGAGTACCACATAAATATCGGAGGATGCGTTTGACTGCCAAGAAGTGAATGACAGTCGATTTGTGCATGAATTGGCTAACACGATTTATGGAGAAAACAATATCAGGACGAGTAAATGTAAGATATTGCAAGGAACCAACTAGTTTGTTGTATAAAGATGGATCATTAAAAGGTGGTGCAGTGGTGTAGAGGTCAAGAGAAGAAGATATTGGTATGGTACAGGAATTTACAGAGATCATTCCTGATGTGTGAAGAAGATCATTGAGATATTTGGCTTGATTGACAAATAGGTCATTAGGGAGGGAATGTATTTCGAGACCACGAAAGTATTTTAAGGGACCAAGATCAGATATTTGGAATTCAAGTGCTAATTGAGTTTTGAGGAGAGAGATATAGAAAGAGTCGGGGCTAGTGACAATGATGTCATCTACATACAGGAGTAAGTAAGTGAGAGAAGATCTAACTGATCGAATGAATAAAGAAGGATCAACGTTGGACACAACAAATTCTAGTGTAAATAAATAAGAGGTAAAGTGTTCAAACCAAGCAAGAGGAGCCTGTTTGAGGCCATACAGACTCTTGTGGAGAAGACACACGTGGTTTGGGCAGGTTTTATCTTGGAAACCTGTAGGTTGAGACATGTATACTATTTCCTGAAGAATACCATGAAAAGGCATTTTTGACATCTAACTGTGTCAAGGACCAATTGTATTGAGCAGCCAGAGCAAAAGTAATTCAAATAGTAGGTTTCTTGAAAACAGGACTAAAAGTTTCATCAAAATCAAAACCATGTACCTGGTGATAGCCTTTTGCAACTAGGCATGCTTGTGACAAGCAACTGAGCCATTAAGATTATATTTGGTATGAAAAACCCATTTATAGCCAACAATATTCATGGATGGATGTCGAGGTACTAAGGACTAAGTATCTTGTGCTTGAAGAGCATTAAATTCCTCACACATTGCGTTTTGCCATTCAGGACATGGCAATTGTTTCTGTACAATGGAAATTCTGATACTTGAGTCAGTTCATGGATAATACGTTGATCTATGTTTAGAGTGTTGTACCTTAATTCATAACATTGTAATTTGTCAATTACTACACTTGCAATATAATCTCTTATCATGGTTCTAAGGTCCCCCGGATGTAGATTCTGAGCCCTCGAACTGGGTTACCAAAGTTTGATGTGTTCTCTGTGCTTTATGTGCTTCCGTAGTTGTTCTTTCTGTTATTAACTCATAATACAACAAACAGTACAACAATAACTAAGAAATTGGTCTGCAAAAATGGAGAATAACTTATATGTATTAAGACCAATTGAGTCTAAAACAATTTTAAATCATGAGATGTTTAAAATTGATGAGACACAATTGAAAAGGCAAAGAGTTTCTCAGAGTACCTATCTTTGACACGTAAGACTTGGTCATATTAATCTCAATAGAATTGAGAGATTAATTAAGAGTGGTCATCTAAGTTAATTAGAAGACAACTTTTTGCCTCCATATGAGTCTTGTCTTGAGGGTAAGATAACCAAAAGATATTTTAATAGAAAATGTCTTAGAGCAAAAGAATCTTTAGTGCTCGTTGACTTGGACCTTTGTGAACCAATGAATGTCAGAGCACAAAAATGTTATAAATATTTCATCAGTTTTATTGATAATTATTCAAAGTATGACTACATTTACCTAATGCATCCTAAGTCCAAGGCCCTTGAAAAGTTTAAGGAGTATAAGTCAGAGGTTGAGAACTTGTTAGGTAAAATAATCAAGACACTCTGATGGGATCGAGGTGGAGAGTATATGGACCTGAGATTCTAAGACTGGTTGATAGAACATGAAATCTAGTATCAACTCTCTACACTTGGTCGCCTCAGTAGAATGATGTATTAGAAAGAAGAAACAGAACCTTGTTAGACACGATTCATTTAGTGATGAGCAATGCTTAACTGCCCGATTCATAGGACATGCAGTAGAAAATGTTGTCTATATTTTGAACAATGTTCCCTTAAAAAATGTTTATGAAACACCTTATAAGTATGACAGGGCATAAATGTAGTTTCAAATATATATATAACAAAAATAAACTAAAACATCTACAAATATAGTAAAATTTCATTGTTTATTAGTGATACTACTATCATCTATAACTAATAGACACTGATAGACATTGACAAACTGTGATATTTTACTACATTTGAAAATATTTTCAACAGTTTGACATTTAAAACAATTTCCCTAGAGAGTAATCTATTTTTATAAAAACTTCCAAAATTTAGGATGATAAAATATTATTTGGACGATCTTTTAAACTTAATTTCAAAAGTTTAGGTAGTATAAAGGTAAACTTAGGAGCGAAATGCACGTGCTTGTAAAAGTTTAGGTACTGATGAGAAACATTTAGAAAATTTAAGGTCAAAACATTCTTCGTTGTCCCGTGACTAAAATCGCAACTAAAGGGAAAAAAAAGGAGTATTTTGAAAAATATAGTGTTTTTTGAAAGTAATGACAAAAATAGGATAGTTTGAGAAAAAAATGATAAGAATAGTGTGTCGGCAACATTGAGTCCTTGGGTTTACTGAATAATTTATTCTATATTTTCTATGGTTTGTTCACATATTGAGCTCAAATCTTGTATATTGTTTTCCAGGGAGTAAACGTGTACGTCTTGAACAAAATTATTATGAACAATTGCAAATAATATAAATAAAAAAATGTGCAAGTGGTAATCGACTTGTATTAATATATATTAAATGTATATTAAATTATTATACATTTAATAGATACTTGTATTAAATGTATAAAAGAAATCATATTAAATTCTTACCACGCGATAATAGTAAGCGCCATCAGGTGTAACGAAGCGTCTGGTAATTGACTTGTACTAGGAAAAATAGTTATCTGATACTGTCGGCTCATGTGTTGCTACTGCTTCTGCGCGAAAATTATGTAGCAAATGCCACATTGCTATATGCTCTAGATGATTCCTAGGCCAATCTTAATCGTGCTTGCCTCTTAAATCAATTTGGTGGAGGGTCAGATATGTGATGCTAAACTCTAGTGGCATTTGCAACATACCAAACTTTCATAACACACGATTTGCTTGATGCTTCTCAACGATATGAAGACAAATCATAGGACCTATGTAAATCTATATCACTTGACGATTATGACATCGATCAAGAAGTAATGCCATAATGTTGGACGTGTATGATGTCCAATTAATTTGTTAAAAAAACAAACGTAGGTAGGCAACAAAAACCATAACTATACAACATTCGTATAAAAGTTTACTACTTGAGGGCGCATAAATCAATCAAATATCATTCAATAGGTCAACAACATATTTGCTGATTGTTCAGATGAAAGTAGAACACCGCTTCATCTCATTTGTGAAATAAATTATCAATAAGTTATAAATAGTGCAAATTTTATTAAAAAAAACAACATATACATGAAATAATACTTAAAACTCAACGATCGACCAATTGAAGCCTGTAGTGGTCTTTGTGGCGGCACAATAGGAAATCTGTCATATGCCCATACTTGTAGCAACATTAATGGGCCAGTGATCTCTAGAGACTGTACATTACTCGCTCGACACAGTTTCCTATACAACCATGCGATGCATGCAGCGTCCCAAACATACGTACTATCCTGGTCGAAATCAATTATAAGTGGAAGAAACATACAATGGACTAGGGTGTTTGACTTGTTGGCAAACAGAAAGTCGCCAATCAACTGCAACATGTATACACGAGTGTATCTCTGAACGCTCAGAACATCAACATTTGATGACAATTATGTAAACTATTCTGTCAACCATGTAAGACTCAACTGTTGACCTTTTATGTCAGGTGATAAAACTCCTAAGTAATCTTCGTAGTGTACCTTCCAATTATATTTCAATGATCCTACCAAAGGTTCACCATCCATAGGTAGCCCAAACTAGACTGCAACATTTTGGAGTGTGATAGTGCATTCCCTACAAGGCATATGAAATGTGTAGGTCTCTAGTCTCCTAAACTCGACCAAAGTAGTAATCAAGTGCCAGTCTAACTGCATAAATCCTACTTGAGAAACCTATATAAATCCAGCAGCCTATAAATATAACACAATATGTTGATCAAAGGGGATCGTGCATTGAGACGCTGCCTTTCTCCTTCGATAACTCTAAACAACTACAGAGGAGGTATCCCATATAGATTGTGAGCAATTGGTCGATTGTAGATATAGCTGGGTAGGATCAACCGGACTAGGTTCCATTGTGCAAATAACCTAAAAAACATTCCATTAATAATATATATGTATTGCAGTAATAACATAAAGAAGAAAAGTTTGGCCACATAAAATTAAAGAATTAAAAATATTACATGTCCAATTTATGAAACAAAATTTTGAAGGCATAAAATTATATAATTGTATGATTACAGTAGTATGAATTAAGTTGTAAAATTTACAAACCAATCCACTAAAACTAAAGTATACATCCAACGCTAAGATATACATCAAATAATGAAATCAAACAATTACATAGAAGTAGTACATTAATAATTTCAAAAAGCCTAAAATATACACATTAGTGTCTTGAAGAAGAAGAAGTACGTTGAGGACAAGTACGTCAGTTATATCCTACTTTACAGAGAGTGCATCTAAGTAATTGACCAGACTCTTTCCAATCCATTTCATTATGGATATTAGCAGTTCTTGGTCAATCGGGTCCTTTAAGTAAGTCCACATTTGCGCGAACTTGAGTGAATGATAATTCAGATTAATAGTCTAAGTGTTGGATTGGATGGAATTGACCGTCATAACAACATTTAAAGTTCGACAACAAGTAGCATTCATCAATGTATGGAGTACGTTAGGTGCATGTAATTACAAATTGCAATTACATGCGAGCATGAAATCTTAAACGATTGCCACTTGTTGCAAGAATAAGTCTTTTCCATCAAACTTACTACTTATGTGTGCTGGCCTTTGTATAGAGAAATCATACTCATACCCGTGTAAACCTCAGACGTCTAAGTTTTTTCTATCAATGGATGTCACTGAATGTGTAAAAGCCTGTTTTTCCCACCTCTTAAGCTTTCTCATCGCATGTTTCATATAAACATCGCCACGATCGAGTGCTTCACTCATTTCATCTCTTTGACGTTCGAAGTACAGAATTGTGCGATAAAAATATTAATCTAACCAAAGAAGTGATGGGTAACATTTGAGCTCCTTTAAATACACCATTCATACATTCAGCTGCGTTGCTTTTCATCCACCCATATCGATAGCCATTATCGTGTGACTGAGTCCATTTTTCTAGGTCAATATCTTCAAAGAAGTCAAGACACTCCGGGTTCAATTGCTTTATTTCTTTTATGCTCTTTTTAAATTTGCGCCTTTTTTGTAAAAATTATTTGAATAATTTAATTTTTACAACAAAAGCGCAAATTTATAAAGAGAATGAAAGAACTAAAGTAATTGAATTCATGTCTTGATTTCTTTGAATATATTGACCTGTAAAAATGGACTCAGTCTCACGATAATGGGTATCGATATGGGTGGATGACAAACAGTGCAACTGAATGTATGAATGGTGTATTTAAAGGAGTTCGAATGTTATCCATCATTTCTTTGGTTAGATTAACATTTTATCGCACAATTCTGTATTTCCAACGTCGAAGAGATGAGATAAGTGAAACAATCCATCGTGGCGATGTTTATACGAAATATGCGATGAGAAAGCTTAAGAGGTGGGAAAAACGAGCTTCCGCACATTCAATAACATCCATTGGTAAAAAAACTCAGACGTTTGAGGTTCACATGGGTATGAGTATGATTTCTCTATATACAAAGGCCATCACACACAGGTAGTAAGTTTGATGGAAAAGACTTATTCTTGCAACAAGTGGCAATCGTTTAAGATTCCATGCTCGCATGTAATTGCAGTTTTTTAATTACATGCATTTGACATATGCACCATACGTTGATGAATGCTAAATTGTCAAACTTCAAACGTTGTTATGCTGGTTGATTCCATCCAATCAAACACTCAGACTATTGGCCTGAGTTATCATTCACCGAAGTTCGCCCAAATGCGGACTTATGAAAGGACCCGATCGACCAATAACTACTAGGATTCACAGTGAAATGGATTGGAAAGAGTCTGGTCAATCACTTAGATGCACTCTCTGTAAAGTAGGACATAACAGACGTACTTCTTCTCAATGTGCATCTTCTTCTTCAAAACACTGATATGTATATATTAGGATTTTAGGAAGGTTTAATGTACTACTTCTATGCAAATTGTTTGATTTCATTGTTTGATGTATAATAGTTTCAAAAATAATTATATGAGACCTAACTTTTCTTATACGTTATTCATATATATGCATCAAATTTCATTATTCACACTTAAAAAGATACCTTATTTTTTTTAAAATTTCTTTTGTATCATTTTCATATATACGTTTGGGTATACTTTGATAATAAATTTAGATGTTGTGACTAAAATTGTAGTGGATTCATGTATACTTTAGTTTTAAAATAATGTATTATTTTCATTCAAACTAAGTTAGGGTTTGATGTATATTTTAGTTTTAGTGGATTGTTTATTTACTTTTACAACTTAAATTCATACTGTTGTAGTCATCCAATTATATAATTTTATGCCTTCTTAAATGGTAGTTTCGTAAATTAGATGTTCCTTATTTGTAATTCTCAAATTTTGTGGTCTTACTTTTCTTCTTCTTCTTCATGTTATTACTGTAATACATATGTGATATTAATGAAATAATTTTTAGGTTATTTGCAGAATGGATCCAGGTCCAGTTGATGATACACAACTATATCTACAGGCGACCCATTGATCATAATCTATATAGGATTCCTCTTCCACAGTTATTTTGAGTTGTCGGAGGAGAGAGGCAATGTCTCAGCGCACCATCCCCTTCGACCAGCGTATTACGTCATATTTAGAGGTTGTTGGATTCCTAGGGGTTTTCCATGTTGGATTCATGCAGTTAGACTAGCACTTGATAACTACATTGGTCGAACGTTGGAGATCGAAGACCTGGACATTTCATATGCCTTGTGGGGAGTGCACGATCACGCTGCAGGATGTTGCAGTCCAGTTGGGGTTACCAATGGAAGGTGAGCGTGTGACAGGATCGATAAAATTTAACTGGAAGGTTTTGTGCGAGGATTACTTGGGAGTTTTACCGCTTGACATGAAAGGTCAACGGTTGAGTTTATTCCATGTTTGGTGGAACAATTTCAAGAGTTGCCACCAGATGCTGACGTTGTGAGCGTTGAGAGATACGCTTGTGCATACATCTTGCAGCTGATTGAAGGCTTTTTATTTGCCGACAAGTCAAACACCCTGGTCCATTGTATGTTTTTCCCACTCTTATTCGATTTCGACCAGGCTGGTACATATGCGTGGTGCGCTGCGACCCTCTCATGGTTGTATAGGGAACCCTGTTGAGCGAGTCATGCACAGTTCCTAGAGATTGTTGGCCCATTAATGCTGCTACGAATATAGATATACGATAGACTCCTTATTGTTGGGCCACAAAGACTGCTGCAGGCTTCAGATGGTCGACCTTTGAGTTTCAGGTACTATTTCATGTACATGTTTATTTTTTAATAAAGTTTACACTATCTATAATTTATTAAAGATTTCTTTCACAAATTAGATGGAGTGATGAAGAAAATTGAAAGTTTGTAAACTAATTTTTAATTATTGTAAATTTCAATTTTAAGTGTATAAGACCTTGTTGATTAATTAGTTAAATGTCTAAGTTTTTAAAAAGTAGGGTATATAGTTTTTTACCACGAAATTAAAACATAATAATCATAATATGGATTTCAAAATTAAAACATAAAATAGGGTAGTTTTTTACTAAGAAATTAAACCCACGCACATCCTAAAAATCCCAAGAAAGTAAAAAAAAAAAAAAAGAAAAAAAAAGACTCTAACTTAAGAGAAACACGCTCATTACTTAAATCAACAAACGTAAAAATAGATAACAAATGCAGAGGAAGTAAAAGATGGAAAAATAATAAAAGAAAAAACTCAGTGACATCGAATTATATTGTTTGCTAAATCTTTTTTGTTTTTATTTCAAGATTTATCATAGGTTTTAAAAACATCGTGAAAAAGGTAGATAATAAAATAAATTCATGGATAAAAGTAAGTTTATAAACTTAATTTGAAAAATGAAAAAAAAAAAGCTCGAAATAGACTTTATTTATTTATTTTGGTTCGTTATCCATAAGAATTTGAAAAGATCAAAGTAAAGAAACAAATCAATTTATGGAGAACATAATACAAAAGCTTTTGGGCGTACATAAGTGGCCACACCTTAACAAACACTGTGAAAATGAACTCACTTTACTTACTTTGATCTCCATTATATTTTAATTACTCAACACACAAATGAAAGAAAAGAAATGCAAAGGAAATGAAAATAAATGTTGTATGGATTAGAGACGCAAGTGGGTTGTGTCACTTTCAAGAGGAGATAAGGGAGTTGTTTGGAAATTGAAAGCAAAAAATTTATTTAGTGTAAGCTTATATAATTTGGACTCCTAAAATATACTTGAACATGGGGTTTTTCCCTCAAATCATATCTCTTGCTCCCACAATTTTCAAATTCCATTCTAATTTAGTTCCTAAATTTTAAAGCTTTGATTTTAAATTTATAGTTTTAATATGACATTTTCCATTTGGACTCTATTTGACTATTTGTTTTTCTTAAATGGATTCTTAATTCTTGTATCTTTATAAGAATATAATTTCAACTATGGTAATATTTACATGAACATAAAATTGACATAAAACATAGAAGTCTGAAAAAAAAAATCATATACACACATATAATAATAGTAGTTAGGTACCAATTTTTACTTTCTAATTAAAGAAATAGATAAAAAAATAAATAGAGTATACAATTGATTTATGAATATTGCAGTAATTAAGTGGCTGGAAAAAGTAGAGTTTAAATAGCAACCAACCAATCATTATTATATTTTCGATGCCTTCAAACTATATTATAAAATTAAAAATAAAAGTAAAAAACAAAAGAACCATTCAAATTCAAATAATAATAATAATAAAAAAACCATTTAAAGGAAAGCCCAACATTTTGTATCTCTCTGGCCTACTGAATACTTTCCTTATTCCATTTATTTATTTTGCTCTTCAATCAAATCTCACCCTCAAAATTTAATTAAGTTTCCTATTTATTATAAAATATATAAAAAAGGCTAAACCATATAACAAAATCAAATAACAAATCTATTCAAACAATATAACTAAATTCAAATTATTTTTACAACAAAATATCGTATTTTGTATCTGGTCTACGATTCAAATGACGAAAAAACCGAAGGAAAAAGTGGAAAATTTGGGAAAAGCCAACTGTAACATAAATTAAATTAATTTAACAACACAATAATGAAATCAAATAAAAACATAAATTAAATTATTTTAACAATAAAATGGTGTACTCGAACTACAAATAAACATACCTTGTAATGAAAAAGTGGAAACAAAAACGAAAAGAAGAATGCTTTTTTGGTGGATTTTTGTGTAAGAAATGGAATGGGCAGGGGTTTTTTTTTTTTTTTTTGTGAAGAATGGAAGAGCAGAGTGATTTTTGGTTAAGGATGGGAGTGAAGAGAAGAAGTTTTTGTTGAAGGATGGAAGACAGATCGACAAAGAAGAGAAGTGAGAACGAAAAGGAAGTTTGAAATATGAATTTAGGAGGAATTTTGGGATTTTAAAGAGGTGAAATCGTGTACCAGGTACACGACTTCTTCACTGCATGGCAGACAAGTGTCAGATGCACGTGAATACAGTGTGTCAAATGCGCGTGAAGGAGTGGATCAGATGCACGTGAAGGGACTTCGCTTTCACTAAGTAAGGTTTGACTCTGATTTAAATCCAACCTTTTGTTTTACTTTGTTATAATTTTATAATAGCGCCGCCCTAAACCCTTCTTTCTCTCTCTTTCTAACCACCACCTCCCGTCGATCACTGCCGCCGCCGCCGCCTCCCTTACTCTTTGCCAAGACCATTCTCCGGTTGGTATCGCTTTTCCTTCTTTCTCCTTCTCTTCGTTTTCCTCTCGTCTGTTCTCTTTCTCCCTCACGTACGCCTTTTTCTCCTGCGCAGCATACACTGCCAACTCTCCTAGAGTAGAGTAGTACATTTTTCGAGGGAAGATGGCAAATTCAAAGTATTAGAGGGGTAAAGTTGGAATTAACTAAAAATGAAAATTATATTGTAGGTTTACATTATTTGTTATATATGTAAATATTTAGTATGATTTTTTTTACCATTTATTTATTTATTTTGAGTTTAGAAACACATGAGAATTTGAATTTTTTATTTTGGTTGGGAGTAAATATTTTATGTCTTATTATGTGTTGTGTTGTATTATTATGTCTTAGAGGCATTCCCTCCCAAATATAAATAAACATCATTGAAAAAAAAAAGAATGAAAAAGAAAAAGGCATGTTTAAAAAGGGTACATGGGCGCTATACAAAGATGTGAGAAGTCACTAGATTCCATATTTCTTAGTCAAGCTCTCGTATATCATGGGTAGACAAACTCTAGCGCTTAAATGATATCCAGAAACTGGATGCAAGTCAGAGAAAACAATCAGTGTTTGAAAATCATTTTCAACAAATTTACACTATTTTTGTTATTAAGGAGAAAAAAAATAAAGTTCGATCAAACAGTTCATTCTTTGGGGACAAACAAAACCAACTATATGTAAGATAAGGATATTTATAGGCTAATTTAAAGGGAGAAACAATTATTTAAATAGCTTACAAAAGAGTAACCTGATATCAATTCATCTATGTTTTCGTTGTCAATTTTGCCATGAGCCATTGCTCCAATCTGAATAAATAATAATCATTTAGTTTTCTCTCAAAATGATGAGAATGAAAAGAGTGCTTGATAGTTGATGTATAATATGAGAAATTGCAAAGTTTTACGGTGTCTGATTAGTAATTACCACAAATACTAGATTGACATCATTGACATCGTTACTAAACGTTTTGAGGTTGTAACGACCCCACTTTCCGGACTAAGCCGAGGTCACTACTCAATACTAAGACTCGACCACAAAACATAAAAAAATCATAACGGACCGGTTACGATTCATTAAAAACGTTAGAAATATTATAAAAAAGCAGTTTCGGGCCCTATTTTAAATCACAGTCACGAAAATTTCAAATGCAATACTCAAGTCATCAAACTCAAAATCACAAAACCAAATATTCTAACAAAAAAAAAAAAAAAACATCAGCGGAAGCATAAAAAAGACCAGACGCGTCCATATGGCCTTCACGCATCCTTCTTGCCCCTCGTCGGTCTGCCCCTCGCTGTACCCTTACCTACAAAGTTAAAGAAGAAAAAGGGTGAGTATAAAATATACCCAGTAAGGGACCCACTACTGGGCCCGTTAGGGAACAACAGTTAACTTCCTATTCAGGGGTACCCTACATAGCAGTCTAGTGGTTTCGTAGAACGCACATATCAGTCTCGTGATCCCAAAGGATGCACGTATCAGTCTAGTGATCCCGTAAGATACACCTATCAGTCTAGTGATCCCGAGGGATGCACATATCAGTCTAGTGCTCCCGAAGGATGCACATATCAGTCTAGTGCTCCCGAAGGATGCACATATCAGTCTAGTGCTCCCGAAGGATGCACATATCCGTAAGGTACACTACCCCAATAGACGAAGCTAACCGTTACCCCTCAGTCCATACTAAACCGTCTACAACAGTCATACCCCAACAACATTCATATTACAATTTTGCCATAGGCTTCGCCAGTCAGATAGTATAGGTTTAAACAACTACATCCTCAGTTACTATATGCGTTTCTGCTCCACACACCATTGTGATATCCCTAGATCCGATCAACTAGTCAATCAAAAATCGGACTCACCGTCCTTCCACGACCAGACTCCATAATCAATGTCCAGACAAAAGACTACCACGAACCTAACCGTAAAACTTTAAGGTCCATCGACATACCAATCCAATCCACAACGTAGCCCATTAACATAACTACAATATACCGAACATCCGGCATCGGTGTCTATCCGTAAACAACTCCTTACACCCGATGGCACACAAGCTACAACTAGCGGTCGCGTTACCTTTACATCAAACAAGAGCATAGCGACGATACTTAAAAGTCAAACACACATACATTTAATCAGTACAGTTACTAACGTGTAATCCCCTGTGGATTACTACGTTTCCAGCCTCGATCCGAGGTCCAGTAGTAGGAAAACCCTTACCTGATACTTGGTTATGCCCCTCGATCGAGTCCACGCGCAACGGGTCCACCTAAACGAAAACACAAGGGTCTTAAACGAGGATACTAGTGGAAGCCATTTTAAATGGTCCTAAGCAACATCCGTTGACTTACCCGAAGAAAGGAAAGCTATCTCCAAATTAACTTGCCGTGGGACCGTGAACTTGAGCGTCAAACCCCTATTACCTTCAAAGAACGAAAGATGGGACCCAGTCTTACTCCAATATTCAAACTCGAAACGATTATAGTAACATTGGGTAAATTACCAAAATGATCCTTACCGAAGACTCACCGTGACCCGAAGTGGCGGGAGAAAAAATATGGCTTAGGTGGCTCGGCTCGGCTTGGCTCACCCTCGGCTCGGCTCGGCTCGGCCTCAGCTCGGCTCAGCTCATGGCTCGGCTCAACTCAGCTTACGGCTCGGCTCGCGGCTCGGCTCAACTCGAATTGCGGCTCGACTCGCGGCTCGGCTCAACTCGGCTTGCGGCTCGCGGCTCGCTCGATTCGGATTCGTGGCTCGGGTCGGCTTCACTTCGCGGCTCGGGTTCAACTCTTTTCTCCTTCCGACAACGACGGCGGTAAAATGCAGCCCCTTGGTGTTCTGTCTGCGTCGGGCACACGGGATGAGGGGAAGGAAGCGCCGGAGGCTGCGATTGGAGTTAGAGACAGATCCGGTGTCAAATGGAGGAGCGGTAAGAAGCTCGGTTGTCGCGGGGGCTCAACGACAACAATCGGCCGGCGGCGTCGATTTCAGGTGAAGCTTCGACGTGGGGCGCGACTCGACGGAAGAAGACGAGGAGACGCGGACGAAGGCGGAAGCGTGCGTGACGGAAAAGGATGGTGGGAGCCGGCGGCGGTGCTCGCTGGGTGAAGACGGAGGAAGAAGAAGGTGAAGTCGAAGCGGCGGGGGGGGGGGTGTGTCGCGCGCCTTTTAGGGTTTTTTTAAAAAAATTATTATATATATATATATTAACTAATAATAATATCAAATAATAATAATAATAATAATAATAATAATATTAATGTTAAATTATAATAATTATAATAAATAATAAATAATAATAATAATAATAATAATAATACTAATAATAATAATAATAAATGATAATATTAATATTAATATTAAATAATAATGATAATATTAATATTAAATTATATATAAAAATTATAATAAATAATATTAATTATATTATTATTATATTAATTTACAAATATTAATTTAAGAAATTTCATATCCCTAAATCTTTTTTTTTTCTACCCTCTTCTAAGGAAACTGAGAAATTACTCCAAAATTTTAAATTTTCGAAAAAATTTACACAAAACGATAAAAGTTTACCTCGAAAATTCGGGACATTACAAAGGTAATCTTGTGGATCAACCCTTTTTGGAACTTGAGGAAAGATTTGAGTTATTGCAATTATTCAAGGTTACAAAAACTTCTATGAATTAATCAATCTTTCAAAATATATTACCTCACCCATCTTCACGCAATTGACATGTAAGTATTTGATCACGAGATTTCTAACCACTTGCGATAGTTTTCTACGATTGCCTTTGGCTTTAGTGCTAAGCTTTTGGAACAATTGAGCTATAATAATCATATGTAAGAAATTTAAATAGAAGCATTGTAAGAACTAGTTCCATTTACATAACTAGCTACTAGTATTCTGCTGAGCAAGAAAAACTAACCCATCATATCACAAAACTCGTCCACTGATTATATTTAAGTACGAGGGTCAATTTTAATGAAAATTCCTTTGTCAGTTCTTATGAATACCGCCTCCATACAAATTCGAGAATACATGATATGGACAAAAGCCTGTCATAATAAAAATTAAAGATTATATTTTGTTCAAAAAAGAACATTAGTGTTGGCTTAGGAGTTGTATTAAAGGTCAAAGGAAAACATAATTCAATTTTTTTTTTTAAACTTTGAGGAAATGTTTTAGATCGGGTGGAAGGATAGAATTTTAGTATTCATACAAATAAACAAGTCCATTTTTTGGTTTTCAACATTACTATTCTAAACTAGGGTATTAATTTCATCTTTTCACCTTTTGAAAGAATTTTTTATACTCACATCCTCATGAACTATATTACGTCTATACTTGTATGGATCCATTCTCTTCCACCGCAAGAAGTCAGCATGTTTTTCTTCATTCAAAATAGGATGGTTCTGAAGAAATATGCACATAATAATAATAGAAAAAACAACACCATCAATTACAAGTAGAAAGAACAATTTATTTTAATCTAGAAATTCTAGTAAAGATTAAAGGTCAAACTTAAAAAAGAAAAAGGACTGAACATATAAAGCTAATGCATGTATACATAGGATAATGTCACTAGATTACATGTTTGGATTTGAAAGCATCGAGACAGATGAAATGCAACATATGGAACCTCTACCTTCCTAACAAAGGCAAGTGTCAAATATGCCTTATCAAAGTGACTCTAGATTTCATGTTTGGATTTGAAGTAACCAATGAAATACTACGATGTGCACCCAAAACATAAGTAGATCCCTCTTCAACCTCACAAATGCTACACTCATCATCTCTCACCTTCCATTTCCTTGAACAAGGTTGTAGGATCCCTCCTCCCATATTTCACCCTTACAAACTAAAAAAGTAGAAATTAGATATAGATTTACAATTCAAACAAAAGCTCATGTTACATTACTATTCATATCTATGATAATCTAATGAGGCTACAGGATCTATAATGATCACCAACAACATAGAATAAAATGAACGTTGAGAAATGTTAAAGTCCTAGTCATTTTGTCATTTTTCCTTCAACTATAATAAAAATGACTTCGTAACAACCCCATACATTGCACTAAGCTTGGGAACAATACCAAACTTCCTCACCTGATTAACCTGAAGTTAGACATTAACCTATTTTAAAAAAACTAAGATTCTAATATTTGTTCAAAGAACCTCAACGATCTAAAAAATCACGATTATCATTTTGTAGAGGTTTACATCTCATTGGATTCTTCATTCCAATAATTTGTTGGTTGTATTCAAGTTAAGTTGTTTCCCTCTTCAAATTTTGTTGTATCTTGTTTGACAGTTTATTGGCTTGGATGCAATAATTCTAATCTGATTCAAATTGTTGAAGATAAGGATGTCTCATAGCTTACGTTAGTTTTACAAAAATTTCCTCAAAATGACTTATGTGTTGTTGTTGATCAGTGATGCCTAGCACTTTATAAAATATAGTGTATTTTAATTCTCGTGTAGTAGGAAAAGAACATTATGTTCAATAGACTGAGTTGGATTAAAAAATAATTGATTTTAAAGCTTTTGAATCCTTACAATTTGATAACCTCATTAAAGAAGGTGCAATGTTTGGTGATAAATCCGTTCTAAAGAAAGCTATTTATTTGCTTACTTTCAATAATAGTTTTGAACTTATTATGGTTTGGTCTAATCATACTTTTTTTTGATATCCGTTTTAAAGAAAGCTATTTATTTGCTTACTCTCAAAGAAAAGTGGTGCATGGGTGGTCTGTAAATTTACTACCCACGATTTTGTTGTTTGACATTGTCAAGGATGATCATTGGCAAGCAACATCTTGAATGGTTGCTGAATGTTGACTCCTCCAAGTTATCATTGATGAATATCTTCTTTACATATACTTGATGCATTAGAAGACTACATAGGCTACAAACATTTTTAAGGCTCTATAATAGCTACTTTAGTCATATGAGAACAAGATTAAAAACATTACAATCATTTAGTCATACGAGAACAAAAATCAAAACACTATAAATTCCACGTTTGATTCAAAGTATTTTTTTCATAAGTTGCACCTATCCCTACAACAAAATAGCCTTTCAATAACATTTTTTAATAACATAGATTATAAAATGTTATTAAAGAAAAGAAAATATGGAGGCGGGGGGAGGGGGATTAGGAAAAAAAAAAAAGAAAAATGGGCGCGAGACTAAAACGCAACTTAGAGAAAAGAAAAGAAAAACTCGATCTCTCATCTTCTCCGGTCGATCTCTCATCTTCTTATGAGTTTGTCAAAAAAATTTGTCTCAATCATTGCGGAAATAACTTCTCGTTATGACCACAATTTTTGCCCAGATGAAAGAAGCTTCATATTCCCCGTTCCTTAGGACGTTTTCATTAGAGTCAGGGTCTTTGGTTTCTTTCACTTTCAGTAGAGCTAACATAGCTTGAGCTTTCAGAAGAGAGTACCTCTGCATATGAACGTCTTGAGTTTCTTGAGTCTGTTAAGGAGTTAGATGTAGACAAATAATATGCTTCTTTGCTTGTCTGAGTTGTATCCATGTTTCTTGATTTAGCTTAAATCTTGTAGGAAAACATATTTAGGGAGGAAGTCCACCCAGTATGATTAATGCCCTCTGAAATAAGGATATAGTCTTTTCTGCCTTTATCAACAACTCTGGAAACCTCAGCTAAATTTCCTTTTATGTTCAGTGTCTTTCATAACCACATGTAGTGCCCATTTTCCTCTTGTGTTGATCAAAACTTTAAAAGATTTTTTTTCAACCATTCCACTTCCTCTGGAATTGTCAATATCGAAAATGACTTCTCGAGACCAATTTCAGTGATTAAAAATCAAATGCTTCTTGTTTTTTTATCCAAAGACAAAGTATACTCTTTCCTTTCAACTTGGTAGTAATAGGGAAACTGTTTGGAAATAAACATTGTTCAGAAGTAGAGATAAAGAGACAAGGTTTGGTCAAGGTTGAGTAAGAGATGGGGTATGGTGAAGTTGAGTTTAAAGACAGGAGATGGGGAAGATGAAAGTGGTATGATGGTAAGGAAGTAGATGATAAATGCAGGTAGAATCAAAATATGATTTGGTGGTTGTGAGGGTGTAAATGCTTACACTACAAGAAAAGGGAGAACTCCCGACGCAGAAAAACATCGGGAGATATAGCAAAATTTTCAAGAACGGATCTCCCGATGCATAAACGCGCGTCGAGACGAAAGTCGGGCAAAACGAGTCTAGAGAGAATTTTCCAACGCACAAAACGAAGCGTCGGGAGATCCTAGACATATCCCAACGTGATGATGTGCGTCGAAAAATCCTCTATTTTTTTTTAAAAAAAAACCCTTACATTATTAAATGGAAGATAGTATAGATCTATTTAAAAAAAAAAATACCTCCCATCTCCATCGTCATCATCTTCATTGCTTGGGTAACCATCCATTTCATCATCTTCTTCAACTTCCTCCTTTTTTGCAGCTTCTGCGTGCAAACGAGCATAAACATACAAGGATTCAGACAAAAATCAAACCATGTTGACACATTAGCAGTAAGTAAACAAAAAAAAAAAACAAAGTCGCACTTTACCTTCTAAACTCACCATTGTTGCCAATAACATAAAGAGCAATTACAACACCATTTCAAACTCTTGAAGATAACAAAAACAGAAATAAAAAAGAAATATTAGGAGAGCTAGAATGAAAAAAAGAAACCCATTGATAGAAAATGAAATTAAGAACAAATTCAAAGAGGGTTTGTATTTAGGATTTTAAACTTTGAATTACCTCCAACTAAGAGGTCGTGACAGAGACGAAGCAGGAGGTAGTGGCAGCGGCGGACAGAGCGACCACTAACGACAACGACGATGCACCAGCACTAACAGCAACAACGGCACTAATCCTGACAGCGGAGGAGCAACCCTAGTGCACTCCATTTCTACCCATCCCTTTCCCCTTCTTGGCATATATGTGAAGAGGGGAGGGTTTTTTAAAGGCTAACTCCCGATGCTTTACTTAAAGCGTCAGAATATATCTAAGAATTCCCGATGCTTTACTTAAAGCGTTGAGATATATCCAAGAACTCTTGACGCTTTACTTAATGCATTGAGATATATCCAAGAACTCTGGACGCTTTACTTAATGCGTTGAGATATATCCAAGAACTCTCGACGTTTTACTTAAAACGTCGGGATATATTCAAAAAACTCCGGACGTGTTGCTTTGTGCGCTAGGAGTTCTTGGATATATCTCGACGTTTTAAGTAAAGCATCAAAATTTCTTGCCTCTCTCGACATCTCAGTTTGTGCGTCGAGAGAGGTCCTAACTTCCGACGCCATATCTCTCGACGATGTAAAACGACGTCAAGAGATCTTGAATTTCTTGCAGTGTTAGCTGCCGATTTGGTTTATTGCCGTCAGGAAGTGGAATAGTCGTTTCTCTCTCTCTCTCTCTTATTGTTTGATTATTATTCATATCATTTATTTTGTAGACGTATTTCAAGTTTTTTCAAATAAATTACTATTTACTTGTCAAATAAATAGTAACTTGCCAAAATAAATAGTAATTTTAGAAAAGAGGTTTTAACTACTACGGCCTAAATAGGGTGCCTTATTACACGTTTGACCTAATGTTGCCAAAATTTTCATAAATGTTCTGCTTCAATTTTACACAAATGTAGAGCCCAAAAGACCAAACTACCCATCTTTATTATTAATAATATATTAAAAATAGAAAATTGAAATAAGGAAAGTCGACCAAGAGATTTGCATTTATTAGATATTCTATGTAAATATGGTAGGTGATTAATTTTATTATGATAATATTATAATCAAAATTACCCCATAATTATTTTTCTTTTTTGTGGGTTTTGTTAAAAAATTCTTCACTACTGATCTCTCTCCGTCCATTCTTTCTTATTTTGTTCATCTCCTTTCAAATTTTTTATGGTGAGAAAGAGTTTATAATCTATACAAAATTTGTTTGAGTATATGAAAAATATATAAGATATTACATAGTTCATGCTTTGGAAAATTTGTAAGGTATATGGAAAATATATAGTATATTATGTAGTTCATGCTTCGAAACATTTTTAGGGTATATGTGTAACGACCCAACTCCTTATACTGAGTCGAAATCATTACTAATATAGAACAAGCGGTTTAAGTCATCAAAATTATTAAAAACACATAAGGTTTGAGAAATTTTATTTATGAAAATTTAAACAAGGTAGTTATGCAAAAAAATGTAATGCGTCCTAAAGTCCTACTCGGGCCCTATCTACATAATAAGATGATGAGTAATGAAAAGTACTCAAACTCAGATACGAAAGTCTAAAATAAGGATAAGCGGAAGCAGTAGTCCCTATGGCCCTCCACGGTCACTTCGGGTCGCTCGCCAGCTTGCCCTTGCCCTTGCCTCGTCCTCTACCTGAAAACATGAAATGAAGAGAGTGAGTATAAAATACTCAGTAAGGGACCCACTACTAGTCCCACTAGGTGCCTGTTAACTTCCTGTCAGAGTCCTGTAACTGGTACCCAATCTCTGGCACGTTCCCGAACACGTGCAACATGCGCTCCCGTAGGAACGTAACTCTGGTCTTCGGTGCCCCGGGGGACACCTAGGACAGTCGGGATGCGAGGACCCCGTCGAGTCACTCGAGTCATATCTATATCCATGCTAGACTGGTGTCCCGTCGGACCACACAGTCCTCAATAGGTGGTGATCCCGAAGGACACCCAGCAGGTACGACTCTAACAGATTAAGCTAACAGATACCCTAATTGCAGTATACATACACATGGCATCAGCATATAACATATCACATAAATCGTCTCTACACTCTCCGTCTCGACATTCGTCGTATAGCCATAACAGCTCTCGCCACACATAAAAGGCTATAGTATAACCATATCGTCAGTTGCATCATACTAACATTTATTTCAGGCATCGTACTGTCTAATTCTTAACATGAAAAATTGGAGCATACATAGTCTCATACTTCTAAACATGAAGCTAGTAGTAGAATCTCTTACCTGGAGATTTACTTGACGAGTTCTAAAAGTGAGAAAAGGTGTGCTTTCCAAGCAGCAGGGCCCTAAAAGATTAGAGACAACAATTAAACCTAACCTTCAAGGAACAGAGACCCAAGAGTCGTTTGAAGCAACTTACCCCGAAATCAAGGTTGCGTTAGTCCCCTTTAAGTCGAGAAATGATCCTACGCTCCAACACCAATTTGTCCAACCGGCCCCCTTTCAGAAAGATAATTTAATTCAACCAATGAATTATTTAAAAAAAAAAACTAAAATTCCTCTTCGTTGGGTATACCAAATCCCAATTACTTTCCAAAACTTACCAAGGAACGTGCGGAACGGCCGAAATCTGTGTGGCTCCAAAGGTAGGGATCGGCTCGGCTCACCAGCAGGCGCGGCTCGGCAGCAGACGCGGCTCGGCTCGGCGCAGGAGCTGCACGCGTGCGGCTCGGCTTGATGGGCTGGACGCGGCGCGGCTGCACGCTGAGAGGGCTGGCCGACGCGGGTTCGGCTTCGGCTTCGGGCGCGCGGATGTGGAGCGGCTCCGGGTTCGGGTTCGTCGGCTGGAGGCACGCGCAGGTCGGGTTTTCGGAAGATGGCGCGGTCGAGCGACGGGCTTCGCGGCTCCGACGGCTAGCGCGCGGCGGTGTGGCTCGGATCGAGGTGCGACGCGGCTTGCGGCTTGGCTGCGACGCGACGCGGACGGTGGAAGATCGGCTGGCGGAGTCGGGCAGCTGACGGCGCGAGTCAGGCGGCTTGAGGTCGGCGGGACAGACGCGAGCGCGGCGTGCGGCGGCTCGGCTTGATCTGTTCTCCGACGCGCGAAGGTGGCGCTGCCTCGGCTTCGGGCGACGGCTGCAGACACGGCGCGGCTGGGAGGGTGGTTCGGCTTCTACTGCGGCCGGCTCCGACGCTTGTGCTTGAAGCTGGCGGCGGCGTGCGGCGGCGGCGCGGAGAGTGGCGGCGGCTAGGGTTTTCTTCTTTGGGGAGATGAGGAGTCTCACGTCTCCCAATGCCTCCTTTTTAAAAGAATTTAAAATAATAAAAGAATTTAATAAACCCTCTTTTCTCTCTCTTCAATTAAGCCACCCTTGACCCTTTCCAAGGCAAATAATTAATTTGCTAATCACCATTAATTTGATTATTTCACCCCTAACTTCAATAATTAAAAAAACCAACTTTAGTTTAATAAGGGCTTCCCCAATTATTTCCCATAAAAATAAAAGTAAAAAAATAATACTTATTGTCTTAAACAAAATAAGGATTCCCAACCTTAATTACTCGAGAAAATCAAAATGGTAAGGTTCTTCCAATAAATTTAAAATTCCCATAACCACACTTAATATTAATGACAATGGACAAAACAAAAAGAAATATCGAATTTTGTGGGCGTTACAATCTTCCCTCCTAAAAAAAAACTTTCGTCCTCGAAAGTTCTAATCCTCGAACAGCTCGGGGTACTGGGCTCTCATGTCCTCTTCTTTCTCCCACGTGGCCTCTTCCACTCCATGGTTCTGCCAAAGGATTTTGACCAGTGGAATTTCTCGACTGCGAAGCTTCTTGACCTCCCTCGCCAGGACCTCGACAGGCTGCTCCTCGTAGCTCAAGTTCTCGCTAATCTGTAGTGGCTCGAAGTCCACCACATGTGTTGGGTCTGCGACATATTTCCTCAGCATGGAGATATGGAATACGTCATGCACTGCCGCAAAAGATGGGGGTAGCGCCAAGCGATAAGCCACGGGGCCAATCCGCTCCAGTATCTCGAACGGCCCTACGAAGCGTGGACTCAGCTTCCCCTTCTTCGCGAACCTCAGAACGCCCTTCATGGGTGCTACCTTCAGAAAGACCATATCTCCCACTTCAAACTCGAGGTCCTTACGTCGTACATCAGCATAACTCTTCTGTCTGCTCTGTGCTGTCAGCATACGAGCTCGGATCTTCTGTATGGCTGCGTTGGTAGTCTGCACTAACTCGGGGCCTAGCATCCTCTGCTCTCCAACCTCGCCCCAGCAGACAGGGGATCTACAGCACTTGCCATACAGAGCCTCGAACGGTGCCATACCGATAGTAGCCTGGTAGCTGTTGTTATAGGCAAACTCCATCAGATGCAGATGGGAGTCCCAACTTCCTGAAAACTCTAGTACGCAGGCTCGCAGCATGTCTTCCAAAATCTGGTTCAATCTCTCTGTCTGACCATCGGTCTGAGGGTGGAATGCTGTGCTGAAGTCCAACCTCGTACCTAAAGCAAGTTGAAGTGCTTTCCAGAACTTCGATGTGAAGCGAGCGTCTCTGTCTGAAATGATGGATACGGGTACTCCATGTAGTCTCACAATCTCTGTCATATATAACTGTCCCCACTTACTGGCAGTGTAAGTGGATTTCCCTGGCACGAAATGGGCCGACTTCGTGAGTCTGTCGACCACAACCCAGATCACCGTGTAGCCGTTTAGGGTCTTGGGCAGTCCCGTAATAAAATCCATCGACACACTCTCCCACTTCCACCCTGGCACACTCAAGGGTTGCAACAACCCTGCTGGATGCTGCCTAGGTGCCTTCACCTACTGGCACACCAAACACCTACTGACAAAGTCTGCCACTTCCCTCTTCATGCCCCTCCACCAATAGACACTCCTTAAGTCCTGGTACATCTTCGTACTCCCAGGGTGCATGGTAAACGGAGAACTGTGAGCCTCAGTCAAAAGCTCCGTCTTAACTGCGGTGTCTTCCGGCACACACAGGCGTCCCTCAAACATAAGGCCATCGTCAGCGGATATGGAGAAGTCTTCGCCTTGCCTTGTCTCCACCATACGACGCTTCTCGGCCAAGTAAGGATCATTCCACTGAGCAGCGATGATCTTTTGCCTCAAGGTTGGCTGAACTGACAACTGAGCCAACTGTGCGGTAACCTCACCCACTGAGACTGCAATCTCGGCTCTCTCAAAATCCCTGAGTAAGGGGGTCTGCTTGGTGATTAGCGCTGCTGAATGTGCAACCTTCCTACTCAGCGCGTCAGCCACTACATTTGCTTTACCTGGGTGGTATAGGATCTCGCAGTCATAGTCTTTCACCAACTCGAGCCACCTCCTCTGCCTCATGTTCAACTCCTTCTGAGTGAAGAAGTACTTCAGGCTCTTATGGTCGGTGTAAATCTGAATCTTCTCACCGTACAGATAGTGCCTCCATATCTTCAGTGCAAAGACTACAGCTGCCAACTCCAAGTCGTGGGTAGGGTAGTTCTGCTCATGAATCTTCAACTGGCAGGAGGCATAAGCAACTACCTTACCTTGCTGCATCAGGACACAGCCCAGTCCCTTCTTGGAGGCATCACTATAGATCACAAAGTTTCCCGAACCATCGGGCACTGTCAGGACTGGTGCAGTCACTAGCTTCTGTTTAAGCTCCTGAAAGCTACGCTCGCATGCTGGGCTCCATACAAAAGGGGTTCCCTTCCTGGTCAACTGGGTCAACGGGCTGGCTATACGTGAGAAGTCTTCCACGAACCTCCTGTAGTAACCTGCCAAGCCCAGAAAACTTCGAATTTCACTAACCGTGGACGGTCGAGGCCAATTGGTCACCGCTTCAATCTTTGCGGGATCCACTGAAACTCCCTCACTGGAAACCACGTGGCCAAGAAACGTCACCTTCCTTAACCAGAATTCACACTTGGAGAACTTGGCATGCAGCTTGTTGGCTCGAAGAGTCTCCAAAACCTGGTGCAAGTGCTCCTCGTGCTCAGCCTCAGTTTTTGAGTAAATCAGGATGTCGTCAATGAAGACTATGACGAACGAGTCTAGAAAGTCCTTAAACACCCTGTTCATCAAATCCATGAACACTGCAGGAGCGGTAGTCAAGCCGAAAGACATCACCACGAACTCGTAATGTCCGTACCTCGAACGAAAGGCCGTCTTGGGAATGTCACCGTCCCTAATCCTCAACTGGTGATAGCCTGATCGCAGGTCGATCTTGGAAAAGACAGTGGCTCCCTGCAACTGATCGAACAGGTCATCAATCCTGGGCAAGCGGTAGCGGTTTTTGACCGTCACCTTGTTCAGCTCTCGGTAGTCAATACAAAGGCACATCGACCCATCCTTCTTCTTCACGAACAATACTGGGGCTCCCCAAGGCGACACACTGGGCCGGATGAAGCCTTTGTCCAGCAACTCCTGTAACTGGACCTTCAACTCCTTTAGCTCGGCTGGAGCCATTCTGTAAGGGGCCCTCGAGATAGGGGCAGTGCCCGACTCTAACTCGATGGCGAAGTCTACCTCTTTGGGAGGCGGAAGTCCTGGGAGTTCATCTGGGAAAACGTCGGGGTACTCCCTTACCACTGGTTCGGAAGATAGGGAAACTTTTGGCTCTCTAATATCCACTACGCTTGCCAAGATGCCCCAAGTACCCTGGCTGAGTAGTTTACTAGCCTTCATGGCTGAGATGACCTTGGGTATACATACCATGCCTGCCCCCCTGAATTTGAAACTAGCCCCGGAGGGAGGGTTAAAGACAACTTCCTTGCCAAAACAGTCTATATTTGCATGGTTGGCTGACAGCCAATCCATGCCTAATATCACATCAAAATCCTGCATGTCTAACACTAGCAAGGTCACGTCTAACATACGATTCGCTATCTCTACCCGACATGCCTTTATTTGTTCTTTGGACAACAAAACCTCCCCAGATGGAGTAGAAACCGACAAAACACTACCCAAGGGTTCTACCTCCAAACCCACATGCTGAACGAAAACAGAGGATATAAACGAGTGGGATGACCCAGAGTCAAATAGCACAAAAGCATAATGCCCCAAAATTGGGAGCGTACCTGTCACCACTGTACCAGCTCGCTCGGCCTCCTGCCGGGTAGTGGCGAAAACTCTCCCCTGCTGGGACGCAGAAGGCTGGGGCGGTGTCGTCTCAAAGGGTTTCCGAGGACATACATCAGCAGTGTGCCCCGGCTGTCTACATCTGAAGCAGACTCCACTTCCAGCCAAGCAACGACCTCCGTGGACTCTCCCACAGGTAGTACAAGCAGGTAGCTCTCTCAGAGTCCTCCCGGCTGCTGCAAGCTCCCGTCGGTGTCTCTGAAAGACACCTCCTGACCTCAGTGTTCGCTGCGGTACTATGTCAGGCTGCGTCTCCACCTTTCTCTTCTGCCCCAAGGCTGACCCTCTGCCGGCAGCCTTAGACGAATCGGCTCTCTCAGGTAGGCTCAAATCCAGTGCTATACGTAGTGCATCAGCATGCGTGGCTGGGCGGAGAGCTCTGACAATGCCCTGAAGGTCTAGCCTGAGTCCTCTAACGAATTTCTCCGTCCTGGCAGCCTCATCCCTTACCATATCGGGAGCAAAGCGGGACAGCATATCGAACTCGGCGTCGTACTGCTCCACCGTCATGTCGCCTTGCTCCAAGTTTAGGAACTCTTGCAGCTTGGCGTGCTTCACATTGGCAGAGAAGAACTTAGCATAGAAGTTCTCCTTGAACTGCTCCCAAGTTATCTTGCTGACATCGCCCCCCAGCATTCTCTCAGCGGTCTCCCACCAGGCGGTGCCCCTGTCCTCCAAGAAGAAGACTGCACACTGCACCTTCTGGTCTTCTGAGCACTTCATGTACCGGAAGATAGTCTCTATGGACGTCAACCACATTTGGGCCTTTGTGGGGTTGTCCATGGATCCGTCAAAGGTCTTAGAATTATACTTCCTAAAGTCCCGTAAGTGTTTAGCCTCGACCGACAGTTGAACTGGTACTGGTTGAGCTTCCTCAGGGGCTGGAGGAGCGACGGCCTGGGCCTGAACAGGGGCGGCCTGGTTCTGCTGGGCGGCAAGGAAAGGCGCCAAAGCAGCTTGCAGCATGTCCTGATAACGCTGCTCCATCGCGGCGAGATCCGCCTGGGTGACCGGTGCGTTTGGGTCGACTGCCGGTGCAGCAGGTGGCGCCTCCGGCTGGCCACGACCGGCTCCTCTGCCTCCCCTACCACCTCCTCGGCGTGCGCCTCTACGTGGCGGCATTCTCCCTAAAATTCACCAACAAAACTTTTCACCACAAGAACTTAACACCCTATCTCTAGGTCTAGACTATTCAGGCAAAATCGTAATCTTAACATTAGCAAGGCTTTAGACATACCTGGCGAGTGCCGAAGGACCGTATAGCCATAGGGTGAAGTAAAACCAAAACAAAATGACTTACATCGTAGGTCAGTCTACAGAACCTAAAACACTGTGCTCTGATACCAACTGTAACGACCCAACTCCTTATACTGAGTCGAAATCATTACTAATATAGAACAAGCGGTTTAAGTCATCAAAATTATTAAAAACACATAAGGTTTGAGAAATTTTATTTATGAAAATTTAAACAAGGTAGTTATGCAAAAAAAATGTAATGCGTCCTAAAGTCCTACTCGGGCCCTATCTACATAATAAGATGATGAGTAATGAAAAGTACTCAAACTCAGATACGAAAGTCTAAAATAAGGATAAGCGGAAGCAGTAGTCCCTATGGCCCTCCACGGTCACTTCGGGTCGCTCGCCAGCTTGCCCTTGCCCTTGCCTCGTCCTCTACCTGAAAACATGAAATGAAGAGAGTGAGTATAAAATACTCAGTAAGGGACCCACTACTAGTCCCACTAGGTGCCTGTTAACTTCCTGTCAGAGTCCTGTAACTGGTACCCAATCTCTGGCACGTTCCCGAACACGTGCAACATGCGCTCCCGTAGGAACGTAACTCTGGTCTTCGGTGCCCCGGGGGACACCTAGGACAGTCGGGATGCGAGGACCCCGTCGAGTCACTCGAGTCATATCTATATCCATGCTAGACTGGTGTCCCGTCGGACCACACAGTCCTCAATAGGTGGTGATCCCGAAGGACACCCAGCAGGTACGACTCTAACAGATTAAGCTAACAGATACCCTAATTGCAGTATACATACACATGGCATCAGCATATAACATATCACATAAATCGTCTCTACACTCTCCGTCTCGACATTCGTCGTATAGCCATAACAGCTCTCGCCACACATAAAAGGCTATAGTATAACCATATCGTCAGTTGCATCATACTAACATTTATTTCAGGCATCGTACTGTCTAATTCTTAACATGAAAAATTGGAGCATACATAGTCTCATACTTCTAAACATGAAGCTAGTAGTAGAATCTCTTACCTGGAGATTTACTTGACGAGTTCTAAAAGTGAGAAAAGGTGTGCTTTCCAAGCAGCAGGGCCCTAAAAGATTAGAGACAACAATTAAACCTAACCTTCAAGGAACAGAGACCCAAGAGTCGTTTGAAGCAACTTACCCCGAAATCAAGGTTGCGTTAGTCCCCTTTAAGTCGAGAAATGATCCTACGCTCCAACACCAATTTGTCCAACCGGCCCCCTTTCAGAAAGATAATTTAATTCAACCAATGAATTATTTAAAAAAAAAAACTAAAATTCCTCTTCGTTGGGTATACCAAATCCCAATTACTTTCCAAAACTTACCAAGGAACGTGCGGAACGGCCGAAATCTGTGTGGCTCCAAAGGTAGGGATCGGCTCGGCTTGGTTTGGCTGGAAGAGTAAGGATCGGCTCGGCTCACCAGCAGGCACGGCTCGGCAGCAGGCGCGACTCGGCTCGGCGCAGGAGCTGCACGCGTGCGGCTCGGCTTGATGGGCTGGACGCGGCGCGGCTGCACGCTGAGAGGGCTGGCCGACGCGGGTTCGGCTTCGGCTTTGGGCGCGCGGATGTGGAGCGGCTCCGGGTTCAGGCGCGCGGATGTGGAGCGGCTCCGGGTTCGGGTTCGTCGGCTGGAGGCACGCGCCGGTCGGGTTTCCGGAAGATGGCGCGGTCGAGCGACGGGCTTCGCGGCTCCGACGGCTAGCGCGCGGCGGTGTGGCTCGGATCGAGGTGCGACGCGGCTTGCAGCTTGGCTGCGACGCGACGCGGACGGTGGAAGATCGGCTGGCGGAGTCGGGCAGCTGACGGCGCGAGTCAGGCGGCTTGAGGTCGGCGGGAAAGACGCGAGCGCGGCGTGCGGCGGCTCGGCTTGATCTGTTCTCCGACGCGCGAAGGTGGCGCTGCCTCGGCTTCGGGCGACAGCTGCAGACACGGCGCGGCTGGGAGGGTGGTTCGGCTTCTACTGCGGCCGGCTCCGACGCTTGTGCTTGAAGCTGGCGGCGGCGTGCGGCGGCGGCGCGGAGAGTGGCGGCGGCTAGGGTTTTCTTCTTGGGGGAGATGAGGAGTCTCACGTCTCCCAATGCCTCATTTTTAAAAGAATTTAAAATAATAAAAGAATTTAATAAACCCTCTTTTCTCTCTCTTCAATTAAGCCACCCTTGACCCTTTCCAAGGCAAATAATTAATTTGCTAATCACCATTAATTTGATTATTTCACCCCTAACTTCAATAATTAAAAAAACCAACTTTAGTTTAATAAGGGCTTCCCCAATTATTTCCCATAAAAATAAAAGTAAAAAAATAATACTTATTGTCTTAAACAAAATAAGGATTCCCAACCTTAATTACTCGAGAAAATCAAAATGGTAAGGTTCTTCCAATAAATTTAAAATTCTCATAACCACACTTAATATTAATGACAATGGACAAAACAAAAAGAAATATCGAATTTGTTGGGCGTTACAATATGAAAAATATATAATATATTATGCAGTTTTCAGTCAACAAATTAGAGTAAATAAAAAATATATAGTATATTATGAAAAATATATAGTATATTATGTAGGTATATGAAAAATTTAAAATGTGGGAACCGAAATATGAAAAAATTAGTTGAAGGAGATCTCTCAAATTGTCTTGTGAATGAAATTGAATAAAGTCAATTTGTATAAATTATTTAATATAATGTTACCATATTAGATTCAACTTTATACCATATTAAAATTATTTCTCCAATAAATGATATCTTAATATTAAATACAAATATAAATATGGATTATTTATTACATTAATTAGGGAAGTTATAAAATAGATAGTACACGTGGTATAATATAATTATGGTATTATATTATATATATTTTCGAAAATCAATTTTATTTATAACTGATGTGAAGGTTAAAATGGTTCTAAAAGCGATGAAATTTTAATTAAGAAAATAAATGAAATCTTGAGATATTTACGTAAAATCATCTATAAAGTAGGTGATTTCTTTAAATACTCCTAAAATATAGCTCAACTATTAGTAACTTACCAAAATATTGGACACATTACGCAACTGACATAAAAATTACTCATATTGCTTCCACTGTTTGTTTGCTATTTTCAAATATAATATAAATTTTTTAAATGTATATTCGGTAGAATTTGATCAATGTTGGATATATTTGAATTTAACAATAAAACATTGTTTTTAATTATATTTTAAACACTAACCTAATATTAAAACTTGGGGCATCTCAAGGGAACGATGCCCCAAGAAATGACTTCTGTGAAATCTTTATTTAAAACTCAGGACATCTCGAGACAACAATGCCTTGAGAAATGACTTCTATGAATTCCTTATTTAAAACTCGGGGAATCTTGGGACAATAATGCCTCGAGACATGCCTTTTGTGAATTCCTTATTTAACACTCAGGGCATCTTTAGACACCAATGCTTTATAAAATGTCTTCTGTGAATTCCTTATTTAAAACTCGGGGCATCTCGAGATAACGATGGCTAGAGTTATATACTCTAAAGCAATAGATAATAGATCCCGTTGGATTTGAGACTACCATTGCATCGAGATATGCATTCTGAGATCATGTACAAGGCATTGTAAAACATAGGAATAAAATATTTTGAAAACTTTGTTAAATGTATATTTTTTTCAAAATATTAGAAAAATGGATACTATGGATTAGTTAAATATATTTTTCGAAAATTTATAAAATAAATATATAAACATTTATTAAATATGATATAATTTTATTAAATAATTATATAAACATTTAATAGATATAAATGTTCAGTTACGATATAAGTTACAAATGTCTGATGTATTTAAAATATAGTGTATGGTGAAAATAATAACATAGCATAGAACCAGGGGCAAAGCAGAAATATAAAAAGAGCGGTTGTCAAGGAATTTGTTAAAAAAAACTTATTAATTCAATTGTTTGCTATAATTCCGACTCTCTCCAGATTTTGATTATAATATGCCAACATAATGGTCTCTGCGATAATTTTGGGAAAGTTTAAAATTTAAATGCAAAATTTAAAACCGTAGCTTCATTAATTACCCTCCAATTATAGCAAGTTTATCTTTGAACTTTTGGAAAAAGTTTACCCACCTTATATAACATTTTCTGAGACACCCTATACAACATAATTCAAAATATATAAATATATATTCTCAAATAAGGCACCATAATGGTCATAGTTCCATAAATTTAGCAAGATCGGTAAAAATCACTTTTAGATTTTAAACTTTCATAAAAATAAAATTTTAATCCTTCTATACACTTTGATTTACAATGATTTAGTTGTTTACATTTGAAAAATAATGATTTTAAAAAATACGAAATATTTGATAACTTTTCAAAATGTATTTTTAAAAATAAAATTAAAAAATAATTCATAAGAAAATATTCGGAACCAAATTTTAAGAAAATAGGTTTTTAAACAAAATTGTATATATAAACACTTATAAAAATATCTAATTAAACATGTGGATCTGTAAATTTTAAACTCATTTTTTTAAAAAAAAAAGAAATTGCTCAAAAGAATATGTACTAATAAAAAATATTTTTTTTCTATAGATAATCCATACAATTTAAAATAACCATGTTTCATAACAAAATAAAGTGTATATATACTATACACTAATCTTTTAGTACAATCGCGGGACAAGGAATGGAAACTCTTCCATCCCTGAATAGAAGATTATGCCGATTAATGTGAAACCCAATATCAGTTTTAGCCCAATTGTTTTGTTCTCTCTTACAAAGAAAAGCCAAAACCATAAAACATAAAAATAATAGAATTAAATGGGAATGTAAACTTCCCTTTATGATCAGTTATATGAGTGACCATTTTAACCTAAATTATAACAGTTTCTTCATCCAACAATATGTCTACTTTTTCCCTTCCGCTATGGAATTTCACGTCAAGATCCACTACCCCGAAATGATTGATCGGATATGAGTTTTGTGTGACTTTCGCCGCCGGAATATGAGAGGGACCTCTTTACGTCGTCCGGTGACGATTCAACGGCTTCGACAAATCGCAGTCACGATTAAAATCAAGCTTCTTCTGTGTTGTTGCATTGTACTTGCCGTTGTGTTTTTCGCTTCCCGCGCCTCCGATCTCATGGGATGGACATGTGACGACTGCTCTACGGCTGTCCGATACTCTACGCCGCGGTTTGAATTCGAACCCTTTTATTTGATTCGTTCATGAATTTTGTGTGCTTCACTAATTGTTCGTTATGTGATCTCTTTACGTGAATTGGTTACGATTTCTGGATCTTTGCGTGTTTCTTTCTCATTGGATGAATTTTAGATTCCACGCCCCAAATTGTTGCGTTTATGTGATAGAAAAGTGTTAATCATTTCATTTGTTGCATCCTTCTTCTTAATTACATGAATTATGAATTTAGAGGTAAAATTCTTGTTTTTGTTTTTTGAAATTTTGCAGAAAGCAAATTTTCTATTTAATTAAGATTGATACAAAAATCATATCATGGTAAGAAAATGAAAGTAAATTGACTTCAATTTCAAAAAAGAAAAAACGGAAAAAAAAAAAGAAAAAGAAATATATACCCAACGATACCCAAATGATTACCAAAGACAATCTTGATTCTTAATTTTTTGTTTCTAAAAATTCTTTTATGTTTTTCATAATTTTTGTACAAATTTCTAGAGGCTATTTAATGTGCTATGTTACACGTACAAGTAGTATTTATAAGCCCAAGATTACTGTGTACCATAAAGTTCTTATAAAGTTCTAAAGAGACAATTTAATCTGATTGAAGTGAGTTTATTATTCCCAAATTTTGTCTAATTAAGTAATTATACCCGAAATTCTTGTATTGTATCTAAATAACTAGTGCTTTTTTACTTGTGATCTAAGATTGTATTTAATTTGGGATGACTAGAATTAGATTAAAATCCTTCTAAAACATGTTTTTAATTATTTAAAATCAAGTTAATGGTTGAATTTATATGTAGCATGAAATAGTTGTGTGTATTGAACAATAATTTGTAAGCATATATAGTTTAGTGATTGAGGTATATAATTTGTATTACAATAAACATGGAAATGTAGGAAAGGTTATGCAATTGTAATTAACACATGGAAGCGTCATGATCTATTAAAGAAGTCAATTGATCACTACACAGCATGTATGGGAGTTGAATCCATACACATTGTATGGAGCGAACCTTCTCCTCCACCTGATTCTTTGGTGAGTTATTTACAACAGACGGTGAAAGCGAATTCCCGAGACAGTCGAGAAACGGAGTTGAGATTTGAAATAAATGAAGAAGATAGCAGCTTGAACAATAGGTTTAAGGAAATAAAAGGATTGAGAACAGAAGCCATATTTTCAGTAGATGATGATGTTATATTTGCTTGTTCTACTTTGGAGTTTGCTTTTAGTGTTTGGCAAACTGCTCCTCACACTATGGTTGGCTTTGTTCCTCGCATGCATTGGATTGATCGCTCGGTATGTTTCTCTTTTCCCATTCTTTTCTTTTCTTTAATTTTTCATCCTCTTTCTTCATTATGTTGTTTTTGATCAGGTATGTATAAGATTTTTTATGGTTTAAATTATAATTTTATGTACAATATCGTAACTATTTGGTTTAACAATATTTTTACCTTCATAAATTTCTAGAAACAAAAATGAATCGTTAATTTTTTTTTAATTTAGTTTTCAAAAAGTTTGCTAGAGAAAAACGAAATTGTTATTGTACAAATGTATATGGTTGTGATTTGGAAGTTTATTTGAATTTTTAACTTTTAATTTTGTGTATAATAAACCATAGATCTTTAAAGATATTTAAGAGTGTGTTTGGCCATGAAACTAGGGATGAATACTAGACTCCTCTTTGATTTGGTCCAAAGAATTTGTAAATCATAACTACGAAATAATATTTATTTTATTTTTATTTCTTGTCCCAAACGTTTCCAAATAGATTCCTATATCCAATCTAATAACCATTTAAAAGGATAAAGACTGAATTTATAATTATCACCTAATTCTGTTTTGTAATTGATATATATATATATATATATATATATATATATATATATTGATTGTAGAAATATTTTTCTAGTAATTATTATTTAAAAAAACTCTTAAAACTATGGAATTCTATAGCCTTATTAAAATGAAATATAGTTGATTGAGTAGTGTGGGAGATTAAACAATTGGATATAATGGTTAATGAGTGATTGATGATGATGTGATTAGTAATAGTAATGCAGAAAGGGAGATATAGATATGGAGGATGGTGGTCAGTTTGGTGGAGTGGCACTTACAGTATGGTGCTTTCAAAAGCTGCTTTTTTCCACTCTAAGTACTTGGATTTTTACACTAACCATATGCCTTCTTCCATCAGACATTATATTACCAATAACAGGTTTCTTTTTTCTTTTCATATTCTTCAATCCCATTTTATATATATATAAATATAAATCACTTCCTAATTAATTATTGTTTTTTTTTTCTAATTTAGAAACTGTGAAGACATTGCTATGTCTTTTGTCGTTGCTAATCTTAGTGGCTCTCCCCCGGTTTGGGTCCAAGGTGGGACAGATGAATAATTATTTCTTAGTAATTAATTAATAATAATTAAGTTGTTTTAATTTGTTAAATTTGGTGATTAATTAAATTGATGAAATGTGGATGCAGGTAAGATATATGAAATAGGGTCAAGTGGAATTAGTAGCTTAGGAGGACATAGTGAAAGAAGAAGCCAATGTTTGAATATATTTGTTGAAGAATATGGTGGAATTATGCCTTTGTTACCTTCAACTTTTAAGGCTGTTGATGCTCGTCGCCTATGGTCTTGGTAACACACATCATATATCATTCATTCATTCATTCATCCCAATTTTGTTTTTCATTCCCTATTTTTACTTTTAATTGAAAATTTTGTAGTGTTTTTTATTTTTTAATACTATCTGTTTTTCTTATCCGAAAATTTTGAGATTTAAGAACTATTTTTTCTTGGGTTATGTAGTACTAGATAAGATAGATTGATTTGATCGTCTTTTTTAATGTGTTTAATTGGATATCATTTTTTTTGCCTATCAAGATTTTAAGTCTGTAAATTTCCACTCCTACTTTTAATAAAATCTCAGCATTTGTCCTCTCAAGGTTTCAATTTATTCAAGTCGTAAAATAATGATAATAGTTTTCTTTGGAAGAAAAAGATAACATGTACATATATCCAAATTTTAGAAAATAGAGACTATTATTATCTTTGAAAATAAAAAGATATGGTTTTCATAATTAATATATATAATAGATTCTTGTCACAAAACCATTTGTGCAAGGATACGTTCCCTCAAAATATCAACAACTTTTTGTTGGGGCTGTGTTTGAAACAAAGAGATTCATTCACATAAAATCAAACGTACAAAATACCCTTTATCAACCTCATTTAATTTAGTCTGTTTAACTAAGGAGGGTAAGAATGAGTCCATAAACTAAAAGAAAAAAAACTAAGCATAAGTAGCCACATTATGAGTTGTCTTGTTGATCTCTAGACACATGAAAAATGCCCAAAATTTTCAACATACCAAGTAAGTGGATCACTTTAGCATAATAAATTCTATAAGGTAAGTGAGTATAATTTAATGAAAGAATCCTGTTAATAACTAAGAGGACATCATATAACACCCAAACATCTTTCAAATCTAACTCATCAATCAACTGCAATTCCTTCGAAAGTGGAAGAGAATCTATTGCTTCAATCGCAATCTCCCCATCAAACAGCCCCGTTTGGTAGCTCGACATCACCTTGAATCACCACCCTCGTGCCAATCCCATCTTTATTGGGGATCTTTGTGGCATCAATATCCATCTTGAAAGTTTTTCGAGGAGGCTGACTACATCTTTTGCGCATAATCATTTCCTCCCCCAAAGAATTCATCAATTCGAGAAGGGGAGCTTGTGCTCAATCACTGTCTGTCTGTCATACCGGCACTTTGAATATCAACGCAAAACATTGATTCCTCTAGTTTCTATCGTACCAAATGATCCAGCATGTCGTACCAAATACCAGAACTTCCTTAGAACGGAGTTGATTCACCACTTGAAGGAGAAAATCAAGAATCAATACATCCAATTGAAATGATCTAAATATCAGCAACTAAAGGTATGTTCAATAGTTGTTTTGAGGTGATCAAATTCACCTTTTCTCTTGCTAAAATTACTTCAAATGTTTGTGTTTGACATGAATTGGAATTGATTTTGGATGAATTATCTGGTAGGTGATTTTTGTTTATGATTTTTAGTCAGTCACTCCTAAAATGGTTATCTAATTGTAAAATATTGTAACATAGATGATAGACATTGCTCATCATTAAATCATTAATGAAACAAGTAAGAGAAAAATAAACTAACGAAATGGTGATCAAACTGGCTACCCATCAATGAACACATTGAAGATGCTAATATGCTAATATTATTTAATTAGTTAACCATCAGCTGCTACCCATCAGCTGCCAAATCCATCTTGGCAATGCCAGATGCTAATATGGATGGGATGAAAAGTCTACGTGCCAAAATTATTTAATTAGTTAACCAACAATGTGAAACTAAAATGGTTTAAAATATTGAAAAAATAAATTAAAAAATTAAAAAATTAAAAAGAAAAAGAAACCTCTAAATCAATGTCTTCAGTTTCCGGGAGTTGCTGACAGTTTTCAATTATTTCTTTGGCCAAATATCAATTCTCCCATGATCATACTCCCCTACATAGCCAGCCCTGCCTTGAGTATGAACAAATTGGTAGAGGTTAGAAAATTTTCATATGTCCAAGTTGTCTGCCCCTACCTTATTATGAATGATAGCAAAATCCTTAGGGTGTGTTTGGGGGAAGGAAAGAGTTATGGAAGAAAAGGATTATAATAATCCTAGGATTATGATAATCCTAGTATTATGATAATATGTGTTTGAGGAATAGATTATTATTGGTAGTGTTGTGGTAATATGTGTTTGGGAGAGAAAATATGAAAGGTAGTGTTATGATGGTATGTGTTTGGAGGAGGGATTATGATAGTAGTGTTATGGTAATATGTGTTTGGGAGAAGAGTTATGATTGTAGTAATTTAAAAAACAATAATAAATTTTTGATTGGATTGTTTGGGTAGGGTAATGTAGAGTTGTAAAAAAGTAAAAATAGGATAAGATAGGGTTATTTAGGGATTAGGATAACTCTAATCCCCCTTTATCATAATCCTTGGGCCAAACACGGTTTGGCCCAATTTCCTAATCCTTTTCCTCCTAAAACCCCACCCCAAACATACCCTAAGCTTAATGTTGTTTCGATGATTTTTTGTTTTGTTTTATTTTATTTTGAAGTTGGTTAAGAAATTCTTTTGTATATTTAATTCCTGAACTTATATGGATGGTTAGTGATTTAAAGAGAAAATACAAAATCTAAATCACTTTTTAATCAAGAGTTTACACAGTTTAGGCGACAAGTAATCTTAACCGGAAGAAATGGTGGAAATGAGAGGAAATCCCAATAGTAGAGAGAAACTGATTTAGAGCTTTTTTTTTTTTTTTTTTTTTACATTTTATCTAGCAAAAAATTATGTCTTAAAATTTTCTTTCAATATCTATACATATAAACATATATCAACTATGAAATAAGAATTTAACAATAAAAGTAAATTAAAATAAATCTTCAACTAATTAGTTAAATAACAATTTTCTAAAAGAAAAACAAAAACAATAGATTATATAGACAAGAATAACAAACGTTTAATGATGCTTTTATACTCACAAGTCATAAGTGTGCTTTTCTTTGTCATATCAGAAAAAGTTAAATTTTTATCATGTTTAACATTTTAAAACTATAATCTGATGGACCTCAATACCAACACAAACCTCAAATGTTATGTATCTCTTTATTGAATTCAAAAGAGTGCTGATTACGATAACAAGGAAAAAACAAACACATGAATTACAGTATGTAATTCATCCCACTCACTAAAACTCTCTCTAGAGCCTACTTTCTAGAATGAATTTTCTTCTCTCTCTCTTCTAACTACTTATAATCCTCTCGTGGTCCTCCCTTACCGTAACTAACTCTAACCGACCAGGTGGTCCTCCTAACAACTGACTCCCACGTATTCTCTATTTTTCTTATTACTTTTTATTTCCATCTTTCTTCCTCCTTTGGTACTGATGTATAATTGGAGGTCTAACATTACATTCCACCTCCAATTTCACCTTGTCTTCAAGGTGGTAATCTGGAAATGACTGCAGAAAATCATCATATTTCTCCTACGTAGCCTCATGAGGCGGTAGTCCTTTCCAACTCATCAATACCTCTCATTCTCCTTTGGCGTTTTTCTGGTACCCGAAGGCTTCATCAGGAACAGCTAGCCATTCATGTAACGCCCCGAATTTCGAGGTAAAATTTTAGCATTTATGTGAATTTTTCGGGATTTTAAAATTTTGTAGATGATGAAATAATAATATAATATTACTCATCTTATTATCATTATTTATTATTATCATTATAAATTAATATTAAAACCTTTATTTTTTTTATTATTGAATATTATATTCATTATGTGATATTAATGTTATTTTAATTAATTAATATTAAAAATTGTATTATTAATTTTATTTTTATTATTTAATATTTTCTTTTATTATTTATATTTTTATATATTTATTTTGTTTAATATATATATATAAATATATATATATATATATAATAATAATAATAATATTTTTTTTAAACAAACCCTAAAGGCGCGCGCGACCCCCCCCTCTTTCAAATTCGTCTTCTTCTTCCTCGTGTCACGCCGCCGCCGCCCCATCCGCGTCTTCTCTTTTTTTTTTTCCATTCTCCTTCTTCAGCCGACGCGACATCAGCCCCTTCTTCTCCAGTCAACCCGGACCTACAGCCGCCGTTCGTGGAAGCTTACCTTCGCTTCCATTCGGTTTCGCCGTCGGCCCTTCCAAATCTCCACTTCGTACCCAGCCAACGCCACTGCCGCCACTGTCCATTCATTTCCACCGCCGAACGTCTCCTCCGTTGGTCGTCCGCCGCGTTGAAGCAAGTTGCACCGTTCGCCAAGCGGCCGACGATGAGCCTTCAACGATCGTGGAGCTCGAAGTCTTGTAGGCGTCCGTACGAAGCCAAGCCGAGTCGTGAATCCCAGCCGAGCCGCGAGCCGTACCTGAGCCAAAAACCAAGCCGAACCGAGCCACGAGCCGAGTCAAGCCGCGAGCTGAGTCAAGCCGCGAGCCGAGCCGCGAGCCGAGTCAAGCCGCGAGCAGAGCCACGAGCCGAGTCAAGCAGAAGACCGAGCCGAGCCCTAAGCTGAGCTGAGCCGAGGACCGAGCCGAGCCGTAAGCCGAGCCGTGAACTGATCCAAGCCGAGCCGAGCCGCAAGCTGGCCAACCCAAGCCGCGAGCCGAGCCGAGCCGAACACCTCCAAGCCAAGCCGAGCTCCCTGTTCACCGAGCCACCTAAGCCTTCCTTCCTCCACTTCGGGTCACGGTGAGTCTTCGGTAAGGATTGTTTTTGATGATTTTCTTAATGTTGCTACATCCGATTCAAGTTTGAATATTGGAATAAGATTTGGTCCTACCTTTCATCCCTTGAAGGTATTAAGGAGTTGACGTTCAAGTTCTCGGGTTCCGCGGTAGGCTTGTTTGGAGATAGCTTTCCTTTCCTTGGGTAAGTCAACGGATGTTGCTTAGGACCATTTAAAATGACTTCTACTAGTATCATCGATTAAAACCTTCGTGTTTTCGTTTAGGTGGATCCGTTGAGCGTGGACTCGATCGAGGGGCATAACCGAGTATCAGGTAAGGGTTTTCCTACTACTGGACCTCGGATCGAGGCTGGAAACGTAGAAATCCACAGGGGATTACGCGTTAGTAACTATACGGAATGAATTGATGCATGTTTGACTATTAAGTATTGTTGTTATGCTCTGGTCTGATGTAAAGGTAACGTGACCGCTAGATGTAGCTTGTGTGCCATAGGAAGTAAGTAGTTGTTTGCGGATAGACACCGATGCCCGGATGTTCTGTATATTGTAGTTATGTCAATGGGCTACGTTGATGGACTGGAATTGTATGTTGATGGACTTTACAAATCTTAAGGTTAGGTGTGTGGTAGTCTATTGTCTGGATGTTGTTCATGGAGGGTTGTCGTGGAGGGACTATGAGTCCAATTCCGATTTGACTAGTTGACTGTACCTAAGGAATATCACAAAGGATGTGTAAATTGGAAACGCATATAGCAACTGAGGATGTAATTGTTTAAATCTATACTATCTGGTTGGCAAAGTCTATGGTGAATTAGTAATAAGAAGGTTGTCGGAGTGTGACTGTTGTAGACGGTGTAATATGGACTGGGGGTAACGGTTAGCTTCATCTATGGGGCAGTGTAGCGTACGGTTAGGTGCATCCTTCGGGATCACTGGACTGACACGTGCATCTTTCGGGATCACTAGACTGATATGTGCATCCTTCGGGATCACTAGACTGATACGTGCATCCTTCGGGATCACTAGACTGATACGTGCATCCTTCGGGATCACTAGACTGATACGTGCATCCTTCGGGATCACTAGACTGATATGTGGATCCTTCGGGATCACTAGATTGATAGGTGTATTCTTTGAGGTCACTAAACTGATACGTGCATCCTTCGGGATCACGAGACTGATGCATGCGTTCTACGAAACTACTAGACTGTTTACGTAGGGTACCCCTACATAGGAAGTTAACTGTTGTTCCCTAGCGGGCCCAGTAGTGGGTCCCTTACTGGGTATATTTATACTCACCCCTTTTCTCTTCTTTAACTTTTCAGGTAAGGGTACAGCGAGGGGCAGACCGACGAGAGGCAGGAAGGATGCGTGAAGGCCATATGGACGCATCTGGTTTTCTTTATGCTTCCGCTGATGTATTTTGTTAGAATATTTGGTTTTGTGATTTTGAGTTGATGACCTGAGTATTTTATTTGAAACTTTTGTGACTGTGATTTAAATAGGGCCCGAAACTGTTTTTGTAATATTTCAACGTTTTAATGAATCGTACCGGTCCGTTATGAATTTTGTGTTTTGTGGTCGAGTCTTAGCACTGAGTAGTGACCTCAGCTTAGTCCAAAAAGTTGGGTCGTTACAGTTGGTATCAGAGCCTAAGTTTTAGGTTCTGTAGACTGACTTATGATGTGAGTCTGTGTTTTGTGTCCTTATGGCTAAAACGATCCTTGCCACTCGTCAGGTACGCTCTCATGAAATTATATGTATAACTCTATATGCATTACCTTACCTAAATTAAATTGCGAAGTAAATTATCACTTATGACTAAAGGGATCATTGGTGGTTGTTAGGGGAAATGCTGCCAAGGAGGGGTGCACGTAGGGGTGGCCGAGGAGGCCGAGGGAGGGGAGCAAGACGTGTTCAACCTGAGGTGCAGCCTGTAGCCCAAGCCACTGACCCGGCTGCGCCAGTTACTTATGCGGACCTAGCTGCCATGGAGCAGAGATTCAGGGATTTGATTATGCAGATGCGGGAGCAGCAGCAGCCTGCCCCGCCAGCTCCAGCACCAGCTTCTGCTCCAGCTCCGGCTCTAGTACCAGTTGCGCCCCAGGTTGTGCCGGATCAGTTGTCAGCAGAGGCCAAGCACCTGAGGGATTTCAGGAAGTATAATCCCACGACATTCGATGGGTCTTTGGAGGACCCCACAAGGGCTCAGCTGTGGTTATCATCTTTGGAGACCATATTTCGATACATGAAGTGCCCTGAGGATCAGAAAGTTTAGTGTGCTGTTTTCATGTTGACAGACAGAGGTACTACATGGTGGGAGACTACAGAGAGGATGCTAGGTGGTGATGTGAGTCAGATCACATGGCAACAGTTCAAGGAGAGTTTCTATGCGAAATTCTTCTCTGCTAGTTTGAGGGATGCCAAGCGGCAGGAGTTCCTGAACTTAGAGCAGGGTGACATGACAGTGGAGAAGTATGATGCGGAGTTTGACATGTTATCCCGCTTCGCTCCAGAGATGATAGCGACCGAGGCGGCCAGAGCTGATAAGTTTGTTAGAGGCCTCCGACTGGACATTCAGGGTTTGGTTCGAGCTTTCCGACCCGCTACACATGCTGATGCACTGCGCCTGGCAGTGGATCTCAGTTTGCAGGAGAGGGCTAACTCGTCGAAGGTCACAGGTAGAGGTTCGACCTCGGGACAGAAAAGGAAGGCTGAGCAGCAGCCTACTCCAGTGTCGCAGCGGAACTTCAGACCAGGTGGTGAGTTTCGCCACTTCCAGCAGAAACCTTTTGAGGCAGGGGAAGCTGAGGCTGAGAGGGCAGGCACGGTGGTGAGAGGTACGCTTCCAGTATTGGGGCATTACGCCTTAGTTTTGTTTGATTCGGGTTCGTCACATTCTTTTATCTCTTCCGCATTTGTGTTGGATGCCCGCTTAGAGGTAGAGCCCTTACACCATGTTCTATCAGTATCTACTCCTTCCGGGGAGTGTATGTTGTCGAAGAAAAAGGTGAAAGCATGCCAGATTGAGATAGCAGGCCATGTGATTGAAGTAACGTTGTTAGTCCTGGATATGCTCGACTTTGATATAATCCTGGGTATGGATTGGTTGGCAGCTAACCATGCCAGCATAGATTGTTCCCGTAAGGAGGTAGCGTTTAACCCTCCCTCGATGGCCAGTTTTAAATTTAAGGGAGAAGGTTCAAGGTCGTTACCTCAGGTAATCTCAGCCATCAGGGCCAGTAAACTGCTCAGTCAGGGTACTTGGGGTATCTTAGCGAGCGTGGTGGATACTAGAGAGGTCGATGTATCCCTGTCATCAGAATCGGTGGTGAGGGACTATCCGAATGTCTTTCCTGAAGAACTTCCAGGGTTACCTCCTCACAGAGAGGTTGAGTTTTCCATAGAGTTGGAGCCAGGCACGGTTCCTATATCCAGAGCCCCTTACAGAATGGCCCCCGCAGAGCTGAAAGAACTGAAGGTGCAGTTACAAGAATTGCTTGATAAGGGATTCATTCGACCGAGCGTGTCACCTTGGGGTGCACCAGTTTTATTTGTTAAGAAGAAGGATGGATCGATGCGTCTATGCATTGACTATAGGGAGTTGAACAAGGTAACCGTTAAGAACAGATATCCCTTGCCCAGGATCGACGATCTATTTGACCAGTTACAGGGAGCCACAGTGTTCTCTAAGATTGATCTTCGGTCGGGATATCATTAGCTGAGGATTAAGGATGGTGATGTACCGAAGACAGCATTTCGTTCCAGATATGGACACTACGAGTTTATTGTGATGTCTTTTGGTTTGACGAACGCTCCGGCAGTGTTTATGGACTTGATGAACAGAGTGTTTAGGGAGTTCCTAGATAGTTTTGTGATCGTGTTTATTGATGATATCTTGATATACTCCAAGACGGAGGCCGAACATGAGGTGCATTTACGTATAGTTTTGCAAACACTTCGGGATAATAAGTTGTATGCAAAGTTCTCGAAATGCGAGTTTTGGCTGAAGCAGGTGTCCTTTCTGGGCCACGTGGTTTCTAAGGCTGGAGTCTCTGTAGATCCAGCTAAGATAGAGGCAGTCACCGGTTGGACCCGACCTTCCACAGTCAGTGAGGTTCGTAGCTTTCTGGGTTTAGCAGGTTATTATCGACGGTTTGTGGAGAACTTTTCTCGTATAGCTACTCCTCTTACTCAGTTGACCAGGAAGGGAGCCCCTTTTGTTTGGAGCAAGGCATGTGAGGACAGTTTCCAGAACCTTAAACAGAAGCTAGTTACCGCACCGGTTCTTATTGTACCTGATGGTTCTGGCAGTTTTGTGATTTATAGTGATGCTTCCAAGAAGGGTTTGGGTTGTGTTTTGATGCAACAAGGTAAGGTGGTCGCTTATGCTTCTCGTCAGTTGAAGAGTCATGAGCAGAACTACCCTACACATGATTTAGAGTTAGCAGCAGTGGTTTTTGCTTTGAAAATATGGAGGCATTACTTATATGGTGAAAAGATACAGATCTTCAAGGATCGTAAGAGCTTGAAATACTTCTTTACTCAGAAGGAATTGAATATGAGACAGCGAAGATGGCTTGAGTTAGTGAAGGATTACGATTGTGAGATACTGTATCATCCAGGCAAGGCAAATGTGGTAGCTGATGCTCTTAGTAGAAAGGTATCACATTCAGCAGCACTTATTACCCGACAGGCCCCATTGCATCGAGATCTTGAGCGGGCTGAGATTGCAGTGTCAGTGGGGGCAGTCACCATACAGTTAGCCCAGTTGACGGTACAGCCGACTTTGAGGCAAAGGATCATTGATGCTCATTTGGTTGAGAAACGTGGCCTAGCAGAGGCAGGGCAAGCGGTTGAGTTCTCCATATCCTCTGATGGTGGACTTTTGTTTGAGAGACGCCTCTGTGTGCCGTCAGATAGTGCGAATAAGACAGAATTATTATCTGAGGCTCACAGTTCTCCATTTTCCATGCACCCAGGTAGTACGAAGATGTATCAGGACCTGAAGCGGGTTTATTGGTGGCGTAACATGAAGAGGGAGGTAGCAGAATTTGTTAGTAGATGCTTGGTGTGTCAGCAGGTTAAGACACCAAGGCAGAAACCAGCGGGTTTATTACAACCCTTAAGCATACCGGAATGGAAGTGGGAAAACGTGTCCATGGATTTCATCACAGGACTGCCGAGAACTCTGAGGGGTTTTACAGTGATTTGGGTTGTGGTGGACAGACTTACCAAATCAGCGCACTTCGTTCCGGGTAAATCCACCTATACTGCTAATAAGTGGGCACAGCTGTACATGTCTGAGATAGTGAGATTACATGGAGTGCCAGTGTCGATTGTTTCTGATAGAGATGCCCGTTTCACTTCCAAATTCTGGAAAGGTTTGCAGACTGCTATGGGCACGAGGTTAGACTTTAGTACAGCTTTCCATCCACAGACTGACGGTCAGATTGAGCGTCTGAACCAAGTTTTAGAGAACATGTTGCGAGCGTGTGCATTGGAATTTCCAGATAGCTGGGACTCCCACTTGCATTTGATGGAATTTGCTTATAATAACAGTTATCAGGCTACTATTGGCATGGCGCCATTTGAGGCCTTGTACGGCAAATGTTGTAGATCCCCGGTTTGTTGGGGTGAGGTGGGTGAGCAGAGATTGATGGGTCCTGAGTTAGTTCAGTCTACTAACGAAGCAATACAGAAGATTAGATCACACATGCATACCGCTCAGAGTAGGCAGAAGAGTTATGCAGATGTGAGGCGGAAGGATCTTGAGTTTGAGGTAGGAGACAAGGTGTTCTTAAAGGTAGCACCTATGAGAGGTGTCTTACGATTTGAAAGGAGGGGAAAGCTGAGTCCCCGTTTTGTTGGGCCGTTTGAGATTCTGGAGCGGATTGGCCCTGTAGCTTATCGCTTGGCGTTGCCACCATCACTCTCGACAGTTCATGATGTGTTTCATGTTTCTATGTTGAGGAAGTATGTGCCAGATCCATCCCATGTAGTGGATTACGAGCCACTAGAGAATGATGAAAACTTGAGCTATACTAAACAACCCGTTGAGGTGTTGGCTAGAGAGGTGAAAACGTTGAGGAATAAAGAAATCCCTTTGGTTAAAGTCTTATGGCGGAATCACCGGGTGGAAGAGGCTACATGGGAGCGAGAAGATGACATGAGGTCCCGTTATCCCGAACTGTTCGAGAAATAAAACTTTCGAGGACGAAAGTTCCCTAAGGAGGGAAGAATGTAACGCCCCGAATTTCGAGGTAAAATTTTAGCATTTATGTGAATTTTTCGGGATTTTAAAATTTTGTAGATGATGAAATAATAATATAATATTACTCATCTTATTATCATTATTCATTATTATCATTATAAATTAATATTAAAACCTTTATTTTTTTTATTATTGAATATTATATTCATTATGTGATATTAATGTTATTTTAATTAATTAATATTAAAAATTGTATTATTAATTTTATTTTTATTATTTAATATTTTCTTTTATTATTTATATTATTATTATTATTTTTATATATTTATTTTGTTTAATATATATATATATATGTAATAATATATTTTTTTTAAACAAACCCTAAAGGCGTGCGCGACCCCCCTCTTTCAAATTCGTCTTCTTCTTCCTCGTGTCATGCCGCCGCCGCCCCCTCCGCGTCTTCTCTTTTTTTTTTCCATTCTCCTTCTTTAGCCGACGCGACATCAGCCCCTTCTTCTCCTTCTTCTCCGGTCAACCCGGACCTACAGCCGCCGTTCGTGGAAGCTTACCTTCGCTTCCATTCGGTTTCGCCGTCGGCCCTTCCAAATCTCCACTTCGTACCCAGCCAACGCCACCGCCGCCACTGTCCATTCGTTTCCACCGCCGAACGTCTCCTCCATTGGTCGTCCGCCGTGTTGAAGCAAGTTGCACCGTTCGCCAAGTGGCCGACGACGAGCCTTCAACGATCGTGGAGCTCGAGTCTTGCAGGCGCCCGTACGAAGCCAAGCCGAGTCGTGAATCCTAGCCGAGCCGCGAGCCGTACCTGAGTCGAAAACCAAGCCGAACCGAGCCGCGAGCCGAGTCAAGCCGCGAGCTGAGTCAAGTCGCGAGCCGAGCCGCGAGCCGAGTCAAGCCGCGAGCCGAGTCAAGTCAAAGACCGAGCCAAGCCCCAAGCCGAGCTGAGCCGAGGACCGAGCCGAGCCGTGAACTGATCCAAGCCGAACCGAGCCGAACACCTCCAAGCCAAGCCGAGCTCCCTGTTCACCGAGCCACCTAAGCCTTCCTTCCTCCACTTCGGGTCACGGTGAGTCTTCGGTAAGGATTGTTTTTGATGATTTTCCTAATGTTGCTACATCCGATTCGAGTTTGAATATTGGAATAAGATTTGGTCCTACCTTTCATCCCTTGAAGGTATTAAGGAGTTGACGTTCAAGTTCTCGGGTTCCGAGGCAAGCTTGTTTGGAGATAGCTTTCCTTTCCTTGAATAAGTCAACGGATGTTGCTTAGGACCATTTAAAATGACTTCTACTAGTATCATCGATTAAAACCTTCGTGTTTTCGTTTAGGTGGATCCGTTGAGCGTGGACTCGATCGAGGAGCATAACCGAGTATCAGGTAAGGGTTTTCCTATTACTGGACCTCGAATCGAGGCTGGAAACGTAGAAATCCACAGGGGATTACGCGTTAGTAACTGTACTGAATGAATTTATGCATGTTTGACTATTAAGTATTGCTGTTATGCTCTGGTCTGATGTAAAGGTAACGTGACCGCTAGATGCAGCTTGTGTGCCATTGGGAGTAAGTAGTTGTTTGCGGATAGACACCGATGCCCGGATGTTCTGTATATTGTAGTTATGTCAATGGGCTACGTTGTGGACTGGAATTGTATGTTGATGGACTTTACAAATCTTAAGGTTAGGTGTGTGGTAGTCTATTGTCTGGATGTTGTTCATGGAGGGTTGTCGTGGAGGGACTATGAGTCCGATTCAGATTTGACTAGTTGACTGTACCTAAGGAATATCACAAAGGATGTGTAAATTGGAAACGCATATAGCAACTGAGGATGTAATTGTTTAAATCTATACTATCTGGTTGGCAAAGTCTATGGTGAATTAGTAATAAGAAGGTTGTCGGAGTGTGACTGTTGTAGACGGTGTAATATGGACTGGGGGTAACAGTTAGCTTCATCTATGGGACAGTGTACCTTACGGTTAGGTGCATCCTTCGGGATCACTGGACTGACACGTGCATCCTTCGGGATCACTAGACTGATATGTGCATCCTTCGGGATCACTAGACTGATACGTGCATCCTTCGGGATCACTAGACTGATATGTGCATCCTTCGGGATCACTAGACTGATAGGTGTATCCTTCGAGGTCACTAGACTGATACGTGCATCCTTCGGGATCACGAGACTGATGCGTGCGTTCTACGAAACTACTAGACTGTTTACGTAGGGTACCCCTACATAGGAAGTTAACTGTTGTTCCCTAGCGGGCCCAGTAGTGGGTCCCTTACTGGGTATATTTATACTCACCCCTTTTCTCTTCTTTAACTTTTCAGGTAAGGGTACAGCGAGGGGCAGACCGACGAGAGGCAGGAAGGATGCGTGAAGGCCATATAGACGCATCTGGTTTTCTTTATGCTTCCGCTGATGTATTTTGTTAGAATATTTGGTTTTGTGATTTTGAGTTGATGACCTGAGTATTTTATTTGAAACTTTTGTGACTGTGATTTAAATAGGGTTCGAAACTGTTTTTGTAATATTTCTAACGTTTTAATGAATCGTACCGGTCCGTTATGAATTTTGTGTTTTGTGGTCGAGTCTTAGCACTGAGTAGTGACCTCAGCTTAGTCCGAAAAGTTGGGTCGTTACAATTCATGTGTTTCTGTCATATACGGGGCCAAATCCTGTGGGTTTTGACAGTCTCTAAAAGCCCTTTTCAATTGAGAAATATGAAATACCGGATGAATACAGCAACTCCAGCCTATAAGCAACAGTCCCTATTTTCTTAAGGACTTTATACGGCCCAAAATACTTAGGCGACAATTTCTCATTTCTTCTTTTCCTCATAGAGACTTGTCTATATGGTCGTAATTTCAAGTAAACCATATCTCCTTCCTCAGATTCTACATGGCGTCTCTTCAAATCAGCATAAGTTTTCATTTTGTCTTGAGCCACGCGCAAATGTTCCTTCAATGCTCCTAAGGCGATATCCCTTTGTTTAAGTTGTTCATTAAGGGTGGAGTTAGTCGTGCTGTGATCTCCATAGGATACTAATGGTGGAGGTGTTCTGCCGTACACAGCTTGGAAAGGAGACGCACCAAGTGACCGTTGATACGTTGTGTTATACCAGTACTCCGCCCAATGGATCCATTTAATCCATTCTTTTGGCCTTTCCCCACAAAAACAACGTAAGTACGCCTCTACCGAACGGTTAGCTACCTCAGTTTGCCCATCAGTTTGAGGATGGTACGCTGTACTTCTATTTAATTTGGTGTCAGCCAATCTGAATAGTTCCTTCCAAAAGTGGCTTAAGAAGACTTTATCCTGATCCGATACAATCAATTGAGGAAAGCCGTACAATCTAACCACCTCCTTCACAAATACTTCTGCCACAGTTTTGGCATCAAATGGATGTTTTAATGTTAGAAAATGGCCATACTTACTAAAACGATCCACCACCACTAAGATGACGTCAAATCAAGCCGCTTTAGGTAATCCTTCTATGAAATCCATTGAAATGTCATCCCAAATTCTGCTAGGAATCTCCAATAGCGTCAATAAACCTACTAGTGATAATGTCAGGGATTTATTCCTTTGACAAACCGTACATTCTTCACAATATTTCTATACATCTCCCTTCATTCCTTGCCAAAATAATTCGTCGATTAGTCTCTTATATGTGCGTAAAAAACCCGAATGTCCCTCAAATACCGAGTCATGGTAAGTGTGAAGAATAGTAGGAATCAACGTTGAACTCTTGGCAATAACTATCCTCCCTTTATATTGAAGCATACCATGCTGCATTGTATATTTCGGTACCTCCTCCCCTTCTGTGATTCTTTTTATAATTTGCTTCAAATAATCATCCTTGTCTACCTCTTCCCGAATGAGCTTTAAGTCAATTAAGGCTGGGACTATCAGCTGATTAAGTTGTACCACAGAAGGTACTTGAAACAAGGCATCAGCCGCCTTATTTTCCAACCCAAGCTTGTATAAGATTTCAAACGAATACCCTAACAATTTCGCAATCCATTTCTGATACTGTGGTTGAATTACCCGCTGTTCCAGTAAGAATTTAAGAGACCTTTGATCAGTCTTAACCACAAACCTTCTTCCCAATAAATATGGCCGCCAGCGTTGGACTGCTAAGACTACCGCCATCAATTCTCGCTCATTTACAGGCTTGGCACGATCTCTTAAAGCCAATGTGTGACTGAAAAAAGCAATCGGCCTTTTATTTTGCATTAATACTGCCCCCACACGGAAGGCTAAAATCTGTTTCCATCTCAAACGGAAGGCTAAAATCTGGTAATGCCAGAACTGGCAATGTCATCATGGCCTCTTTTAATCTATCAAACGTTGTCTGACTGTCTTCGGTCCATCTAAAAGCTCCCAATTTCAATAATTGAGTCAGTGGGGCAGCAATAGAACCGTAATTTTGCATAAATCTTCGATAGTATCCGGTCAGCCCCAAAAATCCCCGTAATTCTTTCACATTGGAAAGAACTGGCCACTGTTTAATGGATTTAATTTTCTCCGTATCCACTTCCACCCCTTGACCTGAAACAATATGGCCAAGATACTCTACTCTTTGAAAAGCAAAACTGCACTTCTTCTTGTTAGCATAAAGCTTATGTTCACGTAATACTTCAAACACCAACTCTAAATGATATATATGCTCCTCCATCCCTCGACTATAAATCAAAATATCATCAAAAAATATCAAAACGAACTTCCTCAGATATGACCGAAAAATAGAATTCATAAGAGATTGAAAGGTAGCTGGCGCATTTGTTAAACCAAAGGGCATCACTAAGAATTCATAGTGTCCCTCGTGTGTTCTAAATGTTGTTTTCTCAATATCTTCTCTATGCATCCTTATTTGATGATATCCAGCCTTTAAGTCAATTTTAGAAAATAAATTTGCACCATTAAGTTCATCAAACAACTCCTCTATAACAGGAATAGGAAACTTATCTGGTATAGTGACGTTGTTAAGGGCACGGTAGTCCACACAAAACCTCCAGCTTCCATCTTTTTTTTTACAAGTAATATCGGACTGGAGTAGGGGCTGGAGCTTGGTCGTATAATTCCAGATGTCAACATTTCGTCAACCAATTTTTCCATTTCTGCCTTCTACTGAAAAACATATCTATAAGGCCTAACATTCACTGGGTCTGTTCCTGTTTTCAAATGAATGGGATGTTCAATTGCCCTCCTTGGTGGTAAAGTGTCTGGCCAGTCAAAAATATCACTAAAATTATCCAGCACATTCTGCACAGTAGCAGGTATCACATCGACCTCTGTCCCCTTTTCTTCTTCAGCAAGCACTACTCCTCCCTCTATTGCCCTGCACTCTACCAAGTATCCTTGGTCAGTTTCTGTCCACGCTTTCATCATTGACTTCAATCCTACTCGGGTTTTCGTCAGGCTCGGATCTCCTTTAATGATAATTTTCTGCCCTTCGTGGAAAAAAGTCATAGTCAAATTCCTCCAATCCGTCTCGGTGACACTAAAGGAGTATAGCCATTGCATCCCTAAAATTGCGTCCACCCCTCCTAATTCCAGTGGTAAAAAGTCGGTTTTCACTTTCCACTCATTCAGCAGCAGTTCAACATTTTCACATACCCCCTTACCTTTTATCATCGTTCCAGACCCCAGGATTACCCCATAGTGGGTAGTTTCTTTAGTATGCAACTTCTTTTCTTTCACCAACTTTTCCGAGATGAAATTGTGAGTTGCTCCGCAGTCAATTAACACAACAATTTCCTCGCCTTGTAACTTTCCCCTGACTTTCATGGTTCTCGGGTTAGTCAGTCCAACTACTGAATTAATGGATAGTTCTACCACAGTATTAACTCCCCCTTCCAACTCAAACATGTTCAGCTCCTTCGGTTCTTCATCTTCTTCTTCAATGATTTCTTCTTCAACATTGTTATCATGCACCACAAACATTCTCAACTCTCTCAACTCTGGTACTTTGAATTTATACCCGGAGTAGTACTTTTCATCACATTTGAAGCATAAGCCTTTCTCCCTTTTAGCCTTAAATTCGGCATCGGATAATCGTTTGCTCGACCCTTCCCGCTTTGCTTCTTCATTCGCCGTGTTCTACAAGGTGATGGTTTGCATACGCCACTTCTGCTCGGATCCAAGGAAAAAGCCCATTCATAAAAGTCTTCTCTAAAACCTTATCGGATAAGTTAGATAACGGCGCCACAAGTCGATCAAATAAATTCTGATATTCCTCAACCGTCGTGGTCTGCTTTATCGCAAAAATTTTGTCATACAAGGATCCCTCACGGATTGACCGGAATCTCTCCAACAACTTACTCTTTAAATTCGACCAATCGGTAAATTTATTGTGTTGTTCTTGAGAGCGAAACCAGTCGAGTGTCGGGCCATCAAAGCTGATAACCGAAACAGTCATCTTCTCGGCATCGGTTAACTTGTGAATTTGAAAATACCGATCGGCTCGGAATAACCAGGAATCTGGATCGTTTCCCGTAAACACAGGCATCTCAACTTTTTAAAATTTATTTCGTTCGACTGCCTTATCGTCATCGTCTTTCACTTCTGTTTTTGTTTCCTCCTTCGATTCATCGTTATTAACTACTCCTTTCATCTTACTCGAAGATCCTTCCAAATCGGAAGTCGTAGTGGATTTTTCGTTAACGACGTTATCCATATATTTCATAATTACCTGGTATTGTTGCTGCTGTGTCTCGGATTTTGTACTCAACCGATCCAGGTTCTTCATCAAGCCTTGATGTTGCTATTGTTGCTTTTCGTGCTGCACATTCAAACGTTCGACCGTTTTCATGATCGTTGAGAGCTTGTCTTCGACCGCCGGTAACTTCTGTAAATCCTTCTTCATCTCCGAAACCTCCTGCTCCAATGCTTCAAACCGTTCTTCATGTTTCTTTGCCATTTTCTTTGGTTTTCCCAGGATTGGCTCTGATACCAATATGATGGACCTCAATACCAACACAAACCTCAAAAGGTATGTATCTCTTTATTGAATTCAAAAGAGTGTTGATTACAATATGATAGGACTCCGTTCAAGTATATCGAAATTGTACTTTTCTATTTATTTCAGTAATAAGGAACACACAGAATTGATGAGATATCAATTTTGTTACAATCTCTTGATCTTGCTTCTCAAGGTTCAAGTATAGATTCTCTCTAAGATTTTCATATCTTTCTTCCATCTATGAGTATCTATTTATACTCAAAGTTTACTGACTTCTTCTTAGCACATTTAACATGTGTTTTCTAACTAATCTGCTAACCTCTTTCCTTAACTAATTCTGTTACATATTACTTACTGTTTATTATTATTTTTATTTCTTCTTTGGTAAACTAACTTGATTGGAGATCTAACATTACTTCCCCCTTTTAGATTCACCTTGTCCTCAAGGTGTAGATTAGGATACCGCTTGTTTATTTCATCATAGTCTTCCCACGAGGCTTCATAGTTCGGTAGGTTCTGCCAAGCAATTAACACTTCCCATTTCCCCGATTTGTCCTGTCTGTAATTGCGCGCTTCTTCCGGTTGGGACTGCCATTCAAACTTCTCTGTTACGTTTTGTAGTGTAGGCAATACATTTGTCTGATGACTCACGAATTTCCTTAATTGAGAGATATGAAAAACAGGATGAATAGCTGCATCCGTTGGTAATTTCAATCTATATGCTACCTCACCAATTCTTTCTAGAATTTTGTAAGGTCCAAAATACCGCGATGATAGCTTCTCATTCCTTTTACTTTGTAAGGTGGTTTGTCGATATGGACGTATCTTAAGCAACACTAATTCATCAATCTGGAACTCAACATGTCGTCTTTTCTGGTCAGCATATAATTTCATTTGTTGTTGTGCTAGCAACAAATGTTCCCGTAATGCATCTAATGCCACATCTCGTTCTCTCAACTGTTTGTCTACCGAAGAATTTGAAGTCCTTCTTTCTCCATAAGATAACAAGGTTGGAGGTTTACGTTCGTACACCACTTGGAACGGGGACATATCCAGTGCTTTCTTGATAAGTAGTATTATACCAATATTCAGCCCAAGGTAGCCGCAAAATCCATTCCCTTGGACGTTCACTACAGAAACATCTAAGATAAGTTTCTAGGCCCCTGTTTACCACTTCCGTTTGTCCGTCGGTCTGCGGATGGTATGTTGTGCTTTTACTTAGTTTAGTACCGGCCATTTTGAACAATTCATTCCATAAATGGCTGAGAAACACCTTATCCTGGTCGGAGACAATAGAAGTAGGAAATCTGTGCAGTCGGACTATTTCTTTCACAAAAATCTCTGCTACTGACTTGGCTGTGTAAGGGTGTTTAAGGGCCAAAAAATGACTGTATTTGCTGAGCCGATCTACTACAACGAGTATTACATCACATCCTTTTGCTTTAGGTAGACCATCAATAAAATCCATAGAGATGTCGCTCCAAACTTGATGAGGTATTTCAAGTGGTATTAATAGTCCGGCCGGTGATAGAGCTAAACTTTTGTTACGTTCGCAAGTTATGCAGGACTCACAGTGTGTTTTGACATCCGATTTCATCCCTTACCAATATAGCTCACTTGCTAGTCTTTTATATGTTCTTAGGAACCCGGAGTGTCCTCCTACTACTGAGTCATGAAAAGTGTTTAACATGACTGGAATTAGGGATGAAGCTTTTGAGATTACCAGTCTATTTTTGTAATGCAGGTGGCCATTCTTCAATGTAAATTTACTGGTTTGAGCTTCGTCTTCTTTGCTTAAATTGGCTATTACCTTCTTTAGCTTCTCATCTTTTTCTACTTGTTCCTTTATGACTTGCAAGTCCACAAAATATGCTGCTGATATGCTGTTTAATTGTATGTCGGGAGGTTTTCTTCATAAGGCACCGACTGCCTTATTTTCTAAGCCCGGTTTGTAAACCACTTCAAACGAATATCCCAGTAGTTTAGATAGCCATTTTTGATATTGTGGTTGGATGACCCTCTGTTCCAGCAAGAATTTTAGTGATTTCTGATCTGTTTTTACTACGAACTTTGCCCCAAGTAGGTATGGTCTCCATCTTTGTACGGATAGTACAACAGCCATCAACTCGCGTTCATATATAGGTCGGGCTCTATCTCTCATGGATAGTGTATGGCTATAGAAGGCAATGGGTCTCTTTGACTGGATTAACACGGCTCCCACTCCAAAACCGGATGCATCTGTTTCTATTTCAAACGGAAGTTCAAAGTTGGGTAAGGCCAATGTTGGTAGAGACATCATTGCATATTTCAACTTTAGAAATGATTCTTCAGATTCTTCATTCCATTTGAACCCTCCCTTTTTGAGGAGTTGAGTTAATGGGGCCGCTATTGACCCATAATGTTGGACAAATCTCCTATAGTAGCCTATTAATCCAAGGAATCCCCGGACTTCTCTTATGTTTGTTGGGCATGGCCAATCCGCAACTGCTTTGATTTTTTCAGAATCTACTTCTACTCCTTCTCCGATATGATGTGCCCCAAGTACTCTATCTTCTTCTGGCAAAGTTACACTTTTTTTATTGGTAAATAGGGTATGTTTTCTCAATGCGAGGAAGACCTTTTCAATATGCTCTACGTGGTCTTTCTTATTCTTGCTGTAGATCAGGATATCATCGAAGAAGACCAAAACAAATTTTCTCAAAAATGGTCTAAAAATGTTGTTCATCAAGGCTTGAAAAGTGGCGGGGGCGTTGGTTAATCCAAACGGCATAACAAGGAACTCGTAGTGGCCTTCATGAGTGCGAAAAGCCGTCTTTGGAATATCCTTGTCAACCATTCTTATTTGATGATATCCTGACTTGAGGTCTATTTTTTAGAACATCGTTGCGCCATTTAGCTCATCAAATAGTTCTTCAGCCACTGGTGTTGGGAACTTGTCTGGAATTGTAGTGTTATTTACTGCCCGATAATTGACACAGAAACGCCAGCTGCCATCTTTCTTCTTAACCAACAGTACTGGGCTTGAAAAGGGGCTATTGCTTGGCCTGATAATGCCTGAAGTTAGCATTTCCTCTACCAATCTTTCCATTTCCGTTTTTTTGTTGAAACCCATATTTATAGGGTCTAACGTTTATTGGGTTAGTCCCTTCTTTGAGATGTATTTGATGTTCAATTCCTCTTCTTGGTGGGAGCTTTTCCGGCCAGTCAAACACATCTCCAAACTGTTTCAGTATGTTTTGCAGGGATTCATCTTCAATGGTTGCAATTGCTGTATCGGCCTGTTCATTTTCTTTATGAACTTGTATTGCTCTACATTCGATCAAAAATTCTTCATCTTGATCAAGCCAAGTTTTGAACATACTTTTGAGACTGATTCGTGATATAGTAAGGCTAGGGTCTCCTTTTATTGAGATCTGTTTCCCTTCGTTAGGAAACGTAAGTGTAAAGTTTTTCCAATCAACCACTGTTACTCCAAGTGAATGAAGCCATTGCATACCCAGCACAACATCAACCCCTCCGAGTTCTAACGGTAGAAATTCTTCCTTCACCTTCCAATTCGTTAGTTGAATTTCTACATTTTCACACACTCCTTTACCTTGTACCGCTGTTCCGGATCCTAGTATAACACCATAGTGGGCAGTTTCCTTGATCGACAATTGTAGTGATTCTACTAATTTTTTGGAAATAAAATTGTGAGTGGCCCCACAATCTATGAGAATGATCACCTCTCTCTCTTGAAGCTTTCCTTTAACTTTCATTGTGCCAGGATCGTTCAATCCAACAACAGAGTTTAGGGATAATTCTGCAAAAGTCTTCTGCTCTTCTTCTACTTGCAGTAGTGCTAGTGTTTTTTCTTCGGTAGTATTTTCTTCAATTATCTCATATTCTTCGCCTTCTTTTATCACAACAAACATCTTCAACTCGCGTAGTTCCTTCATTTTGCATTTATGATCAGCTGAGTATTTTTCGTTGCATCTAAAACAGAGTCCTTTTTCTTTTCGAGCTTGGAATTCTGCGTCGGGCAATCTTCTTGAGTTGGTGTCTTTACGGATTTCGGCATTATTAGAGCTCCTCATAGTGATGGTTCGCATTGGGAAGGTGGTATTCGCTTTGTTATCGCTGATAGTGTTTGTCGTTCCTCTGCTACTTGTTGTATTTTGCGGAAGGTATTTCCCGCCCGCGAAGCTATTCAAATTGGCTTCGTTTCGTATGATCTCTCTGTTCTCAACCAATTGCGCGATTTCCATCATTTCGGCCAATCCTTTTGGTCGACAAAGTATCACCTCTGCTCTTATCCATGGGAACAAGCCATTCATGAAAGTGTCTTCGACAACAGGATCCGGGACATCACTCAATGGCGCGACGAGTTTATCGAACAAGTTCCGGTACTCATCGACTATAGTTTCTTGTTTAACTCGTAAGAATTTTCCTAATACCGTTCCATCTCTACTCGATCTGAATCTTACTAATAATCTTTCCTTCAGGTTTGACCAGCTGATGAATTTCTCCCTTTCTTCTTGAGATCGGTACCAATTTAAGGCAGGGCCGTCGAAACTAATCGTGGAAACAAGCATTTTCTCAGAATCGAAAAGTTTATGGATCTGAAATTACCTTTCAGCGCGGAAGAGCCATGAGTCTGGGTCTTCTCCGGCGAACACGGGCATTTCAACTTTCTTGAATTTATTCCGGTCTGCTGCAGCTTCTTCGGTCTCTGTTTTTCCTTCGTTTCAGTCGTCGGAGTTACTTCGACCCCATACGGCCGATTTGCTGGAGGTTGCTTCCTTTTCTTTTCCTTTATTCGTCACAGACATGTGCACATTAGGTTCTTTGTTGCGTTCACCGGTTGTGGTACGATCCTTGGCAATAGTTTCCATTATCATCAACAGCATCTGCTCTTGTTTGTCCGACTGGGCTCGCATCGTCTGCATATTCTTCGCAATATCGTTCAGGCTTAATTCGATGATCGGCATCTTCCCGAGTTCTTTCTTCATCAGTGCTATTTCTTGATCGATTACTTCGAGTCTTTCTTCAATCCTAGTTTGTACCATTTTATTGGATCACGGCTCTGATACCAATTTGATAGGACTCCGTTCAAGTATATCGAAATTGTACTTTTCTATTTATTTCAGTAATAAGGAACACACAGAATTGATTCCTGTTACAATCTATTGATCTTGCTTCTCAAGATTCAAGTACAGATTCTCTCTAAGATTTTCATATCTTTCTTCCATCTATGAGCATCTATTTATACACAAAGTTTACTCACTTAACAAACACATGAATTACAGTATGTAATTCACCCCACTCACCAGAGAGCCCAGTTACTGAATGAATTTTCTCCTCTCTTCTAACTACTTATAATCCTCTCGTGGTCCCCCCTTACCGTAACTAACTCTAACCGAACAATATTCTCTATTTTTCTTATTAGTTTTTATTTCCATCTTTCTTCCTCCTTTCATACTGATGGATAATTGAAGGTCTAACATAATCGTGGTCCTAGACTTGATTAACACAAAACATAAAACCAAGCTTAAATTTAAGTACAGAAGTTTTTTACGCTTTAGAAAAAAAAGAAAATTGAAACGAAGCATTAAATTTATCCAGGGCTTCGTCGCAATGGCTAATACATACTGCTTAGACTTTGTAAACAGAAGTCTCAAAATTCTTTCAAATATTAAATAAAGCAATCGATCCATAACAGAAACCTAAATAACAAAAAACATTGTAACATTCAGCAGAATAAAACAACTCTGAAAAAACCAAACTGTAAGTCTAAGAGATACAAAACACAAAAGGTCCTCCTACTATTATCTCTAACATACAGATTAATCAAACAAGCTGAAACCCATGTCGTCATCGGACTCCTCAGCTGGCTCTTCCTTCTTCTCCTCAACAGCTGCAGCAGCTTCTGGGGCAGACCCAGAATCAGCAGCAGACACGGCAACAGCAACAGCAAACTTACTAGGATCCTGTACAAGTACAAGAGAAGCCATTGGGAATTTTGTCAGCCGCAATAGCCAAAGCAAGCTTTTAAAAGATAAATGTAACAATAATATAACCCAACCAAGGGAACAGGGCACATACCGCAAGATACTCTTTAACCTTCTCAGCCTCGGGGAAGGAATAGTCAGTAGCAACTGCAACAGCAAGAAGGTTTTTGTATGCATTGATGAGCATGTGTGGTGCAGCAGCCAGAGTTGGGTATGAAATGGCCAATGAAAGGGATGTAACCATGGAAACACCCAATGCAAACTTCTCAAGGAGATCATCCTCGGTCAGATCAAGCACCTGAGGGCTAAAGACTGATCCATTGTCATAAACAGAGAGGACAACAAGACCATACGAGAATGGCCTGATTCCTAGCTTGGCAAGGAGAGCAGCCTCAGAAGATCCAACCTTATCACCCTTTTTAATGAGCTCCACGGGAGTGATAATTTCGACAGTACCCTTGTTAATCTTGGTTGGAATATTAAGAACCTGCAAGGAGAAGAATTCAAAAACTCAGATCACATTCATGGAAAAGGGTTGCTACTTTATAATCAAATTTACAAACCTGGAAGAAAGAGGTCTGAGATGGATCAAGCCCAGTGTTGCCTGGTGGGACGATGACATCAATTGGAGCAACCAAACCAACACGAGCAGGGGCTCCAACCTGCAATTTTAGAAAACATAAGAACAAAAGAAAATGGATCGTCATGAAAACACATGTGAAAACACGTCCTAAAACCAGCCCAAAACACATGTGACATGAATGCTTTTCAAAAAAACAATAACCATAATTAAAGCTACACGAACAAGCTAAGAAAACCCACAGACAAAACAGAAGCACGTGGTAAACTTCAATACTAGAACGTGTCCACGATTCCTAAATGCCTAAATCCAAGATCTACATAAATGTTTAAGCAATACTGGTAACTAATAATGGCCTCAAGTCCAAGATCCAGGAATACATAGACGAGAAACATACACACAGCCAAAGTGACACATGTTGGTAAAAGAACAGTTTTAAATTCATGCTCAAAATTATTAATCTGTATCATATAGTCAAATATTTATTATGCTTAACAAATGTTAAGTGACTAACTAATTGAACTCATATTGACTTTGTACAGCCAGTAAACATACCTATTGTGCTACATGATGAACAAATGTGTGTGTCCATGCGAACAATTGGTGTGAAATATTCATTATTTATCCATCATTCAACACTATTCAACAGAACTCAACAGCAATAACGTTTAAGCTTGAAGGTGTGAAATATTCGTTACAATAGTCGCTATAATTCAACACTAAACATAATGATGCTAAAAATTTCATATTTATAGTGGCCTCGTGATATTATGCCATTAAAGTATCACCCATATAGAAAATTTAGAGAGAGACCAATTTAAACAACAAAAAGAACAGCATAAAGTGAACTACAAACCTTGTATTTGGCCACCTCTTCACTGACTTCCTTCAAATCACCCTTGGTGAAGATCAAACCAACATTGCCCTGTTACAACCAAATACACGTACAATGTCAAAATCTCCATATGTGAAGAGAATTAGCAGATAGGAACTTTAAAAATAATCATAATAACACAGATATGGAAATTCAAATCAAAATATAAGACCCGAAAACTTCACTTACCACAAGAAGGGGAAGAAGGTTGAGGTAAGCCTTGTTACCAGTCTGCTCAGAGTGGATCCTCACAGAGCGCTTCATCATGGTGTTTTTCCCCATGAGCACAATGGAATCACCACGGAGACCCTTCCTAATGTTCTGGAGCTGGTTGGATCCAACATTGTCAGCGGCCACAACCAAGACCTGGCTATACTCATCGAGAAGCTGGCAGAGCTTGGAGTCGTAAGCAACCTTCTTTTCAGCCTTGGTGGGTTTGATAGCCATTGAAATGGGTAAAATTCTAAGATACAACAAAAAAGGAGGTTACAGAAGAAAGAAAAAAAGCAAAACTGAGGGCCAAGACGAAGCTGGATGCTCTGCCAAGGCGGACAGCGAAGCTATGCCGTCTCTTTAACCTCTGTGTAATGCTAAGAAGGGTTTTTTAGGGTTTTGGACAACTCCTGGGGAGCTTAAAAGACTGGTAGAAGATGAAAATGGCCGCTGGTTTGCTTTATATACGTAATTTGAGGGTCAGGGTTTCGATTTAACCTAGATCTGACGGTTAATGTTCATTGTTGATTTGATGGGTTGGATCTTCTGAGGTACCAACGTTTAATGGGCTTTTTGAATTTGCACAATAGCCCACCAGTTCTGGCTTATAACTAAAAGCCCATTTAGATATCAATTCGGGGAATCCGCGTAAATAGCATATACGAAGAAAAATAGCAAACTATCAAAGATAATGTAGTAATTAATTATTACGATAAATATTAAGAAATAAACGAAAAAGAATTTCAAATATTCAATTTTTTACGAACATCGTATCAATCCATTCCTAAAATCATGTCAAATATAATGCAAATAATTATCATAAATTAGTTAAGTTTAAATTTAAAATTCAATCCCTCCCTAAAATCATGTCAAATATAATGCAATAATTATTATTTTCTAAATTATTTAAAATTCAATCCCTCCCGAAAATTTGAAGGATATTGATTTGAGGAAATAACGGAGGAAAGAACCAACATCATTTTTTATTTTCTAAATTATTTACCAAGAAAACACATATAATAAATTAAGTTTACATTCTCTTAATTTTAACATTTTATTTTCTAAATTATTTATGAAAAATCATTAATTTTGTCTTCCTAATATTAGATTCCTAAGATTATGTCATATACATCTTATTCCTTCGCCCTAGTTTACCATATTTTCTTAATACCCGACCGCTACATCAAACTAAAACGCGAGGGCTACAGAAAACGCATTGCAGAGTAAAAAGAAAAACAAATATCCATTATTGAACCCATAGAGTTCGTATAATATATGAAACAATAATTTAATTTAATATATATCCCTCATATATAGAATCTAACAGATTTTGGAGTACTCAATAAACGTGTTCCCTTTGAATTCTTTTGATGGCTTTACAACGAGTGAAGACTGTATTCGATGGTAGATGGATTAATCATCCCGATATATTGACTATTGCGTCATTGATGTATATGTTCCAGTTTCATCGTCGTTTCAAGAATTTGTAAACTGCATCCAACTTAGATTTTTTCCAACTTCAGAACTTTCTGTCTCTCGGTTAACCATTTACTAGATTGGTTGCAACTATTCGAACCTCATTTGAATTGTGGATGATAAGGATGTGTCTTGGATTACGTTAGTCATGTCGAAATTCATCGACAATGACTTACTTGTTGTCGTTGACACTGTATCTGCTACTAATATCAGAAATACCTCGTATTTGAGTAGTGAATTACCTAGAATTGAAGACTCGCGTAATGAAAATGGAATTATTGACCTTGATGCATTTGAATCGTCTCATACTGGTATATCCATTAGAGTTGGATCAATGTTTAGGCAAAATTCAGTTTTGAAGAAAGCTATTTATATGCTTGCTTTGAATAATAGCTTTGAACTAGTTACTGTTACGTCCAATCGTACATCGTTCAATATTAGATGTAAAGATTCATCTTGCCCTTGGTATCTACGTGCTTTGATATTAAAAAAAGAGTGATATTTGGATAGTTCGTAAATTCACGGAGACATCAATGTTTTGTTGACGTCGTGAAGAATGATCACAAACAAGCAACATCTTGGATTGTATCTGAGTGTACGAAATCAATTTTTAAAATGAATGACAAGGCTCCATGTCGTCCTTCGGGATGTTATAAATTATATGAAGATTCATCACAGAGTGAACGTAAGCTATGATAAAGCTTGGAGAGGACGTGAAATTGCTTTGAATTCCATTAGGGGTACTCTGGAGAACTCATATGCCATGTCTGCATTTCTGGATAAATTGATTCGAAACAACCTAGGTATAAAAACTACAAATACTCTGTATTTTAACAAATAACACATGATCAATTTAGAAATACACTGTAATCCTAAATTATTGTATTTGGCTGTTTTTGGGTACATATACAGCTGAAGAAGTAGATGATGAAGGTCGGTTTAAATTCTATTTTGTGGCACTAGCTGCTTCAAGTGATGCATGGAATTATTGCGTACCAGTTATTTTCGTTGATGGTGCAGCCATGAAGAACAAATATCTTGGTACGCTCATTTCTGCTTGTACTATTGATGACAATTCTCAAATTGTGCCATTAGCTTTTGCTGTTGTTGATTCAGAGAATTATTTGTCATGGGTATGGTTTTTTTGAAATCTTAAGGCCGTTTTTGGGGAACATAATGAAATGGTAATTGTGTCTGATGCTCACAAAAGTATAGAAAAGAGGTTTAATGTCGTTTATGAAATAGTTGAACATGGATTATGTGCATTCCAATTGTTGAAGAACTTGAAAAAGAACCATAAATCACTTCCTATGGAGGACTCGTTCAATAACTGTGTCAAAGCCTATACACCATTGGAATTTGAGTACTACAGAAGACAACTCGAATAACTATCTCTATCAATAAGGCATGAGTTGGAAGCTGTTGGAAGACAGAGGTGGGCTAGGGCATTTTTAGGAGACAAAGATACCAGGTTATTACAACCAATATCTCTGAAAGTATGAATCCTACTTTGAAAGAACAACGAGAATTGCCTGTAATTGGACTTCTAGAATCAATTTGTAGTTTGGTTCAAAAAGGGTTCTTCGAACGTTGTACCAAATGGAGTTTTCAATGCATGGAACTTTCAATATATGCAGAAGATATGATTCAGGAATCTTTAAGGGAAAGTCGCTTAATGAATATAAGTTATTTAATATTTGAAAAATAAATGCAATAAGTAAATGACATTTTTTGTATTGTTTTGACAGATATATCATGTAGACCAACATGAATTTGAAGTTCACCATCGTAAGGAACAATTTGTCGTCAACATTTTAGATCGCACATGCTCATGTCATCAATGGAACCTTGATCTGATCCCTTGTTCACATGCATGTATTGCATTGTCCACAAGGAATCTTAATCTCCATTTGTTCACTGATAAGTTCTACTATGTCTCAAATTTGATAAACCTGTACAAGAAGGGAACATGTCCTATTGGTAGTGTAGACCAAATTAGAAATACGCACTAAGGTAGCAATGATGGAATACTTCCACCGTAGGTTAAATGTCCAACTGGAAGACCAAAAAAGAAGAGGTTTACTTCATTTTTAGAGAAAAAAGCGACTATTCGTTGCAGCAGGTGTGGTAAAAAATGTCACAATTGTAGGTCTTATAAAGAACCCATTCAACGTTAAGTTATTGTTTTAATAATTTTCATATTTAATAATTTAAAGTTGTAAGAACTTTATATTTCATTTCTAATTGTCTATATTCATAGTTGTATTTGTTATTAAGTGGGTTGAATGATTCATTCAAATAAGATTGATCTTTTGTTCATTGAAATACAAAGTATTTCTTATATTTTACAGTGACTTAGGTATGTTGACTAAATACATTATATTGTATTGACCTGTTTTAAATTCAAGTATAGTTATTTTCAAACTAGATACATTGAGGTTGTCCTAATACGAAAGTGATGACATATATTACCACATAGGGGCAAGGTACATTATGTATAGTTTCTAATCATATTTGACATGTATAATTTTTTGTAAATATACTATATTGGTTATTTTGAATAGGCAGGTTATATGATGTTGATTATCGCAATTATAAGTTGTACATATAAGTTGTATTATTATATTGCCTTCATATAAACATCAATCTCCAAATACAATGTATTTCAATTTACTTAATTTGCAACTTATAAGCATGAATTTGGAAATCACTTTACAAATAAATTGATAAATTTCGTATATCTAAAAACAAATATTTTAGTTGAACAAAAAATTTATAGATTTAATGTAATTAATCCAATAAAATAATAAATATTCCCATAAATTGTAGACCCCTAACAAAAAAGTTTAAAATGGATCTATCAAGCCTGACTTAGATGCAAATCAAACAATGGTCATTCTGAGGATGAATTCTCTTTATCCTTGCTTCATGGAGCTACTTTTTCTCTTAAAGCATCTATCCATATTCCTGTTGAAACTGGCATAATCTCTCTATACTGTTTAACATTTAATCTTTTCATTCTATGTTCCCCGTCTTCTGCCATATTTACCAATCCTTCCTTTGTGGGGTTCAACTAAGAAAAAAGGAAGTCCATTAATAGGATAATAATTTATAAATTACGTATAAATTATGAGATATGCTTACATGTTTTAGAATAACCCTCGTTGTTGGACTATTTTCCTCTATATTTGAAAGCCTATCCTTACTTGGCATTTTCCCTTTAATCTACAAGTTATTGGCAAACAAGAGTTTATATTAAGTATGTTATTACCATTTTCAAAATTTTGAACCCAGATTCATACTATATATGTTATTACCTTGGTCATTTGCGGTCTATTTTTAATTTTGCCAAATGCTAGTTGCACATTCTTCAACATTCTTGGGGTTGAATTCAATGAATATTGACCTTGTGCATTCTTTAATATTTCTCAGGTATTAGTTAAAGAAAATATATCATTTATATACAACCATTCACATCCTTGTAAGAAATAGGTAGTCAAACCACAAATACAACCATTCACATCCTTATAAGCCAAATTTCAAATACCCTGTAATTGTGCTACACACGTAAAACTAATAGACGTCTATTATAACAATCACGCACAATAACAACAAAAAAAAAATAAAAAATACATGTCACCACCAATCACAGCAACCCTTTTTCACTTGGTCACAGTTTCAAATATCCTGTAATTTATGATCAGAGCTACACTTGATCAGAACTACGCTTATCATGATCAGAAACGACAACTTATGATCACACCAACTTATCTCACGCTATCAGAGGTCATATACCCTGCAATTGTGATCCTAACTGTTTAAATATAATAGTCATCCATTTATTTAGTATTATATTAATCCATTCATTCAATGATATTCATAATGATAAATGAATCACAACATCCCATTTTTAATTAGCTAGAATAACAAATACATTGTAATCAACATATACACTATAATGACCATCATTCATTACAACGCAAATAGTGCCAACTTGTAAATAACCCAAAGAAATATTCATATCATCGATTGCCACACACTTCCTAATATGGTCAGCCTATTTCACACAGTTAAATATACAGATTCAATGTATTTGATATATAAATGTCCTTAAACTAATAGTCATTTAATATAAGAAACATACACACATCCACAACTATATCGTTTTTCTTCTATCTTCTTTTTTCTTGATTTCATCATATATAACATTTTCATCGATTGACCGTATCATCCTGTTTATCTCCTCCTCGATTTCTTCCATGGCCTATTACAATTATGTACATATGTTAGTTTATAATATGTATTATACACAGCTTCAACAATTTGATTTTTTTTTACCTTATATCGCGAATAATCTCTATCTCCGACTGTTGGTGGTGTGCCTGATTTTGCCATTTTAGGTTGCCCACCATCTTGCCCTTTGGAAGTTTCTGTTCGACTTTCATCCATGAGCCCTTTTTCGTCTTTGTCTTCGTCGTCATTCCTTTTTCCAAGCATCGTTGGATTGCTTGAATCCAAGTTCAAATCTTCAACGTCATCTTCTTCTTGGTCCTCCTCCACCTTGTCAAGGTGCTCTTCAAATGCCCTTGCTCCTTACGTAACAAATACATACTAGATACAGTGTATTTGTTAAGATTATGTTACTTGCACACAAATTATTGAAGTCTACAGAACATGCTTACCATAAATTCATTGGTGTATTAGGCACTCGAAGAACTAGATTGTTGGCTCCTTATAGCTTCATTATTTCATTAATCTTCTACCCTAGTTCTTCAAATCGAGTATTTATTTTCAATTCTATAGATTTAAGAAACTCAAGAATACTCTCCATACTTGTCTCCATACTCTTTTGACTTTTCTTAATCTTTTCTACCATTCTCGTCAGGCCATCAATCCCACTTGTAGAGGGCATGCCTCTATTCAGTGAAACATGGGCTACGTGGTCAGAATTTTGGGTCTTTCGAAGCTCATCTTCTGCTTCTTTGAGTATATATTTTTCTATCTCCATAAATGGTAGAAAGTATGACATTCTTACTTTAATTGGTGTGGCGAGCATGGGGGACACTTCAAACTGTTTAAAAAAGGAACAAAATACTTTATAAATATTAAAATTGTTATGAATATCAAAACTTCTACAAATTATCAGATTTACATACCGTTGGTGAATCGAAGATTTTCTGTTTTAAGTCCTTCCATTTGGGTTATGTGTCGGCTGTCCAATTTATAATCCTAAGGACTTCATTTGAAATCCTTGTTGCAAAGAAGTTGGGCGGGGTACTTAATGTTGGGATTACCTTGTAAGCTCAAGCAAGAATGGGGAAAATAAACCCCCATCAAAATCCTTGTTTGCTCCTTGCTACAAACAACTCTATGAATTCTACTAAGAGTTTAAAAGCAACCCTACCCCAGGGGTACATATCAAATAGTTCATTATCATCTACCATAATGATATGATCCCACTCTATACTTAGACGACATTCTTGCCTAGGGATCAAAAAACTCTCGAGAAAGTACAGTTTGGCCATTTTTATTCTATCATCATCAGTGCCAACAGTACTTATATTAAACATAATGTTCTAGTACTGTCTCGTCACAATTTTAAGGTTTTCAAAATATACTCATTTTAGCCGCCCACCCCCTTTATATCCTTCTGGTTAATATCAAGAATCTCATGGCATTTTAGGCTAGTTATAAGGGCAAATTCTCTCAACCCAAACTTCAGAACTCTCCCTCCTATTAGAAATTGAAGCTGACTAGTCGATTTGGGTTTGCACATTCGCTGAATAAGGTGCAACAACAATTGTGAGGATTGGTTTGTTATGGAGAAGTTTAGAAAGTGCCTAAATATCTCATCCTTAAACCTATTAATCAGCCTATCTCCAAGATTTCCTTTAATTTTGTCTACTACTGTACTCTTAGTGTGTAGATTGATCTTTAAAGGCTTGTTTCTCCTCTCAGAGCACATTAAGTAGATCGAGTCCTAACACTGATTTGAATAAAATTATCAGTAACCACACATATATCTATCACTTTTAATTAATTAACACTAAAGATATATTAAACAAAAATATTGTAACTACTTCAAATGAATCTTAGACAGTCTATATAGTTGAATACACCGTCAATACATTCAATGGAACAGAACATGGTTTACATTCATAATAAACAAATACAGTTTAATTAACTGCACCACATACACGAGGATTCAAAGCATACAGTGTTGACTTCAAAACATACGTTCAAAAACTCCACATGAGTTATATTCAACATACAAAGTACATAAAACTTCACATACGTTCACAATACATATGCTCCCTACTGGAATTCATATACACTCAACCCATAAATACACTCAACATATAAATACACTCAACATATATAATTGAATACACTGTCAACATAAAATAACATACAACCAAATACACTAAACATATAAACTCCATATACGATGCCTTATGGAATTCAAAATATAAATTCAAAACTTACGTTAAAAAACATAACATGAGTTACATTCACAATACCATACTTAACATTCAGAACATGAGTTACATTCAGAACACAAGTTACATTCACAAAACACAGATTCAGAGTATCTGAATGAATCACATATAACAGAAGTACCATACAATACATACCCCAGATTTTTCCGGTTTCATTGGTGCCTTTCCCTTCCTCCTTCGATCTTCTCTTGCCTTTTGTTCTATTTTAGTATCCTTCACCTATTTTATAAAACCAAAATATATAGCCAATACATAAAATAACAAACACATTATCAAATTATGTGCTTACTTTCGTTCCGTTTTCCCCAACCTTTTTTCTCTTCTTAGTATCCATTGGTCTTTCATCTCGTTGACTCGTCGATGAACTCGAATCTTCATCTACTGTTGTCTCAGCTTCCCCTTCTTCATCATTTTCTTCTTCTACTTGTTTATCTTCTTCTACTTGTTCCTCCTTTTCGCTTTCGCTTTCAGTTTCTTTCTGTTTGTCAAAGTTATAATCAATTTATATAATACATAATTCAAGTACAACAAAGGGTTTCCTTCAATCTCTTTTTTGTTTCTTTCCTTCAACTTTTCCTCTGTAAACTCGCTTTCTTGAAACTTAAACAGGCAATAACATAAATAAGCATTGTTGAAACCTAACAGACCACAAGTCATTGGAAAATAAATATGCACTTTACCAAGCTTTTTATCCTTTGTTTCTTCTGTACATTGACGTTTTCTTTTGGGGGTTCAGTCCTCCCCCTCTCTTTTGAAGTTTCTAGACTCTCTCGCTTGCTCACCGATCTCTCTCCCATTATATTTTCTATTCTCTGATAGGCATTGAAAAAATTATAAACATCTACAACTTTTGTATACTTCTTAAAAACATACATTTATACCTCCCCAGAAGAACTCGACAAAGTTGGAATTTTAGTTAGCAATCATTTTTTAGAACTAGTGATCCCCGCGGCTCTTAACCGATCACTTGTTCTTGTTTTGACCTCTCCCTTCCCCTTTTTCATCTTTATATTCTCTACAATTTATAAAATTTATAAGAACAATATATATTTATGAGTACACAATTAATCTTCCTAAAATAAAGGGCATATATGTTCACATTTTATGCCATTTATTTTAGGAAGATTAAAATAAACAAATAAAATATAAAATATCTATTCAACTGTATTTATAAATTTTACATTTAAGTGGAGAAAAAAAAGTTTGTACTATATTTTCAAAATAGAAGAACACCAGTCAAGAAGAACATCAAAAGCAGATGCAGAAAATGTTAAAACCCGGGACAAATCATAAGAAGAAAATTTGAGGACGAGGTATTTTTTATCTACTTGCAGAAAATGTGAGAATAGGGGACAAATCCAAAGAATAACTCATCGATTTGAAAACGAACAGAAGGTTAAAAAACAGAAGGTTGAAGAACGAACAAAAGGTTGAAAATGAACAGAAGGTTGAAGACGAAACAAACGATTGAATACCTGAACGAAGGCCGGTGGAAAGCGATCTTAAAAGTCATCAAAACAGAGGAAAGAACGAAGATGGCTGCGTGAACGAAAGTTTGAAGGAACAGAGATGCTAATTGAAGATTTGAAGCAACGAAGATGCTAAAGGAACAAAAATATAAAGGAAATGAGATGGCACAAAAAAATTCTAGGGTTTTCAAAAGTGGAGAAGTAAATGCAGAAGATGTGAAGTGGTTGCATGCAGAAGATTTGATATATTGCAGAAGATGTTTATTTTCTTTGGGGGAGTGGAGTGGGGGTGGGGAAATTAGAATATTCAAGTGTGGATGCATAGTTTGTATAAATTATAGGGTATTTGTGATATTTGTTACAATTGTATTTAGAAATCACATTTGTCAATAAGGTAAGGCCATTTAGGGCATTTAAGGCATTGTTCTCTAATTTATTATTTAAAAATTAACTGTTTTGCTATTTTGTCAATTTAAAAATAAAATTGTCATTTATCCAAAGTAAACCTCTAATTATGTTATTCTTCTTGTCACCCCTATCAATTTTTACCAAAAATATATCCTTCCTATCCCAACGCTTTCTTCTTATCAAATGAGTGATTAATTAGTTATTTATTTCATTCTTATGCTATATAAGAAAAAAAAATAGAGGAAACACCTAATTTGGTTTTGTTTTTACATAAATGTCTTAAAATATCATTTATTTTCGTTAATTAGATTTGATTATTTTTATGGATGAATTTGTTCTTCACATTAATTTCAAATATTACATATTTTTCAAAATATATATAATCTATAGCTATAAATATTTTATTCCACATATATTATTTATATTAAAACTTAGGAAGATTTTCATAAATATAACAAACTAGTAAAATATTTACCATCCATGAAGTTAGTCATTTTTTAAATATTCGAAGTTTGCCCTTTCGTTTTGCTTCTCCTCTTCGGTGCGATTTCTTTCTATCGTCTTTCTTTTTTTTCCTCTCTTTTTTCCAAACTATTATTTGGTTCAAGATCGTGTATCAAATATAAAATATCTATTTCTTTACAAACTTTTATTTGGTTGTTCAATATTGTGTAGACTTAAAAACAACATCGTTTAGATTTGGTACTGATAGAGATTAAACGAGCAGAGCGGAAGAAAGACCGAAAGATTACTCTAATTGCAATTAATTAACAAAAATAAGTTGTCTTTAATTTAGGCTAATATTTCACTTTTGGGCCCTTAAACTTCTAACGCTACAAGCAAACAAACTTAAGTCGTCTTTTAAAACCATATGCTCGTATACCCAATATCCACACCTTAGAGGTTTAGATTCATTAACAATCTCAAAGCCAAACTAACAAGTCAATAACTTAAGAGATTATCTACACTTGTCCTAAATGATCTTAAGTGCAGCGAAAATGCTTCATAGTTATGTAAAGCCTCCAACTTTCCATTCAAACATCATGGGTAATATTAAGTTCATGTTAAAACTAAATGGGTATTTAAGGACTCTATGAGAACTCATTAAATTTACCTAAAACCTTTTTGATACCTTGTTGAAATCGCCTTGACCGCACATTAACGACTTTCTAAATTCAAAGCTAGTACCTAAAACCATTTTATGCTTCGAGCTTATGGAGGTAACACTCAAGCGAACTCCAAGGTTATTGGAAAGTCCATTTCAACTCTAGGAACCGAGTATCATGGGTAATTCCATTTTAATGCTTAAACTTAATGGGTATTTCAAAAGCTTTAAGAAAGTTCAATAAAACCATTCTAAACATTACAAAGAACTTAGTAAAGCATCCGTAACTTCAACAAACACAAGCCTAACTACTATCTAAATTCGAATTAAGCATCTAACATCAGAGGTTACTCAATATTACCAATGAAGTTAAATGGTACTCAACCCTCGCTCCAAAAAGCTTAGAAACTTACCAAAGTTGTGTCAAAAAGCCTAATTTCAAGCTTTCGAATGGTTGGACACGGCTCAAACTCCTCTAATATTCAAATCTAGCATTAAAATGTAATGGGTATCATGAGAACCAAGTCGAAATTTAATGGGTAATTGAAACTCAGGAAGAAATCCAACTAAAATAAAGAAGATTTACCCAAAACTTAGATCCGATGATAGGGAGTTGGTAAAGGACGATGTTAGCAATGATTCGACTTGTCGAATGACGATGAAAGATGGTTAGGTATAGCACAACTCGGCTAATGATGAAACATAGGGAGGAAACTCGAATAAATTATGTCGATCAAAACTACGACTTCAAAATACTATGGTTCGAAGGTTGTGCGCGGGTGGGGTGATCATTGTCAGACGACTTAGGCAGTGCAACGACGGTGGGGTGGTGCAACGATGGTTGAGTGACATGTCGACTTGAAGGAGCGAGAAAGAGATGTGGCGGTAGAAGAGATTTTCAAGAGAGAGGGGGGCAATCGGTCTAGAAGGGTGAGGAAGGAAAAGGAGAGGAGAGAAAAAAAATGTCCTCAATTTTCTTTCTCTCTCTCTCTCTTTCTTTTAAAAAACTTAATAATAACAACAATAATAATAATAATTAATAATGATAGAAATGACCAAATTTCCCCTCACTTCAATTTAAACTTACTTTTAGCCCTTAACTTCATTATTTCCAACATCTAATAAAAAAAACTTAAGTTTTAAACCCAACTAAAAATAGTTCCAAATTTTCTTTTCAATTAACTCAAGCTTAAAAGAGTATAAAAAGTACTCCAACTTACATATTCATTGCTCTCCTTACTTTCTTTTTCTTTTTCACTCTTTTTCCCTCTTGTCTTGTAGGAATTCTCTACTAAAATAATCAGGAATGAATTGGTACTTCCTTTTATAGCTTCTGTTTTGAAATCAAAACAAGAAAGTATTGCTTGCCATTTGGCAAAGATTTGTCGAGAAACTAAATTCTTAACATTCTTTTGTAAAACATCTGATGCAGCTTTGCAATCAACACGTATTAAAAAACTTTTATTTATTAAATCACTTTGAAATTTGTTTGTACATAAGACAAATGATAAAAGAAAAAATTGATAGTTGAATAATTTTTTTAAGCTTCTAGCCAAATACCCGAAAAATATCTAACTAATTGCTCTTGATCGTTGATGGACTATTTAAGAATGCTACCATATCCTATATCTGATGCATCTGTTTCTACAATGAGTGATGCATGTGGATTGATAATAGATAGACAAGGAAGACTCTTGACAAGACTTTTAATGGTTTTAATCACTCATGTATGCTCATGAGTTCATGGAGGAGGAGTTTTCCTAAATCGTTGATATAAAGGCTCACAAGTTTGTCTTAAATTTGGAATAAAATTTGAAATATAATTTAAACATCCTAAAACACTTTGCAGTTGATTTTTATTAATGATTTCATCGGTAAATTTGTTAGCAAATTTAATTGTTCTCTGAATTGGTTTTATTCTTCCTTGAAAGATGTCATTACCTAAAAATCTTTTTTTTTTGTTGGAATAATTTTATTTTGGGTAGAGAAACAACAACACCATTTTGTTTAATTATCTTATGAAAAATTCTTAAATGTTTAAAATCTTGTTCTATGGATTAAGAAAATATCAAAACATCATCAATATAAACAATTGAAAATTCTTGATATGTATTAAAAATATCATCCATTATATTTTGGAATTTAGAAGGAGCATTCTTTAATTCAAATGACATTACATTCGATTCATATTGTCCAAATGGAACATTAAATGCTATTTTATACTTGCGTTTTCAGTAATTTGGATTTGCCAAAATCCAAATTTCATATCGAATTTTGAAAAAACTAGGACATTTTGTATTCAGTTTATTAAGTCTTTCTTATTTGGTATAGGATTATGAATCCATTATAGTATAGAATTTAAGGGTTATAGTTATTTACAAGGCGAGGTACTCCTCGTTCAATTTCTGCTTGATTATTAACATAGAAAGCGTCATAACTCCAAGGTGATTCACTTCGCGTATAAGTTCTTTTTCTAAAAACTCTTGAATTTCATTATGACATTATTGTAATAATTTAGCATTCATTTGTATGGATTTGGCTTTAGTAGGATTTTTTTATTCATGAAAGTTTTTAATGTAAGGTAAGCTAACAATGCATTGCTTTCATTCCCAAAAAGCATTAGGAATAGAGGCACAAATATCCTTGTCAATTAATTCCTTAATTTGATTTTGAATATAAGGATTATTTAGTTGTTCTTCAATTCTTTTATGACTTATTTCTTCCTTTAAAAATTGTATTTGTCGTGTCTTTCTATGGATACAATTAATAGTTTTATAGATTGAAAAACTTTGAATAGAATGTATTGTTTTAGTAGAAATAGAGTTTACAAATTTAAAAATGATTTCTTGATCTAGGATCTTTAAAACTATTCTTTTTTCATTTACTGAGAAAGGATATAGTTGAGAAAGGAATGGGGTTCCTAAAATTATTTCTTCATCTAAATCTTTGACTAAAATAAATGTATTTTTGAAACAATAACCTTAGTTACAAATGTGTGCATTTGATAGTTTGTAATGAATCTTTAACATATGGCCATCAGCACCATGTAATTTTTATGAGGTTTTTTCAAAGTATTTAGTAGGAATTAGTTCTTCTCATAGACAATTTTGATTAGCTTCAGAATCAATCAAGACTTTTGAAGTCACTTGATATTCTTTATTGATAACAAGGTTAATGACAAAATGCCATTTTTGTACTTGAACCTTGTCGATAAGATTGATAAAAGAATCATGAGGAATATTTCAGTGTGGTCTTTAGAAATTGAAGGTTGGTCAATTATTTGTTGAGTTTGGAGGGATAGAAGTTCAAATTTAATTTGAGAATTTTCTTTTTTAATATTAGAAATTTCTTCTTTAATAATATTTATTTCCCTTTAGAGATTTGGAATAGTTATTGGTTTTGTTTTGGGTTCAAACCGAGAAAATATATCTATAAGGTGCGTTTGGGGGAGGGAAAGAGTAATGGGGGAAAAGGATTATGATAATATGTGTTTGGGGGAAAGGTTATTATTGGTAGTGGCAATTTGTGTTTGGGGAAGGAATATGAAAGGTAGTGTTATGATAGTATGTGTTTGGGGAAGGATATTATTATTATTATAGTATTATTATAATATATGTTTGGGGGAGGATTATTATTGTAGTATTATTATAACATATGTTTGGGGAAAGGATTATGAGTGTAGTATTATAATAATATGAGTTTGGAGATAGGGTTACATTAATGGATTTATGATATTTTTTTAAAATAAAGAATATTAATATAAGTATTTCGTCGGGTACATCAAGGAAAGCTTTCATGTCGTCCACGTTACGCATCAGTATACGCATTAAGCGACACCTATCCATTAATATCAACTCAAGGATGGCCTGTAACTATTGGACGACGTCTTGCCATGTTGTGCTTGCATTTTGATGTTGTAGGACGGGTCAATCAACAATGCGGTTAAGTTGTTCGTTGTCATACTTAATGGCATTGTGAATTACATTCATATTGTCTACTGACTGTCCTTCCTATTTATGCTCAGACCCGCTAGAAATATGCCTATCGTCATTTACCCGAGCGGTTCTTATTCCCATTACTTCGTCAGGTGACATGTCTAGTCCCTGACTATACATTAAACTCCATATCGTGTGCAGCATTAGGGTAAATCCCTCGTACCCACCAAGCTCATTAGACCCGACGTTACCAAAAGTCTCCGTCTGTCCTCTAGTCGCACATCTTTGCGAAAGATGTACAAAAGTTTGTCACAGTGGGGAAACGATCTGTTAATGAGGCCTTTCGTCGTCAGATGACTCTGTTCAAGTACAATAAAAATTGTTAGTAATATTTTCACTTATACTACAATAACCGTTCATATAAGTAATAGCGCACCTTTATCCAATCGTTGAACACTTCCTATTCTGTGACGATGCATATTTGTTCATCATTCCACCGAAAGCCACTATAGGACGGCCCACACATCTCCACAAGCGCATGGAACATTCTTTTCAACAATTTTATCTAGCTATCAATAGTGTTGTAGCATGGGTGTTACAACCTGGAATCTTAAAGGCCATCATTCTTGCGAGTTGATTAAGGTACCTGGGTTTAAAGGTCTCATAGTTGGACCTCCAGCCATCACCATTAACTAACTTGACGAGGCATTCAACAAAGGTTATCTCTTCCTTTTTCATCCAACTGTGCTTAGGCAGTCTTGTCATGCTATAAAATGAACGCAAACATATTAGTATCATTAATTTTCCTACGATTACCATACATTCAACTTCTAGAGAACTGCCATATTGCCATTCATTTACTTGCTTAACTAATACATTCGAAAAAAGTAAATTCCAAAACTTTGACAAAAGAAGACCCAAGGCAATCATTAACAAAGAAATTGAACGCAAAACATTCAATAGTGCTACACTAGTTGTGCTACTAGTTATGCAACTCCTAGTCACTAAATATTCCATCTACAAGCTCGTCCCTCCACTGACTCCACTCGTTAGAGGTCTCTATATAATATATATCATCTCTGATAGTAGTCGCATGGGTTGAATTGTCACACCCCCTCACGGACTACCTGCTAGCTTAGACTGAAAGATGGCGTGAAGCCGACGGACAACGCTTTTCTTTACATGTATCTGTCGACTCTGCTTAAAACTTTAATATGATGAACTTGCCAACCTCATATGTAAACTATTATATATGCACACAATGCAGGAAATCCTAGACTAATCATATACATGCATGAAATGTATCTCGGAAATAACTAATTTCACAAGTAAACCTGGAGACACCTTAACCAAAATATAACCAACAAAGGTTTATACAACCGCAACTCCTAAAGCTTACATAAACTGTGGAGTATCTATATCGTATAAAGATATATACATTATAATACAACAGAGTCTCTGCACAACTCTAACCACGTACTGACAATCGGTATCGAAACTTCAGCAGACTAAGGCAGACTATCAGGCACCGAGAACTCGATATCTACCTGGAAAGTGTGTAAAACATTTTGGAAGGGTGAGCTATAAAGCTCAGTGAGTGACTCAGTTTAAAACTAGAAATTTAAAAGTAAGAGCATGTGAAAGCTTACACTTATAAATCTGTTTATACAAGTCGTAAACATAGACGTATAATCGTAAGAATAGCTTCCTTAAATAGTCAATATATACGTCATTGAAATCTAGCAAAGCCTATCAAGTATATCAAAATATTTTAACTAACATGACAAATCTACGTTGTGTAGGGTACACACAGTACAACAACGTTTACAAGCTCTACGGTGTAGTGGGGTCCGCCCAGCACTCACGACAACATCATTGTTACGGAGTACACTCAACGTCAACAATGGAATCTAACCTGTGTGCACATGGTACAATATAGCCTCGAGCTCAACACCTCAGTCATGTAGTTAATAGAAACATCAGAAAAATCGTATGAAAACATTAAAACATGCCTGCTATCCTTTTCTTTCGTAAAACTTAAACTTACTTAGATTATTCGTGAAAAGCTGTAGTTTTTAAAATAAAACTTCTTATTAATTCATGCTTTGCTTAAAACATCACAGTTTAAATACTTTCCAAATATTTAATATCCACATGCTAGCATAAATTTCATTAAGAAATCTAGTCTCCAAATGTATACTTAAAAATAGTCATGTAATTCAAATACCTTTCATGGCTTCGTAAATAAACATTTATCGTATTCAATCATAAATAACAGTTATGGAAAATATTTCAAAATTGGTTGTCACTCACAGTCATGGGCTAGATCCTTGGTCTGTAAGCTCGATTTAATTATTCTCAGCCTGCCAACAACCCAACCGAGTATTAGAACTCTAAACATTCTAGTTTTGTAAAGATATACATAACATGTCGCACTAAAGATGACGCTCACGAAAACAAAGCTTAAGAAATAAAATCCTATTTCAACAACTCTATGAAATTTCTAGATTTCTAACATAAACTTCAAATGACTATAACTCTCTTAATACTTAACCAAAATGAGTGTTCTTTATGTCAAAATCTTCATTTTTACGTCTTCTATAATTTACCTGAAGGAAAGAAAATATGATTCCCAATAAATTACTACAGAAATGCCCCGAAACAGAGAGAGTTCAAAAATAGAGTCTTTTGCTATCCCCTGACTTGTTTCTGAAATTAATCTTACTTTTAATCATATTTAGCTCACAATTTCTTCATAAACGTTGTAGTAAATCGAATAAGCTTTCAAACCATACCAAATAGAGATCATAACTCCACTGGTACTCTTGGAAATACAAGAAAAACCAGAGACCTCCTGAATTCCCGTGAAAGCCAGCTACCCTGTTTTCTTCATAAAAAATCACCCAATGAACATCCAAATTTGCTCAAACATTCTTCTTAAAATTTGCTTGAAAATGAAGTAGCTTTCAGAAAATTTAAGCCTCGGCTCATAATTCTTTTTGTATAGCTCAAACCATTCAGAACACTAGAGGTGGTCTGTGTTTACCATACTTCTACCATAGCTGTCACTTTTCCAAGGTTCTCTTCTTCCTCTTCAGCCTCAATTTCACAAAAGCTTCCTTCTTCCTTGCTCAGTTTCTGGTGGATGAGTTTTTCTTTTTCTTGAGAGGAGATGGTGGAAATGGAAAAAGAAATGATGAAGATGGAGAAATGAGTAACAAAGACAAACCCTTCTCTTTTATTTCTTTCTCTCTCCCACTTTCCTCTTTCTTTCCTTTTAATTTTTCTTTTCTTTTCTTTTTTATTTAATTAAAACCTTTAATTATATATATATATATATATACACACACACACTTAATTTCCATTTTTCTTTTATTCGTTTCTTATAAAAAAAATCCAAAGAGAATTTTGGTTTTACAACTTGCCACTCCCTTAGAAAATTTCGTCCTCGAAATTTAGATGTCCTTAAGTGAAAAGTATCGGGTATCTCTTCTTCATTTGATCTTCTGGTTCTCAAGTTGCCTCCTCCACTCCGTGATTTCTCCACAAAACTTTTATGAGTGGAATCGTCTTGTTTCTCAAAACTTGTTCCTTTTTGTTGAGAATCTGAACTGGTTCTTCAACATAACTCAAATCCTCTTTCAATTCAATCGGTTGCTCTTGCAACACATGCGATGGATCTGGTATATATTTCCTTAACATGGATACATAAAAACATCATGTATTCGTGCAAGTTCTATAGGCAACTCAAGTCTATACGCTTCTGGTCCCACTCGTTCCGTTATCTAATATGGCCCAATATATCTAGGACTTAACTTATCTTTCCTTCTGAAACGAATAACACCTCGCCATGGAGATAACTTCAAGAAAACTTGATCTCCAACTTGGAATTGTAAGTTTCTTCATCGCTTATTCGTATAACTTTTCTGCCAATCTTGGGCTATCCTCAGGTTTTCGCTGATTAACTTAATATTGTTTGTGGTAATCTGAACCAACTCAAGACCTACTAGCTTCCGCTCTCCCACTTCATTCCAGCACACAGGAGTTCTGCATGGTCTGTCGTATAAGGCCTCATATGGTGTCATACCGATACTAAATTTATAGTTATTATTATAAGCAAACACCATATGTGGTAAGTGGGTATCTCAACTTCCTTTAAGTTGAAGGACACATGCTCTCAGCATGTCTTCTAAAGTTTGGATGGTCCTCTCAGACTGACCATCTGTTTGGGAATGAAATGATGTACGAAACTTTAGCCTTGTCCCCATTGCTTTCTACAAACTAGGCCAAAATTTAGAAGTAAACCTCAGATCCCTATCTGAAACTATGGACACTGGTACTCCATACTGACTCACAATCTTATCGACATATAATCTAGCTAGCTGGTCTAATGTAGATGTCACTTTAACCGGAATAAATCATGCCGTCTTGGTGAGTCTGTCTACTATTACCCATATATCGTCATGTCCACTGGATGTACGAGGTAATCCAAACAGGAAATCCATAGTAATATGCTTTCATTTCCACTCTGGCACTGGCAAAGGATTAAGAAATCCTCCTGGCCTCTGTCTCACTGGTTTTAACTTGTTGACAAATCAAACATCTATCAACATATTCAGCTATCTCTTGCTTTATTCCAGTCCACCAATAAGTCTTCTTTAAAGTTCTGTACGTCTTGGTGCTACCTGGATGTATAGCGTAAGCTGAATTGTGAGCTTCTTTTATAATAGCATTCTTAAGTTCACTGATATTTGGAACACATAATCTTCCTTGTTTAACAATGGTTCCATCTGTTCTCATTTCAAACTCCACCTTTAAGCCTTTCTTGGATTTTCCAAGCTTCTTCTGTAAATTATTGTCCTCTAATTGTCTTCTTACAATCTCAGCTACTAGAGAAGACCGAACCTGAAGTTGAGCTAAGAGACTTCCTGAATCCTCTATAGTTACTACTGCCTTGGAAACTCTTAACTCACTCAACAAAGCTACTCGAATTCCACACAAGGCACTCTTCAGAAGTCTTGACTTCCTACTTAATGCATCCGCTACTACGTTAGCCTTACCTGGATGGTACTCTATAATACAGTCATAATCTTTAATCAATTCAAGCCATCACCTTTGTCTCAGATTTAGCTCTTTCTGATCAAAAATATACTTCAGGCTTTTATGATCTGTGAAAATATGTCACTTTTCCCCAAACAAATAGTGTCTCCAGATTTTTAATGCTAAAACAATGCTGCTAGCTCAAGATCATGGGTAGGGTAATTACATTCATGCTTCTTCAACTGCCTTGAAGCATAAGCTATTACATTCCCATCTTACATAAGCACACAACCTAATCCTAGCCTTGAAGCGTCACAATAAATTACATAGTCCTTCCCTGTTACAGAAAGTGCTAGAATAGGTGCTGTGACTAGTCTTTTCTTCAATTCCTGAAAACTTTGCTCGCATTTATCTGACCACTCAAACTTAGCATTCTTCCTTGTCAAAGCAGTTAAAGGCAATGCCAATCGTGAGAAATCCTCAATAAAACACCTATAGTATCCTATCAAACCCAGGAAACTACGTACTTCTATCGCACTGGTTGGTCTTTCCCAATTTACAACCGCTTCCACTTTTTGTGGATCGACACTAACTCCTTTTGCTGAAACTACATGCCCTAAAAATATTACTTGTTCCAACCAGAACTCATATTTGCTGAACTTAGCGTACAACTGTTTATCACGTAGAGTCTGTAGAACAATCCTCAGATGTTCCTCATGGCTTCTCTGTCAACCGAGTAAACTAATATATCATCAATGAACACGATCACAAACTGATCTAAATACTGATGGAAGATCCTGTTCATGAGATCCATGAAAACCGCTGGCGCATTCGTTAAACCGGATGACATAACTCAAAACTCATAATGTAACGACCCAACTCCTTATACTGAGTCGAAGTCATTACTAAATGTAAATAACATAATTAAAGTTATAAAGTTGGCTAAAACGAACAAAACCTCAAAATTTTATTTATTTAAAAAAACCAAATCAAAGGTAATATGCAAAACGTAACAAATATTAAAATCCTACTCGGACCCTATCTACTTTTAAAGAAACGAAATAATAAATAAAGAATAATAAAAATTCAAATACTGAAAGTTTAAACTGGGGTGTAAAGCGGAAGCAGAAATCCCTATGGCTTGCCACGGTCACTTCTGGTCGCTCGCCAGCTTGCCCTTGCCCTTACCTCTGCCCCTACCTGAAAAATATGACATGGAAAGAGTGAGTACAAAATACTCAGTAAGGGACCCACTACTAGTCCCACTAGGTGCCTGTTAACTTCCTATTAGAGTCCTGAAAATGGTACCCAATAACTGGCACGTTCCCGAACACGTGCAACATGCGCTCCCATAGGAACAGAATCTGGTCTTCGGTGTTCCGAGGGAGCACCTAGGACATACTAGTTTGTAGCGAACTCGGAGGAAACACTAAGACAATCGAGCTGTGAGGATCCCGTCGAATCACTCGAATCATATTTATATCCATGCCAGACTGGCGGTCCCGTCGGACTACGCAATCCTAAATAGGTGGTGATCCCGAAGGACACCCATACAGGTACGACTCTAATAGGCTAAGCTAACAGGTACCCTAACCATAGCATACATATACATAGCATCATCACGTAATCATATCAGTCTAATCATCACATCACCTCTCATCACAATATCCAACATACAGTCATAACAAGCCACGTCATCACATTATACGATGCCATCATATCAAATCACATCATCAGTCACATCATGCCCTCATTAATTGACATATCGTTATACAGTCTAGTCCTCAACGTGCATAACTAGGAATGCATGCGGTCTCATGATTCTAGTTGTAGAGCTAGTAGTAGAAATCTCTTACTTGGAGATTTGCTTAACGAGTCCTAACAACAAGAAAATGCGCTTTCCAAGCAGCGAGGTCCTAAATGTTTAATAACGCCAATTTTCATAACTTGAACATTAAACGACCAAGGACTCAAGGATTTAGTTGGAATAACTTACTCGTGGTCGGGTTACAAGGAGGTGGTCCTTACTAAAGGAGTCGTTCACTCTACAATTCAATTGGTCCAAGCTACATTTTTAAGAGAGATAAATCAGTTTAATCCAAATAAATTATTTAGGTTCAAAATCTTAAGTCCTTGTTGGGTGTGCCAAAAACCCAATTAACTTACCAAAATAGGTACAAAGAACCGGAGCAGGCTGGCGGCTCAAGGACAGGCGAATCGGCTCGGCTAGAAAAGCAGGAATCGGCTCGGCTTGAAGGCTGAAGTCAGCTCGGTTTGAAGCCTGGAGTCGGCTCGGCTTACGGCAGAAGGCGCAACTCGACGCAGAGGAGAGCGGCTCGGCTACGGTGCGGACAGGTGCAGCGCGACTCGGGTCGTAAAGGGTGATGCGGGTCGATCTAATTCGCGCGGAGCTGGACACGCGGGTCGCGTTTCTGGCTTGAGCGACAGCGGGGATGAAACGCGGCGCTCGGCGACGGCTTGCAGGCGAAGGAGACGCAATCCGACAGGCGTTTCATTTGGGAACGGGACGGAGACACGAACGGGTCGGGTTTTACGCATGAACGAGGCATGGCGCATGGGTTTTCGGATTTGGGCGGCTGCCGGCGTGGGTCCGACGGCTTGGAGATGTGAAGAGTGGTGGCTCGGATGGGTGTCGATCGACCCGAGCTGATCTGTTCGGGTTGATATGCGGCGAAGGCCCGACGGAAGGCTTGGACGGACGAAGCAGCGACCGACGACGAGGGAAGAGGGTGGCGGCGACGCTTTTAGAGCTAGGGTTTTTTTTTTCTTTTTGGTTTGGTTGAAGAGGAAGATGAATAGTGAGCTATTTAATGCAATCATAATAATTCTTTATCATTATTATTATCTTTTCTCTTCCCCAAAATCTCACTCTCTTTCTTCCATTAAACCCATCAAAATCTCCCTCTTTCAATTTCAACCAATCACATCAATCCCTTTTCTTTCTCTTTCTTTTTCCAAATAATATCTCACCATTACCTTGAACAAAAAAAATCAATTCTCTCTCTCCTCAACACAATTATCTTTATTTTCCACATATAACTCTACCAAATTTATTATCCAAAACAAGGTAATTATATAACTCTAAATTTTTATTAAACACAAAGTCAAAATAATCAAGTTCCTCAATTACTTCCAATGTTCCCATAATTACACTTAAGATGATAAATTAAGTTCCAAATTGTTGGAGCGTTACAATCTTCCCTCCTTTGAAAAACTTTCGTCCTCGAAAGTTTTAATCTTCGAACAGCTCAGGGTGCTGGGCTCTCATGTCCTCTTCTCTCTCCCATGTGGCCTCTTCAACTCCATGGTTTCGCCAAAGAACTTTGACCAGTGAAATTTCTCAACGACGGAGCTTCTTGACTTCCCTTGCCAAGATCTTAACAGGTTGCTCCTCGTAGCTCAAGTTTTCACTAATTTGCAGTGGTTCGAAGTCCACTACATGCGTCGGATCTGCAACATACTTCCTCAGCATGGAGACATGGAATACATCATGCACTGCAGAAAAAGATGGGGGCAACGCCAAGCGGTAAGCTACAAGGCCAATCCGCTCCAGTATCTCAAACGGCCTTACGAAACATGGACTTAGCTTTCCCTTCTTCTCGAACCTCAGAACACCCTTCATAGGTGCTACCTTCAGAAAGACCATGTCTCCCACCTCAAACTCGAGATCCTTACATCGTACATCAGCATAACTCTTCTGTCTGCTCTATGCTGTCAGCATACGAGCTTGGATCGTCTGTATGGCTGCATTGATGGTCTGAACTAACTCGAGGCCTAGCATCCTCTGCTCACTGACCTCGCCCCAGTAGACAGGAGATCTACAACACTTACCATATAGAGCCTCAAATGGTGCCATGCCGATAGTAGCTTGGTAGCTGTTATTATAGGCGAACTCCATCAAGTGTAGATGGGAGTCCCAACTCCCTAAAAACTTTAGCACGCAGGCTCGCAACATATCCTCCAAAATCTGGTTTAACCTCTCTATTTGACCATCGGTCTGAGGATGAAAAGCTGTGCTGAAGTCTAATCTCGTGCCCAATGCAAGCTGAAGTCATTTCCAGAACTTTGATGTGAAACGAGCATCTCTGTCCGAAACGATGGATACAGGTACTCCATGCAGTCTCACTATCTTCGTCATATATAACTGTCCTCACTTACTAGCAGTGTAAGTGGATTTCCCTGGAACAAAGTGGGCTGACTTCGTGAGTCTGTCGACAACAACCCAAATCACTGTATAGCCCTTTAGGATCTTGGGCAGTTCTGTAATGAAGTCCATCGACACACTCTCCCATTTCCATCCCGGCACACTCAAGGGTTGTAACAACCCGGCTGGCTGCTGTCTAGGTGCCTTCACCTGCTGGCATACCAAACATCTACTGACAAAATCTTCCACTTCTCTCTTCATGTTCCTCCACCAATAGACACTCCTCAAGTCCTGGTACATCTTCGTACTTCTAGGGTGCATAGTAAATGGAGAACTGTGAGCCTCAGTCAAAAGCTCTGTCTTGACTGCACTGTCTTCCGGCACACACAAGCGTCCCTCAAACGTAAGGCCATCGTCAGAGGATATGGAGAAATTCTCACCTTGCCCTGTCTCTACCAAACGATGCTTCTCGACCAAATAAGGATCATTTAGCTGAGCAACAATAATCCTCTTTCTCAGGGTCGGCTGTACTGACAACTGAGCCAACTGTGAGGTAACCTCTCCTACTGAGACTGCAATCTTGGCTCTCTCAAAAACTCTGAGTAAGGGAGCTTGCTTGGTGATAAGCGCTACTGAATGAGCAACCTTCCTGCTCAGTGCATCAGCTACTACATTTGCCTTACCTGGGTGATACAGAATCTCGCAGTTCTAGTCTTTCATTAACTCAAGCCACCTCCTCTGCCTCATGTTCAGCTCCTTCTGGGTAAAGAAGTACTTCAGGCTCTTATGGTCAGTGAAAATCTGTATCTTCTCACCGTACAGGTAGTGTCTCCATATTTTCAGTGCAAAAACCACTACTGCCAACTCTAGGTCATGGGTAGGGTAGTTCTGCTCGTGACTCTTCAACTGACGGGAGGCATAAGCAACTACCTTACCTTGCTGCATCAGAACACAACCCAGTCCCTTTATGGAGGCATCACTGTAGATCACAAAACTTCCAGACCCATCGGGCACTGTCAAGACTGGTGCAGTCACAAGCTTCTGCTTAAGCTCTTGGAAGCTACTCTCGCAAGCTGGGCTCCAAACAAAAGGAGTCCCCTTCCTGGTCAACTGAGTCAAGGGACTGGCTATACGTGAGAAGTCTTCCACGAACCTCCTATAGTAACCTGCCAAACCCAGGAAACTACGAATCTCGCTAACCGTAGATGGTTAAGGCCAATTGGTAACCGCTTCGATCTTTGTTGGGTTCACAAAAACTCCCTCACTGGAAACCACGTGGCCTAGGAAAGTCACCTTCTTTAGCCAAAACTCACACTTGGAGAACTTGGCATACAACCTATTGGCTTGAAGAGTCTCCAAAACCTGGTGCAAGTGCTCCTCATGCTTAGCCTTAGTTTTGGAGTAAATCAAAATGTCGTCAATGAAAACTATGACGAACGAGTCTAAGAAATCCTTAAACACCCTGTTCATCAAGTCCATGACCGCAGGAGCATTAGTCAAACCAAAAGACATCACAATGAACTCGTAATGTCCGTATCTTGAACAGAAGGCCGTCTTAGGAATATCACTGTCCCTGATCCTCAACTGGTGATAGCCTGATCGCAGGTTGATCTTAGAAAAGATAGTGGCTCCCTGCAACTGGTCGAACAAGTCATCAATCCTGGGCAAGGGGTAGCGGTTCTTAACTGTCACCTTGTTCAGCTCTCTATAGTCAATGCAAAGGCGCAACGACCCATCCTTCTTCTTCACAAACAACACTGGGGCTCCCCAAGGTGACACACTAGGTCGGATGAAACCCTTGTCCAGCAACTCCTCCAGCTGTACCTTTAGCTCCTTCAGTTCGGCTGGAGCCATTCTGTAAGGGGCCCTCGAGATAGGAGTTGTGTCAGGCTCTAACTCGATGGTGAAGTCTATCTCCCTGGGAGGCGGAAGTCCTGGAAGCTCGTCGGGGAAAACATCAGGGTACTCCCTTACCACTGGTTTGGAGGACAGGGAAACTTCTGGTTCTCTGGTATCTACTACGCTTGTCAAGATGCCCCAAGTACCCTGGCTGAGTAGTTTACTAGCCTTCATGGCTGAGATGACCTTGGGTACACATATAATGCCTGTCCCCTTAAATTTGAAACTAGGCCCAGAGGGAGTGTTAAAAACGACTTCCTTACCAAAACAGTCTAGACTTGCATGCTTAGCCGACAATCAATCCATGCCTAAAATCACATCAAAATCACGCATGTCCAACACTAGCAGGTCACATCTAACACATGATTCGCTATCTCTACCCCACATGCCTTTATTTTTTCTTTAGACAACAGGACCTCCCCAGATAGAGTAGAAACAGACAAAACACTACCCAATGGTTCTACCTCTAAACCCACATGCTGAACGAACACAGAGAATATGAACGAATGGGATGACCTAGAGTCAAACAGCACAAAAGCATAATGCCCCAAGATTAGGAGCGTACCTGTCACCACAGCTCGCTCGGCCTCTTGATGGGTAGTGGCGAAAACTCTTCCCTGCTGGGAAGCGGAAGGCTGGTGCGGTGTTATCTCAAAAAGTTTTCGAGGACACGCATTAGCGGTATGCCCTGGTTGTCTGCACCTGAAGCAAACTCTACTCCCGGCCAAGCAACGACCTCCGTGGACTCTCTCGCAGGTAGGACAAACGGGTAGCTCTCTCAGGGTCCTCCCGGCTGCGGCAAGCTCCCGTCGATGCCTCTGGAAGACACCTTCTGACCTCAGGTTTTGCTGCGGTATCACGTCAAGCTGCGACTCAACCTTCCTCTTCTGACCAAGGGCTGAACCTCTGCCCGCAGCCTTGGACGGATCCGCTCTCTCGTGCATACTCAAGTCCAGTGCTATGCGTAGTGCATCAGCGTGAGTGGCTGGCCGGAGGGCTCAGACGATGCCCTAGAGGTCTAGTCTAAGACCTCTAACGAACTTCTCAGTCTTGGCAGCCTCATCCCTTACCACATCGGGGGCAAAATGGGATAAAATGTCAAACTCGACGTCGTACTGCTCCACCGTCATGTCGCCTTGCTCTAAGTTTAGGAACTCTTGCTGCTTAGCGTGCTTCACGTTGGTAGAGAAGAACTTAGCATAGAAGCTCTCCTTAAACTGCTCCCAAGTTATTTTGCTGACGTCTCCCCCCAGCATCCTCTCAGTAGTCTCACACCAGGGGGTGCCTCTATCCTCCAGGAAGAAAACTGCACACTGCACCTTTTGGTTGTCTGGACACTTCATGTACCGAAAGATGGTCTCTATGGACGTCAACCACATTTGGGCCTTGGTAGGGTTGTCCATGGACCCGTCAAAAATTTTAGGATTATACTTCCTAAAGTCTCTCAGGTGTTTGACCTTAGCCGACAGCTGAACTGGCGCGGGCTGAGCTTCCACATGGACTGGAGGGGTGACGGTCTGGGCCTGAACAGGGGCGACCTGGTTTTGTTGGGCAGCGAGGAAAGGCGCTAGAGTAGTTTGCAGCATGTCCTGATAACGCTGATCCATCACGACGAGATCTGCCTGGGTGATCGGTGCGTTAGGGTTAGCTGCCGGCACAGCAGGTTGCTCCTCCTGCTGGGTACGTCCAGCTCATCTGCCTCCCCTACCACCTCCTCGGTGTGCACCTCTACGTGGCGGCATTATCCCTAAATTTCACAAGTAAAACTTTTCACCACAAAAACATAACGTTCACACTATCTATTCTCATTTCATTCAGGCAAGATTGTAACTATAACATTTAGCAAGGCCTTAAGACATACCTGGCGAGTGACGAAGGACCGTATAGCCATAGGGGTAAAATAGAACAAAACAAAACAAAGACTTACATCGTAAGTCAGTCTACAGAACCTAAAACACTGGGCTCTGATACCAACTGTAACGACCCAACTCCTTATACTGAGTCGAAGTCATTACTAAATGTAAATAACATAATTAAAGTTATAAAGTTGGCTAAAACGAACAAAACCTCAAAATTTTATTTATTAAAAAAAACAAATCAAAGGTAATGTGCAAAACGTAACAAATATTAAAATCCTACTCGGACCCTATCTACTTTTGAAGAAACGAAATAATAAATAAAGAATAATAAAAATTCAAATACTGAAAGTTTAAACTGGGGTGTAAAGCGGAAGCAGAAATCCCTATGGCTCGCCACGGTCACTTCTGGTCGCTCGTCAGCTTGCCCTTGCCCTTACCTCTGCCCCTACCTGAAAAATATGACATGGAAAGAGTGAGTACAAAATACTCAGTAAGGGACCCACTACTAGTCCCACTAGGTGCCTGTTAACTTCCTATTAGAGTCCTGAAAATGGTACCCAATAACTGGCACGTTCCCGAACACGTGCAACATGCGCTCCCATAGGAACAGAATCTGGTCTTCGGTGTCTTGAGGGAGCACCTAGGACATACTGGTCTGTAGCGAACCCGGAGGAAACACTAAGACAATCGGGATGCGAGGATCCCGTCGAATCACTCGAATCATATCTATATCCATGCCAGACTGGCGGTCCCGTCGGACTACGCAGTCCTAAATAGGTGGTGATCCCAAAGGAGACCATGCAGGTACGACTCTAATAGGCTAAGCTAACAGGTACCCTAACCATAACATACATATACGTAGCATCATCACGTAATCATATCAATCTAATCATCACATCACCTCTCATCACAATATCCAACATACAGTTATAACAAGCCACGTCATCACATTATACCATGTCATCATATCAAATCACATCATCAGTCACATCATGCCCTCATTAATTGACATATTGGAGGAGTCTTTCACTCTACAATTCAATTGGTCCAAGCTACATTTTTAAGAGAGATAAATCAGTTTAATCCAAATAAATTATTTAGGTTCAAAATCTTAAGTCCTTGCTGGGTGTGCCAAAAGCCCAATTAACTTACCAAAATAGGTGCAAAGGATCGGAGCAGGCTGGCAGCTCAAGGACAGACGAATTTGCTCGACTAGAAAAGTAGGAATCGGCTCGGCTTACGACATAAGACGTGGCTCGATGCAGAGGAGAGCGGATCGACTATGGTGCGGACAGGTGAGGCGCGGCTTGGGTTACAAAGGGTGATGTGGATCGATCTAATTCGCACGGAGTTGGGTATGCGGGTCGCGTTTCCAGCTCGGGCGACGGCAGGGACGGAACACGGTGCTCGGTGACGGCTTGCAGGGGGAAGAGACGCGGTCCGGCAAGCGTTTCATTTGGGAGTGGAGCGGAGACGCGATTGGGTCAGGTTTTACGCGTGAACGAGGCGTGGCGCACGGGTTTCCGGGTTCGAGCGGCTGCCGGCGGGGGTCTGACGGCTTGGAGACGCGAAGAGTGGCGGCTCGGATGGGTGTCGATCGGCTCGGGCTGATCTGTTCGGGTTGATCTGCGGCGAAGGCCCGACGAAAGGCTTGGGCGGACGGCGTGGCGACCGGCGACGAGGGAGGAGGGTGGCAGCGACGCTTTTAGAGCTAGGGTTTCTTTTTTTTTTTTTTCCTTTTTGGTTTGGTTGAAGAGGAAGATGAATAGTGAGCTATTTAATGCAATAATAATAATTCTTTATCATTATTATTATCTTTTCTCTTCCCCAAAATCTCACTCTCTTTCTTCCATTAAACCCATCAAAATCTCCCTTTTTCAATTTCAACCAATCACATCAATTCCTTCTCTTTCTCTTTCTTTTTCCAAATAATATCTCACCATTACCTTGAACAAAAAAAATCAATTCTCTCTCTCCTCAACCCAATTATCTTTATTTTCCACATATAACTCTACCAAATTTATTATCTAAAACAAGGTAATTATATAACTCTAAATCTTTATTAAACACAAAGTCAAAATAATCAAGTTCCTCAATTACTTCCAATGTTTCCATAATTACACTTAAGATGATAAATTAAGTTCCAAATTGTTGGGGCGTTACACATAATGCCCATACCTCGTTCTGAATGTTTTCTTAGCAATATCTGATTCTCTAACCTTCAACTGGTGGTATCCTGACCTTAAGTCAATCTTAGAGAGCAATGTTGCTCCCCTTAGTTGATCAAATAAGTCATCGATGCGTGGTAAAGGATACTTGTTACGTATTGTAACCTTGTTTTACTATCTATAGTCAATACATAATCTGAGGGTACCATCTTTCTTTTTCACAAATAGTACTGGTGCTCCCCAAGGCGATACACTAAGCCTGATGTATCCCTTGTCAACCAGCTCTTGTAACTGCATCTTAAATTCTTTAAGCTCGCTTTGAGCCATTCTATACGTTGCCTGTGAAATAAGTGCTATTCCTGGTAACAATTCAATGGTGAACTCAATCTCTCTATCAAGTGGCAAACCTTATAGATCATCGGGAAATACATCAAAAAACTCTTTCACCACAGGAACATCTTCTGGCTTCAGCTTTTCTCTCTGTACTACTATGACTTGTGCAAGAAACGCTATGCAACCCTTCCTCAGCAATTTCTCAGCTTTCAAAACTGAGATTAAGCTTCTAGAAATGACCTTCCTCATACCTCTGAAAACCACTTCAGCAAGGCTTGGTTTTCTGAAAACCACTTCCTTCCTATGGCAATCCATAGACGTATAGTAAGCAAATAAGAAATCCATTCCCAAAATTACATCTAACCTCTGTAACTCTAGTAGTATCAAGTCTACTAGCATATTGATACCTTCTACTAAAACTTCATAATTACGCAACACCTCGTTGACAAGTAAAACGTCACCAACTAGAGTGTATATAACTAACTCCTCAGATCCACTTTCTTCCTATGGCAATCCATAGATGCATAGTAAGCAAATAAGAAATCTATTCCCAAAATTACATCTAACCTCTGTAACTTTAGTAGTATCAAGTCCACTAGCATACTGATACCTTCTACTAAAACTTCACAATTACGCAACACCTCGTTGACAAGTAAAACGTCACCAACTGGAGTGTATATAGCTAACTCCCCAATAAAGGCTCTAACATCCATTTCAGCTTAGTCAAAAATATGCTAGAAACAAATGAATGCATAGCATCTGGATCAAATAAAACATCTGCAGGTACATTACAAATAAGAATCGTACCAGTAATAACGTCTGGTGCATCCTCCGCTTCTTGTTGAGTCATAGCATAGACCTTTCCCTGTTGCCTAGGTCTTCCAACAACTCCCTTTTAGCTTACACCACTGGTGCCCTCTGTTGGAACCACTGAAACTCTTGATTGCTCAACTGTTTGGGACCCAACTCCCTGATCTCTCTGAACTGTCATGTTCAACTGCGGATAATCTTTCTTGAAATGTTCTGGTTGTTCGCACTGGTAACATACACCGGTACCCACCAAACACTGACCCCGATGGTTCCTACCACAACTCGTGCATGGTGTTCGCCTGACTGTACTAGCAATGGACTCCTAACCTGGTTGCAATCTTATTGTTGATCTAGTGGGTAGACTAGGTATTATCCGGCTCTGTCTCTGAAAAATACTACCATAACTCACGCTCCTCGATGCTTGGCCTCCAGACCAATTCTTAAAGTCTTGACGGGTTGAAATATTTATCCCAGGTGTGAACCTCCGCTGCTCACGGTTTCTCAATGCACTAGCTGTTGAAGTCCCACGACTAGGTTCCACTGTTGATTTCTCTTCTGTTATACTCTGCTCCACACGAAGGGCAGTCTCCACTAACTGAGAAAAGTTCATCCACCTAGCAATGGTTGTAACTGGGTACGTATTTCAAAACGCAACCCTCTTTCAAACCTTCGGTACCTATCACTTGCAGAAGCCACAATAACGTTAGCATACCGTGAAAGCTCGGTATACTTTCTCTTATACTCAGCCACTGAAAGTGATCCTTGTTTCAACCCCAGAAACTCATCCCTCTTGGCTTCGCAGCATGTGCTGGGATAATACTTATCTTCGAATATGCCTCTAAAAGTCTGCCAGTCTAAAGGACGTGTATCACTATGCATAGCTAAAATAGATTTCCACCATCTTTCAGCCTCCTTTTGCAACAAAAATGTGGCCAATCTAACCTTTCGCTCCTCAGTACAATTCATCACATCAAAACACTTTTCAAGCATATTTAACCAGTTCTTTGCATCAGTTGGATCTGTGGAACCCTCAAACATTGTAGCCCCTAACTTCTTCAGCCGTTCAATTCCGTATGCCTTTTCTGGATCACTAGGCTCTGCTCTCTCTAGCCTTCCTATCTCCTGTGCAGTTCTTGCAAACTGCTCATTTCCTACTCCACCTCGAACTCTTAGGGTACTAGATTCCCCTACAGACCGACCTTGGGTAGGACCTTGCATCCCGTCCTGATTCTGCGTGCATCATTTACTAGTACATGGTGGCATGACTCCTATAATATGTCAACACATTAGACATACTATAGATACTTAACTTAAATGCATGATACTAAATGTCTACTCACATGTTAATCATAACTGGACTTACTTCTACCATTACCTAGACCATACTTCACTAGTTCCCTCTAAGCTAACTTGACTTCCAACTATTTACTTTCTAGTTTCTTCTTAGAGCTAACTACTCTATCTTAATTCCCATGGAGCAAACTACTCTGATACCAAATTGTCACACCCCTTCTCGGACTACCTGCTAGCTTAGACCAAGAGATGGCGTGAAGTCGACGGACAACACTTTTCTTTACTTGTATCTGTCTACTCTGCTTAAAACTTTAATATGATGAACTTGCCTACCTCGGATATAAACTATTATACATGAACACAACGCAGCGAATCCTAGACTAATCATATACATGCATGAAATGTATCTCAAAAATAACTAATTTCACAAGTAAACCTAGAGACACCTTAACCAAAATATAACCAACAAAGGTTTATACAACCGCAACTCCTAAAGCTTAACAAACTTTAGAGTATCTATATCATACAAAGATATATACATTATAATACAACAAACTCTATGCACAACTCTAACCACGTACTGGCAATCGATATCGAAACTTCAGCAGACTAAGGCAATTTATCAGGCATCGGGAACTCGATCTCTACCTGGAAAGTGTGTACATAAAACATTTTGGAATGGTAAGCTATAAAGCTCAGTGAGTGACTCAGTTTAAAACTAGAAATTTAAAAGTAAGAGCATGTGAAAGCTTACACTTATAAATTTGTTTATACAAGTCATAAACGTATAATCGTAAGAATAGCTTCCTTAAATACTCAGTATATACGTCATTGAAATCTAGCAAAGCCTATCAAGTATATCAAAATATTTTAACTAACATGACAAATCTATGTTGTGTAGGGTACACCTAGTACAACAACGTTTACAATCTCTACGATGTAGTGGGGCCTACCTAGCACTCCCATCGTCTTTGTCATAGTCGGGCCCGCCCAGCACTCACGACAGCATCGTTGTTACAGAGTACACTCAACGTCAACAACAGAATCTAACCTGTGTGCACACAGTACCATATAGCCTCGGCTCAACACCTCAGTCATGTAGTTAATAGAAACATTAGAAAAATCGTATGAAAACATTAAAACATGCATGTTATCCTTTTCTTTCGTAAAGCTTAAACTTAGGTTATTCGTGAAAAGCTATATTTCTTAAAACAAAACTTCTTACTAATTCATGCTTTGCTTAAAACATTGTGGTTTAAATACTTTCCAAACATTTAATATCCACGTGCTAGCATAAATTTCATTAAGAAATCTAGTCTCCAAACATATACTTGAAAATAGTCATGAAATTCAAATACCTTTCATGGCTTCGTAAATAAACATTTATCGCATTCAATCATAAATAAGAGTTATGGAAAATATTTCAAAATTTGTTTTGTCTCTCATAGTCTTAGGTTAGATCCTTGGTCTGTAAGCTCACTTTAATTCTTCTTGGTCTGCAAACAACCAAACCGAGTATTTGAACTCTAAACATTCTGGTTTTCTAAAGATATACATAACATGTCGCACTAAAGATTACGCTCACGAAAACAAAGCTTAAGAAATAAAATCCTATTTCAACAACTATTTGAAATTTCCAGATTTCTAATATAAACTTCAAATGACTATAACTCCCTTAATACTTAACCAAAATGAGTGTTCTTTATGTCAAAATCTTCATTTTGATGTCTTCTATAATTTACCTGAAGGAAAGAAAATACGATTCCTAACAGATTGCTACAGAAATGATCCGAAACAGAGAGAGTTCAAAAATAGAGTCTTCTGCTATCCCTTGACTTGTTTCTGAAATTAAGTTTACTTCCAATCATATTTAGCTCACAATTTCTTCATATTGAATAAGCTTTCCAACCATACCAAATAGAGATCCTAACTCCACTGGTACTCTCAACAATACAGGAAAAACCAGAGACCTCCTGAATTCGCGTGAAAACCAGCTACCCTGTTTTCTTCATCAAAAATCACCCAATGAACATCCGAATTTTCTCAAACTTTCTTCTTAAAATTTGTTTGAAAATGAAGTAGCTTTCAGTAAATTTAAACCTCACCTCTTAATTCATTTTGTGTAGCTCAAACCGTTTAGAACACTAGAGGTGGTCTGTGTTTACCATACTTCTGCCATAGCTGTCACTTTTCCAAGGTTTTCTTCTTCCTCCTTCAGCCTCAATTTCACAAAACCTTCCTTCTTCTTCCTTGCTCAACTTCTGGTGGATGAGTTTTGCTTTTCCTTGAGAGGAGACGGTGGAAATGGAAAAAGAAATGATGAAGATGGAGAAATGAATAACAAAAACAAACCCTTCTGTTTTATTTCTTTCTCTCTCCCACTTTCCTTTTTCTTTCCTTTTATCTTTTATTTTATTTTCTTTTTTATTTAATTCAAACCTTTAATTCTATATATATATATATATATATATATATATATACTTAATTTCCATTTTTCTTTTATTCATTTCATATAAAAAAATCCATAGAGAATTTCGGTTTTACATGAATCGCCCTCATCTGTCGTCCGGTATATCGAAGTTCGTCGTCTCCCTATTGATGAGGTTGTGTAGTAGACAACATGCGAGTATTGTGTAACATTGGACTTTTACAGGATAGTATAACTTTCCTCGCAATATCTCCCATCAACTCTTCAAGACACCAAATGGTCTTTCAATTACATTACGTGCATAAGAATGCTTCATATTGAAGAACTCTTTTGATGCTGAAGGTGCATTCTCAGTGCAACGCTAGTCTTGCAGGTGGTAGCATTGCCCATTATATGGTGCCAGAAAACCCTCTACATTTAGGTACCCGACATCGACTAGGTAGTAACAGCCTATGATCACATTGCACGATTAAAATGCTGCATCTGATAATGGAAAATTTGTACTTCTATATACAATACTGTAGGTAGTTACCTTTAGGCATCTTCAGGCCATTTGATTTTGAAATGGCATCTCAAATGGTGCGTAAGTCCGCAGCTGATCCTTCTCAACCGGTTAGTATGTATACAAAATCTCCTTTCGTATCACATACGCTAAAGACATTTGTGGCCACATCCCCCTTGCATGTTCTATATCTAGGCTGCTTACTTACTGGAACGTTGACCTTGGTATACGTGCCATCTAATGCACAAAGACAATTCTGTAATGCATAACTGATGATTAATAACAAGATCTTACGTTTATTGGTTTGAAGTACGTAGTTGAAGAAAAAAGACGAACCTCAAACCACTTCCATCTTTAATCTGTACAACCATTCGACACTGGTTGTGGTTTTTTGTCAAACCCCGTTCTAAGTTTTCCCCTCTAACCTAGATCATGGTGTGAATCTACTCCTTAAATTCATTCCTTTCATAAATAGGATTAGTAAAACCTTTTTCAAGAAATTATATAAAAATTTCGGCAGAGTCTCCCCTGAAAAACGAACTAACCATACCTGGAAAATAGAAGAAAGACACACTTCTATACTTTTCAAAAACTGAAATATCCTCGAGTGTGTCTCACCACACACTCATCCAACATAATTCAGAGTCCCAAACAAAGTTTATATTCAACTACGAATTAGTGGCAAAGGAAAAACAGTCTAATAAGAGACATTACAGACTCAAATTTTCATTGTGACTACCACTTCTTCTAATCACCCAATAATGGAATAGAATACATAAAGTATATACATACTACAAAACGAGATACTACAATCACTGATAGGAAAGCACAACCAACACTTGGTCCTTGACCGTTACCTGGAGGGGAGAAAACATTGAAAACATGAGTTGAAACTCAGTGAGTGGCAATTTTGTTTATTTTTCTTAAAAACTTATAAAACATACATTTAACGGTTTAGTTATAAATCACCATCGAAATGATAATTAAAACATTAGAATCATATATTACCATAAACCATAAGTAAGGCCAACAAACCTGTATCCAAACCAACTATGGCAAGGCGTCTAAATATACGGCCAAAGATAGCTCGCACATGACCAAAAATCATGCGGCCAAAACTAGCTCACGCATATTTAGTACCCACCACGATAACAACCTCCATCGAATCCGATCCAACAAATCCAACCCAACCATGATAGCATACTAAGCATACGACTTAACGATAGCTCACACGTGCTTCATATCCGCAAGGAAACACACGGCCAAACGAAGCTCACGCATACTTAGCACCTACCACGGTAACAACATACCGCTCCTATGTGCACATAGAGCCACCCACTATGGGTTAAGCTAGGCCTGAAGCCATATCACAATCCTCCATCCATGTCCTCACCTAGGCTCAGGTTCTTGGATCTCCGGTCACGACCTCTTTCAGCCCCGGAATCCTCTGACAATCGTAAGTGACCCTACAGAAACACATTCTCGTAGCCTTAAGGGTAATCACTAACATTCATAGAAATCACATCTTTTGAGTTTAAAAACCAAACATGGTTAGAAACACATTTTCAAATTATTTTCGATCTTTTGCCATCAATACGTACTTTAAGAAATCCTTCAAGTCTAGTTATAAATCAATAAATGTTTAGAAACTAGTTGTCATCTAAAACTTGCTTAGTAAGTTTGGGTTCAACCATAGTTCCGAAATACAAGGATTCATGGAAAACTGAAAATCATATTTGAAAGCCATTCTAACACATAATTCATTAAGAAATCATATTCTAAATTTTCGTACTAGAAATCATCATACTAGATTTATAGGGAAAATACTTAAAAGTAAACCACTTAAAATCAATTACTCGATCCCCCGGGATTTTACACTTTCCTCACTTCAATTTAGCCTGAAACAAAGATTTATGTTTATCAATTAACTTTACAAAGCAAGACGACACAACAATATTCAACATACTTTATAAAGTCAACTCAAACTATTTTATGTTCCAAAGACTCCAATTTCTCTCTTCCAAGACTTAAATTGAATTATCCCTTCATGCATTAATCTATTCTAAAAATTCCAACTTTGGACCCTTAGCATCACATTAATCTCTTAACGCCACAAGCACCCAAACATGAGAGAACCCACTAAAATTTATCTAAAATCATATCAAAATCACCTCGACAACACATTTCTCAAAATTTTCCAGATTCACAACATGAACTTCAAATGATCATAACTCTTCCAATACTTAACCAAAATAAGTTTTCTTTATGTTAAAATATTCATTTTGATGTCTTCAATAATTTACTTGAAGGAAGAAAAATATGATTCCCAACATATTGCTACAGAAATTGCCCGAAATAGAGAGAGTTCAAAAACAGAGTCTTCTGCTATCCCTTGACTTGTTTATAAAATTAAGCTTACTTCCAATCATATTTAGCTCACAATTTCTTCATAAAAGTTGTAGTACATTGAATAAGTTTTCCAACGATACCAAATAGAGATCCTAACTCTACTTCTACGCTTCTAACTACTCAACACAATAGAGTCTTCGCAGATTCACGCACGAAACCTGTAATCTGTCTTCTCTTTCTATTTTCATAAAATTCTCATCAGAATCTGCTCAAGCATGCATCATAATCTTTATTATAAATTGGATTAGCTTTCAAACCTGATAAAACTTACCTTCTAATTCTTTTTGTGTAGCTCAAAATTAACAGAAAACTAGAGATTTATCAAATGAACCAAAAATCTGCCGTGCTGAAGCTTTTTCTTGCAATTTTCTTGTTTTCTCTCGCACTAAACTTCCAGACTTCATCTTCTTCTCTCAACTTTACAGCTAAGAAATCTTCCAGAACTCCACATCTAACAATGAATTATAATGGGAAAAGAAAAATCAAAGCTGAAACTGAATGGGTAGTCGAAACTCTTCAAAACATACAACTAACATAAGCAAATCTTTACCCAAAACTCTATTTCACATCTTAATAATTCCACCTTTACTAATCACCTAAATCTCGACAAAAACCTTATGGAACTCGCAAGAAAACAACTAAACAACATCACATCTCTTCAATCTAACACTAAGACATGACAGAAACTAGTCATTCGAAGCCAAAGGCTGCTGGGTAATATAAATCTTCAATTAAAAGAAACACAAAACTCATCGAACAGCCCAAAACTAACCTAATCTTCCAGATTTGGTGACACGAAGCAACAACTCTATGGCTGTGTTGCAACCCTTCGGTACGTGGCTCAACAAATCCGTCGGTTAAAGCTCAAAGGTCGTAAGTGGGCTGGCGCACGACGAACAGCCGTCGACGGCTGTGCTAGACGACTAATGCCGGAAGATCGTGGTGGCTCGACGATCGACGGTGGCAGAATGAGGCATCGGTGTCAACATGAAGGAGAGGGAGAGAAATTTCGAGAGAGGTGTGTGATTCCACCAAGAAGAAGACTCCCCCCTTTTCTTTTTATCTTTATTTACCAAAAAGTATATAATAATATATAGAAAAGACCAAACTGCCTCTCGCTTCAAAATAACTTACTTTTGGCCCTTATAACTTTATTCTTTTCAACATCTAATAAAAACTCAAATCTTATACCCAACTAAAAATGCTTCAAAATTTTCTTTTCAAATGAATCAACCTTCAAGAAATATAAAAGTGTTCCAATTTGTTTTTCACTATTTAGGAAATATTAAATAAATAAAATAAAGGAGAGCGGGACGTGAGCTTACATTTTTTCAAGAGCTTGTCATGCAGTCGAATGACTGCCAATAACACCATGTTGGAATGACATGAAATTGTCTTACTCGACCCCATGAATTCCCTTTGAATACACGATTTTTCACGTCATGCGCAAGTATGTGGAGGAACATTTCGACCATCTCCTCAACATTGACACTTTTGTCGACATTAGTCCAGCAATGGTCCTAAGTAGGTGGCATAGAATGGCGAAACCTGTTTGGTCCGTTCTCGTACTTTGCTGACACACTAGGTTTTACACATGAATCATGCCAAAATATGTTAACCGTCTAATCCTATGACTAGTATCCTACGAGATGTGGGGTATCCTCTTTGTGTTGTTATGTAACAACTCCTGTTGGAATTTATGTCCTAAAACTTGTACTTTGTTATTTGATTCAATAAAATTTATTATTGAATGTTATAATCTTAAAACCAATAAGTTAAGATCCCGAGGCTATTTTACTAAGTTTGTCAATACACTTGAACTTTATGTAGAGACATAAACATGAATTAAGTTTGAGTTAATAGCCCAAATAGTCTATAGTGTATGAATAAGGTTGGGCACCTTATTCTGAAAAAACACTATGGATCCGGCCTGCTCCGTAGTTAGTACAAACGATGTAATCCTGAATCGTTCATGTAGAGACATGGGAGTAGGGACATCCTATGTAAATGGTTTGCATAATATTGGAATCTCGAAATAGTCACTTTTAGTTATAACACCGTAAACTATAAATTGACTATCACTTTTAGTTATAACACCGTAAACTATAAATTGACTATTTCAATTATGATGACCTAGGTAACTTGATCTTAATCCTGAGATAATTATGAACTTCTGTTCATTCGGTAGTATCCTTAGATCTGCATAGGTGAGGACAGCTCATCATTGCTGGCCCAATAAGCCTCCCATTTTAGGGATAAGACCAAGTGGATAGCTAAGAACATAGGGTGCAAGATAGAACTTACTCCTACCCACTTCTGGAATAGTAGATATGTTGTTCCCTTAAGGACTGAATCCAAGTCTTGAACAAGGGGCCCCACCTTCTCATTGGCCCGAGAAGGACTCAGGTTTATAGGTTGACCTTAAACCAATTGTTCAATAGTGGATCAGTGGGTCTTAAGGAGCAAGATGTAATCTCGGGGGTAAAACAATATTTTGACCCATCCAAAATTACAAACAACCTGTAAAAGATCAACTTAATCATCATGGTTATATCAGGTGGACAGAAATATATCTATAGTGAAGAGAGTGCAACTAAGAGTCTTTAGTGGAATGACTCTTTAGTTAACGAATGTTGATTAAGCTTGGTCTAAAAGAGTTTAGCCAGTTAATCTTGAATCATTGGAGTCCATGATCTATAGGTCCATTAGGTTTTCCTACTAGCTCATATAGAATCAACTAAGAACAATATGTTGAAGTAACTCGAATTGTTCTAATTAGGAAAAAAGAGAGAAATCGACAAATATATAAGATATAAGTTGGTAGATATAAACTTTAAGCTTTGTGTTTAAATATGATTTAAATAAATATGAATATAGATTCATATTTAGAAGTTTGGAAAGTTTTGAAACGGTCAAAGTTGTAAAAGTCAACATGTTGACTTTTGACTTTAAAAAATAAAACTTTGACCGGAATTTATATTCAAATATGATTTAAATTTTAGAAAAATGAATGTGGATTCATACTAGGGAGGTTAGAATTAGTCAAGACGGGTAAAATAGCAAAAAGTCAAAAAGTTGATTTTTGACTAAGAAAAGCCAAAGTTTGACTTTGACTTAATTGGTCTGACCAAATTGCCCTTTGACTAATTTCTTTTTTAACTAAATGTTAGTGGGAAATGTGGCAACTTATAATGAATTAGAAACTACTAATTTCATTAATAGTTAATGGATTAATTAGGTGTTGAGATTATATGAAATAAAATTGCATACATTTTGCATGTAATTTTTCTATATAAACTTCTTGTTTCAGAATGAGAAGAGGATGATGATTCTCATAAAATTATCTAAATGATACACCTACCTCCATCATTCTCTCTAAAAGATTTACTTCACAAAAATGAGTCCCACAACTCAGTTCTTGGCCCTGAGATTAGTAGGTGAACATAGTGGTTATCCTATGCTCGTGATCTACAGGCAGAGAACTTTTTGGAACGAAGAAGAAGTTGAGAATTGCAAAGGTAAGCTTATCATTTACTTTTTATACTCTTCGTTTATGTCTATCGTTTAGTAGTTGCATGTTAATTTCTAAATCGTTTAGATGCACATAGAGTAAAACATAATCCTTTTTTTCTGCTGCTACATGCTCTTTGTTGTTTTCCCCATCAACTCCAACATTAGTACTAACTGATGTTAGGATGTAATGAACGCATTGAGTAGAGACGCAAATTCATGTTTGTCCATTATAAATTCTAGATCAAAACCCTGTTGGGGAAAAGAACCTTAGCAACACGTTGAAAACGACTAAGGTTAACCTAATCACATATTATGAATTTGAGTTTAGGGAACTTGGAAATATGTTGAAATGTAGTTTTGAAAATGAAAATATGTTCAAAGCATCCTCGCAACTATTTTATCGAATAAAAAAAAAAAAGGAAAAGGACTGTTTTCCAAATGTCCACATTTTTTCTAAAAACGACTAAGTTTTTTTTAGAATGTGTAATATATTTATAAAATAGTCATGCGGTTGGGTTGGTCATTTTGTGGTTTTTTTAAACACATTTTGTAATATAAGTTTGTAAAATTGTAGGTACGAGTTAACATTTGTATATCGTAGAGCGCGGTAATTAACTACATTCTCCAATTAAGTATACGTTTCAAAACAACCATTGAATTAAAATCGTTCTACGGGATTATTGATTAAAAGAACCTAACTTGATTTACAAAAAAACCTTTTCCGTTATATGGGTTTATTGATTAAAAAAACTTTTTTTTTTGTTTGTTATTTATGATTCTACAAGGATTTCATGAAAACTTGATAATTTGTAACTTTTTTTCGAATATCGTGTTTCCAATATTTTAAAACATTATGTTTAAATAAATGATATGTTATGAAAACATTATGTTTTTTTTCGCAACCATCTAAACTTAGTATGAACCCTAAAAATGGTTTTATGTATAGATGGTTCAAAATCTCAAAACAACTACTTGTAAACATGAGTTTTTTTAGTACAACTCAAACTAATGAATTAAGATAGTTGTGCAATAGTAGTAACATGCTTAAGACGATATGCAAATGAAACAATAAAGGAAATTATTCTTCAACATAGAATTATGCAGTGAAAGAAGCAAGCAAATTACACTATAAGAAATCAGGGTGTTCCGGACGCACAAAACAATATCAGAAGAAAATACTTCGGGACAGACACCTTTCCCCGACATCGTTTTGTTCACATCGAGAAACGAAGAACATAATATTTAATTATTAACATTCTTCGACGCCATGAATGCGTCATTGGGAAACAAGAACCCATTCCCGATGTCTAGTTGTAGTGCGTTAGAAATAGTTAGCAATTAAATAATATATATCTCTTCTCCCAACACCCCATGCATGGCGTCAAGAATGAGCACTTCTGTTTCTGATGACACTTGTTATGCGTTGGAAATAGTTACCCATGTTCCCGATGTCATGCATGGACTGTCGAAAATATTTAAACATTAATTACGTCAGATCATGATTCTCGATGCCCTATGCATGGCGTCGAGAATGAATTTTTATGTCCCGACATTGTTAGTGATTCGTTGGAAACATTGGGGATCTCCCGTGTTTCCGTGGTGCGTTGGGAGTTCCCTTATAAAAACTTGTTTCAGTTTTGTAATTCACAAAATCGAACAAAAGAGAAAGGAAGGAGATCGTTCGTAGTGAAAATGAAGAAAGGGAGAAGATCGTTCGTGTCATCGGTGTCATGCCTCTGCCACCGTCTGCTGCCGCTCATCCTTAAATGTTAGTTTAGATTAGGTTAGTTTAATTAGTTTAAATTTTTATTCTTTAAAATTAGTTTTAGGATTTTAATGTTGAATTAGTTTTCAGATATTTTTTAGGAATAGATTTTGATTTTGAAGTTGAAATTCTGAATGTGTGGGTTGAAAATTTGAAGTAGGGGGGTTATTTGAAAAATTATAGTTGGGGAGTTGAAAAATTTGAAGTTTAAATGGTAGGGTTGAGGGAGAGGGGTTCAATTGAATATTTGAAGGAGGTGGGTTGAAAATTAGATTGAGGGGTTTAATTGGGTGTAGAAAGGGGGTGGGGGGTTTGAATTGAAAACTTGAGGGGGTTAAGGTCGAAAAATTGAGGGGGTGAAATTGAAAATTTGAGGGGGGAGGTCGTACTGGAAATTTTATAGAGGTGAGCGCTTTTATCGTTCGTAGGAAATTTTATAGCTTTTATTGTTTTAAAAGTTCTGTAATTTGTGGTTGAGATTTGTTTTGCCTATCCTACCGTTATGGTAGCCTTTACTTCAAATTTAGTTGTTTATTTCTTAGTATTTTTTAAATCATTTGTTGTTGATTTATTATGGCTATCCTGCAGTTAAGGTAGCCTTTTTTATGCCAACTTAGTTTTGAATTTGTTACTATTTTTTTAGGGTTTAAAGATGTGTTAGGTAGGTTGTAAAGTAGCATTGTTGGAAGGAGTAGGTAGGTTATGAAGATTGAAGTTGTTTATGGTTAATTAGCTTGTGGTGGCTATCCTGCAGTTATGGTAGCTTCTATAGTTTAAACTTAGCTTTAGTGAAAAGTATGGGAGATTGTTATTGCTTATTCAGATGAGTAAGTTTAGGTTATGAGATGAGGAATATACTTCTAACCAAACCTATTTATGTTTTAGGGGCTTTAACGATGGACAAGGATTGGATGAAACCTAGGAATCAATTTTTCGTTGAGTATAGAGAAAGAATGACCCAATTTTTAGATGTTGCCAAGTTTCACGTCGATGGTTTTGAATGAATAAGGGTGTTGAATGACATCTACTTACTATTGGAATATCTCGCTACTACAAAAAATGGTTGTATCATGTAGAGCCAGATAATTAACTTGAATAGATGTACAAAAAACTTTGATGAAGGAACTAGTAGTAGCCACTTTCATGAAGAAAATGATATGTTTGGTATGCTAAATGATTTACAAGCTCCGATTGAATAGGAAAAGAAAACAGAGGAAGGTCGTTTGGAGAATGAAATGACGTGCAATATTGGGGTAAATAAAGAACAAGATACAACAAACATATTTCAGGACTTATTAAATGAAGCATGTAATGAGTTGTATATCGGTTGTTCAAAATTTTCCTCAAATTTTTTGGTTAAGATGATGCACGTTAAGGTTATCAACGATTGGAGTAATAAGTGTTTCAACATGTAGTTAGAACTCTTAGGCACCATTTGGAAGAAGGAAAGGAAAAGGAAAGGAATAAGGGGAGGGAAAAGAATATAGTTAATCCTCTCTTATTCCTTTTTAATCCTTCTTTTTCTTCCTCTCAATCCCCTCTTATTCCTTTTTATTCCTTCTCTTTCTTCCTCAAAAGGTGTGATATTATTATTATTAAAATAATAATAGTAATAATTTTCCTTCTTATTCCTTCTCTTTCTTTCTCAAAAGGTGTGATATTATTATTATTATTATTATTATTATTTTGAATTACGAAATTTATTATTATTATTATTATTTTAAATTAAGAAATTTATTATTATTATAATTGTTATTATTAATATTTTTATTATTTTAATACTATATTTCAAAATAAAGTTGTACGATATAATTGATGTTCGTTGTTTAACTACATTCGAAAAGAAAAACATTTTTGTTTCCCATATCTCATTTCCTTTCAATGCTATTACGTTGGTTGTCAGTTTTTAAATCAATTGTTAACAATACGTAATTTTCGATATTGTACTTACAACATCAATTTAAAGAAAATACATGTAATTTCTTTCGCACGTAACACATCAATTAATTTTTTTGGCACGGAAAGCTTGCATACACAACGTTCAAAATTAACATCATGTTTACAAAAGCTAATGAAACATGTTTTCCAATAAAAGTTCCAAATTTCGGTAAATAAAATATGAATATTTGTATATTAGATTTACAATACGAATTCAAAAAAATAAATTTTTACGAATTAAAAAAAATAATTTTTTTAAATCGATTATTAACGATACGCAATTTTTCAATATTGCACTTATAACATCAATTTAAAGAAAATACATATAATTTCTTTCGCATGTAGTGCATCAATTAATTTTTTGGCATGGAAAGCTTGAATACAAAACGTTTAAAATTAACGTCGTATTTACAAGAGCTAATGAAACATGTTTCCAATAAAATTTTCAAATGTTGGTAAATAAAATGTGAATATTTGTATATTTGATTTACAATACGAAATAAAAAAAATGTATATTTATACAAATTAAAATACTCAGTAAGGGACCCACTACTAGTCCCGCTAGGTGCCTGTTAACTTCCTATTAGAGTCCTGAAAATGGTACCCAAGAACTGGCACGTCCCTGAACACGTGCAACATGTGATCCCGTAGGAACATAATCTGGTCTTAGGTGAACCCAAAGGAACACCTAGGACAAACTGGTCTGTAGCATACCCGGAGGAAACACTAAGACAATCGGGCTGCGAGCGATCTCGTCGAATCACTCGAATCATGTCTATATCAATGTCAGACTGGCAGTCCCATCAGACTATGCAGTCCTAAATAGGTGGTGATCCCGAAGGACACCCATGCAGGTACGACTCTAATAGGATAAGCTAACATACACCCTAACCATAGCATACACGAAACATAGCATCATCACATCATCATGTCACATCATATCATCATGTCAAATCATATCATCATGTCAAATCATATCATCATGTCATATCATATCATCATTAATTGTCATGCCGTTATGCAGCCTAGTCATCAATGTGCATAACTAAGAACATATGCGACCTCTTAATTCTACTCGTAGGTCTAGTAGTAGAATCTCTTACCTGGAGGTTTGCTCAACGAGTTCTAGCAGTAAAATCACGCTTCTCAAGTAGCGAAAGTCCTAAATGGTTAGGAAACAACAATTTAATAATTTAACCCTCAAAGAATTTAGGTCCAAAAATCCATTTGAAGTAACTTACCCAAGATCGTGGCCGAACTCGATTTGGACTTAGTTGGACAATTTCTCCGCTCGATTTCCAGTTAACTATAGTCAATTTAATCCAACAGTTAACTTGGTTAGGGTCAAAATAAACCTTAGCTGGATAAACTAAAACCAAATCAAACCTACCGAGACTTACCAAAAAATATGGGTCAAAATAGGGTTAAAAGAAGCTTGGCAGCTCAACTGGCTCAGCTGAAGAGGGGAAAATCGACTAGCAGCTCAGCTGGAGGGAGGAACTCGATGGTCGACTCGGGACAGGTGAAACGGCTAGGCTGGGACCCAGGCGAGCTTGCGGCAGAAGGCGCGGCTCGGCTGGGGCGCACGAGGCTCATGCAGGCGTGCGGCTCGGCTACGATGCAAGCGCGGCGTGCGTGCGGCTCGACTATGGAGTAGGCACGGACGTGCGTGTGGGTTTCTAGGTTTGGGTACGAGCGATGGACTGAGCGCTCAGTCTTTCGACGACGTAGGGCTGACCGGGTGGCGGCGAACTCCAACTGTCGATGATGGAACGGGGGTAGCAGATGATGGATCAGTGCAGATGACGACGGAATGAGGCGAATTGCAGAGGAAGGGACGCGGGCATGTGGGTCGGGTTCACGGGTTCGACAGATAATTTGCGATTCACTTCCGGCGACGGTTAGATGTACATAACGACAGCGGTCGAATGAGCACAGCGGCGGCCGCAGGTCTGGCGGCGGCTAGGGTTTTAAAAAAATTAGGGTTTTCTCTCTTTTTTTCGTTCTCTTTTTTTTTTCAAAGAAGAAGATGATGGGTTTTGGTGCACGGATTCCTATGCCTATTTAAACACAAAAAATAAATCAATATTAATTTTTCTTTCCTTTTCCTTATTTTAAACCAACAAAAACCAATCTTCTCTCTCTCCACTTAAAACCCACCAAATCTCCTTTTAAAATCAAACTCAACCAAACACATCAATCTCTTTTTTTTCCAAATAAAATATCACCATTAACTTTAACCAAATAATTCAATTATCTCTCTCTTCAACCCAATTATCTTTATCTTCAACAAATATCTCTACCAGTTTTACTATTCAAATAAATAATTATATTGTCCTCAAAACTTAATTAATTACACAACAAAAAATATAATTAATCAAGTTTCCTCAATTACATCCAAAGTTTCAATAATTACGCTTAAGATAATTGAAACTAAATCATCCAAAATTCTTCGGGTGTTACAGGTATGGATGAAATTAGTTGAAACAATAAGGAGCACATGTGTCACACCCCCTCTCGGACTATCTGTTAGCTTCGACCGAAAGATGGCGTGAAACCGACGGACACGCTTTTCTTTACCTGTATCTATCAACTCTACGTAAAACTTTAATATGATGAACTTGCCAACCTCATATATAAACTATTATACATGCACACAACGCAGCGAATCCTAGACTAATAAACTAATTTCACAAGTAAACCTAGAGACACCTTAACCAAAATATAACCAACAAATGTTTATACAACTGCAACTCCTAAAACTTACACAAACTGTGGAGTATCTATATCATACAAAGATATATACATTATAATACAACAGACTCTATGCACAACTCTAACCATGTATTGGCAATCGATATCGAAACTTCAGCAGACTAAGGCAATCTATCAGGCATCAGGAACTCGATCTCTACCTAGAAAGTGTGTAAAACATTTTGGAAGGGTAAGCTATAAAGCTCAGTGAGTGACTCAATTTAAAACTAGAAATTTAAAAGTAAGAGCATGTGAAAGCTTACACTTATAAATCTGTTTATACAAGTCGTAAACATAGACGTATAATCGTAAGAATGACTTCCTTAAATACTCAGTATATACGTCATTGAAATCTAGCAGGGCCTATCAAGTATATCAAAATATTTTAACTAACATGACAAATCTACGTTGTGTAGGGTACACCCAGTACAACAACGTTTACAAGCTCTACAATGTAGTAGGGCCCACCCAGCACTCCTATCGTCTTTATCGTAGTGAGGCCCGTCCAGCACTTACGACAGCATCGTTGTTATGGAGTACACTCAACGTCAACAACGGAATCTAAGTTGTGTTCACATGGTACCGTATAGCCTCGGGCTCAACACCTCAGTCATTTATTCGTGAAAAGTTGTAGTTCTTAAAACAAAACTTGGTAACTCATACTTTGTTTGAAACACAATGGTTCAAATAACTTCCAGACATTCAATAATCACGTGCTAGCATAAACATTTAGTAAGAATTCTAGTCTCGAAACTCATACTTGAAAATAATCATGGACTTCAATTTATTTTCAATGCTTTGTAAATAACGTGTAGATCAGTCAACCATAGTAAATATTGAGGAAAAAGAAAATATGTTTAAAAGCTGGTTTTGGTCATTCACAGTCATGGACTAGTTTCCCAATGTGTAAATTCGATCTATTTCCTCTTAGCTTGTCAAACAACCAGAATCGAGTATTAGAAACCTAAATATTACGATTTTTAAATTTTATGTTTAACATGGCTCACTAAGGATAATGCTAAACAAGTCCATCTTAAAAACAATAAACCATACTCAACACACTTCTCGGAATTTTCCACATTTGCAGCATGAAATTCAAATGATCATAACTTTTCCAATACTTAACCAAAATGAGATTTCTTTATATCAAAATCTTCATTTTGAGGTCTTCTAAATCTTACCTCAAGACATGTAAATCCGATTCTCTTGTCTTTCTTCAACAAAACCTCTTAAACTCCTTCTTTTTCCATTCTCAGCCTTCTTCCCTTTGAAATTTCTCTAAAAGTTGGTGTAAAAATGGTGAAGAAAGTGGTAGAAATGGATGGAGAAAACATTGGCGGTGGAGGAAAGAGAAGAAGAAAAGTAAAAAGAAAATTTTCTTCTTCTTTTTTCCTTCCTTTTATCCTTTCTTTTCTTTTCTCTTTATTTTACTTAATAAAAACATTAAATATATATATAATATGTATATATATATATATATTCTTAATTTTCATTTTTCTTTTATTCATTTAACATAAAATAAAATAAAATAGACCAAGAAAATATCGGGTTTACAACATGGGTCTCGAAATGTTTTCCAACATAGATTTTTATATACTATATATACTACATATATATACAATATATAGAATATATACATACTATAACCTTAAACTCTATAAGACTCATAGTTAAGAGTTTGAAGACCGAAGAACTCTCAAATTTGGAGGAGTAGTCTTATTTCCATATATTAGCTTTCCATTCATTCCATAGGTCTGAACTTCAATAAAAGAATACACGATCCAAGGTTGATTTTTTCACTTTTGTCTCTATTCCCATCCTATTTGAAAAGCGATAAAACTCTTTGAATGAATAACTGAAAAAGTCAGCAGCAAAAAACTCTGAATTGAATCTCAAACAAGGTTATGGCAAGAGGGTCAGATCGTCGGAACATCTTAATCGAGAAGAAAGGTAAGGAATCCACCCTGCGTGCCTCTAGAGTTTACTCGTGGAAGTTAGTCTTCTCTCTTGAAAAGAGCAAATCTTTTGTTTACGTTTAAAGGGGTAGATTCTTGTATGGCATTATAATAAAATTTAATTAAATGATTTGATGCCACCCGCTTAAAGAACTCCTTCCATATCTTCACACTCTGTAGAAACTTTTAAAATGAAAGTAGCATAATATTTTGCGATAACTTTGTAGGAAGGAGTCATTAGCCTACTTTTGCAGAAATTCTCTTAACTTTTCTTGGTTGGGTCATTTATTTGCATATTTAACCCCCATATCCTCTCTATATAAACCTTCTTTTCTGCTTATGATTTACCACTTCCACTTCTCATTGCTTGGCTCTTCCCTTCATATTTTTCTTCTTCTTTCATAGGTAAATGACTCTTTTCTTCATATTCTTCTTCTTTTGTATGTCCACTATGTTTGTATGCCTTGTTCTCTCACGATTTGTATGCCTGGTTCTCTCTCAGTTTTTGCGTTGTTCTCTCACCGTTTCTGCCCTCTTTTGTATGTCCACTATGTTGTATGTTATGGACAGCTTTTTTACGTACGTTGGTGTCATGTTTATCACCTACTTTCTGCCTATTTTTTTACATGTGTTTCTACATTTGTTGTTTGGTTTTTATCCCTCTTAATTGATGTTTCAATCACTATGAAATCTGGTTCAAGTTATTAAACCGATTTCTAAACTCTATGGCTGCTTAACATTTGTTTTCAAATTTTATTTTTTGTTTTCAATGTTTTTTTTTTCGTTTCAATATCGGGTCAGTGGTTCTCAATACAAGGTATGCACTTCTTCCATTTTTTTTCAATTATGTTGCATTTGAAAAACGTGTATTGTTTTCGACCCCACTTGTTACTAACTTGTTCATTTTTTATTGTGGCTTAGGCATATGTACATTAAACTTCCATGTTCTATTTCTTCATTTCATTACATTCTAAATTATGTATGTACGTATTTTTACAGACTATTTGTTTTGTAATAATTTATTTTGATGGACATTTTATTTATATACATTCAATAATATTATTTTTCTTTCCATTGTATGTTTTCAATATCTGTTTAAATTAAACTTTCACGTCCAACAAATGCTCTTTAAACAAATTTTCGTACCAATATTTATAACTAAGAGAAATAAAACAAATAACTTAACTAATTAACATACCACTGTTTATAAGTTCACAATTTTTTTATGAAAAAAGTTTTCAAAGTATTAACAATCCTTGTAAGTAACACAAATAAAGCAATTAACTTAATGCCATACTATAGTTATAAGTTCACAATTTTTTTATGAAAATAAAGTTTTTAATGTTTTAATAATCCTTCTAAATAACATAAATAAAACAATTAACTTAAGACCATACTATAGTTTATAAGTTCACAATTTTTTTGAATAAAAAGTTTTCAATGTTTGTACAATCCTTTTAAGTAACACAAATAAAGCAATTAACTTAACACCATACTATTCACAAACCAAAGATGTTCTTCTCTTACATACCAAAAAAAAAAAATTAAAATAATATTTTTATCATAACGTTCTTCTCTCACATATGATTTTTCTAATACCTATGACACGTTGTACTTACAATTTTCATACGGCCTTTAGAATGCAATCCGTATTTTAAAATAACGTTCAAAACAAGTAATTTGTTTTATGTTACATAAATGAAGTAAAATTGAAACATTTGTACATATGTTATTTGTTTTTTGTACGTAAGTTTTAAGTAAAGTTACAACTTTTTGTACATAAGATGGAAACATTTCATATATGACATGTATCACATATTAAATAGGGGGTTTAACAAATTACTAAGTTTAGGGTATTAGTAAGTGCGTAATAAGCTTTAATTAGGAATTTTTCACAATGTATATGGATATTGTACTAATTCACTTAGTACATATTTTTTAAGAAACTTTACATAGTTTGTAATGGACCAACAAACACTCCTTGGCGTCCTAACTGCGTTCACGCTGGCCCAACATCAGATCTTACTAATGTTGGAGCTACTAATGAACGACAATAGGCGTATCACACATACACCGTCCGATACACGCCATAAATTTTTTTTATCATATTTACAATCTCATTTAAAAAATATTATACTACATAAAAAAAATTTATTAACCCAACCCATATAACACTTTCCCCAAATAAATTTTATCATAAATTTCACATAAACCTACCCACCTAACCCTTCCCCCAAACACATCTTATCATAAAATCCCCATTAACCCTTCCCACCTAACCCTTCCCCCAAACACATTTTATCATAAAATCCCCATTAACTTTTCAAACCTAACCCTTCCCCCAAACACATCTTATCATAAAATCTCTATTAACTCTTCCACCTAACCCTTCCCCCAAACACATATTATCATAAAACCACATTTCTAAACCCTTCTACCAAACAAGGGTTATGATAAAACTAGTTTTATCATAACATTACCCTTCCTTAAGTCAACCCTTCCCCCAAACGCACCCTTAGAGTTTAGGATTTAGGCACTTTTGTCTCTCAATCATACTATTAAGCTTTTTGAAGGGTTGCATCTCTCCTGATGCCTAGACCAATAATCGAGTCTCATTTTTCTTAGTTATTGGTCTTAAAGGTATTGTTTAACATAATTAAATCCATTTTTTTTAGCAAAAAAAATTTACAATAATACATTCAATCCTACAGAGAGAAAGAAAAAGGCCTAGGTCGGGAATGCGATGCGGTATAAAGAGAATCACATTTTAACTCATTCGCAAAAGCATTTCACTGTGACATGAATTTTTTTCTTCTATAAGCCACATCTTTCTCAAGGGCAACATGTATACTAGAATATGCAAGTTCGAAGCGATGGTGAGAGATTGCGAGGGTGAAGAAGATAGAGATGAAGAATTGGAATGGGACAAAGACGAAGATAGAGGTGAAGGCAAAAGGGACGGAGATTGGTAGTGATTTGAAATTGGAAGTGGGTGACAATGGGCATGACAAAGAAATGATAAGAATCATCTTAGCTGCTCAAACTCTAACCCACCTTTTTGGTAATTTTGCTTTTTAAGTTTGTGAAATTTTGGTATATATGTCCATATTATTAAGCAGAGACTTTATCTTTATTCATATATTTTACTGAGTTTTTTTTTCTAATCTTTTAATTACAATTGAGAAAAGTTTATTCTGAATTTAAATTTATCTATATTCAATTTAATGTATATATATGTATCTATATACAAATGTACATACGGACATAAGTATATATATACGTATATATACATGAGTGAATGAGATACTATTTCACTAGAATGTCATATAAAAATAATTAGTGTGTTTAATCGAATTTACTTGAAAGTTATTAAAGCTAATTTTAAATTATGCTAAAAAGTTTATTTGAAAAAAATACATGTTTGTGGTAGACCACTAATTATAAGTGACATCGATTAAGAAAAATGAAAATTTATTTTGAATTCCCCAAATAATTTCTTACACCTCAAGAATATTACGAGGTCAAATGTTTTTATTCTCTATCGTCATTGTTTGAATGAGAAATTTTATATATTGAAGGAATTAATAAATCCCAAAAAGAGACTAGTCATACTTTTAACTAAAATTTGAACTTGAACCTCTTGTCCTCAGATACATACAAGTGTCAGTTGAGCTGAGCTCATGTTAGCAATTAAAAATGTTGTTACTAATTGTTGAAATTCAAAACATTAATTTAATATTATTGTAAATATAATTATATATTATAAACATACATATTCATAACCTACATAGGTTGCCAATTGTCCTATAATTCTCATTCAATTTCATTTTGTAACATTCATTCTATTGAAGTTCATATTGTAACTCATTCCATGAAATATTTTATAAATAGAGGTGTGTGGTGTATTTGTAAGATACACCATAATCAAGTTCAAATGTCTTTTATACTTTCTCTTCTCTTTACTCTTCTCTCTTTGTTTTGTTTTATTGTTCTTATTTTGTTTATTTGCTTTTATTCTATAATACGTTATCAACACAATTTTCTACACTTTAATCATTTGCAAAATAGTAGGTGATTTTTTGTTTTTTGTTTTTATTTGTGAATGTTGCATTTATACATAGTTTATGTGTATAAGATATTACATGTACACATTATCTGACCCGAGTCTAGAATAGAAGAATTATTTTGGAAAGTAGGCATTTTGTAGAGTAGGCATCTTGAAACTTTGAGTTGAAGAAATATGAGTTCAAGCTCTGTAAACGCGAGAAGAGTTAGGCATTTTGGTATTGCTACATGAGATGAAGGCAAGAGAGGAGAGTTTAGTATTTTTAGGAAATGTCTAATCTTGATTAAACAACTAATTACATGTTGCATTTAGATTAAGCATGGTTTGGAAAGCTAAGTAAATTGACACGTGTAAAATTCTAAGTAGGATTCGACGAGCTAAGAGAAGCTTAAGGACGACTAATTCAATTAAGGATGAGTATAAATAGAATTGAAATGTTTGAAGAAAGTGTTGATTTTCTAAGAGAAAATACTAAGTATTCCATTGAGGAAGTCACTGACGAGAAGAAGGGAGTTGGAGTTAAGCGATTAGAGGAAGGAAGGGAACTAAGTGTTTTGTGAGTGATTTTCTAAAAGAAAGAATAGTATTTTAAAAGCATTCTTTTTTAGTCTTGTGTTGTTCATAAATGTTTAATGCGTATTGTAATGTTTATGCTTGATTACTAAAAAGGAAGTTTCTAAACTAAAGCATTTATGTGATAACTGTATATATGTGAATAAACCACTAGCTTTATTCCTATCAATGAGCTAGCTATTATGTGCACATAATGAGTCAAGGCAACCATGTGGTGAAAGGATTAGATGGTAGTAAGAAGCTATCTAACGCATTGAAAGGAGCGTATTGAGTTAGCAGCCTGAGCAACAAAAAATAAACTTAAAAATTCTTTAAGGGATGCTGGTGATATGAGAAATCACCATAGTCTATGGGAATGGTTAATGTTCTGGGAGAAAGGAATAAAAGAAAGTTAATGTGTGTTTTATGATTTTAAATGAGGCGTTGAGAGCCAGTTTATGAAAATAAATTTATTGATTGCATTGTATTCCCTAAAAGGATTTCTAAAATCTCACTCACTAAGTATTTGACTTAAGTTTTAATTTTTTTTCCCCAAGTTACAAGGTGTTGAAGCTATATTGGTAAGGGTAAGGCGAGCTGTTACGCATTAAGGTGTAAGCCATGTGTTCTAAGTTTGAATCTAAAGAAGCTACACTAGGCGTTGGAAGCCTAAAATCTTTATTTTAAGTCTTCATTGTAAAGAAAACATGTATTATATTTAGAACGCATGTTGTTAAGTAAAATAAAGAAGTTTGTTTGTTATCATGTGTTGTGTTTTCTTATCGCTTAGTGATTTAAGGATTTAAGTTCAAACTAGGCGATAAAGCTAAGGTTCAAGTTATGATTAAGCGTTTTAGCGTTTCGCTTTAAGGCGTTATGATTGCTCAAGTCGCATCTGCGTGCCTTAATGCGAGGGTCAGGATGCATTTCGGGGTGGGGCATGACGCATTATGCATAGTTTAAACATTGGAAACATTCTTTTATGTCTATTAACATGTTTTTTCTTTTACATATTATTTTTACAAAATAATTATTTATTCATAACAAGTTTATGGTTTGATTCATTCATATTTATAATTTATGAGATTGCTCATATTTAATTATGATCTATAATAAGTTTATGGTTTGATCTTATTTATTTTATGATCTATGTATTTTACGGTTTTTTTTTATGATTTATGTCCATAATATAATCGTCTATCTTCTATGAGTAAAAGTTTGATAATTGTTTTCCATTAGAATGATCTAAATATTTTTATCAATTTATCTTAGCATGTTGTTGATCAATTCTTTTAGCATTTTATAAAGTTTGAGCATGTTACATCTTACAATTTATTTATTAAAGTGTATTTAAAATATTGATAAAAAGGAAAGTCAATGTTCATTATAATAATTTAATGGGTGCATTGGTGTTAATTTGCTATGATATGGATATATATAATTTTTGTTTGTAACTTTAATTATTGTGCATTTACATATACATTTTGAACTATTGTATATATATATTTTTAGATGGAAACAACATAGATCAGAGTGTGAACCAGGGAGCTCCTAAGAGACTAGCACACTAAGAACTCCAAATATATTAATTAGAAAAGTAGCATATAGAAGGATATGAAGGGCTAGAGAGAAGCCCAATGGAAGGTTGAATGTTCAGAGAGATAGATATTGGTTTGTAGTTTGAGAAGAGTTTGTTTATGCAAGACCACAAACCAATATAATTACAAATGTCTTTCCATATGTTAATGGTTGAATTTTGCTCCACTCTAAAGCTTCTGCTATTTATTTCCTTCCATACTGACTAGAGGAGCGGCTCCACCACTGAGTTTAATGACATTTTCTTCACTTGCTTGCTTGAGTGAGCATAGAGAAGTGCAAATAGTTTGGATGCTACTTATGTTTGCAAAGTCATCAATATTTGAACACAATTTTTTCCATAGAGAGCTTGTTAGATTGCACTTAAGAAAAAGATTATCCAAATCCTCACTATCCTCCATGCATAAAATACATCAATTTGGATTTAAGCAGGAACTGTAGAACTTCTTTTATAAGACATCTAACGTGTTCATTTTCCCATGAAGAAGGGACCAAAAAAAAGAACTTGCATTTCAAAGGCAGAGAAGATTTCCATAAGTTTGAGAAAGCATGCCCTTCATCATGTTGTGTGTTTTGTGAAATCTCTGAAGCTAAGTTCCGTTCGATAGAGGCTATAGTGAAAGCTTGATCACTATTGAGATTCCATTTTAGCTTGCTGCACCATTTTTCAGTGGAAGGATTTTAGAGATTAGTTTTAATACAGTTCCAAGTGTTTGATTCGCTTTCATTAAGGGGTATTCTGGAATCCAATGTCCAAACCTTAAATGTGTAATCCCATCTATCTTTGATGGTTGCATTTTTATCGATGACTAAAGCAAACATTTTGGGAGAAGCTTTGAAGAGGGGGCCCTTGTTTGTCTAGTTTGCATAATATAAAGATATATTTTAGCCATTGTTAACCTCCTATTTGTAGTTCCTCTTAAACCAGTTCAACCGCTTAATGATGGAGAACCAAGGAGCTCTAGAGTTGCTGTATTTACCTTTGGCTGTGATAACTTTTCTCCAAAGAGCATGGGGTTCAGTTAGGAAACGGCAAAGCCATTTACTCGAGAGGGCAAAATTGGTGTCCTTTTTGCTCGAAATACCAAGTCCCCCTTTGTCTTTTGGTCTAGTAATAACTAACCATTTGATCAAGATGGTTGCACTAGATTATTTTTTGCTTCTCCAAAGGAAATCTCTCAAATGCCTTTCAATGTCTTTGTATATGGATGTAGGTGAAAACAGAGAGCTGATAAGTTAGTAAGCTTGCAAGAGAGGCTTTAAGGAGAGTGAGCTTACCTCATTTCGAGACATGTGAGTATTTCCAGCTGTTTAACTTTTTGTGTAATTTTTCTTTGATGTTTTCCCAAAAACCTTTTGCGAGTGGTTTTCCTCCCAACAGGACTCTAAGATATTTGATAGGGAAAAACTGGCAAGGGATGTTCTAAATATCTGCAACTTGGTTGGTTCTTTCCATTATGACATTTATGGGAGTTAAAGTTGATTTGGAACGATTAATGGTGAGGCTTGAGGCTTTTTCAAAATGGAAATTTTCCATTTGAAGATTTTTTATAGAGATATCGTTATCCTCAGTGAAAATGAACATGTCGTTAGCAAAAAGATTGTGATTTATAGAGCACTTTCCATTTATATCAACCCCTTTAGTTGCGTTTTCCTTTTGAAGAAAGTTCAAGAGGCTACTCAAATAGTCTATGGCAATAATGAAAATGAAAAGAGATATAGGGTCACCTTGTCTTATTCCTTAGTTGGGGTTGATTCTTCCATAAGGCTTTCCATTGATAGCACAGAGTATTGTACACTTCTGATGCTAGCTTGAATCCACTCTCTTCATTTTCCAGGGTAGTTCTTTTTTCTCTGCATAAAGTCAATGAAATCCCAGTTGTTTGTGTCAAAAGCCTTTTCAATATCAAGTTTTAAAAGAAAACCTTTTATCTTACTCATTTTCCAGTAATCATTCATTTCATTGGCCATGAGGATAACATCTGTTATTTGCCTGCCTTTCACAAAAAGCAAGCTGACTTTTTGAGATTGTATCAGGGAGAGTACACTTTAATCTTTCAGCCATTGTTTTGGCAATGATTTTGTATAATGAGGTCGTAAAACTAATTGGCTTATAGTTAGTAGGTCTTAGACAACACGCTTTTTTAGCAATGAGAGTGATGAAGGTATTGTTGACATTTTTGTTGATGATTGCTTTATACTGGAACTTACTACAAACAGAAAGAATGTCATTCTTCAGGAGATGCCAAATTTTTTTTAAGAACATCATTGTAAAACCATAAGGGTCAGAGGCTTTGTTGTTATTGAAAGAGAATGGCCCTTTTAATTTCGTCTTCCTCAAAAGCTACACATAGTGAAGGGTGATATTTGCAATTGATAGGCTTCCAATTAAGATTGTTAATAAGGAAACTTGGGTTTGTGTTACCCACATAGATGTTTTTGAAGTGATTGATAAAAGTTTCTGCAATGGTTGCACTTGAGTTATTCTCTATTCCTTGCTCATCAATAATTTTAGTAATGATGTTCCTTTTTGTTACATAGAGTAGGCTCTATGAAAGAACATTAAATTTTCATCTCCTTCTTTAATCCATAATCTTTTTGCACGTTGAGACTAATAGAGTGCTTCTTTCTATTCTAGCTCGGTTAAATCAGTTTTCAAGGATGATCTTTTTTCACTTTCAGTGTTGCTTATCATGTTCTGAGCTTCAAGCTTGTCAATAGAATCAATTTTATCTGTTAAGGGTTTCTTATGTGTCTTAGAGAACACATGTTTGTTGTTTTGCCAAGCTATGATGATTTTTGCTAGTTGTTTTAGCCTTTGCATAAAAACAAAACTAGGGTAACCTTATTGACCGATGCTGTCCCACCAAAGCTTGATAATCTTCTTGAAGTTAATATCATTCAGGTGGATATTGTGAGGCCCCAACTGATATTAGAAATTTCAAGAACAACTAGGAAGTGATTCGAGGTTGTTCTTGTGAGGGTCTTGGAATAATGTGTTTTGAAGCATTGCTCCCAAGAGTTTGAATATAGAAAATGATCCAACCTTGATAGAACCAGATGAATCCTTAAATTTGACCAAGTGTATTTGTTGTTTATCAAAGGGGGGGGGGGGGTTAATAAGGTTGTTTTTTAGGATAAAATTATTGAACTGTTTCATATTGTATATTGTTGGATTAGCTGCATTAGTTTCCTCTCTCCACCTAACCACATTAAAGTCACCACCAATAAGCCAAGCATTTGAACAGATAGAACAAAGGCCTTGTAATTCATTCCAAAGGTGGTTCTTGTCTCTTCTTTTTGCAGGGCCATAAAGAGCCGTTAACCACCCTGAGGAGCTAGTATGATTTAAGAAGTTTACTGTCAGTATGAAAATGCCTTCTGTGTAGTTCTCCAACTTGTGTTTCATGTCATTCCATAACATTAGAATACCTCATAAATTCCCTTTAGAGCTTTTGAAGATATAATATGTGCTTTTTAATTTCCATATGGATTTGATGATTATTTTTTTTTTACGAATTGCATCTTTGTTTTAGTAAGGATAACAATATCAAGATCATAGTACAAAATAACTTTATTTATATGAACTCTTTTGAGGGGTGAGCCCAAACCCCTTATATTCCATGTGATCACCTTCATTTAAAACAGTCAAAACCTGATTGATCTTTGCTACTATTTCCCCCATAATCTCCCTATTCTGTTTCATTGTTTATATGAGAAGGTTCTAATCACCCATGATAGTTGTAGCAAGTTTCATATTATTCTCCTTGAGCCACATGATCAGTTTTTTCTTGAAGACATCATCCTCTTCCTCTCTTTTTCCATCACAACCCTTATTGTCTTTATGTGCATCTCTACCATCACAACTTGTGTCTTTAACATCTCGTTGTGTATTTTCTTTTTGTGCAAAGCCCATTTTAAGGAAGTGTTCAGGAGTTTCTTTGACCACTTAGGTCTTGAATATGTGATTTCCTCTTCTTGATCTTTACCTTGCAAATTGATAGGGGAAAGGTGGCTCAATTCTATTTCAAGTTCACCTCCACTGTGTTTTTTCTTCCTCAAAAACCATTTGTATGGGTTTTATGATTAAGCTTGGAATGGTGGTCTTTGGCCTATATTCTTTCTTTTGGGCTTTCTTTTCACGTTGGCCTTCTCCTTTATGATGATGTCTTTTTTTCCTTGATGATTCAACGTGATCTGTCTACCTAGCTGGAGCAAGCTTGGGATTATAAAAAATAGTTTTATTTTTTGGAGAAATAAAACCAACCCTTCTTTTGTTGCCCATTATTGAAGATTCATTATCTTTCTCATTTAATACAACAAAATGCTCCTTATCCTCTTTCTCCTCATCATTACTAGGAGTAAATTCATTTCTTTTTTCCATCCATCTCTCTACCATTTTTGGCCTTTTGGATTCCCTCTTACAAGATTTTGTATGATTTCCCTCATTAATTTCCTTGGCTAACGTGGGATTTACTGCTGTTGTTATCTCTGTCATTAATTTCTTAGATTTTAATTTTTCAAAACCACCGTTCGAAATAGCCAAGTCTCCCATGAAATGGAATTGTTCAGCTTCAGGGTTGAACTCATCAAAATCAATGGTTGTTTGTCTCTTGAAAGACCCATGTATTTTGACATCACTTCAGCCAACAATTTGCCAGCAAACTGAGTGACTATATGCACAATAAAGAAATGTTCATCTTTATCTTTGATTCTGATAGCAGCTGGGATGAAACCATAATAATTGTATCTCACTTTGATCTTTGCATCAATGAGATCTTCCATGTCCTGAGTTGCTTTATCCACGTCAACAAAACCTCCACATGCTTCTCCTATTTTAGTGAGAAAGTGTCTAAATTCCATCCATGTATTGGGATGCCTCGAAATGAGGTCTAACCTTCATAGCTTGGAACAAGTTTTTGTGCAACAAAGTGTTTTTACGTGAAACTTTCCTACTGTAGTCCAACCATCTTTGCTATAGAGAGATTTGGCATTCCACATTTGAGGAAAAGAAATTTAGGCTTTTTCCACGTGAAAGGGGTGGTAAGAGAAGTTTGTTTCTGTTTGTTAAGACTATTCATGATAAAGTTCCAATCATCATTGAAATACCTCCTGGTGAGGACCACTGCATTTTAAGAGTAATCTTTTTAATTGTTCTCAGTTTCCTATTGTTTGAACATGAGCTTGAGTCACTTGAATACCCCTTTGAGACAACCATTGCATATGATTTCCTAGATTAGTCTAAATCAAAAGGTGGTCGATGGGGGGTGCCTTTGGTTCAATCTTCACTTGAGGGTTGATCATCGAGAGGAAAGATACCCATCCACTTTTTCTACTCCTTCAGGTATTAAGATGCAACATTTTCTCCCCTATTAATCAATGTTGAAAATCTCTGCAGTATTTTCATTTATGTTCCTTGTTTTCCTTATCCAATAGCAAAAATCTTGAAACCTTTTTTCTATGAAGAATCTATTTTGTTTGGGTGTTTCTATAATGGTTTTCATGGTGTTTTTCAGCCAGTTCGAAAACTCTATAGAGAAAAGAATTGAAAAGGACTTATGAGCCCCCATTTCAGTTATCCAAAACTTGATTGTAGTAGTGTTTTTGTCCAACGAGAGGACAAAATCTTTTCTTTCAATATGACAGTTGTGAGGGAGATGCTTGAAGAGGGCCATGTTTGTCAGAGCAGAAATAGAAAAATGCTAGTGATAGTAGATGAAGTGAGTAAAGGAGTTAAGTTGAGAAGTGCCTTTAAAGATGGTGAAAGCTTCCTTTATTAGTTGTGCATTGAATGTTTCTGATTGGTTGTTGTATGTAACATTAATGAAAGACACTGCCATTTTGGCCATTTTGTTGCCAATGTGATGAACTTAAGTGTCTCTGGGTGATGGAAAGATCACAAGAGAGTGTTAACTTGAGAGAAAAAAACATCTCTCTAGATTGTTTTCGAATTTGTTAACTAAAACAGATATTGTAAAAGGAAAAGACTTTGAACAAATATTTTGAACTACTATGTATTGATCTTATTGATTTTTGTATTTTATATCATGGGCATAATACATATATATTAAGCATATTAATCTATATTAAAAAAAAAACACAATGAAACATGTGATAATTATCTATATTATTTTAAATATGCATGTTTGACACGTTTATTGAATTTCTAATTTAAGTAAATTTCTTTGTTATAGTTGAAACATGTCTAAGTCTTACCAAACTATAATTTCTAGCTCTTGATATAAATGGTAATAATTATTTATCATGGATGCTTGATGGTGAAATTCATTTGGTTGCCATGAATCTTGGAGGGCCATTAAAGAAGAAAATACGACTTCAAGTGAAGAAAAGACAAAAGCCATAATTTTTCATGATTTTCTTTCAGCATCATCTTCACGAGGACTAAAGATTGAATACCTTACCATACAAATACCTATGATCTATAAAAAAATTTAATCGGGGAAACAATTAAAGAAGAAAATATGACTTCAAGTGATGAAAAGGAGAAAGCCATTATTTTCCATTAGCATCATATTTATGAGGACTAAAGATTGAATATCTTATGGTAATAGATCCTTATGATCTTTGAAAAATTTTAATTGGAGAAACAATTAAAGAAGAAAATACGACTTTACGTGATGAAAAGGCGAAAGCCATTATTTTCCATTAGCATCATATTTATGAGGATTAAAGATTGAATATCTTATGGTAAAAGATCCCTATGATCTATGAAAATTTTTAAAAGAAATGTACAATAGTAAAAAAAAAAAGCTTAATTCTTCCTAAAGCTAAATATGAATGGAGACACCTTAGGTTGCAAGATTTTAAATCAGTAACTAATTATAATTGCACACTATTTAAAGCTTGTTCAAAATTATTGTCATGTAAAGAAAAAATTATTGAGGTAGAGAAGACATTTTCCACATTTCATGTTCTAAATATGCTTCTACATCAGCAATATAAAAAAAAAGTTTTAAAAAGTATTCTAGCCTTATATCACGTCACGTCTTCTTGTGGCTGAACAAAATAATGAGCTATTAATAAAAAAATCAAGAATCTTGACCAACTAGTGCAACACTATTTCGTTGGGACAAATATTGACTTGTTTAGAGATAACTTATTCTCAATCTATATCATACATATGCTCATTATTCAATATTTTTATTTAGAATATGAAAGAAGACTCTGATACGAACCCAACATAACAAAAATCACTTAAAACGGAGTTCAAACGAAGGAAAACGGTCAAATTGAAGTTAAGGGGAAAATTCGTAAATATTCAAAAGTCATGACACGTGTCAACCATCTACATGCGCGAAACAACCCAGACGTCACGCATTCGAACCCCAATTGAAGTGGCAGTTTTATGAATTTTTTTAAACGACGTCGTTTTTCTTCCTTTTGCGCGCTCCAGACGTCGTATGTTCGATCTCCAGCCGACGCAAAAATAAAAACGAATTATTCAAATTTTCATCTGCGTGCGCTCGTCTATTTTCCCTCCAACCATCCTTCACCATGTGTTGCCTCGTGAAGCTGCGTGTCACAATCATAACTTCTCAACACAATTGTGCGGCACTTGTTTAGCTCGATCAACAAGTCAGTCGTTCATAATTCGGAATCCGCGGACAAACTCGCGGTATGACGTAGCCTCCCTTCACGTTCTTAGGAAAATGGTTTTATAAAACGTGAGAGAGAAAATAAATTGTTGAAAACATCATAAAAGTGAGCATTGAAGATTGTCAGTTGCAAAGAAAAAGCTTAGTTTGCAAAGAGTGCGACAAGGCTCGGGGGGGGGGGGGGGGGGAGGTGCGACTACTCATGTACCCCCTATAGTACATATTGAGATTTTTGGCCTTGGCAGGCTTGCATATGAAAAAGCCAAAATGTCACACTATGGCTCAGCGACACGAAAACGAAAGAGTTAACCTAAACTACTTTCAAGACATAAAGATAAAGCGATTTAGGGGAATTCGGGCAAACGACCATAGATAAATAATACCTTGGACAAGTATGCCCTTGACATTCTCTCCCATCTAAATGGTTGACGTCCCCGTCAATTAGCGAAGCTTGAAATCTTCTATCTTCTGCTTCCACGCTTCAAGATCTTCGACACGTTCCCAGCTGGTTTCCTCCACAAGAAGGTTCTTCCACTTTTCCAGATACTCGTGGATCCTTCGTGTGGGTCTTCTGCCCCTTCTTACTCGCTCAGCTAGAATTTCTTTAACATCTTTGTCTTCCTTCTGACTAAGGTCGATAATTGGGCGAGTTACGATATTCCGCTGCAAGTCCTCAGTGTCTTGATGGTACAGTTTTAGGTTACTAACATGAATTACTTGGTAGATTTTCATCCATGTGGGCAACGCTACTCTGTAAGAAGTATTCCCTACCTTTTTCAGCACTTCAACTGGTCCTTCGTACTTCTTGACGAGACACTGGTCTTTGCGTCCTCGAAACCTGACTTGCTCTGGTCGTAGTTTGATGAGTACCTGGTCTTCTGCCCGAAACTCAAGAGGTCGTTGCTTCTTATCCGCCCACTTCTTCATCCGCTTCGACGCTTTTTCTAAGTACGCTCGGGCGATGTCGTTTGTCTGTTTCCACTCCTTTGTGAAATTGAGGGCTTGAGGGTTCTTCCCTGCAAAGGGATGATCAACAAGGTGTGGCAGTACTGGTTGCCTCCCAGAAACAATCTCAAACGGGCGTCTCCCTGTAGATGAACTTGTCTGAGCGTTGAAACAGAATTGGGTTACGTCCAACAGCTGGACCCAGTTCTTTTGCCTTGCGTTTACAAAATGGCGCAAGTATTCCTCGAGCATGCAGTTGAATCGCTCAGTCTGGCGGTCAGTTTGGGGATGGTAGCTTGAGGATATGTTCAGACTTGTCTCCAAGAAGGAAAATAACTCTGTCCAGAAAGAGCCAATGAATCTACCATCCCTGTCACTCACTATACTTGTCGGAACTCCCCACAACTTAACAACATGCTTAAAGAACAATTGAGCTGTTATTTATGCTGAACACTGCTTGGTGGTGGGGATGAAGGTGGCGTACTTTGAAAAACGATCAATGATGACTAAGATGGCTTCAAAGTCATCTACCTTAGGAAGATGGGTGATAAAGTCCATAGAGACACTCTCCCAAGGTCTTGTTGGAACCGATAGAGGGTCAAGAAATCCAGCAACCTTCACTTTCTCAACTTTATCTTGTTGGCAGATGAGACACGTCTTAGTGTACTGCATGACATCATCTCTCATATTCGCCCAAAAGTAGCCTTTCTTCAGCAAGGTGTACGTCCGCTGCCATCCGGGATGGCCAGCCCATAGAGTGTCGTGACACTCATACAACAATTTCTTCCTTAAGTCCTCTACTCTAGGAACATATAGCTGATTGCCCTTTGTGACTAACAAGTCTTCCTCGACCCAAAACTGTCGTGTTTTGCCCGCCTTCACTAAATTCATGACATTCTAAGTGGCATGATCTTTCTGTAGGAACTCTCTCAAGGTGTCTCTAACCGACCCACCAATCTCGCTCCCCCGGAGGTAAGCTAACAGGCATATGGCTGCATGTTCTTGTTTTCGACTTAGGGCATCAGCAGCTTGGTTGCTCGACCCCTTCTTGTGTTCAAATTCGAAATCGAACTCGGCCAGAAATTCCAGCCATCTTGCTTGCTTCGAAGTCAACTTTAGCTGGGTAAAGAAGTGGAAGGTTGCACTGTTGTCCGTCTTCACTACAAACGACGAACCTAGTAGGTATTATCTCCAGGCCCTCAAACAATGTACTACTGCGAGCATTTCTTTTTCGGACACTGTATACCTCCTTTCGGCTGCATTCAACTTTCGACTTTCGTATGCGATTAGGTGCCCATTCTGCAGGAGCACACCCCCCAACGCATAATCGGACGCATCTATCTCGACTTTGAAAGGTTTGGTCACATCCGCAATCCCCAGAAGTGGCCCCTCCATCATGGCTTGTTTGAGGTTGTCGAAGGCGGCTTTGCACTCGAGGTCCCAACTCCAGTGAACGTCTTTTTTCAGTAGTTTAGTCAGCGGGCTTGTTCGTTTGGAGAATCCCTCGACAAATCGACGATAGTAATTTGCTGGCCCGAGGAAGGAGCGTAACTCCGAGACTGATTTTGGCACTGCCCAGTCACGTATCGCAGCAATCTTCCCTTCTTCCATTCCAATTCGGCCACACTTTATCACATGGCCCAAGAAGTTTATCCGCTATTGTGCAAAAGAACATTTTTCTGTTTTGACATACAGTTGATTCTCTTTCAATTTCTGAAAAACCTTTTGCAGGTGGTCTCTATGTTCCTCCATGGTCATACTATAGACAACTATATCATCCAGGTAGGCTACTACGAATTTATCGAGATATTCGTGGAAGACCTGTTTCATCAACGTACAGAAGGTTGCAGGGGCATTGGTGAGACCAAATGACATTACGAGGAATTTGAACGCACCATATCGGGTGACACAAGTTGTCTTCGACTCGTCTCCCTCTGCAATTCTCACTTGGTAGTATCCTGATCGCAATTCTAACTTTGAAAAATACTTTGCCCCATGTAAGCGATCGAACAAGTCAGTAATTATGGGAAGTGGATACTTGTTGCGAACCGTGAGCTTATTCAGGACACGATAATCAATGCACAATCGTAAACTCTCATCTTTCTTCTTCTGGAAAAGAACTGGGGCCCCATACGGAGCTTTGCAGGCCTAATGAACCCTGCATTCAGTAACTCATCTAACTGTTTCCGAAGTTGAACTAACTCCGGAGGCGCCATACGATAAGCATTCTTCACAGACGGTTTTGTCCCTGGCACCAACTCGATCTCATGATCAATCATTCTCCGAGGTGGCAAAGACATGGGCAAACTATCGGACATCACATCACGGTACTTCTCTAGCACGCCCATAATCTCCTTAGGGACTGTCTCCCCTGAGTTCTCTGACGAATTGAGTGGGATGGCCATAAACGTTGGTTCATCTCGAGAGACACCTTTCTTTAATTGCATGGTCGAGATCATTTTCAACCCATCTGGCTGACGTAGGTCAGTCTGTACAACCGAGGGGGTAGATCCAGTGATCACCAAGCATTTGGCCAAAGGCATTAGGATTACCTGATGTTCGAGTAGGAACTTCATTCCCAGTACCACATCAAAGTCATCCATTTTTACTACTACAAAGTCTACAAGGCCACTCCATCCTCCCAATCTTATCATCGTTCGTTTCACTAGTTCGATGATAGGTAGGGCAGCAGAATTCACGGCTTTCATTCTTTCTGCATCCTTCTCCCAGCGGAGATTCAAACGTTTAGCTTCTGCTTCTGTTAAGAAATTGTGGGTGGCACCGAAGTCAACCATAGTACTTTTGGTTGGCTTCTGGTTGATCCAGGTGTCAACGTACATTAGGCCCCTTTCCACTGGAGTGTTCGTCTCCCCTACCTTTTTCTGGAGAGAGAAAAAAATTTTAAGGCCCCCATTCGAGGGTTATTAACTTCTTTTGCTGGTCTACTTCCCTCTCGGTTTGACTTAGTTGATTGTCTGAATCTGAGGCTAAAGATGCCTGGAATGCATTGAAAGCAGTTTTGTTCGGGCATTCCCTGGCCAAGTGTGGTCCCTTACATATGAAGCAACTAAGTGGACGATTGGATGCATTCTGGTTACTTTGTCCTCGCCAGGAGTTCCCTGGCCAAGTGTGGTCCCCCAGCGGGAGCTTGGTTTGTCATTGCTTGCATTGTGAGGCTCAGTCTCGCATTCACATTTGCGATTTCGTTTCTGACGACATCGAGGGTAGCTCGGAAATCCTCTGACATACCGTTTATCATCTCTAACAGTGTCTTTTGAGACCTATCCAGCTCCTGGACACGCTCCTCAATATGGGCAACAGAGCTCGTCGAACTGTCCCCACGTTCGTGGCTACCAATTCTTCCAACAGTTCCCTCTAGAGTGTCGACTCTTACCAACAACTCTTGTATCGGTAATCCTTCGTCATGGCCAGCTACCGCATCGATCATGTTAGTTTTCTCAGTAATCTCTTGGAGACGGGACTTCAAGAAGCGGATGGAGTCGGGGACTTCGACTAGGTAGAGCATCTGCTCCTCCAACTCTACTAGTCGATCTCTCTGGGCCTTGCCCGATGGGTTCGTGGACGACATGTTTCGGTCTTATCGTCAATTAGCCGATTTGGCTCTGATACCACTTGTCACAATCGTAACTTCTCAACACGATTGTGCGGCATTTGTTTAGCTCGATCAACAAGTCAGCCGTTCGAAATTCGGAATCCGCGGACAAACTCGCGGTATGACGTAGCCTTCCCCTTCACATTTTTGAGAAAATGGTTTTATAAAACGTGAGAGAGAAAATAAATTGTTGAAAACATCATAAAAGTGAGCATTGAAGACTGTCAGTTGCAAAGAAAAAGCTTAGTTTGCAGAGAGTGCGACAAGGCTCGGCGGGGGTGCGACTACTCATGTACCCCCTATAGTAGATATTGAGATTTTTGGCCTTGGCAGACTTGCATATGAAAAAGCCGAAATGTCACACTATGGCTCGGCGACACGAAAACGAAAGAATTAACCTAAACTACTTTCAAGACATAAAGATAAAGCGATTTAGGGGAATTCGGGCATACGACCATAGATAAATAATACCTTGGACAAGTTTGCCCTTGACACTGCGCACCTCTCCCTTATTCGTGGTTCGGATCTTGGCAGCGTTCAAATCAAATCAAATTTTCGTATTTTTCAATGGGAAATTCGTAATTTTTTACCAACTTTTCAAAATTTCTCCAAATTTCCGAAGCACTTTTTCAACCCAGAGGTCATGGTTTCGAACACATATGACCGTTATTTTTATTATTCTCTATATAAACCCCTAAATTCCCATATTTACATTATCAATTCGCTATTCTCTCTCAAATAAACTCCAAAATTCTCCAAAACTCTCCCAATTTCCAAAATCCTATACATCATTCTACCATTTTTTCTCTCTTCAAATTAAATTCCAGAATTCTAGATGATAGAGGACTAATTTTTTTTAGGTAAGTGGGCTTAGGATTAATCATTTTTTTGAGAATTTCTCTTCTTTAATTCTTCAGGTAATAGGGTTTGATTCAATCTAGATTTTGATGTAAATTTTTTTGGAATCCCTAATTGTTTTTATCAAGAATTAAATTCAAGTCTCAATTTCAATAATTCTTGTCAAATTTATTCTTGATTTCAATTTTGATTCAATCTTTGTATACAAGATACTTAGGTATGACAATTAATACAAGATTAATTGGATTACTTTTCTCTACACAAAAATTTACTTGATTCTTGATTTTTTCTTCCCAATTCTTGAAATTGAATGATGTTTGATGAACTTTCCTTGTTCTTGGCATTTTTCTTTAAAATTAATTGCATATTTTTTTAAGTGCACAATTAATTCACAATTAATTCTTGAATTGTCAAAATTGTGAAGGAAACTTCACTTTTCTTTAAAGAACAAGTTAAGGGTTTTAGTTAATATTGCAAGAATTAAACTAATTCCCTATTAAAATCATATCTTTTCTTGTCGTGATTAAAATTCTTCCAAGATCAAGTAAGTTGATCTTGTGAAGAATCTTGAATCAAGAACCTCTCTTAATTAAGCATGATTCAATTCTTAATCATCTTTGATTCAATGATAAGAATAGATTAATAACCTAAGCCCATTCCTTACTTGTCTTATTAAGCTTCAATCTTTAATTTCTTTTTCTTGTGAATTGACTTGCAATTTAAAATTTCCTTTAATCCTTGGTCCTTATTAATTTTCCCCAAATTGTTTTCAATCCTTTTCTTTTCTTTTTGTTACTAATCTCATCTCTTTGAAGCTTTTATTCAAGAAATTTTACTTAGCCTCACTCTCTTGGGTTCGACACCCATGCTTGCACCTATCTACGGTAAGAATAAAGGTAAAGTACAAATATTTTTTTGTCAAAGCGAATCTAGGTAAACACCTTTTTTTCAACAATTTTAATTTTTGAATGTACTTATGTTTAATAACGACCTTACCTACATTGCATAATTCTTTAGGCATACAAAATCGCCTTTGTCAAACTATTCTCTAAAGGGAAGGTTGTATTTTCAAATAATATAATCATGGTTGAGGTTGTGGTCATGGTAGAGGAAGAAATAATTATACTTTTCGTGGCAATAATCATTGAGATTTAAAAAAAAAACCACAAATGATGATCGTCGAGGGAAAAATGCACAAAATATGATCTTTAAAAGTGGTAAAAATTAATGTTTCTGCTATGGTATGAAGGGCCATTGGACTCATACTTGTCGTACGTTCAAGCACTTATTTGATCTCTATCAAGCCTCGTTGAAGAAGAAAGGGAAGAATATGGAAGCAAACTTTTCCTATCAAGATGATGACCCTTTCAGCATGATACATTTAGATGTTGCTGACTTCTTTCAGTCTACTGAAGAGAAAACTAATGTTATTGAAGTAGTAGCAAATACTTTCTTTCATTATGATAACTAAGTGATTAAGCTTAAGTTAAGCACTTGACATTTCATATTGAGGCGTCAAGGCTGCTCAGGTTGGGTCACGTGCCGTATAGTGAAGTTAGGATGCTTGAGACCCGTTACTCAAAAGAAGGGGCATAGTCGAGAGGAAAGACATAAGGCTTTGTAAATAGTTCTCAAGCAATCTCAAGATTGTGTTCGATTGAGATTGAATGAATAGAAGCAAGTCTAAGGAGATCTTGAGCCATCCTATGTACAAGTTCAATTGAGATTGAAGGTAAAAGAAGAAATTTAAAAGATATTGAGGCTATCTCGGGGCTATGTTTGTCTGAGACTAGAGGCAAAAGGTTAAGCATTTTGGTGTACTGGGTTAAGAAAGAGTCGATGAAGATAAGATTAGCATTTCGAGGGAATGTTTAATCTTGAGTTGACATGTGTAAGGATTAAGTAGGACATTGCAAGGTAAGAGAGGCTTAATTTGTGACTAATCAAGTTAATGATTAGTATAAATAAGATTAGAAGGATCAAAGAAGGTGTGTTGTCATTCTGAGATTCTTACTAAAGTGTTGAGCTGCTTGCTCAAGAAGCTAGGTGAGAAAAGAAGTAAGCTAGCCATTCTGAGAAGAAGGAAATCAAGTATTTTCTTGAGTGGCCTTTATAAGGAAAATAAGTATTTTTGTGAGTGACTTCCATAAAGAAATGATGTGTTTTGAAAGTGTTCTTTCTGAGTCTGTAGTTATGCATAACATCTTATGTATATCTATATGTTGTGTTGATATTATTGTTGTTATTTGAAAAGAGAAAACTATTGATTTCTATGTGATGATTGTGATGCTTGTGTGTGAGTAAACCATTAGCCTTATTTCTATCAAGTGAGCTGCTATTATGTGGTGTGAAAATAATAAGTAAAGGCATCGTGTGAACGACCTGAACAACGAGAAATGAACTAGGGAAATTCCCAAATGTTGTTGATAAAGTGATGTCACAATAGTCTAAACGCAAGATGTCAGTGATAGTGAATCCCAATAGTCTTCATGTAGGGAATGGTTCATGTCTTGGTGGAAAGGAATAAGATGAAGCTAATCTACAATTTATATGACTTATCAAATGAGGTGTTGAGAGCCTGTGCATGTTTATAAAATAAAAATGAATTTATGTGATTGGTTTGTATTCCCCAAAAGGTGTTTTTAAACTCTCACTCACTAAGTCTTTGACTTATGTTTTAAGTCTTGTCGTAAAGAAAGCATGAACTCTGTTTGTATTTGGTGTAAAGTGTTAAGTTAATAAAGAGAAGAAGTAGTGTTTATTCTGTTGCATTGTTCTGTGTAGTTAAAGAGCTTAAGTAAAGCTAAGTTAAGTGGGTTAAGTTGGTTGTTTAAGTTATTTTTGCTGCACTATGTTGTGAAAGTCTCTTAAGTTCAAAGTTGAAGCTTTGCGTTAAGACTGGTTTAAGAACTTGTTCTGCTTAGTAGGCATTCGACATTTATCACATGGTGTGATATGTGTTAGATGTCTAGGTGGCACACCTCCATTTGGTCGCATAAAGTGACATTTGGGGCAAGGCGGGGGCGAGACAGGACGTGTGGGGTAGGGCATAACATGATGATCGTAGAGGAAAAAACTCCACAAAATAAGAGCTTTAGAAGTGGTGAAAATTAATGCTTCTGTTGTGGTATGAAGAGCCATTGGACTCGTACTTGTCGTTCGCTCAAGCATTTAGTTGATCTCTATCAACCCTCGTTAATGGAGAAATGGAAGAATGTGGAAGCAAACTTTGCCTATCAAGATGATGTATTTGACCCTTTCAGCATGATATATTTGGATGTTGCTGACTTCTTTGAGTCTTCTGAAGAGAAAACTAATATTTGAAGTAGTAGCAAATACTTCCTTTCATTAGTAATACGTTGGGAGTTGCGAGGACATTTCTAACGCCATTAGTAACACGTCGAGAATAGACACATAACTCTTGACATGCACATGCAAGGCATCGAAAAGAAAAATTAATTAATTATTGTGTTTTTCTTGAGGCCATGCATGAACACATCGGAAGTTGTGTGTCTATTCTGGACTTGTTACTAATGGCATCAAGAATGCCCTCACAATTCCAAACGTTTTCATTATGTGATGGGAGTTCTCCTATAAAACCCTCTTTTAGATATATTCGTCATTTGTAGATCTGAAAGAGGGAGGGGTTGACAGAGACAAAAGGTGAACGAAGAATCGCTCGCCTGCCATTCTTCATCCTCAATGCCACTCGTAGTAGCCTTCCGTCGTTGCTCACATTCCTCCATCGCTCGTCGTCCCCTGCCATCGTTGCTTTATTCCGATAAGGGTTTAAGTTTTTTCTTCTTCCTTTCTATTTTGGTTTAAGTTAAAGAAATAATTGTAGATTTAGGGTATGTTTTATATGTTGCTTTGCAACTTGTTTATGCTTGATTTTGTTTGATTTAAGGTATATTTTTTATTTAGGGTATGCTTGATTTTGTTTGATTTTAGGCAAAATGATTTTCTTTTTTTTTTCCTCTTTATTTAGGTTCGGGTTGATCTTATCTTTGTAGATTTTGGCAAAATAATTGAAGATTTAGGTTAGGTTTTTTTATTTTTCCCTTGAATGATTTTTCCCTAAAATGAATTTGCTCTAAAATATTGACATATTTAGGTTAGGAGAATTAATTGATGAATGGTTTTGTTGTTGTTGTGTTGTTGGTTTAAGTTAAGAATTAATTGCCCTAAAATCGTTTTGTGTAATGTTGTTGTGAAATGTTTGATGAATAATGAATGTTGTTATTGTGTTGTGTTGTGTTGTTGGTTTAAGTTAAGAATTAATTTCCCTAAAATCATTTTGTGTAATGTTTTCATTGTTGTGGAATGTTGTGGAATGTTGTTGAACTTATTTTGAGCTTGGAAATGAATTTGGCAACTGAACTTGGAAACTACAATGTATGCCTTGTGGGGTGAGGAAGTGTTAGCTAGCTTGTAAAGATTGAAGTATGTATGTCTTGTGGGGTGGGGAGAGGGGTAGGGTTGCAACATTTGAATCTAAAGATTGAAGTGTGTTGCAAACTTTTTGTAAAGTTAGCAAGGTTGTAAAGATTGACGACAATCTAGCTAGGTTGTAAAGGTTGTAAAGTTAGCTAGGTTACAAACTTTGTAAAGTTAGCTCTGTTTTCTCTAACTTTTAATAATCAAACCTATTTATGTTTTAGGTCTTTAACGATGAACAAGGGTTGTATTAAACTTAGAAATAAAGTGTCGGTTGAGTATAAATGAGTGTCCCAAATTTTTAGAAGTTACAGAGTTTCACGTCAATGATTACGGACGAACAAGGTGTCCATGAAAGAAATGTATGAGCTCAATTTGGGAGTCATTAGACTATGTGGAGCGATATCTATTAACAATTGGAATATCCCTCTCCAATACAGACTGAGTGTATCATCATGGAGAGCCAGTGAACTTGTGTAGAGGTGTATAGAAAGAGTTAATGAAAGAACTAGCAACCGTTTTCAAGAAAATTAAATGTTGGATCTGGTTAATGATTTACAAGTTCTGATTGAACATGAAGAAGCAACGGAAAAATGTTTAGAGAATGAAATGCTCTTTAGTGGTATAGAACAGGAGACAACAAACTTATTTTAGGATTTAATGAATGAAGCACATAATGAACTATTCACTGGTTGTTCATAATTTTCCTCGAACTTTTTAGTTAAGTTGATGCATATCAACGTTCCCAATGGTTGGAGTAACAAATCCTTTGACATGTTACTAGAACAGTTAAAAGCAGTTTTTCCAACGAGTACTACTATCCCTACTTCATTCTACGAAGCTAAACGAAAGCTACATGACTTAGGCCTAGGATATGAATATATTCATGCGTGTAAGTACGATTGCGTATTGTATTAGAAGGAAATTGGTGATTTGCAACATTGTCCAATTTATGGTGAGTCTCGATACAAAGTAAATGATAACAAAGGGAATTTTTTTCCATAAGGTATTGCACCACTTTTCGTTAATACCGACAGTTGTTTGCATCGCAAGAGGGCTCGTCTGACATGAGATGGCATAAAGATAAGCGAGTTGAAATAAAGAATGTGTTAAGACATCCAGCTGATGCAGATGGCTAGAAGCATTTTGATCGTGAATTTCCTGATTTCGCTTCAAATTCAAGAAATGTTCGTTTGAGATTAGCTTTAGATGAGTTTAATTTGTTTCGGAATATGAGTACCTCATACAGTATGTGGCCTGTGGTGATAATTCTTTATACTTTGCCACCTTGAAAGTGCACGAAAGAGTCTAACTTCTTCATGTCATTGCTCATACCTGTTCCAAGATCACCTGGTAAAGAAATTGATTTTACCTACAACCGTTGATTAAGGAATTGAAAGAGTTATGGACTTTTGGTGTGCGTACTTATGATTCTCTTACCTGTTAGTTCTTTCCATTATATGCAGCCTTGTTGTGAACCATTAATGACTTCCTAGCATATGGTGACTTATCCGATTGGAGTACAAAAGGTTATCAGGCATGTCTTATGTGCATGAAAGATAAATCGTCATTCGAGATAAGAGGGAAAATATCTTTCATGGGACATCATCGTTATCTTTTAGAAAACCACGTTTGACGTATAAGTAAGTTACATGATGGAAAGGTAGAGTGTAGACATCTTCTAGTTGTAATGAATGGACATGGTATCTTAGAACAATTAGATTCATTGGATTTTCTAGTTATAAGTAAACATCCCTCCCTGAAAGATAAAAAAAGAAAACGAGCTCTCAATTGGACTAAGAGAAGTATCTTTTTCGAACTTCCTTACTGGTCTAGACTACTATTACATCATAAACTAGATGTAATGTATATCGAAAAAAATGTTTGTGACAACTTGGTTGATACATTGTTGAATATTGAAGGAAAAATGAAAGATACCATGAATGCTTGATTAGACCCACGAGATTTGAAAATAAGAAAGTATTTACACTTAAGAGAAGTCCGTAACAAATCTATAAAGCCACATGCAATGTACACGTTGACTACTAGCGAGCGAATTGTGTTTTGCAAGTTTTTGAAATCATTTAAGTTTTTTGATGGATTCGTTTCAAATATTTCATGATGTGTGAATGACAAAGATGGGAAAATATTAGGTTTTAATAGATCATGCTTGATTTCACAGATTAAGCACTTAATAGATTTGTTGAGAATTGAATGTTGACATCTTTCAAAGAGTTTAGAGAAGACTTGCACATGCATTTTAAGCAATATAACGACCCTAAGCAAGCACGTGCCAACCTAATAGATTTTTGAATTGTTTGGAAGAATGACACTTCCTATGCGATCACTATTTAAGTGAACAATTTCAAGTGATTTACATCTTCTAATGTGACTTCACATTACTTCATTTTTGTTGTTTGCATGTATCATTTTTGTAGTTTGCATGTAGGAGCAATCAAGGACCAACAAGGTTGCTAGAGAGAAACAAGCTTACAATCATAATAGCGAGTCCAAGTCGTTCCTACAACGACAACATAAGCTTAGTGAAGAACGAGGTCAACTAGTTAGATCTGTGGAGCTATTCAAAGAAACACACACTAATAAGAATGGTCAGTTCGTTTCACAAGTAGTCGAGGATGCGCATGTAAGGTTATGGTTTATTGTGGTTTATTTCTAGTTTAATTGTGAGTGCAACACTAAACTATTTGTATGTAGAATCAAATGATGGAACCACTGTCCACACCCACCCTAGAAGGTTCTCAACCACTTTTTGGGGACGACATATGCAAGACCATTTTGGGTAGATGATCAGGCTACTCAAAGGGTCTTGGTTGGGGTCCCAAACCCAAGTCACGGAAGAGTGGTAGCACTTCGTCGAGTAAATATTCTTAAGAAATGCAATCTAGAGAAGTTATAGAAATAAGAAATAGCCTTGAGTGCTCACAATCTAAGATTGAAGAACAATGAAATGAGCTTGAGGAAGCAAAACGAATGATTGAAGAACAAAGAACGTTGAAGATGCATGCCCGACAAATGAAAGAAATGAAGAAGATGTTTGAGGAAATGACATAGACACATAGAGGACCTTGAACTTACAGTACGTATTTTTGGAATTTTTAGTTGTTTTTTTTAATTGAAGATAAATAAATTTATTTCAAATGATTGGTTCTGACTATTCTACAGTTACAGTAGCCTTTAATTGAACTTAGCTTCTGAATTCTAATGATTGGTTATGGTTATCTTGCAGTTATGGTAACCTTTAGTTTAACTTAGCTTTTGAATTATGATGATATGTTATGGTTATCCTGCAGTTATAGTAGCCTTTAGTTTTAACTTAGCTCTAGTGAAAGTTGCAAGATTCGGTAGTTATGAGGTGTAGTTTGCTCATGCAATGAGCTTGGGGGGAGGGGGTTATACGTTTATGTTCAATGTAGTTGTTACATTCGGTGCCACGCCGAAGTGAGTTTATGTGTAAGAGTCAAGGTTTAGTGATTCTATTGTTACATTTCTACGTAGAAAGAGTAAAAGTAGAGAGGTTTGGTTGTTTTGGATAGTTAAATGATGGATTGAGTTTGAGGGGGGAGGGGTTAAACGTTACTTCAAAGGTTTCAATGTAGTTACGTTAGGTGGCATGCCGAAGTGATTTTGTGGGAGATTGGTTACTAATTTAATCATGGAGTGAGTTTGAGTAGAAAGGGCTCTAAACTTCACTTTTAAGGTTTAAATGTAATTGTTATGTTGGGTGGCATGCCGAAGTGAGATTATATATAAGGAGTCAAGGTTTAAAAATTGTATTGTTATATTTCTACATAGAAAAAGTAAAAGTTGAGAAATTGGGTTGTTTTGGGTAGTTAGATCATGCAGTGACATTAAGGGGGGGGGGGTTAAACATTTCTTTGAAGGTTTAAATATAGTTGTTACGCTTGGTGACATGCCAAAGTGAGTTTATGAGAGGTTGGTTACTAGTTTGATCATGGAGTGAGTTAGAGGAGGGGACTTAAATGATACTTTGAAGGTTTAAATGTAATTGTTACATTCGGTGGCACACCTAGGTGAGTTTATGTGTAAGTTGAGTCTCTATTATTGGTTACATCTATAGAAAGAGTGGAAGTTTAGAGATTGGGTACTAAGGGATTGTAGTTTGATTATTGTTTGTTCCTAAGTTTTAGTTTTTGGCATATCCATGCACTTTGGTTTCTTTGAAGTTTAAATAATGTACTTTACTTTCATATCATTTAGGTGCGAACTTGTTTGAAGATGGCGTCCAGGGCAATGAGATAGACAAAATGTTTTTTTTTTCTCTTTTCAATGTAATTGTTTCAAACAAACAACATGTACTTGTTCGAATAGTAAGACACCTTTTTTGTTGGAATTATGTTCTAATTTTGTAAATGACAATTTCATATTTTAATGCATTTATTTATTTTGTGTTTGTTCTATTTGAAAACTTTATTGAATTTAAATCGAATCGAAACTAAAAAAAGAAGTACCATGGGATAAAAAAAAAGTGTACATAATAATTGAAAAATAAGAGTAAAAAAAAACATAATATCTTGACGCACATAGGCATTGGGAGTTAATCACATGTCCTAACGTTATAAGCATTATGTCAGTAGATGAGTTCCAAATGCTGCACTGGGAATTACTTACTTCTGACACTGGAATGAAGCATGTCGGGAGTTATCTTTTTCCGACATGTTTCATTACGTCAAGAATTCCAACGTTGGGAATAAGGAACTTTCGACGCATTTCACTCCAGCATCGGGAATTCATCTCTCGACCCAGTTCTTCAGACTCATTTCTCGACGATCCTATATGCGTCAGGAGATCCTTTTCTGACGCATTTGGGTATATATGCCGATGCTTTTATGCATAAGGAGACCCAGTATTTCTTGTAGTGAAAATGAAGTTATGACATAAATAATGTAACTTATAAGTTTGTTTTTCTCTTGCTTATTACATTTGTAGTCTTGTAAAATAAAATTATGTATTTATTATTTAATTTATATGCATCAAACTTTGAGGTCTTTTTAAGTATAATAATATTTATACTACATAACAAAAATCCATTAAAGGACAAAAAAAAAAGAAAAAAAAAAGCTCATTACATATAATTTTGACAATGAAGTCTAAATATTTTGTCAACTTTACTATTTTTAACAATTTTCCTAAACTTTCTTTTTCCAAACAACTAAATAATATTTTGGAACTATACTAAAGATGCTAATTTAAAAAATTAAATTACAATTGAAATATTTTCACGTGTAATGTTTGTTTACTAGTATTAGCAAGATTGTGGATGAGAGTGAATATTTATTTTATTTTAATTGTTCTTCGAGTATTTTGGAATATTTAGGCTAAGTCGTACAACTACAAGATGGTTTTTTTAAAAAAAAAAATATTTGAACTTAGATTTTAAAATGACGAAAAAAATGATGGTGTGCCGACTTGTTTAAGTTGAAGGCATGGTTGTATCCTAGATTCAGGTTTCGTTTAATTCCTTGTTTCTTTTAAAAAAGTTTTAAAATGACAAAAATTCACATAGGTTTTGGGATTGTTAGGATAGCCCACACAACTCAAACTTATTTAAAAGAAATGGAAATTCTCTATGCTCAAATTCACCCACCTTTCACTAAACTCTAGCCGTAACATGATAGACTTTAAGAAAAACCACTCCACAATGTCATATGCTCCCTCATGTCCAATTTTAAAGCTACCAAACCATTATTTCTCTGCCTCTTGTTCATAGTTTGATTAATGCATCCATAACCCGTGAAGATATTTTAAAAAACTAATACTCTAAGAACAAAGACACTTTAAGCATTTGATAAATATAACCTTCTTGAGGACTTTTTAGGTATGTTTGCGATTGTGATAGTAATGATTTAGTAAGCACATTGCACAAGCTAATAGGTTGATAATATGCTACTTCTCTTACTGTTTGAGCTTGGGTGTATAAGAACACAATTCAGGAGGTTAAAAATCACACCAATGTCCTTTCATTAAGCACCTAAAGGAAAATATCCACATTCTCTTCTTCAAGATACCTAAAAAAAATGTTGATAAAACAACATAAGAAAGCCATCTAGAATGAGAGCCTTTGATCGAGACATTTGGAATAATGTCTCTCTCACACCTATATTAGAAAATGGCTAATTGAGAATGTTATTCATCTCTTCTATTATTTCTCCAGGGACATACACTAAGATATTGTCGATATCATTTGCCAAAGAGTTAGTAGAAGTAAAAATAGATGTCAAATAAGAAAGGAACCGTCTCTAGATCATGGTCATTTTTCATGCACATCACCATTTTTGTCACGAACCCTTTCAATAAATTCTTTTTCACCGGATTGATGTCTTTTTGTGAAACCACTTTGTATTTTTAGTCTCCCCATTTGAGCCATTGTTATATATATCTTTCCCTCCAACATATCTCTTCAACTGTCGAAGTCTTTTCAACCCCATTTTTATAAATTTTAGAATAAAAAATTTGGTATATCAAAATTATTGAAGGCTTGCAGTAATTCTCTTCTCGCTCTGATTATCTTCTTTTTGAAATCCTTATTTTTCCTCTATCCACTCATTTAACTGTTTTGCACAAGTTGCCAAATGGATATTTAATAATTGAGGTGGTACTTCATTTTCCTCCACTCCGATAGAAGTTGCACTCCACCATGATTAACGATCTCCTTTAAAATTCTTCAATGAAAGAGAGAACTTCTACGGTAACAATTCAAATTTCAGCGATCTCAACCACATGATTCAATAAAAAATACGCTGATGAACATAACCATACAAATCAGAATGAGTAACTTTTATTTGATAAAATAAATTATGAAAAATGCAAAAATTGCTCAAATAATGGTCGAAATGTTTACAAACAATCAACCCATTTTGGCATCGGTTTTCCTAAATTTAGTTTATCTAAAAAGTTACTCCTATTACTTAAAACAAAGGCTAACCAGATTAATGGCAAATTTTAAGGTTGATTTGGATAAAGAGCAAAAATAAAATCATATTGTTAATATGAAAAGATTGAAAATATAAAAAATCGTAAAAAATGACCCTACTCCACTAAACCACTCAACTTCCAAATAGAATTATTCTAAAAAACTCCAAAATACCTAATAATTCAAACACTCCCCCAAACAAATCCAATCAACTCACTTCCAACCAACTACCCAAACCCTTAAACCTACCCTAATTCCCTAATTTCCCCCCGAACTTTTTAATTTCCAGCTTCTTCATCCTCTCTTCAAGACCACCACGAACCTTTGCACCTTAGCAACCTACATCATCAGACGCCAGACGTTGGACTCCTTGCACGACGATCTATGCCCACAAAATTGCTCATAAGGCTGCGGACCCTACCTCAACCGACTAAATTTCATTTTACTTCAAGGTTGTCATCCACATGCTACAAAATTAATGTAATGCCCCAAAAATTAAGATAATTTTGGAGTTAATTATCTTAATTTTTTTAATTAGATTTAATTTATTGGGCTTTATTTTGAATTCATTTAATGAGAATTATGTGATTTATGTGGGAATTGAAATTAATTAAATATTTGTTGGATGAATATTTAATTAATTAGAGGTTTTGGCATGTGGTGTTTGTTGAGTTTTTTATTAAATGATAGGTTAAGAAGATTAAGTAAAGTTGTGGATTTTTAGTGTTGTTGAAGTTGAATTTAATTAAATAATTATGGATGTTATTTAATTAAATTGTAGAGTGTTTGTTGGAGATTTGATAATTATATATATATATATATATATATATGTGGAAATATATTTATATAATTATTATGTTGAAATATAATTATTTAAGGAAAAGTTAATTTGATTTTAGAGAGAATATATTTTTAGGAGAAAAAGGAAAATAATTATATTTTGGGTAAATATAATTATTTATAAAAGGATAATTATTTTGGAGAAAGATAAATAATAATTAATTATTGTGGAAGATAATTAATTACTTTGGAGAAAGATAAATAATAATTAATAATTGTGGAAGATAATTAATTATTTTGGAGGAAGATAAATAATAATTAATTATTGTGGAAGATAATTAATTATTTGGAAGAAAGATAAATAATAATTAATTATTGTGAAAGATAAATAATAATTAATTATTGTGGAAGATAATTAATTATTTTGGAGGAAGATAAATGATAATTAATTATTGTGGAAGATAATAAATTATTTTGGAGGAAGATAAATAATAATTAATTATTGTGGAAAATAATTAATTATTTTGGAGGAAGATAAATAATAATTAATTATTGTGGAAAATAATTAATTATTTTGAGGAAAGATATTGTGAATAAAGATATATATATATATTTTGGTATTATATATATATCCTAAAAGGAAAAGGAAATAAGAACAATAAATATTATTGTTATTATTTGAGTTTATAAATAGCATTAGAATGCTTAAGTTGAAAAGAAAATGAAAAAGAGAAAGGTTCTTCATCTTCTTCACTAAAATAACCTTCTGTCGCTGCCGCCTCACCAGTTTTAGTTATGATTGGTCCCTTTGGCAGAACTTGAAGAATTGATGAATTTTCTCATCAAGGTTTAGATAATTTTTCAACCTCCATTTGGTCAAGTTTGGTAAGCCAAGGTAATTAAATTAATAATTTATTAATTTAATTTTCAATCTAATAGGGGTGTTCCTACGGGACCACTCGCACGATTAGGGGTGTACCTACGTATTACATATATGTTTACAGAGTGTGTATCTACGGTCACTCGCACGACTAGGGGTGTTCCTACGGGATCACTTGCACGATTTAGGGGTGTACCTACGGATCACATGCACGGTTAAGAGATAGTTATATTGTGTATACGGGGTCACTCGCACGACTAGGGGTGTTCCGACGGAACCACTCACACGATTAGGGGTGTATCTACGTATTACATATATGTTTATGAAGTGTGTACTTGCGATCACTCGCACGACTAGGGGTGTTCCTACGGGATCACTCGCACGATTTAGGGGTGTTTGTACGGTCTCAATCACTCAGGTGTGCTTCATTGGACACACAATATTATGATTATGTTTCTAATGGAAAGTTAACAGATCACCTAGCGGGTCTAGTAGTGAGTCCCTTACTGAGTATATTTATATACTCACTCTTTCCCAAGTTTAATATTTCAGGCTAAGGTAAAGAACTTAAGAAGCTAGCGAGTGACAACGAGGGATCTGTGGCATGCCATATGGGGACATAGTTCAGTTTCCACACTCATTTATATGTCTTTCAGTATTTTTAAATTTAACCATTTTACTTAAAGATTTTATCCTATTTATTTGTTTTTATTTCTTTAAAATTGTTAGAACCCGCGGGTCACGTTTTCAAATTATTTTTGTTAATTTTGAACATCTTATGTTTTTTTGTGAACATTTTGATATTAATTTTATAAAGATTTTAGTTATCCTCTTTTCAAAAAAGTGTATTTTGATGTTTATCTTTTTAGTAATGACCTTAACTTAGTTTAAAAGTTCGAGTTGTTATAGTTAAGCTACATGTTTCTTCATGCTTTAGTGTTTATAGAATAGGTGCATTTTAAATAATAGCAACAAGCCTAGTAACAAATACCTAAAATTATGATTTGATTAAGAAAAATTAAAATTAAAAAATGCAACAAATTTCAAATCCCAACAAATTCAATTGAATAACAAATTATGTTTGTAGTAAATTATTAATAAATAAATAATAATTTCTCGATAAAGATACAAAAGAATATAAAACCTTTACCTATTAAGTTTATAACATATTTTCTTTCATCCTTTAAAACTAGAAATTCAATAACATAAGTTTACTTTTTTTTTCTAGAAAAAATATGCCTTTTAACTTACATTTAGAAAACACAAATAATTATTTAACAAAAAAAAAAATCCTTTTCATCTAAAAATTAAACTCTCTTGTAAATTGGTTTACAAATCTAATATAATTAAATAAATACTGTGCATTTGCTGAAATTGAAAAACAATTTTCCATATGCAAGATATAAGGAAAAAAAATTAAGCACACTTTAGAATTTTAAAGAAAAAAAATTAAGCATGCTTAAATTTTAAAGAATTTAAGAAAACTTTACAATTAAAAACACAAAATGTAAAAATGTAAGGTACCTTGTATTTGCTATTGAATTCATCACGTGAATCATTATCCGAGATGAAAATTAACAAAAAAAGAAAAAAAGAGAAATAAATTTTTTAAAGCGGGATAATAGATATTTGGAGATTTAAAATTGTAAAATAGAGAGAAGAATTAAGGTGACATGGATGCCACAGTGGATACAAGTCATCCCCTTCAAGAAATTTCAATTGGCTTTTAGAAAAGCTTAAATGGAAAAGTTTGTTATAGTGCAATCCTCCCTCAACCTATCAAATAATGTCATGTGTCCTATCTCTATTCTTTATGTAAATTATCTCTTCATTTTTTATTTTTCTTTATTCCCAAATTCCAGGAAAACAATTGTATATAGCGATTACTGGTCTTTGCTTTTACTCAAGGAAAAAATACTCGGAGGAAAAAAATTCAGAAACACAAAATCTTTCTAAAATGCAATTTGGTATAGAGCCTCCTATCGCTAACACCTCCTCCTCTCCTTCCTCAAGTGCGAATGTCGGCCTCCCCTCTGCTGGCATTTCCAATCCACTGTTGAATCAAGTCCACAACCGACTAACCATGATCAAGTTGGATCAAATCAATTATCTCTTGTGGAAGATTCTTGCTCTTCTAATACTCAAAGGCTATAAACTTGAAGGCCATCTTACAGGTGAGAAATTGTGTCCTCCAAAATATGTTCTGATGTCGGGAAGCACAAGTGCGACGGTGAATGAAGCTAAAGAAATTGAAGGAGCAGTGCAAGCCACACAAAAAGCGTCATCTTCGTCAATGCTTGTGGAAGTGAATCTGTTGTTCTGATAATACCGATTCCGAGAAATCATCATTTCTATAGTGATAATCAAATAGGAACTTGTACATGCAATAAAAGTATAAATGTCATTTATTGCATAAATGTCATTTCAAGAGATCAAGAGATTCTTTTTGAAGCCATTAGTCAAATTGAAGACCTAGAAACCAAAAAGGAATACTTTGACAAATTAAGAGACCTTATTATTCATGAACACGAACAACAAAATATTCAGCATTATAACCTTAAAGACACATTTTCTCGATTTGAACCCAAAACAAAACAAATAACTATTCCAGATCTTCAAAGAGAAATAAATATTATCAAGGACGAAATTTCTTATATTAAAAAAGAAAATTTTCAAATAAAATTTGAACTTCTATCCTTCCAATCCTCTATTTTGATTCAAGTCGTATGTGCCTAAATCTTTTATTATTGTTTTCATAATACTTCTTTAATCAACCTAACACCACAAATCAATCGTGCAAAAACCACATATAATCATAAGTCTGCCTCCTCATTTCTCTTCATTACACATTTCATTACCATGTATCCACGTTATTTTATTTGTTACTACCTCATACTTTTTCCTTACACCTCGTACTATCATGCTTCCACATAGTAATGGTATCAGAGCCATTTATCATTAAAGAGTATATAAATATCTCATTTACCATTAATTATTGAATAGTTCTGTCTTAATATTGTCCTAAGTATCTTTTGTGATAATAATCAAGTTGTATTAAAATCTTTCTACTGAATAGCATTTTGGTAAAATCTTGTGTTGTCGGCAGTAGAAACGTAAGATCGTTGGTGAGCTTTGTGTTCCAGTGTTATAGAATTTTAGCATCTTGTTTATTTTCACCATAGAAAATTAAGATAAAAACTCTTAAATCTTTAATGTCTAAATTAGTTGAAAAAAATACTCTCTAAAACACATATAACTAAAACTACAAAAACAACAAAGGATTATTCTCATAATTCTGAGTTTTCTATAGTTAATAGTCAGGAACTTAAAATAGCAAATATAGAAAGAAGCCTCCATAATTGGACTATACCAAAAATATATATTAAAACTATATATCAAATAGGAAAATTTGATTTTCTTCAAGACTATCGAATCAAAACTACAGAACATTTAGTTTCGATTGATCAACAAACTTTCCGAAACTCTTTCTTTATTTTCTAGACAATCAATACTTCAACATCAAGAAAAATATAAGTTTCTTCATATAGGTTTAGTCCAAGTTGCTATAAAACCTCTATATAAAATTGTGTTAGATACTCCTATTCTTTTAATATTACGTGATAAAAGACCTAGGAATTTTAAGAACTAGTTTACTTTAATTATTATCCAAATTTTATTGTTTCTTTAAGAGACCCAAATATACTTCGTTCCTTAATTTTTGATATTAAAATCCTTAATATGGATTGGGAACCACAAATTGAATCCATTGTAAGGATATTTCGAATACATTATAAATTGATGCACACAAATTTGTCTCTTAAAACCCTTAGGACTTCTTCTAAAGACCAAACTCTTCTCATAGAAGCCAATACCGTACATTCAAATACCTTGTCTCCAAAAATGTTATCTTGTAATCAAATTTCCCATAATCCTGGATGGAGTTTAGAAGATGCCTTTAAACCACCAATTGAAAATCCAAAATTAATTGAAATAGTTCAAAATGAGGACGGAAGTGTAGAAGTACAATTCCAATCCCAATTGGCAAGATTAAAATTTCCTAGAATCTCTTCTATCAATGAACTTACCCGTTCAAGTACTTCTATAAACCTTCAAGGAGTGCGGTTTGATAATACAATACAAGAACCTTTTTATGCAAAAGAAAGAGATCCAACCTTATCCCCAACTCATTCTGATATGCAAAATATTAACCAACTAAATGTTATTTCCAAACCATTTTCAATAAATAAAGTAGATCTAGATAATGAATTTTGGTTAAACAATAATAAACCTTTAAGAGATATATTTTTTTTAATTCTTTTAATAAAATTGAACAAACAGAAATACGCTAAGAATATTATAAAACTATGGAAAAACTTATATAAATATATATATATATATATATATATATATATATATATATATATATATATATATATATATATATATATATATATATATATATATTTTCCGATGGATGAAATATAGAACTTTTTATCAATATCTCTTACATTCTCAACATATCAAACTATTAATACAAATTCTTCTTCACAACTCGGGAAACAAAAAGTCCAAAAGACAAATAACTTCTACTGATCCACCTTTTGAAGAAATCAAGTTTCAAAATAGTAAAGACCAAGAAGTAATAGCTTCTCCTTTTAAAATGATAGACTCCCTTGAAATTGAAACAAAACCACCCACTTTAAAGGATATAAGAAACATACAATTATAAAATAATTATTCCAATAAAATTCTACATACAATATCCAACGAAGTAGAAAGAATAGAATCTAAACTTGAACCTCATCATTACCCTATTAAATCACAACCTCAACCCATAGATAAAACAAAACCTTTATTTAAATCCTTTGAGATTTCTGATAAAGATTTAAAACTAATTAATTTCTAATTAAAGAAGCCAATAGTATTTTGGACAAAATTAATCTTTAATTACAACATTTAAATTTAAACACCTTTAAAAACCCATCCACATAAAAAAATTAATACTATAAATGAAACCCTTAGTAAAAACCATATTACTGAAGATAACTTTGAAGACAATTGTCTCCAAGAACAATTCCAAAATCTTACTCTTCAAAAAATAACAAATCAAAGATATCCAAAATTAAGAAATTATTATTCTCAGCCCTCATTCCCAGATATGCAATGTGAAGAAAGAAACCAGTTAATTCAAGCTCAATATACAGGAAATGGCATCTATGAATGGAATATAAATGGTACGACTGAACATCAAATTTTAAATCTAAAGCATGAAATGACCTTAGCAGCTACTACTTATAAGATACATCAAAATACAAACCGTCAAATTGTTCAGATTCTCATTTCTAGATTTACTAGAAATCTAAAAGGATGGTGGAATAATTGTGTACCCTCAAGTGACAAACACATAGATTTTAACCGCCGTTAAGATTGAACAAAGTGGTTCCAGTATAAACGAAACAGAAGATGTTGTAGCAACTTTAATTTACACCATTACAAAAAACTTTATAAGAGAACCCGTTCAATTTCAAGAAAAAATGTTTTGAAATCATTTCAAACCTTACATGCCTAAAACTCCAAAATTTTAGATGGTACAAATATGTGTTTTTAAGCAAAGTCTTTACTCGAACGGATTGTAATAATCAATATTGGAAATAAATTTTTCTTTCAGGATTACCAAAATTGTTCGCAGAAAAGGTACGCTAAACCATTAGACAAACCTTTCAAGGAACAATCCCATTTGATAACTTAACTTATGGGGAACTCATTAACTTTATCAATAATGAAGGACTAGCTTTATGTATGGATCTCAAATTAAAAGCAAAAATAAAAAATGACTTCCAAAAACAACGCCAAGAGCTTGGATCCTTCTGTGTCCAATATGGTTTTGAAAAACTATAAGCTCCTTCAGCACGTAAACAACCTAAAAAATAAAAAATAAATCTTTTCCAAAAACCTAATAGAACTCATGGATTTTGTCAAAAGAACCAGAATGAACCAAATTCTAGATCGAAACCAAAAAGAAAATATAAAAAAATTAATAATAAGACTAATAAGAAAAGAAAAGAAGTTAGCTGTTACAAGTGCAGACAAAAAGGAAATAGCCCCCAATTTACCAATGAAAGGAAAAAATAATAATTTAGAAATAGAAAGATTTAAAGATTCAATTGTTGAATTTACTAAACCCTTTAGACCCTTCATCATCTTCTGATAGTAATGAAGAATCTTCTTATGACCAACTTTTTCAAACTCAAGGAAATTTCGATAATACCGATTCCGAGAAATCATCATTCTCTAGTGATAATCAGATAGAAACTTGTACGTGCAATAAAAGTATAAATGTTATTTCAAGAGATTAAGAGATTCTTTTTGAAGTCATTAGTCAAATTAAAGACCTGGAACAATATTAAGATCTTAGTATTTTAGAACTCGATAATATTTCGCGATGTCCTTTGCATTATAGACCTCAAATTTCAAACACAATTGAAATATAAAAAATTAAAAGATAAGATCAAATTAGATAGGACAAGACCCGTTATCTGATAAGATTGAATCAGACAGGACATGACCCCTTATCTGATAAGATTCTTGTTGATCTTAAAATCCTAAAAGCTAAATTCATTTATACAAGTAGAAAAATAATAAATGATGGATACTTCGTACTAAACTGAAATGTGGAAATTTCTTCTACCTAATAAACAACTTAATAATTACATTACTTTAATTATTGTACATATTTAATAACTAACCTATTTATTATTCTCATACATTTATCATTATTATTAGCTTTATAATAAGTAGGAAGATATATGTCAAATTAAAGATTTGTCGGCCATTGATATATTCAGGGAGAAATTGAAGCTTTTTTCATATTTGTTGTCCTTTCTTGCAAGTAGTAAATCATGTATACCATTAATCGTATTCCCTACGACGGATTACTAATCGACCAATGGACTCATTGATGCTTCATCATTGCGACTTACGGCTGGGACCATCAAACGTAGTCGCACACTCCATGAAATACATAATTTCATTTTAGCTATTGGACTTGTCTTTATTGGCACTTATTGTCTTTAATTTTTTCTTGGATTTTTGGATGACAAAACAATATTTACAGAGTAAACTAGAATTTTTACATAGTTTACTCATCAATTACATTAGAGATGAGAATGTATATTACTTTTTATTTTTTTATTATATATATATATATATATATAAAACTAATATAGTAATTTTGAAAAGAAATCTTCTTTCAGAAGATTCTATATTAAACCTATATTTTTTAAACCAGATTTTTGGATTCGGAGCCCACATAGGCTGTTAGTTGAGAAATGGATCTCGTCCAAATCGTATTTCGGATCTACTTGCTCTTCGTCTTCCTGTATGGAAGAAGATGCTAACTTTGAAGATGAAAAAACATTTATTGTTGTTGATAATAATCTCTAAGAATCTGCATCAGTTGTGGCTTGAGCGAGTGTTGCAAGAAGTTTTGATTTGTCGTTTAAGAACTCGACGTTCTTCCTTTGATCAATATCTTGTAGATATCTGTTCTCTACAAATCATTTCTTTATGTGTTTGATGGTGGCATGTTGAAAATTGTATTTTTTCCACCATTTGATTTTGAGATTTTTTACCAACATCTTGTATTGAGGATATGATGCTGTGTTGTAGCTCCAACAAAATATCCATGGAATTTGAAAGTAAAGGCAGAATCTCATTCAATTATGAAAAGAATTCTTTTGAATTGTTCTTGAGAAATAAAAATATGCTTCTTGAATTGGAGTTGGTAGAATATCGTCTGTAAGACCAAAATTATTCCACCATTGAATAAACCATAAGGAAAAATTAATTTTGTAGGCATTTCGACAAAAAGAAATAAACCATGAGTTGTTCCTACTTGAAAACCAAAATACTCTATACCAAGCTTTGATTTAACCTTGGTAGCAATAGGATTGAGGAACAAAAGGTTTTGAAAGAGATTTTTCTGTAAAAATATCTTGGTTCCAATGAGTTGGATTAATTGCTTTGAAAATTTTAAATTTTGAATAAGCAATTTTTGAAGGATCATTTTTATCTAGAACATGAGTTATCTCTACAGACTTGGTGTCTACTAGAATTAACTCATAGAATTTTCTTGTTTTTCAGAGGTCTTCTGAAAGAAAATTAAAGTTCTCAAGAAAGATTTTTGAAACTGTCTCTTCTAAAGTGAGACTTTGATATTCGAGTTCTACGATAGGATCATAAACAATGATAGGTTTTTAAAAATAAGATTTGATCTTGGGTGTTGACACAAATCGTTTATCGGGAGTACAGTCTGAGAATAAGTTGTCGGAGGAGTGGAAGATTACCTATTGGATAAAGGAGAGGTAGGAGGCCTCATTTGAACGAATCCGTCAGAAGGACGGATGAGATTGGTCGAAGGCCTAGGTGGAGTTGATGACCCTGTAGAAGATCCAATCCATATGCTGGATGATCTTGTTCTGGATTGGGTTACTATGGTAAACCCTAAATCCATTTCATATTGGCATTCATAGGTGAAGGTGTAGAATTAGAAGAAGAAGATGGGCGAATGCCTTTTGAAGAGGTAGAGTTTGTTCTTATTTTAGAACTTTCCTTTTCTGAACTCATTTTCTTTCGAGAGAGAGCTGTTAGAAAGGAGAGAAAGTTTTGGAATTAAAAACTCCCTTGATAGATAATCAGCTAAGGGGTTTTGTTCTCCTTTTATAGGCACAACTTCAAAATCAAAGCAAGACAGTATGGCTTGCCATCTGACAAATTTGTTTTGAGACAAGATTTTTTACATCTTTTTCCAACACAAAATTTGAGGCTCTATAATTTTTTATTAATCAATTCTCCTTGGAATTTTTTTACACAAAGAACTATTGCAAGTAATTTCTTTTTTACTGTTAAGTAATTTTTTTGTCTGTCATTCCAAATTCCTGAATGGAATTGGATTATTGATTCGGTCTTATCTAGACATTGTTTTAGAATTCCTCCATATCTGATATCAGAGGCATCAGTTTCAACGATAAGATTTGCTTTTGAATTAATTAAACTGAGGCATGAGATTGATTTGACTAAAGACTTAATTTTCTGAACAGTTTGAGTGCGTTTATCTGACCACGATTTTGGATTTTTCTTTAACCTTTGGTATAGTGGTTTACAAATGGGCATGAGGTTTTGGATAAAATCAAATACATAATTTAAATAGCTTAAAAAACTTTGAAATTGGGTTTTTTTCTAGGATTTTGTCAGGAAAATTTGAAGCAAACTCAATTGATCTCTGAATTGGCTTAATTTTCCCTAGGTGGATTTCAAAACCCAAAAATCTTATTTTTGTTTCAAATAATTTGACTTTTGGTAGAGAGACTACCAAACCATTTCTTTTCATGTTATCTATGAAAATATTCATATGCTTAAAATGCTCTTCTATGTTTGGAGAAAAGATCAAAACTTCGTCAATATAAACAATAGTAAAATCTTGAAAATTATTAAAAATATCATTCATACTTTTTGAAATTCTGATGGGGCACTTTTTAGCCCCAAAGTCATTACATTCCATTCGTATTATCCGAACAGAACATTAAAAGCAGTTTTATATTATCTTTTTCGAAAATTTGAATTTGCCAAAATTTAGATTTCATATCAAATTTTGAAAATATTTTTGCATTTGCAATTCTTTTGAGTAAATCTTGTTAATTGGGAATTGGATATCTAATTCATTCCAAAACATTGTGTAAAGGTTTGTAGTTGATTACTAACCTTGGAACTCCACGATGCTTTTCGGCGGCGTTGTTGACATAAAAGGCTGCACATGACCAGACTTTTTAAAGGTCTTATTAGATGTTTATCTAATAGATCCTGAATTTCTTTCATGCAATGTGTTAGCAAGTTTGAATTCATTTGAATGGGTCTAGCCTTAGTTAGGATATCCGATTCTTTGAATTCTTTGGAATATGGAAGGTCAACTATGTGTTTTTTTTCTTTTCCAAAATGCATTTGGTAAATTGAAACAATTTTTTTTTCAATTTTTAATTGAATTTCTTTTATTCTATTTTGAATTGAAAATTCTTTCAAATTTCCTTCAATCCTTTTGTAATCAATTTCTTCTTTTAGAAAACTAATTTGTTTTTATTTTCTTTTTATTTACTCACTTTTTAAAATGTTAACTTCTAAAAGTTTATGAGGTAAAATTGAAGTGATAAATTCAAAAATCAATTCTTCACCAAATTTCTTTGTTATTAATCATTTTTCTGTTATCGTTAAAGGATACAATTGAGTAATAAAAGGTGTTCCAAATACCCTGATAGCTGACTTGGTCTTAGCAGAATATCTACCCTATTAAGATAAGAGTAAACAAAGCTAGATCTCACTCTCTAAGAGAGATCCCGATTCTAATCAAAGAATGAAAGAATAAGAAAGAGTAAACTAGGGAAAAAGATACCTTTCCTGGTTCTTGGCGAAGATCTTTAACTAAAAGAAAAGATGTTTTAAAACAATGTTCTTTATTACAAACATGTACTTTTGAAAGTTTACATTTGATATTTAATCTTTTTCCATTTGCTCCAGTAAGAACCTCTGTGATTTTTTCAAAATATTTTGTAGGAATTAAACCTTCTTGAATACAATTTTGATTAGCACCTGAGTCAAATTAGTGCTTTTAAGGTAATTTTGAAATCTTCTATTTTTAGTGTAATTAAACAATACCATTTTTGAAAACTTATTCTTGAAATTAAATTAATTTCACGATTTAAATTACTTAAAAAATCTTTTCCTAAATCCAAATCTCCTAAATTATCATTTTGTTTCATTTGAGATTTTTTTTAATTTCTAAAATTTCATACTTATGTTGAGAAATTTCTTTTTTTAAGCAATTGATTTCAAATTTTAAATCATCAATAGAAACTGGTGTTTCTTCTTTTGGAGTTTTTAAAAGTTCAGAAAGACATTTTTCAGGAATTGTTTTCCTTTTTGGAAATGGTTTTGAAGATGACTCATTTGTTAAAGAATTTCTAAGTGTTTCTAAAATATTTCTTTTTAATTCTTCATTTGAAACATGGTTTATAGTTTGAAATAATAAATCATCTTCGGAAGTTAAAACATTTATTTCATTTAAAACACATTTGCATGAGTCTTTGATACAATTGCATGCTCTTGGCCCCTCATCTAAAGAAGATTGGCTTGAAACTTCTGAATTAATTTTATCTGCAATTTTCTACAAATTAAAATCAGAAATATAGGATGAATTTGAAGAATATTTTTCTTCATTTATCTCATGGATACATCTTTGTGGACCCTTGTTGGCATAATGTCCTTCTTTTCTTCATTTGTAGCAAAAGAAAGATTTTCGTCTTTTTTTTTAGCTTCCTTTTGCTGTTTTTCAGTAGATTTCTTGTAATTTGAATATTTGTGATACCTCTTGGGGGTATAGGGTTTGCTATACCTTTGAGATTTTCTATAATAAGTGGGTTTCATATTATAGTTTTTTGGACAAATTTTTCTTGAAGAAGAACCTGGTTCTTTGACTTTCTCAAATCCACATTGAGAACAAAAGTATTCATTTCCTTCTTATGAAGATTTGAATGCTTTTGAACTTTAGTTTGAATCTTTATCTCGTTGTAGATGTCTAAACCACACTCTATAATTTTAGAGGTTAATTGAGCATAAGGAAGGTTCTCCCAAGGTATTTGCTCGAGGTAAGCTTTGTTAAGAGAATTTTAAACACGTTCTGCTATAAAGCTAGAAAATCTATCAACGAACATTTCTTTCCAGTGTCTAGCATTTGCAATCCTGGAAGATATAAATTCGTAATAAGAACGTATCCTTATACCATCTAAAGTTTTCCATAGAGGAGCACTTTAGATGTTTTATTATTTTCCTTTGATTTTCTACATCAGTGCCACTTCCTAGACCGAAGTACAGGTTAATTGCATAGAGGAGTTTCTACAGCGTTCTCTACTTCTTCTTCCACCTCTTGAGTTGTTAAAGTTCCTTCTTCAACTTTAATTGTCCTTCTAAAAGTCTTATGTCTTTTTATTGATTATTTTTGTTTAAACAACATTTTAAACATTACTATGTGGAAGCATGATAGTACGAGGTCTAAGGAGAAAGTATGAGGTAGAATAAATAAAATAATGTGGATACATGGTAATGAAATGTGTAATGAAGAGAAATGTGTAATGAAGAGAAATGAGAAGGCAGACTTATGATTATATGTGGTTTTTGTACGATTGATTTGTGGTGTTAGGTTGATTAAAGAAGTATTATGAAAATAATAATAAAAGATTTAAGCACTTACTTGAATCAAAAGAGAGGATTGGAACAACGAGGTAGATATGGAGAATTTTAGAACTTTTATTAAAAATATCTGTAACGCCCCAAGGTTTCGAGGTACGTTCTCAACATAGTTACCTTTCATTTTTGAGAATTTAATTTGTAGGGTGTTAAATTATTTATGTTTAGAAAGGAAAAGAAAAGAAAAAGAAGGATATAAATTATATAATAATATAATATAATATAATATGATATAAAATAATATAATATAAATTATATCATTATTATTATTAAATTTTTTAAAAAAACCCTAAGAACCCATCCCCTCCTCTTCGTGCAACACCCCCCTCTTCTGATTCTTCCTCAATCAATTGTTGTCGCCCCACCCCATCTCCTCACTTCTCCATTGAACGTCGCTGTCAGCCCCTCTTCTCTAACAACCACCCACCTGTAGCTGTCTATCGTATCTCTGCTCGTAAGCCTCAGTCCCATTCGCTTCTGCCTTCAGTCGAACGCTGTCAGCTACTCGCATGGTGTCGTCTGGTTTTGGAGCGTCCGCACAACTCCGGCGTCGTCGCGTCTCAAGTAATCGCCCGATCCCTTTCTTTTCTTCTTCTTCTTCATTCTGCTGATTCATAGCTAATGTCGTCCTTTCTTCATGCACCGCCACACTTGGTCAGTCGTGTTCGAAGCCCAAATTTGAGTCGCTGCCTATGCCTTGCTCTAAGTTATTGTGAGTTCTCTTGTCAATTTTGATGTGCATTTAAATGGGTTTTATTTATCTATTAACGTTTGGTTAAGGGTTATTAAGTTAATTAGTTTTGGAATTTGTTTAGAGTTTATTAAAGGGACCAATTGGAGATTTTTATAGCTGATTGTGGACCTTGCTGTTAAGGAGCGATTTGGTTTTAACTTAATTTGGTAAGCTGAATTGGAAATTTTAGTTGTTGATAGTTAATAATTTTATTAACTCCTTATTCTTTATATGTTTAGGACTAATTCATTGACAAAATTTACCTTTCAACTGAGGAAAAAGTAGCTAAATTTAAGGTAAGGGTTCCTACTACTGAACTCAAATATGAGATTTAAACTTAGTAAATAAGATGAATGTTTTAGAGGCTGCATTAGGTTGATGGTTATGTGTTCATATAAAAAGTAGTAATGATATACTCTTGACTGGTTTTGGACGTCATGATTGCTAAGTGTAGTTTCTTTTGTTTTTCATTGATGAGTTGTGTTGTTGACTGAACATAGATGATGAGGAATTGACTGTTGTTCTGGTTGGGTAGTGTTGTTGATGGAGTAGTGTTATCTGAATGTTCTGTGTGGTCTATGCATATTGTTGAGTTGTGTTGTGGATGGACTAAGTATTTGGGACCGTCATGAGTAGGTTGTATATTTACTGATGGACTATGTTGTAGACTGAATTTAGACGTTTTACATAGTATATATCACTTGTAGTTTCTGTTATTGTTTGGGTTGAGGCAATGTGATTGTCAGGTGTAATTACATAGTGATGATTTGTTTTGTTGACTAGATTCAGGTAGTGAGACTGTGTTGGGTGAATTGAATAAATGTATAGTGACATATAATACTATTAACTGAACCTAGACTGTCTGACTGATTATGCTTAGAGACTGGGCTGTTAGTTTGAGCTATATTGTGATGTGACTATCGTAGACTATTTAGAATGAACTGAAGGGTAACAATTAGCTTTATCTATGGGGTAGTATACCTTGCAGACACGGTGTCCTACGGGATCACCACATGTTGTGTATCCTTTGGGATCACTAGACTGATATGTACTTCCGACGGGATCACTAGATTGATATGTATATCCGGCGGGATCACTAAACTGATATTTGTATCCTTTAGAATCACTAGACTGATTGATGTGTGCGTCCTATGGGACCACTAGACTGTTATGTGCAGGGTACCCCTTAATAGGAAGCTAATTGTTATACCCAAACGAGACTGGTAGTGGATCTCTTACTGAGTATATCATATACTCACCCTTTTATGTTTAACTTTTTCAGGTAAGGATAGTGTACGAGGCAGACCGGCGAGAGGTAAGAAGGATTCATGAATGTCATATAAGGATGTCTACTTTAATGCTTTCGCTAGACATTTCTTTTGTTTTGTTTCATTTTGTTATCTTAAATTGTTTTGAGGATTGATGTGAATCAAATTTTAGGATAATTAATTGTTTTGTTTGATAGTTTTTTTCCTAGGTGATTATGTGAAGATTTGAATTTTGTTTTAAACAGCGCCCAAAAACAATTTTTCTATAGTTTGGATGTTATTCGAATTTAAACAGGATTTATGAAACTACTTTTCGTTTTGATGACGTGTCTTGGTAGTGAAGTAATGACCTTAGCTTAGTTTGAAAAGTTGGGTCGTTACAATATCACTGTACAAGTTATTTTTTCTCTCTTAAAGAAAACTCGAAAGATATGCTCAAAGATATTTCCCTCATTCTTCTAGGCTCCCTTTTATACACATGATGGGAGTTGGGAGTTTGTTTTATGCACTCTATTTTTATGACAATAGAAACTTTTATCACTCTATTTTACATGACAAGTAGAGACTTTATGACACATACAAACTTTATACATGACACGACAACCCATACTTCAAAAGTAAAATGACACACTTGTATTTTACAGGACTAGTTGACACGTATTTTGAACATTGGAAGTTGAAGGACATATTCTTGATATGACTTCAGCTTTGTCTTTTATTGATTTTGATCGACTGGTTTGTCTGAGTGTGGATATGATTAAAGAAATTGGCAAAATCATCTTCTTCTTCTTCTTGAGTATTGGAAGTGCATTCTTCTTGACTTGTTACAGATGAAGATGAAATTGTTCAGTTCTTCTTCATTTGTAGCTTGAGCCATGGTGGTCATTAACTTTGATTTTTGAGCTAAAAATTGCTGGCTCTTTTGCAGATTTGGCTTCATATTGTGAGGATATATTGAAAACCATTTTTCAACCACATTCTTTGCAGCAACTGTTGCATTAATTTCTCCCACCATTTAATTCGATATCTACGGAAGAGGTGAGAGATACCATTGGTCTCTGTGATAGAGTAGTTCCAACAAAAGATCCAAGCGATATGAAAATAGTTTGAAAAACGTAGGATTTGATCAAAGGAGTTTGGGAAAATATTGTTAGAGAAGAATTAGAAATTTTCTAAAATTGGATATGGCCGGATAGGCTCATTAAACCATAATGGAAAATTTTGAATATAAGTTTTATCAAACATAATGAACCAAGAATGATTAAAATTATTTTGTCAAAATACATTGTACCAGGCTTGCTGATAGTCAATAAATAAATAGGTTTGGGGGAGAAATTGGTGTGAAAATCTTTTTTCAGTGTAAATACTTTGATTCCATTTTGTTAGAGTCAGGACTTGTAAAATCTTGATTTTTTTAAAAAAAAATAGTGGGGTCTTTTTTATTTCTAGTGTGAGTGATATCAATGGAATCAGTTTTCACCAGAATATATTCATAAAACAAATGAGTTTTTTTAGGATGGTTTAGAATGATATGGGAATTTGATAGAAAGGTTTTTTGGACTGTTTTTTATATGGATTTTGCTAAGTATTCAGGTTCTAAGGTTGTGACGAAAGAAGTTTGAGTTTTATTATGATAAGACGAAGTATGATAGTGCATTGTTTTGGATGGGTTTATTTCAAAATTTTGAGAGTTTGGTTGCTTGGTAATAACTTGGGCATATGTAGAAGGAGGAATAGATGACTCCTTGGTTTTTATTGTTGGAGGATTGATTATTATGACAGAAGGCCTTGAAGGGATGGAAGATCCCAAGAGTTTCATTGAAGAAGGGTTGATAATTAGGGCAGAAGGCTCTGAATGGATAAAAGATCCCAAAAGTTGAAATTTGTTGGATAATGGTATTTGTTAGGACTTTTTTCCCTTTTGATCCTTCATTGAATGTGAGAATTTTGCTTGAGTAAATTGATATGCTTGTGAGTAAGAGGCTTTAGTTTGAGGAAGTGAAAATTGTTTCTTTTGTACTTGCTTTGTCTTTTCCTTCCTTTGTTCTTTCTTTGTTGTATTCATTTCTCTCTTTCTTTTTCACTCTTTTTCTCACTCTTGCCTTATAGGAACTCTCTAGTGAGATAATCAGCAAGGGAGTTAGTGCTTCCTTTTATAGCCTCTATTTTGAAATCAAAGCAAGAAAGTATTGCTTGCCATCTGGCAAAAATTTGTCGAGAAACTAAATTTTTAACACTTTTTGTAAAACATCTGTTGCAGCTTTGCAATCAACACTTATTAAAAAGCTTTTGTTTATTAAATCACTTTGAAATTTGTTTGTACATAAAAAAAATTGATAAAATTTGTTTTTTGAGGGTTGAATAATTTTTTTGACCTCCTAGTTAGATACCCTAGCCAGATACTCGAATGATATCTAACTAATTGCTCTTGACCATTGATGGATTGTTTGAGAATGCCACCATATCCTATGTCTGATGCATCTGTTTCTACAATGAGTGATGCTTATGCATTGACAGTAGATAGACTAGGAAGACTCTTGACAAGACTTTTAATGGTTATAATGATGCACGTATGCTCATGAGTTCATAGAGGATGAGTTTTCCTAAGTCGTTGATATAACGACTCACAAGTTTGTTTTAAGTTTGGGATAAAATCTGAAATATAATTTAAACATCCTAAAAATCTCTATAGTTGACTTTTATTGATGATTTCATTCGGAAATTTGTTAGCAAACTCGATTGATCTTTGAATTAGTTTTATTTTTCCTTGGAAGATGTCATAACCTAAAAATCTAATTTTTTTTGCTGGAATAATTTTATTTTGGGTAGAGAAAAGAGTAAGCCATTTTGTTTAATTAGTTTAAGAAAAATTCTTAAATGTTTCAAAAGTTGTTCTATAGATTGAGAAAATATCAAAACATCATCAATGTAAACAATTGTAAATTCTTGATATGGATTAAAAATATCATTCATTATATTTTGAAATTCACAATGAGCATTCTTTCACCCAAACGGCATTACATTCCATTTATATTGTCCAAATGGAACATTAAATGTTGTTTTATACTTGTCTTTTTCATTAACTTGGATTTGCCAAAAATTTAGATTTCATATCGAATTTTGAAAAGACTAGGGCATTTTGTATTTGGTTTATTAGGTCTTTTTTATTTGGTATAGGATACTGAATCAATTCTAATACGGAATTTAAAGGTTTATAGTTAATTAAAAGGCAAGGTACTCCTCTTTCAATTTCTGCTTGATTATTAACATAGAAAGTGACTCAACTCCAAGGTCATTTACTTGGTCGTATAAGTCCTTTTTCTAAAAGTTCTTGAATTTCTTTATGACAATGTTTTAATAAAGATTTTAACATCAAGTATTAAGGAACGAAGTACATTTGGGTCGCTTAAAGAATCGGTAAAATTTGGATAACAATTAAAGTAAATCGATCCTTTTTCAAGATTTGATTCAACTATAAAGAATACAGAATTTGAAAAATTCCTATATGTCTTTTATCACGTAATATTAAAAGAATAGGAGTATCTAGCCCAAGAGGTTTTATAGCAACTTGGACTAAACCTATATGAAGAAACTTATATTTTTCTTGATGTTGAAGAATTGATTGTCTAGAAAATAAAGAAAGGGTTTTAGAAAGTTTGTTGATCGAAACTAAATGTTCTATAGTTTTGATTCAATAGTCTTGAACAAAATCAGATTTTCCTGTTTGATATATAGTTTTGACATCTATTTTTGGTATAGTCCAATTATGGAGGCTTCTTTCTATATTTGCTATTTGAAGTTCCTGACTATTGACTATAGAAAACTCATAATTAAGAGAATAATCTTATGTTGTTTTTGTAGTTTTGGTTATATGAGTTTTAAAGAGTATTTTTTCAACTAATTTAGACAGTAAAGATTTAAGAGTTTTTATCCTAATAAAATTATAATTCTCTATGGTGAAAATAAACAAGATGCTAAAATTCTATAACACTAGAACATAGAGCTTACCAACGGTCTTACGTTTCTACTGCCGAGAACACAAGGTTTTACCAAAGTACTATTCAGTAGAAAGCTTTTAGCACAACTTGATTATTATCACAAAAGATACTTAGGACAATATTAAGACATAACTATTCAATAATTAATGGTAAATGAGATATTTATATACTCTCTAATGATGAATGGCTCTGATACCATTACTATGTGGAAGCATGATAGTACGAGGTGTAAGGAGAAAGTATGAGGTAGTAACAAATAAAATAATGTGGATACGTGGTAATGAAGAGAAATGAGGAGGCAGACTTATGATTATATGTGGCTTTTGCAAGATTGATTTGTGGTGTTAGGTTGATTAAAGAAGTATTATGAAAATAATAATAAAAGATTTAGGCACTTACTTGAATCAAAATAGAGGATTGGAAGGATAGAAGTTCAAATTTTATTTGAAAATTTTCTTTTTTAATATTAGAAATTTCGTCCTTGATAATATTTATTTCTCTTTTAAGATTTGGAATAGTTATTGGTTTTGTTTTGCATTCAAATCGAGAAAATGCATCTTTAAGGTTATAATGTTGAATACTTTGTTTTTTGGACTCTTGAATAATAAGGTCCTTTAATTTCTCGTAAGTATTCCTTTTTGGTTTTTAGGTTTTCAATTTGACTAATGGTTTCAAAAAGAATCTCTGGATCTCTTCAAATGATATTTATATTGCATGTACAAGTTTCTATTTGATTATCACTAGAGAATGATGATTTCTCAGAATCGGTATTATCGGAACAACAGATTCACTTCCACAGGTGTTAACGAAGATGACGCTCTATGTGTCGCTAGATTGCACTGCTCCTTCAATTTCTTTAGCTTCATTCACTAACGCACTTGTGCTTCCCGGCGTCAGAACATATTTCGGAGGACACAATTTCTCACCTGTAAGATGGCCTTCAAGTTTGTAGCATTTGAGTATTAGAAGAACAGGAATCTTCCACAAGAGATAATTGATTTGATCCAACTTGATCATGGTTAGTTGGTTGAGGACTTGATTCAACAGTGGATTGGAGAAGCCAGAAGAGGAGGCGTTAACCATAGGAGGCTCTGATACCAAATTGCGTTTTAGAAAGATTTTGGGTTTCTGAATTTTTGTCCTCTGTGTATTTTTCCTTGAGTAAAAGAAATGGCCATTAATAGCTATGTACAATTGTTTTCCTAGAATTTGGGAATAAAGAAAAATAAAAAATGAAGAGATAATTTACGTAAAGAATAGAGATAGGATACATGACATTATTTGATAGGTTGAGGGAGGATTGCACTGTAACAAACTTTTTCATTTAAGCTTTTCTAAGAGCCAATTGGAATTTCTTGAAGGCTTGATGACTTGTATCCACTGTGGCAGCCAAACAATATTAATTCTTCTTTCTAACAACCACCAAAGTTTTTCAAATTTTGTGATCTATATTCAGATTTAATCTTAAAGTTTCTTTTCCACTTTCATGGTGTCTACATCGCTAGGTAAACTCCTAAAAGAATTTTCTAAAAAACAAAATCACCTTGACCAAGAAGCACATTTGGAGGTGGAATCAATATATCCAAGTCTTTGAAGAACAATAACTAATCGTCAAAGTGTTTTAACAATTTATATTTGAAAAATATTATTTAATATGTAACCATATTTCCAATAAATATGAGAATTTCTTTATATATATATATATATATATATATATATATATATATATATATATATATATATATATATACATCCTAACTAAACAACGCTATAAATCTTAGTAAGGGTACATATATACTCTACGTATATTGAAAAAGAGAATGAACAGTGTGATTGTTATTATTCTTATTGTTTTTTTATTATTATTCTTCGTTATATTTTCAATTGCAACTTTAAAAGCTACTATCTAGTCAAATGTCAATCAACAAACTATTGAAACGAAGATGCAAGTGGAACATAAATCTCAACGACTCGATAATCGTGATACTATGAACTTTCGATCCATCTACCAAAAAAAATATTGTAAAGAAAAAACGTATCGGTTAATTCAATTATTGTCTTTTCGTTGTAGAACATACACAACTTTTTAAGTATATTGCTAAAATATACTATACATAAAAATATTTAACATAAAAGCAACATGAAACAAGTAAATTATAGTCTAAAAATTGATTTAATTTGACTTTAAAATAATAAAAAAGAATACAATAAAAATATATATTTTTGAAAACTAACTAAAAATAACTAAGAACAAACAAAAAGACAACAAGGGTTTAATTCGAAATTAAAATTATAACAAACAAATACAGAAAACAAGAGTTTAATTTGAAATTAAAATTATAACATATAAATAAGATTAATTGATCCTGCTAATGGTCGATTAAATAAAACATACAACTAACGAATATATTAAACATTTATTAAAATACATATTTTGGAAATCTAACTTAAAAGTATATTAAAGATTTTTTAAAAAGATATTTTCGAAATCTAACTAAATAAATATATTAAAGATTTATGAAAGATAGATACTTTCAAAATTTAACGAAACCAAAATAAAAATAGATATGATATCTAATATTGATTTCAAAATTTAAAAAATGGAGGAAATATCAGCTGGAATCTAGAACTAGAGGCAAAATGAAAATATTAAAAAAGTCAGACATCTGCATGGCACACACTTTTGCCAAAAAAAACTTATTCACTATTACCCCCGTTTTTACCACCAAAATTTCAACTGTTACCCCCGTTTATACCATTCCTATAAATATCACTTAAAACAACGAGGTTTTTTTAAAAAATATAACAAACAGGTAAAATATTTACACTATATAAAATAATTCTAAAAACGGAAAAAGCTGCTCACAAGCCCACAATGGAAAATACAAAAATGCCCCAGTCAACATGCGATTAATCAGCCACACGCGTGCAAGTAATCTTCTTCTAAATGATCGAGTACTACAATCTAAATGAATGGTCTACGATCGTTTAGGTCATGATACATGATCATGTAGTTCTTGGAAAAAATGCTTCAATTTTAAACGATCATGATTGTACAGTCCTTTTTAAACAATGAGAAAAAGGCTTCAAATCTAGACGATCGTGTTGACTATGGCAAGCAATTGTTTAGATCATATCCACACGATCATATAGTTCTTTATAAACGATGGGAAAAGGGTTTCAAATCTAAGCGATTATGTTGACCATGTTAAACGATCGTGTTGGCCATAGTAAGTGATCATTTATATCATGTCAACATGATCGTTTAGATATTTTTAAACGATAAAAAAATATTTAAAATTTAAACAATCGTGTTTACCATTGTAAACGATCATCAGATCATGTCACAATGATATTTAAATGACTTGTTAGTGGGGTGCCACATCTTGAAACCCTTGACCCCTTCTGTGAAGCCAACGAACATCCATTTAGTAGCTCTTGCATTTAGTTTTCCTTAGTTTTGATGAACATTACCCTACATATCTAAACACCTCGAAATCATTTAGATGTGGAGGGTGTTTGGACCATTTCTCCTCAGATGTTAAGAACCCTAAATAGGTACGAGGGCTTCTATTTAATGTCTACATAGCATAGGCAAAACTTTAGTCCAAAATTTTTCTTCTAAGATAGCATTAGACAATAGGCATCGTAGATATCGTATTTTGTTCTTTATTTTTTATTTTTTATATATATTTATTTTGAAAAGGGTAGGTTGAAATCAATTGGGAGGGTTGGAAAAAAACAAGGAAACTTTTCTCCCAAATTGTTCTTCAAAGGGGTTCTTTTTTTTTTTTTTATGAATTTCCTTTCTTTCCTTTTTTAATTGAATGTTGATTGTGATTTATTCCAATGAATTTGGTGATTACTATGTATTTGTCAAATTTGTTTTGATTGAATTTCATTGAATTGATTGATTTTAATTTGGCAATTAAGTTTACTTAGGTTTAGCCATGGTTTACTGTGATTTAGAGTCATTGTGCTTCAAATTTATTAGATTTAGATATATTTAAGTAGGTCTATGCTTCAAATTTATTAGATTTAGGTTACTATTACTTCTAATTTATTAGATTTAGGGTTTACAATTTTAAATTTATTAGATTTAGGGAATTTATTAGATTTAGGGTTAAATTAATTAAATTTAGGGTTTAATTTGGCTTTTGTTAAATTTGTATTTATTGTTTATTTAATTCTATTATGTGTTTAATATTAATTGATTAGATTTGAAAATTTGTTAGGATATTTATTTCACAACCTGTTTATTTCACTCACTATTTATTTCACACTGTTTTATTTTATTTCACAATGTATTATTTCACATGTATTATTTCATTATTTCACAACCCATGTTATTTCATTATTTCACAAACTGTATTATTTCATTATTTCATTATTTCACACCCTGTCTTTCTCATATTTCACATATTTGTGTGGCTATTATTATTATTATTTATTGTCCAATTTTCATAATCTCAAAATGTATGAAATTTTTTTTTTTGCCAATTCTATATAAATATAAAAATTTGGAACCGGAAAGAAGTAACGTTTATTTATAGTTTTTATGATTTAAATTTCATAAATACATGAAATTTCTTATTTTGAAAATTATTTAATAAACTGTGTTTAAAAAACATATAACAACTCTATATTTTAAAATGGGACTAAGTATTGTGTTCGGTTATTTAATCCTAATAAATAATAGGTTGGGAGTTGCCACCAACCATATTAAGGTGTAACTAGTCACCAAAAAATATTGGTCTACGTACATTCAGATTTAGGTTTGGAAGTGAGTTGTGTGTAGAAGAGTTGTTAGCACCTTACAACACCCATCAAAATGGTTACCAAATTTTATCTTTTAAACTAAATTATAAAGGTTCACACAACAAAGTTTTTTATTTGGTCTTTTTAAATGTCTCATGGTTCTCAATTCACATCTAACAAAAAAGCGCTAAGCATGAATTGATAATTATGGGTGACATAAGAATCATTAGAAAAATGAGATGTATTTTGGTTTCAAAGGATGATTTTTTATTCAAATTATTATTTTATTCACGGTCCCATTTTAAAATATAAAATTGTTGATATATTTTATTTTAAAATAATTTATTAACTAATTTTTCAAAATGAGAAATTTCATATATTTATGAAATTTAAATCATAAAATCCACAAATAAATGTTACTTATTTCCCGTCTCAAATTTTTATATTCATATGGCAAAAAAACAAATGAATTTTTTCATATAATAATAATAATAGCAGCAAAACAATGTGAAATATGAGATACAGATTGGGAAATAATACAAACTATTCTATCATTCACACAAGTCTAATCAATTAATATCAAACAGGACAACAAACTTAATAAATAGTAAACAAAAATTTAACAACAACCAAATTAAATCCTTAATCTAATAAATTTAAAACCACAGTAAATTATCAGGAGCCACGGTAAATTCAACTGGCCTAAATCTAATAAATTAAAAGTACCGTAAACTGGCTTGACCTAAATCTAATAAATTTGAAACCACCATAAACTCAATTGGCCTAAATCTAACAAAATTTAAAATTTAAACTCCCTAAATCTACTAAATTTGAAGCGTAAACTCAATTGGCCTAAATATAACAAATTTGCTAAATTAAGCCCGTAACTAAAATCAATTCAATGAAATTCAAACAAAACAGTTTTGACAAGTACATGGAATTTGGTAAGATGAAATTTTTCTTGAGGTAAGTCGTTATCAAAATGATGGGTTGTTATGGATGTAAGTATGCACAACAAGGATTTATTGCTAGTTTAAAATAAAAGAATATAAGAATAGAGAATGACTAGATGAAATATGAGGGTTAGGGATTACCTCAATTACCTTTAAAGTTATCTTTTTAACCCTTCTTACCTTTGTGGAAATTGAGAGTAGTATGGGGAAGAAGGGTGTCGAACCCTAGAGAGCACTTATGATTCAAAACTTCAAAATTTACAAACAAGGTCGATTAGTAGCTTCAGGATCTAAAAGAAAATTAGAAACACAAAAATGGGAGGGTTTGTGGAAGTAATTTTTGAACTATAGTGATGATTAGTGACAACAAGTAATTCAAGTAAAGCTTTTCTTTCAAGTTTAGTAGAGGGACTTTTTATTGGGCAATTACCATGTTTCTTATCATTGAAAAAGAAAGAAGATCAATTAATCTTTTCTTGAATATGCAAGAATGGAATCTTTACAAAAAGAAAGTAACCAAATCTCTATTAGAACATGATCAATCTCAGCAACCAAAGCATGTTTAAATTGAGGCAAGATTCATCCTATTCAAGATTTGCTAAGGAAGGGATAGCCACTACCCTTAGCAAAATTAATGCCCACTTCAAACTTATTATGCAAGAATCAATTAGTATAAAATTAAAGACAATCTGAAACGATTAATTCGTCGTAACAAACCATTGCAAATCAAAATTTAAGTTCAGCACTTTAAGAGTTTGTAAAGAAATTTTCAATGAAAAATTAATGGGAAAAACTTATTTATTTTATTGAAATTTCAAAAGAAATTGCAAAAGGAAACAAGCAATCAAATAAAAAATTGAAAAAATATAGAAAAGAATTTAATTCTCAAAGAAAACATGGTAATTTAACCCGAGAAAAAGTCTCAAAAGATTACCTTAGCCCATGAAGATTGATGAAATTCTTGAAGAGTTGTTGAGGCAAGAATCCAGTTCTTTGACAAAAGTAATATTTTATCGATAAAGTTTCAAGAATTTTGCTACAAGAATTGAATGAGAAAGACAAATTTTTTTTTACATTCTAATTTCTCCCTTTTCTCCTTAAAAAAATATGAGGGATTTTATAGAAAAGAAAATGGAAGAAAAAAATGGAACTAGGTTAAAAACTGCCATTTTGCAGTTAATTTTGGGGAAAATGATAAACTGGGTCACGAATGGGCTTGGGTTGGCCCAATTGAAGAGAAAAATAAAAAAAGAAAACGCGGCTGCTGAGATTCAAACTCACGACAAGGGAGAGGCGCGCGGACGAGGGCTCGACACGTGGCAGACTAGGCACGGGTCGCGAACCGGTTCGTGGATCGGGTTGCCGAATTGGGTTGTGCGAAAAAATGAAAGGAAAAATAGGGGTGCATCTGTGGTTCGAACACACGACTTTGAGGTGGACGCATGGCGTGATCTAGTGATGCCACGTGGTGCGATCTGGTTCATCCGATCTTTTCCAAATTCTCGGTTTTGCCCTTGAACTTGTTTTTTATCGTTCTTCTTCGTTATAACTCCGATTTAAGTGATTTAAGTGGTGTTGGACTCGTATCGAGGTGAAGTTTCATATTCTGCATAAAAATGATATTTTAATGAGTAAATGGATAAAGGTTAGGAAAAATTAGTCTAATAATGTTAGGTCTAAAATAGCCCTAATAGAAGTAATCACCGTGAACATTCAATTGGGAAAATTCAATTAGGAAAGGAAAAATACTTTTGAAGACCAATTTGGAGAAAAGTTTCCTTCTTTTCTTCAACCCTCCCAATTGATCTCAACATACCTTTTCTAAAAAAGATTTCAATGTATTCCAAAATCTAACGTATTCCCTTCCAAGAAAATCTCCTTTTACAAAAGAAAATCTATCATAAATTCTTCATAAAAAATTTCTTTGCTTTTATAGGGCTATGAGTCGATAGTTTTTTCAAAAAAAAAATCTCTTTTGTTTTTATAGGGCAATGAGTTGGTAGTTTTTTTTTAGAGTAAGGAGAACGCAAAGGATTGTTCTGATAGCGTACTAGAGAGTGGTGAAGAGGGAAAGGGGAAAAACATCGTGGAGGATAAAATTAGGAGAGATATGGAGGGAGTGGTTGAGGAAAAATAGCAAGGGAAAAATGAGATTTGTATATTTTTTGTTTTCTCATTTTTTTAAAAGAAAAGTTAAATCAAATACAACTTTCTTTTATAAATAAATAAAATAAAAATAAAGTAAATAAAAAAAAATAAAAAAGTCAATAAAATAAATAAATATACAAAATAAAAAATAAAGGACAAAAAACGGTATCTACAACACTGTTACTTAAATTGAAGATGAAGGAGAAGAAGAAGATGAACATAGAATATATGTGGTTCGGCCAAAAATGCCTACATCTACGGGAAGGATCGCTTTTCTTGATGAATCTTTAGATGAGTACAAAATTGTTTTGATTCTTTTCCTTTTGTCATTTGTATCAGATGAAAAAGAAGAAGTGTTATGTTATTTTTGATATACACCTTATATAGAGGTGTTTACATGGAAAGATAAAATAACAGAAAAAATAACTTCTTACATTAGAATTCATAATTGTTGGAATTGTGTATCATGTAAGCTAGAATCAACTTTAAATAGCTAGTTCAAACTCATATTGATATAGGTTGACAAACTATGTTTATTACAACACTTGGAATAAGAGTATTTGGCATTTTTCTGCCTTCAACCTCAAACATCTATTCTAGCATGTCCATAATGTTTAGTTAGTACATAGTTTAAAGTATACAATATTTGGTAATTTTTTTTGTGAGTTATATTTACTAAACTTATAATTGAATATTTGGTATTTGTTAAGAGATAACAACAAATTTCTTTGTAATGCATGAATATGCAAATATACGATCTTTTTTACAAAGTTTAAACCAACATTCGTTGGATCTCTTAGGCACATTGATGTCATAAAATTGTGAATATGATACTATATCTTGATGACCAAAATTTTTCCTTTTTGTGTCCCAAGTATGTCTTTTATAACAACATTCATACTTGACATATACTATATGTTTGGGAAATCTTAATTCTATTGGTTATTATAAAGTTTGGTAAGTTAAACAACCGTGATTATGATTCAATGACACTATTTAGGAAATTGTTCTTATTGTTGGTTTTGTAACAAATACACCTTAATGTTAAGTTTTTTGGACTCGAAAAGTATATGATATATGATCAAATAAATATTAATATTTGAATATGTGATCATGATATAGAATGAATAGTTTCTCACATTATTTAAAAGCATAAATTACAATGTAATTGTGTCAACAACATATGCTATACATTCTGTTAAATATCGTGGAACTAATCTGAAAAGAATAATATTTGTCAAATAGTATGTACAAATACACTATAACTTTATAAAACAATCAACCGAATCAAACCTGGCCAATTTAACCAATAAATCGATTTTGTTAAATCAAGGAAAAAATAACAGATTTTGATTTGATAACAATAAAGAATGCAAAGAATTCATTAAAAAAACCCTAATACAATTTAATGAACGAACAGACAATGAAAAATAATATAAGCTACTAATTACTATAGGACTCAACGTCGTAAAAGGTTCTTTGCAAGACCTACAATTATGACTCATCCCACCACGCCTACTACAACGGACTATAGCTTTCTTTTCCAAATAAGAAGTAATTCCTTTTTTCTTAGGCCTCCCAGCAGAACACGTTTGACTTTAGAAGGAAGAATTGGATCAATACCAACTTGGTGCATATTTGTAAATTGTTCTGCATTGTCAATAGGACGCATTTCCTTTCTATATAATAGAGTCAAATTTGAAACATGGAAGAATTGATGAGTGTAAATATTAATATGAAGCTTTCTTGAGGACAATGCAATGCATGCATAGGAGCATGGGATCAAATCAAGGTCTCATCGTCGACAAAAACAAGTACAGTGTAGGATGTTGACAAGAAATTGTTTTATCTCATGATGCACTTCAAACTCATGCTAATTTATAGGATAAATATGCAACAAATAATTACAAATATATTCAATTTGCTCAAATAAATTGCCCGCGGTACATGAAAGAACGTTTTGAAAAAATAACTAAATGTTTTTACATTTTGGAAAACAAAATCTATATACTTTCTTTTTATAATATGGAAAAAAATCAAATTTATACTTTCTTTATACTTTTCAAACAAATATTTTCAGGTAGGTTAATGAAATATATTTATTTATTAATCATAAAATATTTTTTGGGCTCAAAGAAATATTTTGGATTAAATTAAATTTATTAATTTTTTTTGTTAATAAATAAATAAATTTTGAAATTATCAAAACATATTAAAAGTAATAAAATCTTTTCCTATATCAAACTAAATCGTTGTTAGGAAAAAACAATCAAAACTAACAAAATTGCAACTCTAAATTTCAAATTCGCACATTTCTCTAAGTTTGTTATAAAGAGATTTGATTCAATTTTTTAATTTTTTTGAAGATTAATTAATGTTCTCGTTTCTGACAATCTCGTATCAATGTATAGGAATCAAATATGGGAAAAGTTATATATCAAATTATATGAAGGTCAATAATTGTATATTGAAAATAATAAACATGTGTTGTGCATATGATTTATCATAAAACTAAGGATTGTTTGGGGTGGGTGTTACGGGGGATTGGAGCGGGTTATGATAATCCACTCCTTGTTAGGGACATTTGTTATGGAAATCCTAGTTTTAGTTTTACTGTTTCAAACTAGGATTTCCATAACATCTCATTTACCCATAATCCCCTAAACAAACTTCTACACATAATCTCCAGTGACACCACATTTTCTCATACAACCACCTTCCCATAATCCCTCAACTTCCTTCTCATGAAAATTAAAAAATTGAAAAAATCTTTTAACTCATCACTTATTATTTATTTTTTCTTTTTTTAGTTAAATTAAACTATAATAAGGGAGTTTTTTTTTTTTTTTTTTTTTTTTGCAAAAGGAATAAAATATATTTTTCTTTTAGTTGAACTTCAACAATTGTGGGATATGAAAGAAACCGTTCAATAAATTTCAATATTGAATTATGTTTAATTAAGTATGTTTTTTTTTCATTAAATTATTCAATTGAGTTTAAACCTAAAATCAACATATCAATCTTTGAGTTCCTATCAACCTTATCCAAATATTTTAATTTTAGCTAATAAAGACCTTGCTAACTAAATTGTAGAAAATTATCTTAGATTTTATTGTTTTTTATAAAAGTTAGTACTTAATGTATTTTGTTTAAAAATTATTTTTTAAGTTACATTAATACTAATTAAACTTTTTTAAAGGTTAAAAATATTTAATGCTAGAACAGAAGCAATTTGTAACACCCCAAATTTAAGATAATTTATTTGTAATTATCTTAAGTTTAATTTTTGAATTTTTTGGTGTTACTTAATTTTTGAAATATTTGATTGGTAGAAATTGGAACTTATTAGATATTTTGGAAAAATATCTAATTGTTTGTATTTATGGAAATTTGATTAATTTTACATTTAATTGTATAATTAATTGATTGTGAAGTTAAAATAATTATATTATAAGGATATAATGTACTTATTTAAGGTTATTATATTTTTTAGAAGATAAAGTAATGTGATTGGAGACAGGGAGAATATTTGATTTAAAAGAGGGATTTGATAGGTTTTAAATGAAGTGAGAGAAGATATGGTTGGTTATTTGGGAAAAAAGGAAAATAAAAAAGATAAGTTAAAAATAATAATAATAATAATAATAATATTTTATTTTGTTTAAATTTGGTATGGGAAGTTGTGTCATCTCCTTCATTGAGGAAAAAAAAAAAGAAAATCCTAATCTCACAAACCTTAGCCTCTCAAGGACCCGTCGCTGCCGCCTCCATCGCATTGCCTCCCTTGCTAGCCGTCAAGCCGATCTTCGTCTCTATAAGTCACCGTTGCCTGTTCGCGTCGGCCGTCTCCTTGTCTTCGAAAGTCGATTGTCCTAAGCGCCTCTATCTTCATCTTCGTCAGCGTCTCCGTCGCAAGTCTTCAGTCGTTCATTTTTCATCACGATTCGTCACGTAGCCGAGCTGTCTCCGTCAGTCATCGCGTGCACTATCATTAGAGTCCCATTTGGCCCACGCCAAAGATTGTCGCGAACCTGAGCCATCTTCATTGATGTCGATAGCCGTTGTCTGCCCATATATCCATCCACCGCGAGTCACACACACGAAGCCTAAACGTCTCCAGCCGTCGAGCCACACATGCGCAAGCCCCACCCGCGCGAGCCATACTTGAGCCGCATGAACACCTTAGCCGAGCCGCCTCCAATCTTGAGCCACGCGCACACCTTAGCCAAGCCGACCAGCTGGGTTCCCTCTCTCAACCGAGCCGCTAGCCAATTTTTCCCTCTAGTCAAGCTGTTTGAGCTGCCAAGCTTGTTTTTAACCCTATTTGACCCTTTTTTTGTAAGTCTTGGTAAGTTTGATTAGGTTTTGGGCATATCCAACAAATATTAATTTTGGACTCTACTTAAATAATTTTTGGATTTATTTAGTTAGACTTTATCTGGAAGTTTGAACTGTGGATTTTTTCAACCAAGGATAAGTCGATTTCGCCTCGACTTTGGGTAAGTTAAAGTAACGGTTAGGATAATTTTGGTTTTAACTAATTTCCAGGTAGGAGATTCTCCTAGTAGACCTTCGTATTGAAGTGAGAGCTTGCATGAAATTCTTTCTATTATGCTTTGATATAGCTGGTATGCATAATATGATCATGCATATGGTAATTGGTAGTCAGGATAATTCCATGATTATGATGATAGATAGGTTCGATTGAGATATTTATGATGATAATATTTGAATAGGAATGCTATGATTGATACTTATGTCATGTTTATGATGATGTGATGATATGTTCATGCTATGGATAGGGTGTATTGTTATCTTTATCTATTAGAGTCGTACCCATATGAGTGTCCCTCGAGATCACCACATTTTTATGATTGTGTAGTTCGATGGGATTACCAGTCCAGTATGACATAGACATGATTATGAGTGATTCGACGGGGGTTACTCACAGCCCGATTGTCTTAGTGTTTCCTTCGGGTACACTAAAGACCAGTTTGTCCTAGGTGTTCCTTTGGGTTCACCGAATACTAGATATGTTCCCTTGGGATCACAGATTGCACGTGTTTGGGAACGTGCCAGTTTAGAGATACCACTTTATAGGACTCTCATAAGAAGTTAACAGGTACCTAGCGGGACTAGTAGTAGGTCCCTTACTGAGTATATTTTTATACTCATTCTTTCTTGTTTAATCTTTCAGGCAGAGGTAGAAGTAAGGGCAGAGGGAAGCTGGTAAATGATAAGAAGTCACTGTGCCGAGCCATAGGAAACACTTTTGCTTCTGCCTTATGTTATTTGTTCAGATTTCAGTATTTATGAGTTTGTTTTTATTAACTTTCTCCTTTTAAAACTAAATAGGGCTCGAGTTAGGATTTTATTTAAATTTATTTCTACATACATTTGTTTATGATTTTTATGAGTAATTTGAGGTTTTGTTTTATTTTCTATTATTAATTTAAGAAATTTTATTTATCTTTTAACTAGTAATGACCTCGACTTAGTATAAGGAGTTAGGTCATTACACAATTAGACCTAGACATTTTTTAGTCATTTTGAGGAAAATATTTTAGCTATAAATTAAAGAAGATGACCAACGAAATGCGTATTTGAAATGTTTTTTGCATTGCTTTATTACCAAACTTACAAATAGTAGTAATGTATGCTTAAACTAGTATGTCGATGTAAGCATTATGTCGACATAGGTCGAAATTTAATGGAGTAAGAATCTTATGTAAGCAATTTTAATAATAGAGGTTTGTGTTTACATGTTTTCCATTACATGTACGACAAAAAAATAGTGAAAAGTAACGATAATTTATGGAATGAACGTCGTATTTAAGAAAATTAAGGAAAATGATTTTAAGAATAATATTACATCTAATGACAAATATATATGCATGAAAAAACATATTAGCACAAACACAAGATCACTGATCAAATTATTGATACGAACGTTCAATTTATAAAGCTTTTTTAATTCGATGTGCAATATATACACATGAAAAAAAAAACATGAAACATCATGATGGATGCTAATTTTGTTGAACGAATATCATAAGTAGGATTATTTAATAAAATAAATTTATAAATTTGGGAAACTTACATAAATGTAACAAAACTGTAAACTATTTACGGCCCATGTAACAAAGCCCAAAAAGTTAGCCATTTTTTAAATATTCCAGATTTGCATTCTATCTTTCTTCCTCGCGATTCGTCTTCCTTTTGTTATTTCGTCTTCCCCATGTTCTCTTGCGATTTCGTCTTTCTCTTTTCTACGATTTCTTTCCACCATCTTTCTTATTTTTCAATTCTTTATTTATGTCGTTTAATTTTTCCATCATTTTTCTTCTTTTCCTCTTCATTTTTTTTTGCTTCGATTTCTTTCCATCGTCTTTCTTCTTTTTTTTTTTACTCGTTTACATTTGGTAACCAAATGTAAACGACTGTGTATAACAAAATAGCAAAAATTGTATAAAGAATATTGAAAAAAATCATTTAGATTTGAGTAGCCAAATGTAAACGATCGTGTAAAAAAAAGATTGTATATAAAGAATCTTGAAAAAAAATTATTTAGATTGTAGTAGCCAAATATAAACGATCGTTTAAAAAAGTAAATGATCTTGTAAAAAAATAAAAGATCGTTTAAAAAAAATCTTGAAAAAAATTCATTTGGATTGGAGTAGTCAAATGTAAACGATCGTGTAAATAAATCTAAACGATCGTGTAAAGAAATCTAGACGATCGTGTATCAAAAGAATTAAAAAATCATGTACCAAATTCTTTTAAAAAAATCATTTAGATTTGGATCCCCAAATATAAACGACCGTGTAACAAAGTTAAACGATGGAATTGAAAAGATAAATTGTATCCATATCTAAACGATCGAGTATCAAACAATAACTAAATCTAAACGATCGCAAATATATTACGCGCGCGTTATTGACGGCGTGGTTGACGGGACATTTTTGGTATTTTTATACGGTGAGCCTCTGAACTTTTTTCTGTTTTTGGAATTGTTCTATAGAGTGTAAATATTTTGCCGCTTTTTTATATTTTTGAAAAGACCCTTATAAATTTTGTGTATTGGATCTATATTGGATGAGCCCGTCCTCCGAATTGACGGCTTTCCTGAATGAACTTTTTGTTCTTGGATTGATTTATTTAATTTCATTGTTCTAAGAAGTGCTAAATTCTAACATAGAGTGAGTCTTACACCAATAATGAATTGACAAGCTGATTTTCTAGTTAAACTTTGATTGAAATATCAAGTGAAATAAAATAAAAAATATATTATAACACTATTATTATAATCCTTCTTCCAAATGCATACTATCAAATTATCATAACACTAACCCTACCATAAATCAACTCTTCTCTCGATCCCCTCTTAATTATGCACGATTTTTGCCATAATTAAGGTGCCTAAAAAATTTGCCATTTATTCCAATTTCCCTAACGGGCAAGAACCCAAATAATATAGGCCCAGTAATGATTGACGGATCTGGCCAAGCCCATTACCTTCACTCATCGTCGTCGTTGCCCAGCAGAGGTCCAAAGCAGCACCGATCATGGTGTCTGATGTGTTACTTACGACAGCTACGTCTAACCAACCAACCATCTTCAATTTCAATCCAATGCCTTGATTTTTCTTCTTCACCACCACCACCACCACCAGCGGCAAATGGGTTCCGTCTATCGTGATCGGACGTCGGAATTTCGTTCACTATTGGAGACGCTGAAGAAGATTGGCGGAGCCACATCCGCCATCAATCAAACTCAAAATGAACCATCGGCGTCTATACCCTCCGGATCACCGGCCTTTGCACGATCAGAATTCAGCAAAAAGGCCTCCCGTATCGGATTAGGAATCCAAGATACCTCTCAGAAGATCGTGAGGCTCGCTCAGTGTATGCATTTTTCGTTACCCTTCTCAAAGCTATTATTCTATTTTACTCCCTTTAGCTGCGTGTATTAATTGGTTCAAGTATGGATGCTTTTTCGGGTTGAATTTTGTGTGATTTAGCAATTGGGTTTTTGTGAAATTGTTTCAATACTTGATGATCCTCCATTAGTGGTGGTATATTTTTTGTAAGTTTGGAAATCTGCATCCTGCTGTCTATTATGAATATCTAAACTCGATTTCTTTGCAATTTTGATTTTGTTTTCTGAGCAAGATACTGCAAACGAAAACTGGTTACATGAAACGCTTAGATACATGTAGTTAATTAATGGTAGTTATCTATGCATTGCAATGAATGTACATGTACCAATGAATGTATTAAACCATTAGTTTATTTAGAAATCAGGAGGACAAAGCTTTGAATCAGCAAATGTTTTGTAATTTGATTTTCTAATGGGAATACCGTCCGTACAACTCATTACTGCAATAACTAATTTATGTATTAAAAAAAGGGAATAAAACTCCACATTACACTGATTTTCACATATCTTTTGAGTTTTGCCTCTTCCTATTATTTAGTTGAAGTGTACTGGTTGAATTAATCAGTGTTTCCTTGCTAAGAAGTACTTGCAACTGACGAGGGCCTTTTTCTTGTCCTTCTGAATTTTGCAGTGGCGAAAAGATCATCAATGTTTGATGACCCAATCAGGGAAATACAGGAAATGACTGCTTTGATTAAGAATGATATTACATCCTTAAATGTAGCTATCACAGACTTGCAAACCATCCATAACATGGAGACAACAGAGGGGACTTATTCAGAGGATAGAGTGGTTCATTCAACAGCTGTCTGTGATGACCTGAAGAGCAGACTTATGGGTGCTACAAAACAGCTACAAGATGTGCTAACCACGAGAACAGAGGTCTGTCTGAAACACATCAGTATAACATATCAATATAACATATCCTGCAGTTGCTCAACTTTGGCTTCGTAAATATTTAAACTTAGTTGTCTAAGTTCTAATTACGATTTTTAATAACAGAATATCAAGGCCAATGAGAGCCGGAGGCAAATATTTTCTGCAAATGCATCTAGGGAAAGTCCTTTTCAAAATCAAGCCAAAGCTGTAACTCAACCTCCACCTTGGTCAAGCAATACATCTGGAAGTGCTCAATCATCACTGTGAGTATTCATTTGAGTGGCATGCAAATATTGATTCTAGTCCTAAAGAGAGGACAATTTTCTTTTTTCCTGATAACTTAGTTGCTTTCGACTTTTCTTCTTATCAGGTTGTCATCAAATGGAGCTCAAGTTGGGGGTCAATTGAGGTTTGTTTCATGCTAATAGCAATGCCCTGTGTTCTTTTCTTTCTTGAAGAGATGAAAAGTTGTGCTTCTGAAGGATAGAAGTCTAAGGAGAGTCAGATATTTTATCTGTTTGGCTTTGCTTGTACATGGGAAACTCATACATGGTTGGAAATGGTATTTCACAGTCATATATCCATTAAGTTGGTGTTCTTTTTATTTATACATGATGCTTCCTAGTGACTTTTAAGAAAGTTTCGTAATTGGCTTCTTCACCAATATAATGGAGGCAAGGGATTCCATCATGCTATTGTGTCCAGATATGCTTGCTATCTTAATCTACATACCAATCATAGACATGATCTTTAAATACTTTTTGCTACATGTTGATGCCATTTTTCATGAACGTCATTCTTAACCTTTTAAACTTTGTTAATCCTGTTGGTTAGTTGCTTTTTGAATACTGGATATGGTTTCTTAGTTAATTTTTATAATTAAAATGGTACAATAACTCATCTGCTTGTCCATAACTATTTGTGTTGTGCCTTGTTAAGTCAGACGAAGGTTAGCTGTGGAGAACATGAACACCCCATCACAGCAAATGGAGATGTCGATGTTACAGCAGGTGGTTCCTAGGCAGGAAAATTATTCACAAAGTCGTGCAATTGCTCTCCATAATGTGGAATCCACCATATCAGAACTCAGTGGAATTTTTTCACATCTTGCCACGATGGTTGCTCATCAAGGAGAACTTGCTATCAGGTAATATGTCCTTGCCAAGCTGTTTCTTGTTAAGAAAACAGAAAATTAACATTTCTCTGCTTGCTTGGGTTTCAATCTTTGTACTCAACACCCTTTACCTTATTCACATCATCAACTACTTCTCGTTCTTATGCTATTCTTCAAATTGTACTTGCAAAGCCTAACTGAAACTTCCATCTTCTGAATTAAGTTTGGTTACTGGTTCATCATCAGGATTGATGACCATATGGACGAATCATTGGCAAATGTAGATGGCGCTCGGAGTGCTCTTTTAAGGCATCTTAGCCAGATATCATCAAATAGATGGCTTCTCATAAAAATATTTGCCATTTTAATTATTTTCTTGATGGTCTTTATTTTCTTGGCATAAACTTCCAGCCCCCAAACATTACTTTTAAATTTTTTGCTGACGATGTTGTGTGGCTTTCTTGATGTTCATCGGTTGTTTACACTTATCACGGGCCTGATATTGCTGTAAGTTGCCCCTCCCCCTCCCCCTCTCCCTCTGTAGATTCATGGATCTTCCTTTTCATTTTGGGGTTACATTAAGTTTTACCATGCACACGAATGCAACAAATTGCTTATATTGTTATAGAAAGAAGAATATATACTGTATTTTGGGAATCTCAAATTCATTAAATTTGAATTCTCCTTGCTCTACTATGTTAGAATCGTGTTTGCTATTTTGAGAAACATAATTCTGAGGCATGCATATTCTAAAGCAATGCAATCTCTGCTTACATGCTGAACAATGCAAGGAAATGAAATTCTTGAGAAGTCGAAAGTGTTCAATTGATCTTAGACCACTCATCTTTCCTGATAGATTTAGATAATATATGGCGCATGAACTAAAATGTTCTCGAGATACAAAGATTGCAAATTTAAACCGGGTTTGGTAGAAAAAGGAAGATTAGAAAGCATGATTTGGATGTAAAGTTATGTGAAAGTCTTCATTGTGTTTGTAATGCTGCCATCTTTAATGGAAATAACAAATCTCTATAGTACAAGTTTGAGCAGAAATCTCCCATCTTTTGAATTTGCTGGATGGATCTGAATGATTTTGGGCTACTTTGTCGATAGATTTTATCTTATCTTTGCATTATAATGTTGTAACTTGTACGATGATAGCACTACATTTCACTTCGAAGCTTTTTGATGATAGCACTTCATTTCACTTGGATCTTTTTGATAATAGCACCATGGATTTTCTTGAAAGGAGAAAAATAAAAATGTGATCTTTAAATGCTGGGTTTTGTTTTGTCTTTACATTCATTGAATCAATGTCTATTTAACATGTTTGTTTTTTATTTTTATTTTTATTTTTTGTTTTTAAAGTCTTTTTTAAAATTTTTTAATTCAAATATTCAATATTTACAAGAATATTTTTATTGTTTTCACTATATCCACGTTTAGAAATTAAAATCCCAAAACACACATATTTATAGCCTTTTTCAGAGTAGAATATGTATAATATAATATTTTATAAATCACATAATATTGCGAATTAATAGTTATACAAAAATTATAACATAAATTGAGCAATAATAGTTATGAGCAACTATTTATTATTCAAATGTATTATAAATAATAAATGTATTATAATTAATAGTTATGAGCAACAATTTATTATTTATTGTTTTTCAACGACAGTGATTATGAGCAACTATTTATTATTTAAAATGTACTACAAGCAACTTTTGAAATCTACGTTCCATCTCTAAATCTACCACTAAATAATAAATACATATTAGAAAAAATAGAAACATAATTTGTTTTTTCTAATAAACACTCTTTTCAAATCACTAACACATACAAGTCATTAGCGTGGGATTATACTTTTTTTTTCTTATATAAGATGTGATGTGCGTTGGTTTCAAACGATTTTAATTGTATGATAATATAAACATTAAACTAAACAAAGTTATAATGGTGTGTGATATAATTTTTTTGAGTACAAATACTAAATACACAGCTTCTAAAGCTAATTAGAAAAAGACAACTGTTCTCAAGTTTAAAAACATCAAACTCATAACTCATAATATATATTAATAAAATTGAACCCAATTTTGAAGTAAAGAGAATGCTCCCAAAGTGGGATATTTTGGGGAGATAAGTAAATTAAATTTGGATGAAAAATGAAAGGGCATATGAAATGGCCGACATGAATTAAAAATTTCAAGTCTTGAGGGCCATAATGGAAATACAAAAGAGAAGTGGAAGATGACCAATAGTGAAAAGACTGCTACTAATAACAACAATAATATAATATTCATGGATTAAATTTTGTCACACTAACTCATTCATTCATGATTATTCCCACTATATCCTTTTATTTCAACTCTGTTCTAATCCAAATTCTCCACTAATTTACTCATATTTGCAATTCAAAAGGAAGAATGTAATTTAAGGAGTGAAAAATATTCTATTAGAAGTGTTGGTATACCTTGATTTTATCTTTCACTATGACCAATCAAGTTAGTATAGAAAAACGTCTTTGAAACTTACTCACATTTCAAATTCAACGTGTTTAGTTATATGTTGTTATTTATGATTCTGATCTTAAAGTTAGAAAACTGCATTATATAAATTCTCTAAATTTAGTGACGCCGTTTGTAATTTGAAAAACATTTCTCTTTAATTAGTATTGTTCTCCTTTTGTCCTGTGGACATAGCTAACATATTGCTAATAAACTACATATAAATTTATTTGTCAATTTTTCATACCAATAAACAGTTATACTATGATAATAATTGGATGATTGGATGATATACGTCTATTGAATGAAAAATTTGTAAAAAGAAAAAATATATTATCTTATTCTTCGAAGCATTTCCACATTGATTATTTTGGAATTTGGATGCTCCTTCATATACTTATTGATTGACTAATGGGTTTGAGCCCTCAGGGCACCTAAGTTTTGGAAGTAGAGAGGAGATAGACAAATGAGGATGTGCCTACATCTCCACGCGAGTTGTGAATGTCTGGAATCATATTTGGTTCCTCTATCAATCTATTTTTGCTTCAAAAGACGGAAACAAAAGATGTTATTTTTCCTCATGTTGAAGAAAGTGACCACTACTTGTACTACTGAGAAGCCAAAGGTCACGAAACTAGCCCACAAAATTATCAGTGAAGGTATGCCACTCGGCGATCAATTTTGCTGTTATTATTGATAAACTGTCTCCACTGTGGAAGGATTTCAAGAACACTCTAAGACATAAAACCAAGAAGTTCTCACTGAAAAGCCTAATCACGATACTAAGGATAGAGGGGGAGGCAAGAAAGCATGATAAAAAGGAATAGGTGAACGCTATCCCTATAAACCGGACCTGAAGCCGAAAGGAAACAAAATGAAACAAAGATGGAACAAACATAACAACCCCCAGTCCAGAAGTAAGGTACAAATTGTTTGTTATAACTAATAAGCCTAGTCATTTAGTTAGAGATTGTAGAAACAGAAGTCGTCCTGCTGTGCAGGCGAACCTAATAAAAGATAAATTAATAGCTATGATTTCTGAAGTTAATGTAATTGGTAGGTCTGAAGGTTCGTGGCTAAACACCGGTGCATCCCGCCATGTCTGCCACGACCTTAGTCTTTTTAGAAAATATAATGAGGTTAAGGATAAGAATATCCTTATGGGAGATCATCGCACAACCAAGGTAGCCGGCATTGGAGAAGTAGAACTTAAATTCACATCCGACAAGACGCTTGTGTTGAAGGAAGTTCTGTACACTCCAGAAATTCGAAAAAATTTGGTCTCCGGATATCTCCTCAACAAGGTTGGATTCATACAAACCATAAGATCAGACTTTTTTACCTTAACTAAAAACAATGTATTTGTGGGAAGGGTTACGCTACTGATGGCATGTTTAAATTGAATCTGGAAATTAATAAGATTTCATCTTCTGCTTACATGTTGTCTTCTTTTAATGTTTGGCATGCTAGACTTTGAGAAATGTGTAGGTTAATTAGCAACATGAGTAGGTTAAATCTTAGATCTAAGTTATCTCTACATGATTTTGAGAAATGTGCATGTTGTAGTCAAGCTAAGATAACTAAAACCTCACATAAGTCTATAACTAGAGCAACAGAGTCTTTATAATTAATTCATTCTAACTTATGCGAATTTGATGGAACTTTAACTAGAAATGGTAAAAGGTATGTAATTACCTTTATATAGATGACTGTTATGACTACACTTTTATTTATCTACTTAAAAATAAAAGTGATGCCTATGACATGTTCAAAGTGTTTGTAACTTAAATAGAAAATCAGTTTAGCAAAAGAATTAATAGACTTCGTAGTGATAGAGGAACTGAGTATGATTCAGTTGCCTTCAATGAGTTTTATAACTCAAAAGGAATAATACACGAAACTACTGCACCTTATTCTCCTGAAATAATAGAAAAGCAGAAAGAAAGAATAGAACTCTAACTTAGTTAGTAGTTGCTATATCTTACTAGAGTTAGAAGCAACATCATCTTGGTAGGGTGAAATAATTAAAACTGTTAATTATGTCCTTAATAGGATTCCCAAATCAAACAGTAAAACTTCACCATATGAAGTCCTTAAACATAAAACCCCAAACTTTTCTTATCTTAGAACTTGGGATTGTCTAGCTTATGTTAGAATACTTGATCCAAAAAGAAAAAAACTAGCAAGTAGAGCATATGAACGTGTCTTCGTATTATACATTGAAAACAATAAAGCCTATAGGTTCTATGAATTAGAAAACAAAGTAATCATAGAATCAAATGGTAGATTTTTCGAGGATAGATTTTCTTTTAAATCTAGAAATAGTAGGGGCCTAAGTAGTCAAACTAATGGGGGCTCAAGTTCCAGTATTATACCTTCAATTAGGATCCAAACCCAAGAAAAGGAAGTAGATCCTGAACCTTGAAGAAGCAAGAGAGCTAGAACCATAAAAGACTTTAGAGAAGACTTCGAAACATACAACGTAGAAGATCCAAAAGATCTAAAAGAAGCCTTATCCTCAATAGATGCCAACTTATGGCAAGAAGCTATCAATGATGAAATGGATTCTCTTGAATCCAATAAAACTTGGCACCTATTAGACTTACCTCCTAGATGTAAAGCTATAGGCTGCAAATGGGTTTTAGGAAGAAACTCAAACCTGATGGAAGAGAAGTATAAGGCTAGATTAGTAGCAAAAGGATTTAGGCAGAGGGAGAACATAGATTTCTTTGATACTTTTTCCTCGATCACTAGAATCTCCTTAATTAGAGTGTTGATATCTATAGCTGCCCAAAACAATCTCTTAATCCATCAGATGGATGTCAAAACTGCTTTCCTAAATGGTGATTTAAAAGAAGAGATTTATATGAAACAACCTGAAGGTTTCATAGTTCACGACCAAGAATCCAAAATTTGTAAACTAGATAAATCCTCTATGGCCTAAAACAAGCTCTCAAGCAGTTACACGAAAAGTTTGACAACTTACTCATGTCAAAAGGATTCAAAGTAAATGAAACTGACAAATGTATCTACTATAAGACTGAAGGTAGGTTATGTATTATCATATGCCTATACATAGATGACATGTTAATCTTTGGATCAAACTTGCATGTCATAAATGATGTAAAATCTATGTTGAGTGCAAAATTTGACATGAAAGATCTAGGTGAAGCTGATGTAATCTTAGGCATTAAAATTACAAGAACTGAAAATGGAATTTCCTTAAATCAATCTCATTACATAGAAAAGATTCTAAAGAAGTACAACTACTTCGAAAGTAAACCAGCTTGTACACCTTATGACTCTAGTGTGAAATTATTCAAGAACACTGGTGACAGTGTTAAAAAATTCGAGTATGCTAGTATCATAGGTAGTTTGAGATATGTTGTTGATTGCACTAGATTAGACATAGCTTAATTACGCTGTAGGATTACTATGTAGGTTTACCAGCAGACCCAGTCTAGAACACTGGAATGTAATATAGAGAGTAATGAGATACCTTAAGAAAACCCAAAGCCTAAGATTACATTATAATAAGTTTCTCGGTATACTTGAAGGTTACAACAATGCTGACTGAAACTCCCTCTCAGATGACTCAAAGGCTACAAGTGGCTATATTTTTAATATAGTAGTAGGAGTTGTTGCTTGGAAATCCAAGAAACAGACAATCTTAGCCTAGTCAACGATAGAGTCAGGGATGATAGCACTAGCTAATGCTAGTGAAGAAGCAAGCTGGCTACAAAGCTTGTTATCAGAGATTCCCACATGGAAAAGACCGATATCAGCCATACTAATCCATTGTGATAGTATTGCAGCTATCGCAAAAGTTCAGAACCGTTACTATAACGGTAAGAGACAACAGATACGTCGTAAGCACAGTACCATTAGAGAATTGCTCACTACCGGTGCAGTGATAGTGGATTATGCACGGTCTAACAATAACTAGACTGATCCTTTCATGAAAGAACTCGCCAGAGAAAAGGTTTTTAAAATCTCAAAAAGAATGAGACTCAAGCTTATTAAAACTTGAATTATTGTAAGGTAAACCCAACTTGTAAGACTGAAGATCCCAAGAAACAAGTAATATGACGAGAATCATGTTAAATAATTAGAAGTTCCATTCTTATGATTTAGTGATTAGCATGACATCCTAAAGCATATGATGAGGTTGAACTCTGTTCTTAATGAAATCTATACTTGATATCAAGTAAGGTACCTAGCTACGTGAGTACTCTTGATAGATTCACCTTTGTGGATGTGAAAGTAAGGGCCGCTTCTTATGGAATTCTTGGCAGATTCCTAGAGCATTCACTAAACTGGGATATACGTGCAAGGCCATAAAATACAGGTTATTTTAGAACTTCACTCAAATAATGTTGTGTGTGCGATAACGTTAGAAGTAAAGTTCAAAACTATGAGTTACTTTACCATACTCTAAACTATTGTCACTGCGTAAAGGTTCAAGTCATCAAACACTTTTACTTAAGCACAACACTATAGAGACAGACACTGCTTGATGAAAATGTTTTAAAAAAATTTCAAGTGGGGGACTGATAGTAAACATTTTTCAAATGAGAGATTATTGGATGAAAAAATTGTAAAAAGAAAAAATATATTTCTCCAAAGCATTTCTCACATTGATTATTTTGGAATGTGGATGCTCCTTCACATACCTATTGATTGACCAATGAGTTTGGGCCATTAGGACACCTAAGTTTTAGAATGAGGGAGGAGATAGGCAAATGAGGATATGCCTACATCTCCACATGTGCGCGTCGTCGGGCGTGGCAAGGAGAGATAAAATAATATATATATACTTTTACTAAAATATCTTTTAATTTTCTAAAATGTTTTTTTGTCCATTTTTACTGTTGTTTTATCCTGGGGACGACGAGGCATTATTCTATTTGCACGATCCAGAGCAGAGCCGCGAAACATCTTAAAGAGAGCGTGTTTCGCGACTCAGCCATCTACTAAGCTAGTTTTTGTTTTGCAGTTTTCGTTCCTCTATTAATCTGTTTTTCTTTTGTTGTTCATTTGCTGACTTGGTTTCTTGACTACTGTTTGCCAGATCTGGACGAGTTTTGCGTTGAAGACTGAAGTGCAACAACAACATCGTAAATATTCATCAAATTCGTCTTTTGATTTAATCATCCATCAAATAAACTTGTCTTTTTTTATTTTTCATTTTTATTTTGGTATTATAGCTCCATTGTCATCGAGCTTTCTTGTTTTAAAAATATATATTTTTCTAAAAAGTTGCTTTCAAGTGTTTTTCTTTATTCACATATCTTGTATGGAAAATGTTATGTGGATGGACGTGCACAAAGACTAAGCATGATCTAGCATGTGTACTAGTGTTCCTAATAATTGGAATATGCAATGAGTTGGATATGATTAGAAATGATTAACCCTATAGTCTAGGGCGAGTGGCAAATGGATTTTGTGCTTCAAATTCATGTCAAATAAATTTGTGAAATACACATGAAGCACTAGTCCTAGTGGCAAGTCCGAGTCAAACTCAAAGAGCACAATAATTTCTCAAACAAAATAATTTCCAATCGAGGTAATTGAGGGGGGTTTTGAGGTTGATTTCGGTTGCAAGAAAGCTAAAATGCATGAAACGAAAGTGAATTGTAATTAAATTCAATGAATAAAACATCTTAGGATGGGTCTAAAGGGAACTTCCTATTTCAATTTGTTCAATCTCGACAATTTCATCATTAGATCTAATGTTAATTAAATCTCAACCAATTTGATTAGAAACTCTAACCAAATTGTCCTAAGCAACTAACTAATGTTAATCGAACCGATGACACATACGAAATTCAATTAATACTAATCACATTAAGATCTAGGGCAAGTTGGGTGAACAATTAGTTGGTTCAATCGTCTAGCTAATTATTCTATCGATTTGATCCAAGATTATTTAGATCAATACTCTTCTACTTAAAAAGATTGTAAGCAAACTCCACCATAATTTGGTTTCAAGAAAAATGCATAATTTAGTGTCGTGTTATTGTATATTAATTCAAGCAATAAACAAATATCCACGAGTGCCCGATACTATGTTCTACTAAAAATTAAAACATAATCAAGTCATTAAACACATCAAACATAGTTCAAAAGCTCACAACAAAGGAATAGGGAAAATCTTCTGATTATGACCCAAGCTAGAAAAGAGTACCTTAGCCTCTCATCCACATGCTGGATGATGAGGAAGTGTTTGGAAACAAAATCAAACTGAAAGAGCTTAGAAAATAAAGAGAAAATAGTGGTGAGGCAGCAGGAATACGAGATAATTTGACACAGTGGCAAAAGTTTGGTTTTTTTTTCAAGTGTCATGGTACCGCGACACTAGGGATATCGACGTGGCGATGATGAGTCTCCATGCACGCGTCAAGTTTGGAGTGTCACAATGCTCTAGGGTAGTACCATGGGGCAGTAAACTTTACACAAAATCTAACCATTATGTTCTATAGTGTCGCACATAGCATCGTAGGGCACCACAACACTGCAAGACAAAAGCTAATGAGCTTCGATCTACCTTTGAATTGCTCAAAACCTATAAATAGCTAAGTAGGAATGTAAAATCAAGGAACAAACTCGAATTAAGTGAAATATGATAACGTTTTTCCAAATATATCAGTGGGACTGAAAAAGGTCAATTATTGCATAATTTTAAGATATCATAGTGCATTTCACAACACACCAGTAGTGCCACCACAAATCTTGATTGAAACCTACAAAAGAATTTACATCATCATTATGATGAAATCGACAAATAAAGAATACAAAAACGTAAAATAAAGAAGAATCAACACATAGATTTACATAATTCATTAACAGTATTAGCTATATCCACGAAGTAGAGAAAGTAATTTTATTAGAAAGAATATTATAGAATACCATAATGATGGTGGTTGTCGGGTTAGAGATCAGAGCTTATATGTAACGCCCCGACAAATTTAACTTCTTTTTTTATATGTAAGTGTGGTTTGGAAAATTCGAATTTACTAGAAAAACCTTGTCATTTTGAAATTTCGATTAAAGAAGGTTTGGAATTTTTATTTTGTTTAGATATTAAGTATTTTATTTGGAAATAAATTGGTGAATTATTGTTAAATTAAAGGTTGGTTGGTTAAGGGAGAGATGTGAGGGCCTAGTTGAGGATAAGAAGGAAATTTTGATGAGATTTGGAGAGAGAGAAGATGGTTGGTTTTGATTTAATTAAAGGAAAAGAAAAGAGACTTTTTTTCTATATAATTGAGCTTTGGAACCCGTGCATAAGAAAAATAAAAAAAAGGAAACGAAAAGGGAAAAGGAAGAGATTTAACCCTAGCCACCGCTCGCCGTCGCCGCCGCCGCGTACCCGAGCTGCCCAAATCCTTCTCCTTCTCTTCGTCAGCTCAGCCGTCGCCGCCGCATTGAGTCGGAAAGGCGAAGCCGCGCTCGCCAGTCGTTGCCTTCGCAGATCGTCGCCGCGTCTGTCCCGTCGACTTCCAGCCGGCGCCGCGTCGCTAGAGACCCGCAAGCCGCCGCGTCCTGCATAGCCGAACCTTTAGCCGTCGAAAGCCCGAGCCGCATCTCGACCCGTCGCAGCTCTGTCGCATCGCCCTTTGTGACCCGAGCCGCACCGCCTGCCGCAGTCGTTCCGCGCTTCTGACCCGAACACGACGCGTGCCTTCGACCCAGAACTCGACCCACGTCGCGTGCCTTCGACCTGGAACCCGCGCCGCGTGCACCCGTGTAGCCGAACAGCGCCCGCGTGCGAACCGCACGCGCGCAGCTTCTGTACTGAGTCGAGCCGTGCCTCCCTGCTACCACAAGCCCAAGCCGAGCCGGTTCCTACTCCTCCATCCGAGCCGTCAAGCCTAGTTTGGCTCTTTTCCACCCAATTTTTGGTAAATTGATTATTTGTTTTGGCTTACCCAGCAAGACCCAATTTTTGGACACTAAATAATTTAATCTGGACTAAATTAAATTAACTCTTTTAAGGACCACCTTGGACGATTTGACTTGGAGCGTTGGATTTCTTCAGTAGGGGCTCAAGCATTGCAACCTCGACCTAGGGTAAGTTATCTCAACTGAGTTTTTGCGCCTCTAGTCGTTGGTGACTTAATTATGAATTTTGGCGTTATTAAACAGTTAGGACCTCGTTGCTTGGATAACACACTTGCCTTGCGGTTAGGACTCGTCGAGTAAATCTCCAGGTAAGAGATTTCTACTACTAGCTCTATGTTTAGAACTACGAGATCACATGTACCTTCAGTTGTGCATGTTAAGGACTAGATTGTATGATACGTGTAATTAATGAGAGCATGATGCGATTGATGACATGGTTACATTATGGCATGATATTGTGATGACGTGAATTGTTATGACTGTACGTCGGTTGTTGAGGTGAAAAGTGAGATGATGATTAGTCTGTTATGATTACATGATGATGCTACGTGCATGTATGTTATAGTTAGGGTACTTGTTAGCTTAGCCTATTAGAGTCGTACATGCATGGGAGTCCTTCGGGATCACCACCTATTTAAGACTGTGTGGTCCGACGGGGCGCCAGTCTAGCATGGATATAGATATGACTCGAGTGACTCGACGGGGTCCTTGCATCCCGATTGTCTTAGTGTTATCCCCGGGTTCACTACAGACCAGCATGTACTAGGTGCTCCCCTGGGACACCGAAGACCAGATTTTCCTTCCTACGGGAGCGCATGTTGCACGTGTTCGGGAACGTGCCAGAGATTGGGTACCATTTACAGGACTCTAGTAGGAAGCTAACAGGTACCTAGTGGGACTAGTAGTGGGTCCCTTACTGAGTATTTTATACTTATTCTCTTCATGTCATGTTTTTCAGGTAAAGACCGAGGTAGGGGCAAAGGCAAGCTGGCGAGCGATCAGAAGTGACCGTGGCGAGCCATAGGGATTTCTGCTTTCGCTTACCCCGTTTTAAAACTTTTGTACTTAAGTTTTATTTTCTTTTCTATTCACTATTTCATTGTTTAAAAGTAGATAGGGCTCGAGTAGGATTTTAACATTTTTACATTTTCCATATTATGCTGATTTGATTTTCGTAAATAAGATTCTGAACTTGATTCGTTTTACCTAAACTTTATGGTTTAAATCATGTGTTTTACCTCTAGTAATAACTTCGGCTCAGCATAAGGAGTTGGGTTGTTACAGTTGGTATCAGAGCACAGTGTTTTAGGTTCTGTAGACTGACCTACGATGTAAGTCATTGTTTTGTTTTGGTTTTACTTCACCCTATGGCTATATGGTCCTCCGTCACTCGCCAGGTATGTCTAAAGCCTTGCTAATGTTAAGATTATAATTTTGCCTGAATAGACTAGACCTAGAGATAGGAGTGTTAAGTTCTTGTGGTGAAAAGTTTTTTTCATGAATTTTAGGGAGAATGTCGCCACGTAGAGGTGCACGCCGAGGAGGTGGAAGGGGAGGCAAAGGAGCCGGTCGTGGCCAGCCGGAGAAGCAACCTGCTGTGCCAGCGGTCGGCCCTAACGCACCGGTCACTCAGGCGGATCTCACCGCGATGGAGCAGCGTTATCAGGACATGCTGCAAGCTGCTCTGGCGCCTTTCCTCGCTGCCCAGCAGAACCAGGCCGCCCCTGTTCAGGCCCAGACCGTCATTCCTCCAGCCCCTGTAGAAGCTCAACCCGTGCCAGTTCAACTATCGGCTGAGGCTAAACACTTAAGAGACTTTAGAAAGTATAATCCTAAGACCTTTGACGGATCCATGGACAACCCCACAAAGGCCCAAATGTGGTTGACGTCCATAGAGACTATCTTTCGGTACATGAAGTGCCCAGAAGACCAGAAGGTGCAGTGTGCAGTTTTCTTCTTGGAGGATAGGGGCACCGCCTGGTGGGAGACTGCTGAGAGGATGCTGGGGGGCGACGTCAGCAAGATAACTTGGGAGCAGTTCAAGGAGAACTTCTATGCTAAGTTCTTCTCTGCTAACGTGAAGCACGCCAAGCTACAAGAGTTCCTAAACTTGGAGCAAGGCGACATGACTGTGGAGCAGTACGACACCGAGTTCGACATGCTGTCCCGTTTCGCTCCCGATGTGGTAAGAGATGAGGCTGCCAGGATGGAGAAATTTGTTAGAGGACTCAGGCTAGACCTTCAGGGCATTGTCCGAGCTCTTCGACCAGCCACTCATGCTGATGCACTACGCATAGCACTTGATTTGAGCCTGCATGAGAGAGCTGATTCGTCTAAGGTTGCCGGCAGAGGGTCAGCCTTGGGACAGAAGAGAAAGGTGGAGACGCAGCCTGACGTAATACCGCAGCGAACTCTAAGGTCAGGAGGTGTCTTTCAGAGACACCGACGGGAGCTTGCTGCAGCCGGGAGGACTCTGAGAGAGCTACCCGCTTGTACTACCTGTGGGAGAGTCCATGGAGGTCGTTGCTTGGCTGGGAGTGGAGTTTGCTTTAGGTGCAGACAGCCGGGGCACACTGCCGATGCGTGTCCTCGGAAACCCTTTGAGACGACACCGTACCAGCCTTCTGCTTCCCAGAAGGGGAGAGTTTTTGCCACTACCCAGCAGGGGGCCGAGCGAGCTGGTACAGTGGTGATAGGTACGCTCCCAATCTTGGGGCATTATGCTTTTGTACTATATGACTCTAGGTCATCCCACTCGTTCATATCCTCTGTTTTCGTTCAGCATGTGGGTTTAGAGGTAGAACCTTTGGGTAGTGTTTTTTCTGTTTCTACTCCATTTGGGGAGGTCCTGTTGTCTAAAGAAAAAATAAAGGCATGTCGAGTAAAGATAGCGAATCATGAGTTAGACGTGACCCTGCTAGTGTTAGACATGCAGGATTTTGATGTGATTTTAGGCATGGATTGGCTGTCAGCTAACCATGCAAGCATAAACTGTTTTGGTAAGGAAGTCGTCTTTAATCCTCCCTCGGGGCCTAGTTTCAAATTTAGGGGGGCAGGCATCGTATGCATACCCAAGGTCATCTCAGCCATGAAGGCTAATAAATTACTCAACCAGGGTACTTGGGGCATCGTGGAAAGCGTGGTAGATACCTGAGAACCAGAAGTTTCCCTATCTTCCGAACCAGTGGTAAGGGAGTACCCTGATGTCTTCCCCGATGAGCTTCCAGGACTTCCGCCTCCTAGGAAGATAGACTTCGCCATTGAATTAGAGCCAAACACTGCTTCTATCTCGAGAGCCCCTTACAGAATGGCTCCAGCCGAGCTAAAAGAGCTGAAGGTCTAGTTGCAGGAGTTGCTGGACAAGGGTTTCATCCGGCCCAGTGTGTCACCTTGGGGGGCCCCAGTGTTGTTTGTGAAGAAGAAGGATGGGTCGATGCGCCTTTGCATTGACTACAGAGAGCTGAACAAGGTGACAGTTAAGAACCGCTACCCCTTGCCCAGGATTGATGACTTGTTCGATCAGTTGCAGGGAGCCACTGTCTTTTCCAAGATCGACCTGCGATCAGGCTATCACCAGTTGAGGATCAGGGACAGTGACATTCCCAAGACGGCCTTTCGTTCGAGATACGGACATTACGAGTTCATTGTGATGTCTTTTGGTTTGACTAATGCCCCTACGGTGTTCATGGATTTGATGAACATGGTGTTTAAGGACTTCCTAGACTCGTTCGTCATAGTCTTCATTGATGACATCTTGATATACTCCAAAACTGAGGCTGAGCATGAGGAGCACTTGCACCAGGTTTTGGAGACTCTTCGAGCCAACAAGTTGTATGCCAAGTTCTCCAAGTATGAGTTCTGGTTAAAGAAGGTGACGTTCCTTGGCCACGTGGTTTCCAGTGAGGGAGTTTCTGTGGATCCAGCAAAGATCGAAGCGGTGACCAATTGGCCTCGACCGTCCACAGTTAGTGAGATTCGAAGTTTTCTGGGCTTGGCAGGTTACTATAGGAGGTTCGTGGAAGACTTCTCACGTATAGCCAGCCCGTTGACCCAGTTGACCAGGAAGGGAACCCCTTTTGTCTGGAGCCCAGCATGCGAGAGTAGCTTCCAGGAGCTTAAGCAGAAGCTGGTGACTGCACCAGTCCTGACAGTGCCCGATGGGTCGGGAAGCTTTGTGATCTATAGTGATGCCTCCAAGAAGGGGCTGGGCTGTGTTCTGATGCAGCAATGTAAGGTAGTTGCTTATGCCTCCCGTCAGTTGAAGAGTCATGAGCAGAACTACCCTACCCAAGACTTAGAGTTGGCAGTTGTCGTCTTTGCACTGAAGATATAGAGGCACTACCTGTACGGTGAGAGGATACAGATTTACACTGACCATAAGAGACTGAAGTACTTCTTCACCCAGAAGGAGTTGAACATGAGGCAGAGGAGGTGGCTTGAGTTGGTGAAAGACTATGACTGCGAGATTCTGTACCACCCAGGTAAAGCAAATGTAGTGGCTGATGCGCTAAGTAGGAAGGTTGCACATTCAGCAGCGCTGATCACCAAGCAAACCCCCTTACTCAGAGATTTTGAGAGAGCCGAGATTGCAGTCTCAGTAGGAGAGGTTACCTCACAGTTGGCTCAGTTGTCAGTACAGCCAACCTTGAGGCAAAGGATTATCGTTGCTCAGCTGAATGATCCTTACTTGGTCGAGAAGCGTCGTTTGGTAGAGACAGGGCAAGGTGAGGACTTCTCCATATCCTCTGATGATGGCCTTATGTTTGAGGGACGCTTGTGTGTGCCGGAAGACAGCGCAGTCAAGACAGAGCTTTTGACTGAGGCTCACAGTTCTCCATTTACCATGCACCCTGGAAGTATGAAGATGTACCAGGACTTAAGGAGTGCCTATTGGTGGAGAAACATGAAGAGAGAGGTGGCAGATTTTGTCAGTAGGTGCTTGGTGTGCCAGCAAGTGAAGGCACCTAGACAGCGATCAGCCGGGTTGTTACAACCCTTGAGTGTACCAGGATGGAAATGGGAAAGCGTGTCGACGGACTTCATCACGGAACTGCCCAAAACCCTAAAGGGCTATACAGTGATCTGGGTTGTTGTCGATAGACTCACGAAGTCAGCCCACTTTGTGCCAGGGAAGTCCACTTACACTGCCAGTAAGTGGGGGCAGTTATATATGTCAGAGATTGTGAGACTACATGGAGTACCTGTATCCATCATTTCAGACAGAGACACTCGTTTCACATCGAAGTTCTGGAAAGGACTTCAACTCGCATTAGGTACGAGGGTAGACTTCAGTACGACATTCCACCCTCAGACTGATGGTCAGATAGAGAGATTGAACCAGATATTGGAAGACATGTTGCGGGCCTACGTGCTAGAGTTTTCAGGGAGTTGGGACTCCCATCTGCATCTGATGGAGTTCGCCTATAATAACAGCTACCAAGCTACTATCGGTATGGCACCGTTTGAGGCTCTGTATGGTAAGTGCTGTAGATCTCCTATCTGCTGGGGCGAGGTTGGAGAGCAGAGGATGCTAGGTCCCGAGTTAGTTCAGACTACCAATGCAGCCATACAGAAGATCCGAGCTCGTATGCTGACAGCACAGAGCAGACAGAAGAGTTATGTTGATGTACGGCATAAGGATCTCGAGTTTGAGGTGGGAGACATGGTCTTTCTGAAGGTAGCACCCGTGAAGGGTGTTCTGAGGTTCGAGAAGAAGGGGAAGCTGAGCCCACGCTTCGTAGGGCCGTTTGAGATACAGGAGCGGATTGGCCCTGTGGCTTATCGCTTGGTGCTACCCCCATCTTTGTTTGCAGTGCATGATGTATTCCATGTCTCCATGCTGAGGAGGTACGTCGCAGACCCGACACATGTAGTGGACTTTGAGCCACTGCAAATCAGTGAGAACTTGAGCTACGAGGAGCAGCCTGTCGAGATCTTGGCAAGGGAAGTCAAGAAGCTCCGTAGTCGAGAAATTTCACTGGTCAAAGTTCTTTGGCGAAACCATGGAGTTGAAGAGGCCACGTGGGAAAGAGAGGAGGACATGCGAGCCTAGCACCCCGAGCTGTCCGAGGGTTAGAACTTTCGAGGACGAAAGTTTTCCAAGGGGGAAGATTGTAACGCCCCGACAAATTTAACTTCTTTTTTTATATGTAAGTGTGGTTTGGAAAATTCGAATTTACTAGAAAAACCTTGTCATTTTGAAATTTCGATTAAAGAAGGTTTGGAATTTTTATTTTGTTTAGATATTAAGTATTTTATTTGGAAATAAATTGGTGAATTATTGTTAAATTAAAGGTTGGTTGGTTAAGAGAGAGATGTGAGGGCCTAGTTGAGGATAAGAAGGAAATTTTGATGAGATTTTGATTAGCTTAGCCTATTAGAGTCGTACCTGCATGGGTGTCCTTCGGGATCACCACCTATTTAGGACTGTGTGGCGCCCGTCTAGCATGGATATAGATATGACTCGAGTGACTCGACGGGGTCCTCGAATCCCGATTGTCTTAGTGTTACCCCCGGGTTCACTACAGACCAGCATGTCCTAGGTGCTCCCCCAGGACACCGAAGACCAGATTTTCGTTCCTACGGGAGCGCATGTTGCACGTGTTCGGGAACGTGCCAGTGATTGGGTACCATTTACAGGACTCTAGTAGGAAGCTAACAGGTACCTAGTGGGACTAGTAGTGGGTCCCTTACTGAGTATTTTATACTCATTCTCTTCATGTCATGTTTTTCAAGTAAAGGCCGAGGTAGGGGCAAAGGCAAGCTGGCGAGCGACCAGAAGTGACCGTGGCGAGCCATAGGGATTTCTGCTTCCGCTTACCCCGTTTTAAAACTTTTGTACTTGAGTTTTATTTTCTTTCCTATTCACTATTTCATTGTTTAAAAGTAGATAGGGCCCGAGTAGGATTTTAACATTTTTACATTTTCCATATTATGCTGATTTGATTTTCGTAAATAAAATTCTGAACTTGATTCGTTTTACCTAAACTTTATGGTTTAAATCATGTGTTTTACCTCTAGTAATAACTTCGGCTCAGCATAAGGAGTTGAGTTGTTACATTATATATAATGTACTTTTCCATACTTGATGAGCGAGACCACCTACTTGGTCTTTCGAAGAGTTATGTAGCAAATTCAAGGCATTCCAACAAGTGTGATGTCTAGTAGAGTACACTATGATGCCTAAGTTTAGTACATGAAAATGTAGTTCGACTGATGATATGACATATTGTTACCCATTGAAGTGGTGGAACGAGACTATTCATGAAATCTATGGTCAGACATCCATTTAGGACGTGCAATGTTAAACGTGCTAGTAGAGGTATGATTGTCAAAATTGTTGGGTTTTGGTTAGGGACACTACTACAAAAACAGACTCTCTTGACGGTTTTAAACTGTCAAGAATGATTATTCTTGACGGTTTTAAAATCGTCGTCGAATCTAGTGTCAAGAAAGACAGTTCTTGACGATTGATAAAAACGTCAAGAATAGTGAACGTTGACAGTTTATGACCGTCAAGTATTCAATTTTTCATGACAGTTTAAAACCGCCAAAAGTATAAGTGTTCATGATAGTTTAGAACTGTCAAGAATATGAGTATCTATGACAAAAACCGTCGAGAAAATAAATATTTATGACATTTGATAACCGTCAAGAGTGCTTTTTCATGACATTTAATAACCGTCAAGAAAGTGATTGTTTATGACATTTAAAAATCGTCAAGAATGCAATTGTTTATGACATTTTAAAACTGTCAAGCATTTTTCTATTTTTTTTAATTGTAATTTTTGTTCCCGTATTATGCTCCCATTTGTCATATATAGTGGTCCAAGAATTCTTCCATAAATACATATATAAACGACAATATTCATCAAATATAAAATCTTTCACCATATCATTTCCAAAACTTTACAAATATTCCTATCATTTACAAAACCAATATACAATTCCATCTGAGTTTCAGAACAATTCAACTCTTATAAACAATTCACCTATCATCCCCTCATATGAACAATTCACCTATGAACAAATAACCTATTAACAAAGTTTCAAAATGGCTACCACAACGTGAGTCTCACTTGTGACATCAAACCATGAACATGCTCCTGTTATCTTTGCATTGTCGCGAGTGATCTTAGCAAGTTGGGAGTCCTCCTGCAAATGGAAGATGAAATTATAAAAAATACTACGCTTATATATGAACAAGAGTTCATCTGGATGTCTAAATTAATATTGCTAGAGCAACTAGCTCACTTAAAAAAATGCAATTTTTTTCTTTTGAGAAATCTTATGAGAGTTATTCATCAAAGAAGAGAATTCTTGCTAACCACGTAACAAATGGACATATCAAGGTGAATTTGACACTGTCGAAACAGGACATAAATTTAGTACCAACAAAAAAATAATATAAACATAACTTAGTAAAGTATACAAGGACATGCTTAGCATCACCAATACAAACCAGTAACACAATAATTTGCTTTGCTTAATTTCTGAGAAGTGAAATTAAACTTTAAAATATCCAGTATGAACACTCAGAATCTGTATGGAAAGGTCTCAAATTGTTTCTCTCCGGACTCCATTTCTATAATATCTGGTTTATGGCCTAACACTTTGGACAAAAAGTATGCTTATCTATCTACAATATAAATTATAACATATTGTTTTTTGTAGCTTATGAAATAGATAGATGCATGTATCAGATAGAGTTGTTTATGCTCCAAAAAAATATATATAAAAAAAGAAAGAATAAGAGAAACGACATAACACACCTCCTTTTTCCTCTGAGAAGGAGCTATCAATGGCCCAAAGCGGGAGTGAGCCAACTGATTCTCCACCTGCTCAAGTTTTTCAGCTGCAAAGAACAAAATAAACAACTAAAAAGAATCATATAAAATTCAGGTGGAGATATTGAATAGTATGCGTTGTAATGAAGATGAGGATATACCTAAAATCTGAAATTTATCCAGCAACGTAATCTCCATTACCCAACAGAGGAGAAGAAGAAAGTGTATTAACGTAACCTAGTACTTGTTCCAAAGTAAATCCAAGAGGTGTCAATCAAGTGAAGACTTGAAAATAATATAAATACAATTCATTACCTTCATCATCTTCTATAAGCTTTGTGATCGAAATAAGTTGGCTAATTTTAAGATTAAGAGAGCTATCCCTATCTTCAGATGCAAATACTACCGTTAGTAATTTCTTGTTGGTGGTAGAGAAAATTTGCCAAAACTGTCAAAATTATCACAAAATATTACTTCTAAACAACTTTGAGAGCTTTGGTTTCCACAAAGTAGCTGAGAATCACACCCCATGTGACAAGAAGCAACGTGACGTTACAATTCATGATCATTTAGACAAGAGGGTGAGAGTTTCAATAATTACTACAAAAAAAAAAGAAAAAAAAGAAAGCAATCAATTAAATCTAAACACTGTCTACGTTCCAAAAACATTCGAGAGAAATAAGCATTTCTCCCATACATAAACATAACCTGTTAAATTTAAACACTATCTACCATAAACAAACATTAATGAGATCCTTTTACAATCTACAAATAAATCAAAAATACATTACACCATTTCATGGAAAAAAACAAACAAAAACATAGCTTCCACTTCATCTTCCAGAAAGTTCTGTGAATGGAACGAGGTGAGTATCTTTAAGAGAGCTATCAGAAGTATCTTCTTTGAATGATGGTGGCATTGGAGGCCAAACAAATTCTTTGCTGCAAATATTGAATTGTATGATTATTATATTTCTCTAATCTAGTTGACGTTTAAAATACATATTACTGTTATATCAGCAATAATACGTAATACAAAAAATGTTTAAAGTAAAAAAAAGCTAAGTCAAATCCTTCCATCTTCGTACAATTGCACAATAAATTAACAATTTACATAGCAGAAGGTCGGCTAAAAAAGTATAAAACAAGCCAACTTTTGAGTTTAAAGTAGCAAGAAGAAGGGTTTCATGGCAATGGTTCCCAGAAGTCAAAAAACCAAGATTATCCTTCCATTGACAGCAAGAAATAATAACCCATTTGTTGACTTTCACTACTAAGAAGTAAAAACTCTAGTGTTTTTCTAAAAACTTAGGCCAGCTTACAAAGTATGTATTCGTCCATAGAATGATGTAGAAAACTGATCAGAAAAGGAGATCGAGTCAAGAACTTAACTTCCAAGGGGCAGCATAAAATTTTTAAACAAAAACCTGTACAAATGTAATGTTGAGTAAGTAAAATTTTCAAGCAAATCCAGTGTCCTATTCATGCTAAAAGACAGAAGATTTGACTTTACGAGAACTTACTTAAATCTGAACAGAAAAAATAAAACCCAAATGCAACTGTCGACTTATGTAAGAGCTAACAGGGAAAAAGAAAAAGAGAAATCCCAACTTGCCGTTCTCGATCCACATTTAGTATGAGCTTCAAGCAAAAGGGGGTGAAAATAAATGGAGAAAAAAGCATAAAGTGTAACTATATGGTGGTGTGGGTGTGAGACTTTAAAACAGCTAAAAAGAAAATATAAGAAAATGGTTGAAAATGAAAACCATGATCGCTGGAACAATCAGTTAATACAGAAATAAGAAAAGAAAAGGAGAAGATGAAAGAAAGGGAGGCAACCTTGAAACATATAGGAACAGAGGAAAATGCAGTCCATAATGTGTTAGAGAAATGGTAAAAAGAATTCCCCCCCCCCCCCCCCCCCCAAACAGTCTAAAACGAAGAGGTGCGGCTGTATAAACTATTAAAGATTATTACGACAAGCAGATGAAATAATCAACATACAACAGAAGTCTATTCCAAAAATTGCAAAAAATTATCCCGAGTTATAGCGAGAGAGAGAAAAACGAAGAAATACGGCAACATTGCAAGAAAAATGGTCGAGCATAATGGCCTTGCGCTGAGACGGATTCGAGGCAGTGGATTGAAGACCATGTGGAAAGTAAAGATCTTCCTGTAATGAAAGCCTTTCCGACAAGAACTCCATGGCTTCGCAACTCAATCCTTTTGCAGCCGCTGTTTACGCCGTCTCCATCTTTGTTCTCTCGCCGCGAAAACAATTGGGAGCGAACCGATGGCAACTACACTGGATCGAGTTTTCGTAAATGGAGAAGATCACGAAATCTGGGAAGGAGACGACTGAGTTTTCGTGCGAGAGATTTAAGGCGACAACGGAAACGTACACAAAAACGATGACAAAGATTTAGGGCGAGAGGTTTACGGCGACAAACATAACAAGGAAGACGTAGAGACTTAGGCGCGTACACAACGAAGAGATTTAGAAATTTAGGGCTTTTTTATTTTTTAAATTAATGAAAAAAATTAATATTTTATATTTTATTAATTATTTAGTAAATCTTGACGTTTTTGAACGTCAAGGAAAAGTATCTTGACGTTTAAAAAACATCAAGAAATTTGAAAAGTGACTCCCCTCCGTCTTTCAAAAAAATTCTTGACGTTTTAAAATGTCAAGAATTTAATTGATATTACTTGACGTTTTTAAAACGTCAATGATAAGTACATATCATTTGACGTTTAAAAAATGTCAAGAATGTCAAATTATAAAAATTCTTGACGTAGATAATACTTGACTACCCTCCACCTTTTCATAAAAACTCTTAACGGTTTTTCTTTTAAATCACTCATTTCTTAATGTTTTTTTCAAAAACCGTCAAGTAATTAAAAATACAAGTGTCAAGTAACTGAGGAACTTGACTAAACCAAAGCTCACGATATGAGGCCACATCTTTCCCTTGTGGGACACAGGGACTCTTGTTGGACCTGGACATGCCCATGAATCTGAATACATTCCAAACATACTTCAGCATACCCTTAAATTACCGGTTAATGACCAAAACATAAGTGAGAACAAATCTAATAATTTTATTATCTCTTTTGACATTGGCATTCTCACTCGTAAGTGTGCATGACGTGGGTGTAAGTAATAAAGCACAATATATCACTAGATTTGATTATATCAAAGTGCTAGTGATAGTGGCACAGTATAGAACACAAACTCAAATTTGGTGTGAAAGAATTGAAGGTACCCTCTATCTATAATGGATATGCATGACTGAATTTCTTTCTTTTTCAAAAAGTCATTCAACATTTCGTTGCAAAAATAAAATTGCATTTGACATTGAGATGCAAAATTAATTTTTCTATGATATATTTGATTTTTAGCACCACATTGCACATTATTGTCCACTTCAAATTTCTACGTCTAGTCATTAAATTTTGCCCAACTCCTTTTTAAGGATAACATTGTAATCGAATCAATTTATTGATTAGAAAAAAAAAAAAGTCAAAATCTATTGGTCTCAAAAAGAAAATGCATCCCATGTGGATTTATAAAATCGACAAAAAAAAAAACAAAAAAGAACAAAAAAAAAGTAGTAAAAAGTCTCCACATAAATTTAGGTGGTTTATCAATAGTACACTAACTATGGTAAGAGAAAGACGAATAATTAACAATTTTATTATTACAAAATAATGACGCCTCTAAAGATAGAGAATCTCCGCGTAGATTTGCATTAAGGTAGAAAATGTTACAAAATATATGATAATGGCCATTAATATACATTGAAGAAAATAAAAATCAAACCAAATTAGCTTTCTATTTGAATTTTAAATATTTGAATGAAGATGTAATTAATAGGTCGAAAAATATCAATTTAATTTTACCCTTATTTGTAGCAATAATTTAAACTCTAAATTATCTAAAGTACACATCCATTTATATATTCCATCACGTTCCATTTGAATAAATATATCACATGTAAAAGTTTTAATTTGAGAATTTAAATTCTTGAACTTTAATAGACACGCTATCAGTTAATATTTCATTTGAAAATTATAATTATCCCATTTTATTACTTCCAATGTTTGAAACATCTCAATATATGTAAGAAATGAATGCATGGCAGTTCTGCAGTCTTAATAAAAGTGTCTTTGATTCAAACTTATAATAATTTAAAAGTTTAATTAAATTAAACAATTATATTTTCGTAAATTATTTTTTGAATTAAGTTTAATGGAGGGATTAATAGATACGCTTGTAAAAATTCATGATTTAAACTAGTACAATTATTAGTTTAATATTTTGATTAATACAATCCTCAAAATTTAAGTACCTATTGATAATTTTTTTAATACTATAATGTGCCTTCAACTTAACTATCTTTAAATATTAAAAACATATTTGGGAGTGATTCTAAAATACTTAAAAAGTTTTAACATTCTAAAAATTATTCCAAAACATGCTCTTAATCTTCCAAAATGAATTTTGATGATATGAAAATTGCATTATTTATGAGAAATTGCACCATATTGCACAAATTAGAAAATAAAATATAGTCTAAGCACAAGGAACAATATTTGCAAAAATGACAATTTTGACCAATCATATGGTAACTTTTTAAATGCCAATTTTGCCCTTAAATTTCCTTCCTCTTATGCTATTAGTGGTGACTTCTATTACTAATATCATACTAGTAGTGATAACTTCTATCAATGACATCATGTCTAATATAGCAATATGTTTTTCATGAATTTATCACTAAAAACTTAAATTTTGAATTTCTAAATGTTGATAGCATGACCTAAAATCAATAATTTATTTCAACAAAAGTTGCAACTATATCAATTTCATTTATATTATCACCGAAATAAGCTATCATATGGATAGTATGTTATTATTGATTCAAAACAATTATCGATAACATGCTAATCGATAACAACCACAATATCATTTTAAAGTAGCATTACATTGATATCATTGATATATAGTAGCCTATTAGGAATATTACTTATAGATGCTATCAATGATATTCTACTTATAGATGCTATTAGTGATATTCTTTTGTTGCTATCACCGATAGATATTATAAGTGATAGCAATAGAATAATATAGTTGATAGTAGCTATAAAAAATATTAATTGATAGCCTAACTAAACCTCATCAATTCAAAATCGATATGTTTACCAAGAAGATATCACTTATAAAAAATATCCTTCTAATGATATCACTTATAGTTACTATTAGTGATATCATTCTAATGCAATTATTGATAGATAATTAATGTTAGTGATATCATTTATCATTGATAGAAATTTAGAAAAATTACTTATAATAGCTATTAGGAATATCAATCAATGGCAACATCGCTGATAGAAGATATTAATAATAGCAACTGATATCACATTTCTTAAATTGAAAGCTATCACTGATAACAGTTATCAGCGATATAAGCTAACTATAGCAACTGATACCATATTTTTCAAATTGAAAGTTACTTTACCAGTGATATTCACTAATTTTTGTAGCTATTATTGATAGCTTTCAATGTGAAAAATCGAACAAAAAGTGTGTGAAATAATCATTTCTCAAATTAAAAGCTATGATAGTTTTTAAATTGAGAAATTTGATAAAAAAAATGCCAAAATGGTATTTGGACGTGAGTATTTTAGTCTTTTACTATTTTTGTACTATAGATGCAATTAATTTTATCCTTGTGCTATATATGCTATTGTTTTAGGAATTTTAACCCTATGCAAGTAATCCTTATTTAATTAAGAGTTATCATCAAATATAACAAGATGAATAAAATATTAACAAACTACATCAAAATTACAGATTCTATCAATAATAGACGTCACTGATAAACATTGATAGAAGTTTATCGGTGTTTATTATAAATAGATTATAAAACTTTACTATATTTGTAAATTTTATCGAGCATTTCATCATTTAAAAGTAAAGTTAAACATTAAATTAATTTTAGATGATAAAAAATGTATTTTGAAATAATTTTGAACTTGAAAGAGCGATTATAATCCTTTTAAAAATCAGTGGCATGCCATATATATCCCGATAAAAAGTTATCCCCACCATACCTGTGATTATGTGAATGTTCTTCTCCGATGGTAGAAATATCCTTACTATATTAAAAGAAGTTTAAGAGGAAGAATCATTTTTGGACGATTCTATCCCTTATCAAATTATAAATTTATAATATTATTCCACGTAGTAGTATTATCAATTTCTAAATTTACAATATTATAATTTGTCACCTACAACATTAACCTATATTTTAAAATAATTATTATCTATTGTTTATATTTAAAAAGGAAAAAAATCATTTATATTAAATGACTTTTGTAAATGAAATTTATTAATTATATTATTTTATAATTGATTTATTATTTATTTTTACTTATTTAATATAAATAATAAAATCAATATTAACTATCGATTATCTTTTCGAATTCTTTTACTATAAAAAGTTTTTATCTATTTATTTCAATAATTTAATTTTTAAAAATTATATATACCGATCAAATCTCAAATCTATAAAATTAATATTAACTATTAATTATTTTTTCAAATTTTTACCTCAATAAAGATTTTTATCTATTTATTTCAATAATTTAATTTCTAAAAATTATGAATTTATATTAATTTAATGATATCTCAAATCACTCTGTAACCTTTTATTTTCTTCAACTGTATAAAGACATCTCTTCAACCAATTTCTTACAAAATATTTAAATTTTCTTCTACTTAGGTTGATTTTCTTATTTTTTACTCATTACTTGTGTTTTTCCTTTTATGGCAAAGCTACATGTTTTTTTCTCTTATAATAATTTCTATTATATAATATTGATTGATCCAACCCTCATCATTCATCTTTAGCTTTACTTTTGTGTTGCAATATATTTTGTGTGTTACAATATGTTAATACTTGATGATTTGAGAGAAAGACTTTAAGATATACACGTTTGATGATTTGAGAGAAAGACTTTAAGATATACACGTAAGAAAATAGAAAAAATGATACAATGTCATTTGTTACTTCAAGTCTAAAAATGCTTTGAGTTATATTTTCTATTTTTTTAAGGCTCTCTTGGGTAACACTTTATCTTTTGTTTTTTAATTTGAAAACTAAGTATATAAACACTATTTTCACCTCTAAATGTTTTCATTATTATCTACTTTTTACTAACGGTTAATGTTTATGGCAGAAAAATAACTTTTAAAAAAGTTGTTTTTGAAATTCAAAATTTAACTAAGAATTCAACCATCGTAATTTAATGAAGAAATATCAAATACGATTCGTAATTTAAATAGAAGTTTTGTTGAAGAAGAAATTAAAAGCAAAATAATAATTTATAAAAAAGAGATCACTAAAGGGAGAAGAATAATATAAATTAGAGCGATTGCTTTTCCTTTTATGGCTGCATGAAATGTTGGATCTTTCTTTATTACAGAAACGATTAATGGTAAAGCTGCCCTCTTAACCATCCTTTGGAAAAGTCGCAAAAGCCTTTCAAGCTACCATGTTTGTCTAGCTATTATATTATCATATAATCTATTGTAATTTTAATTACAAAAATTTGTAATGATCGAAAGAAAAAAAAACCACTTAAATCACATTTTCCCTAGATCTTTTAAAAAATATAATAAAATGACAAAGCATTTACACTGTATAGAATAATTCTAAAAACGGAAAAAGTTTAGATGCTCATCGTGTAAAATACCAAAAATACTCCATCAACTACGCTGTAAACAACGCGCACATAATATATTTGCGATTGTTTAGATTTGGTTATTGCTTGGTAGGCAATTGATAAGTTATGACTACAATTTATCTTTTCAATTCTACCGTTTAATTTTGTTACACAATTATTTAATTTGGTTACGATTTTTTTTTTCAAAATTTGGTACATGATTTTTTTAATTCTTTTGATACACGATCGTTTAGATTTGTAACACCCCATAAATTTAAGGAACTTATTATGGGTGTTACATTAAGTGGAATTAGAAGTTAAGGAATATATTCAGTTGTTTTGTGTTGGATTAATTAAATATATATACATGGGTGTGTATATTTAATTAAAGATTTTGGAAATTGGTAGAATTTGTTATTAATTAAGACGTGAGAGCCAAGTATCCCAAGCTGTTCAAAGATTAGAACTTTCGAGGACGAAAGTTGTTAAAGGAGGGAAGATTGTAACGCCCCAAAAATTAAGATAATTTATTGGGCGTTATTTTGAATCCATTTAATGAGAATTATTTGATTTAGGTGGGAATTGAAATTTATTAAATATTTCTTGGATGAATATTTAATTAATTAGAGGTTTTAGCATGTGGTGTTTGTTAAGTTTTTGATTAAATGGTAGGTTAAGAGGATTAAGTAAAGTTGTGGATTTTTAGTGTTGTTGAACTTGAATTTAATTAAATAATTATGGATGTTATTTAATTGTGGGTGGAAAGTTTGTTGGAGATTGAATAATTATATGTATATGTGGAAATATATATATAATTATTATGTTAAAGGAAAAGATAATTATATTTGTTGAAATATAATTATTTAAGGAAAAGAGAGTTGTATTTTGGGGAAAGAATATTTATTAAAGAAGAAAAAGTAAAATAATTATATTTTGGGAAAATATAATTATTTGTAAAAGGATAATTAATTACTTTGGAGAAAGATAAATAATAATTAACTATTGTGGAAGATAATTAATTATTTTGAAGAAAGATAAATAATAATTAGTTATTGTGGAAGATAATTAATTATTATGTAGAAAGATAAATATTTTTTTATGGAGTGAAGTTGTTATGGTTGGATTAAGATAATTCATGTTGGAAAGTATAAGTGATTTATTGGAAAAGATTTGATTGATTAAAAGAATTGAGGATTTAAGTTAATTTGAGATTTTGGAGGGAAAAGTTAGTTTTGGTGGAATTGTAATTAATTGAGTATATATATATGGATATATATATTTAATTAATAATTTGGAAAAGTGAAGTTAATTATATGATGAAATATAATTATATTTATTTGGAAAAGAAGATAATCCATGAGGAAAGAGATAGATTGATTTGATTGGACGAAAAAGATATATATTTATTTATAAGAGAGAATAATGGTTTAAATAAATATATATATTTATTGTAGATTTTGGTGAGAGAAAAATAATAATAATAAAGAAGTATTATTATTATTACTAATAGTTATAAATGCCTAAGATTAAGGCATTGATTTAGGAAAGATAATGGGAATAAAGATATATGTATATTTTTTGGTATTATATATATATCCTAAAAGGAAAAGGAAAAGAAAATAATAATAATAAATATTATTGTTATTATATATATATCCTAAAAGGAAAAGGAAAAGAAAATAATAATAATAAATATTATTGTTATTATATATATCCTAAAAGGAAAAGGAAAAGGAAATAATAATTATTATTATTATTGTTATTATTTGGGTCTATAAATAGATTGGAATGCTTAAGTTGGAAAATAAAGGAAAAAGAAAAAGGTTCTTCATCTTCTTCTCTAAGATAACCCTCTGCTGTCGCCGCCTCAGTTGAAGTTAAGATTGGTCTCTTTGGAAGCTTGAGAATTTAAAGTGATGAATTTTTCATCAAGGATAAGAGGATTTTCCAACCTTCATTTGAGTAACCTTGGTAAGCCAAAGAAATTAAATTAATATTTTATTAATTTAATTTTGGATCTATTTGGGGTTTCTGTAAAGGTTCAATTGGCTAAACTTTTTTTAAGATCTAAATCTTGGATTTTTCCCAATCAAGGTTGAATTGGTTTCAACCCAATTTTTAGAAAGTTAATTAATTTGGGAGAATTTTTGGATGTTAGCCAATTGCTAATTTCATTAATTAAGATACTAAGTTTTCCTTTTATGATTAGGATCAAGTTAATTGGAGAATTTTACTGTCAACTAGGGACTACCTTTGTTTGGCTAAAATCTCCAGGTAAGAGATTCTCCTACTAGACCTTCGAACTGAATTCAAGAGACCGCATGTAATTATGATTATGCATTGATGGTAGCTAAGATGCATAATTTGAGGATAATGATTATACTGAGATTATGATGATAGTTGATGTTGATGATGATGACTGAGATTATTATGTTGATGATTGATGATGATGACTGATGTTATGTTAATGACCGGTAGTATGTTGTTGATGACTGTTGATGATTGTTAATGCATGATATATTAATCACATGATTAAGGACGTTAAGATTAATACTCATGCCATATTATGATGTTATGTTATGCTACATGCTATGGATAGGGTGTTCTGTTAACTTTGTCTATTAGAGTCGTACCTGCATGGGTGTCCTTCGGGATCACCACCTATTTAGGACTGTGTGGTTCGACGGGACGCCAGTCTAGCATGGATATAGATATGATTCGAGTGATTCGACGGGGTCCTCGCATCCCGATTGTCTTAGTGTTACCCCCGGGTTCACTACAGACCAGCATGTCCTAGGTGCTCCCTCGGGACACCGAAGACCAGATTTTCGTTCCTACGGGAGCGCATGTTGCACGTGTTCGGGAACGTGCCAGAGATTGGGTACCATTTTCAGGACTCTAATGGGAAGTTAACAGACACCTAGCGGGACTAGTAGTAGGTCCCTTACTGAGTATATGTTTATACTCACTCTTTCTATGTTTAACATTTCAGGCGAAGGTAAAGGTAGAGGAAAGCTGGCGAGCGACAGAGAAGGATCCGTGACATGCCATATGGGGACTCAGTTTTGCTTCCGCGTTTATGTTTCAGTGTTTTAATATTCCGTTTTTAATGAAAATTTATTCTTCCCTCGTTTCAAAAAAGTGTCTCTTGTCATTGTTTCTCCTTAGTAACGACCTCAGCTTAGTATAAAGAGTTGGGTCGTTACAGTTGGTATCAGAGCGTCAGCTTTTAGGTTCTGTAGACTAACTTACGATGTGAGTCTTTGATTTTTGTCCCTATGGCTATTACGGTCCTTCGTCACTCGCCAGGTATGTATTTTATGATACATGATTATGAATATGCACGTGACCTTGCCTGTATTAAACTAGAACTGCATGAATGTTATGATTTAATGGTGATGGCTTTGGTGGTAAAGTTTTAAGAAAAATGTTGGCACGTAAAGATGCTCAAAGGGGTGATTGAGTAGGCAAAAGAGTTGGACGTGTTCAGCGTGATGAACTGCTTTGTGACTGGATATCTAAGACATTAGTTATGTTGGTGGTTTTAAAGGAAACTAAAGGCATGGTTAAGTTCAAGTATATCAAACACATTTGACGGTGTTTAGAATTGAGTTGCTGGAGAAGGAACAAAATAAACTTTAGTGCATAGTTATTTTGGTGAGATTTCAAGAAATTGTTTTGAGTTTACCATGAAGGATAAGTTACATCTAGTTTAAAGTACAAGTGATGAAATAACGAATTTCTTTAGAATAACTAGTTGTGTTGATGTCATTAAAGAAAGCAATAGTTGGACATGAGTTTGAACTTTATCAAACAAGAAAAGAGAAATTAGTGACTTCTAAAGATTGCTAAATGGTGGAGAATACCTTTTTGGTCGAAGTTTGAAGTTGGAAAATAGAACGTAGTTTTTGAAGGTTTATGAATTAAGTTTTACTTGAATAAGTGTAAAGAGAAGAAAAGTATTTGAGAAAAGTAATATTTTGTCAAGAGAAGCGAAGCTTTGCGCAACATGAGAGTTGCACTTAGGAAAAAGTTTATGGCAGAGTTACCAAGTTGAGAAGGCTACTTAGGAACAAGAGTATGACAAGGGAGCTCGATACTCGAAATTGTTCAAGGACTAAAACTTTCGAGGACGAAAGTTTCTTAGCGAGGGAAGATTGTAACACCCCATAAATTTAAGGAACTTATTATGGGTGTTACATTAAGTGGAATTAGAAGTTAAGGAATATATTCAGTTGTTTTGTGTTGGATTAATTAAATATATATACATGGGTGTGTATATTTAATTAAAGATTTTGGAAATTGGTAGAATTTGTTATTAATTAAGACGTGAGAGCCAAGTATCCCAAGCTGTTCAAAGATTAGAACTTTCAAGGACGAAAGTTGTTAAAGGAGGGAAGATTGTAACGCCCCAAAAATTAAGATAATTTATTGGGCGTTATTTTGAATCCATTTAATGAGAATTATTTGATTTAGGTGGGAATTGAAATTTATTAAATATTTCTTGGATGAATATTTAATTAATTAGAGGTTTTAGCATGTGGTGTTTGTTAAGTTTTTGATTAAATGGTAGGTTAAGAGGATTAAGTAAAGTTGTGGATTTTTAGTGTTGTTGAACTTGAATTTAATTAAATAATTATGGATGTTATTTAATTGTGGGTGGAAAGTTTGTTGGAGATTGAATAATTATATGTATATGTGGAAATATATATATAATTATTATGTTAAAGGAAAAGATAATTATATTTGTTGAAATATAATTATTTAAGGAAAAGAGAGTTGTATTTTGGGGAAAGAATATTTATTAAAGAAGAAAAAGTAAAATAATTATATTTTGGGAAAATATAATTATTTGTAAAAGGATAATTAATTACTTTGGAGAAAGATAAATAATAATTAACTATTGTGGAAGATAATTAATTATTTTGAAGAAAGATAAATAATAATTAGTTATTGTGGAAGATAATTAATTATTATGTAGAAAGATAAATATTTTTTTATGGAGTGAAGTTGTTATGGTTGGATTAAGATAATTCATGTTGGAAAGTATAAGTGATTTATTGGAAAAGATTTGATTGATTAAAAGAATTGAGGATTTAAGTTAATTTGAGATTTTGGAGGGAAAAGTTAGTTTTGGTGGAATTGTAATTAATTGAGTATATATATATGGATATATATATTTAATTAATAATTTGGAAAAGTGAAGTTAATTATATGATGAAATATAATTATATTTATTTGGAAAAGAAGATAATCCATGAGGAAAGAGATAGATTGATTTGATTGGACGAAAAAGATATATATTTATTTATAAGAGAGAATAATGGTTTAAATAAATATATATATTTATTGTAGATTTTGGTGAGAGAAAAATAATAATAATAAAGAAGTATTATTATTATTACTAATAGTTATAAATGCCTAAGATTAAGGCATTGATTTAGGAAAGATAATGGGAATAAAGATATATGTATATTTTTTGGTATTATATATATATCCTAAAAGGAAAAGGAAAAGAAAATAATAATAATAAATATTATTGTTATTATATATATATCCTAAAAGGAAAAGGAAAAGAAAATAATAATAATAAATATTATTGTTATTATATATATCCTAAAAGGAAAAGGAAAAGGAAATAATAATTATTATTATTATTGTTATTATTTGGGTCTATAAATAGATTGGAATGCTTAAGTTGGAAAATAAAGGAAAAAGAAAAAGGTTCTTCATCTTCTTCTCTAAGATAACCCTCTGCTGTCGCCGCCTCAGTTGAAGTTAAGATTGGTCTCTTTGGAAGCTTGAGAATTTAAAGTGATGAATTTTTCATCAAGGATAAGAGGATTTTCCAACCTTCATTTGAGTAACCTTGGTAAGCCAAAGAAATTAAATTAATATTTTATTAATTTAATTTTGGATCTATTTGGGGTTTCTGTAAAGGTTCAATTGGCTAAACTTTTTTTAAGATCTAAATCTTGGATTTTTCCCAATCAAGGTTGAATTGGTTTCAACCCAATTTTTAGAAAGTTAATTAATTTGGGAGAATTTTTGGATGTTAGCCAATTGCTAATTTCATTAATTAAGATACTAAGTTTTCCTTTTATGATTAGGATCAAGTTAATTGGAGAATTTTACTGTCAACTAGGGACTACCTTTGTTTGGCTAAAATCTCCAGGTAAGAGATTCTCCTACTAGACCTTCGAACTGAATTCAAGAGACCGCATGTAATTATGATTATGCATTGATGGTAGCTAAGATGCATAATTTGAGGATAATGATTATACTGAGATTATGATGATAGTTGATGTTGATGATGATGACTGAGATTATTATGTTGATGATTGATGATGATGACTGATGTTATGTTAATGACCGGTAGTATGTTGTTGATGACTGTTGATGATTGTTAATGCATGATATATTAATCACATGATTAAGGACGTTAAGATTAATACTCATGCCATATTATGATGTTATGTTATGCTACATGCTATGGATAGGGTGTTCTGTTAACTTTGTCTATTAGAGTCGTACCTGCATGGGTGTCCTTCGGGATCACCACCTATTTAGGACTGTGTGGTTCGACGGGACGCCAGTCTAGCATGGATATAGATATGATTCGAGTGATTCGACGGGGTCCTCGCATCCCGATTGTCTTAGTGTTACCCCCGGGTTCACTACAGACCAGCATGTCCTAGGTGCTCCCTCGGGACACCGAAGACCAGATTTTCGTTCCTACGGGAGCGCATGTTGCACGTGTTCGGGAACGTGCCAGAGATTGGGTACCATTTTCAGGACTCTAATGGGAAGTTAACAGACACCTAGCGGGACTAGTAGTAGGTCCCTTACTGAGTATATGTTTATACTCACTCTTTCTATGTTTAACATTTCAGGCGAAGGTAAAGGTAGAGGAAAGCTGGCGAGCGACAGAGAAGGATCCGTGACATGCCATATGGGGACTCAGTTTTGCTTCCGCGTTTATGTTTCAGTGTTTTAATATTCCGTTTTTAATGAAAATTTATTCTTCCCTCGTTTCAAAAAAGTGTCTCTTGTCATTGTTTCTCCTTAGTAACGACCTCAGCTTAGTATAAAGAGTTGGGTCGTTACAAGATTTCTCTAAACGATAATTTATTTTTTTTACATGATCGTTTACTTTTTTATACGATCGTTTACATTTGGCTACTCCAATCTAAATGACTTTTTTCAAGATTCTTTAAACACGATCTTTTATTTTTCTATATGATTGTTTACTTTTTCTACACGATCATTTACATTTGGCTACTTCAATCTAAATGATTTTTTTCAAGATTTTTTATACACAATGTTTTATTTTTTTTACACGATCGTTTACTTTTTTTACGTGGTCGTTTACATTTGGGTACTCCAATCTAAATGATTTTTTTCAATATTCTTTATACACTATTTTTTTTTACATAATCGTTTACTTTTTTTACACGATCGTTTACGTTTGGCTACTTCAATTTAAATGGTTTTTTTTCAAAATTCTTTATACACGATCTTTTAGATTTTGCTATTTTTTGTATACGGTCGTTTAGATTTGGTTACCCAAATTTAAACGACGTAAAAAAAGAAGAAAAGAAGAAATACGATGGAAATAAATCACAACAAAAAAAAAAGAGGAAAAGAAGAAATACGATAGAAAGATTAAACGACGTAAAAAAAGAATCAGAAAAGAAGAAAGACGATGGAAAGAAATCGTAGCAGGAAAAAAATAAGGAAAAGAAGAAAGACGATGAAAGAAATCGCAGGAGGAAGATAAGAAAGATGGAAGGGGAAACCTGAAATATTTAAAAAAATGGCTAACTTTAATACAAGCTTTGTTACATGGGCCGTAAATAGTTTGGTGTTTTGTTACATTTATGAAAGTTTCCCATTTTTCCTATTAATATTATTATTATAATATAAATTAAATAGAGAAAAATATTTTCCTTGACTTTAGGGATTTTATTAGTCCTTTATTTGATATCTCTCTCACTAAAGGAAATTATCTTTATATGATTTTTTCCTCGTCTGTCTCAAAGTTCTTCCTTATTATAAAAAGGGAAGATCGTTACTACTCTTCAAGGTATTCTTCGAAGGTGTTTCTCAAGCTACAGTTCATGAAGAATCTTTTCGAAGGTAAGTTATTACTTTTTTATATATTATATGAAGATTGTTTGATATCTTCATAGCAACTCATGGTGGACCCATTGATAAGAGATTTAAAGACTTAGTAAATTGAGATAGGTTTAATTACTTCTTTAGGGGAGCCTGATCAACTTCATTAGACTCAAATACAATTTAGGGGGAGCATGATTATTTTAGTTTTCGAGGAAAATTAAAAATAGTACTAGATCTAGGGGGAGCGTCTTCTAGATTGTTAAAGTGTTATACTCATTTGAATTTTAAAAAAATCTATTTTGTTGAGCTATAAAAGCTCTCCAGAAGTAGGTGAATTTTCACCAACCTGGATTATCAAAGTTACTGTGTTATTTATCATTCTGTTCCGTCAGTTATTTTGATAGTTGTTAACTAAATAACAGCTAAAGGAAAATTATATTATTTCTCTTTCATGATGGACTACAAACCAACACTTTGACCTATCATGAATATAAAATAATACTAACAAAAAGAGTAGAAGTTTTTTGCACGTTTTCAATCTAATCCACGAATATCTCATCTAGCAGCAGTATAAAGAATTTTGAAGTATGTCCATGGAACAAAAGATTTTTGAATATTATATTCCTATAATACAATCCAACATTAGTTGGATATTATGATGCAAATTGGGCAGGATATTCAGATGATAGAAAGAGTACTTTTGGAGGTTGCTTCTTGTTAGGAGACAATCTCATATCTTGGTTTAGTAAAATGCAAAATTGTGTTTCTTTGTCTACAACAAAAGTTGAATATATATCAGTGGAAGCAATTGTACTCCATTAATAAAGATGAAACAAATGCTCCTTAACCAAAACACACAATTTCAAGTTCTACCACTTACCTAAGCAAGAGGAAAATCAAACTCCAAACAAACCTGTCATAGAATCTAAGAATTCGACTTCCACACCTTCAAGAAATTCAATGGTAATGAATCCAATTAATCCAACGTTTTATTCCAACATTTATGCTTAAATCGGCTATGGAAAATGTTATGAACTCACTAAATTACCTTTGCTAAAGACTCACAATGGTTCAACTTTGAAGGAAATGGCATAAGCGACTCAGAATTGAAGTTGATGGTTCGGGTGCAAGAGGGACGGATTAGGTCGACTCGGGAGAAAGGGAAACTCGCGCATCTTGGAGTGGGAGGTGGACTCGGGAGAAAGGGAAACTCGCGCATCTTGGAGTGGGAGGTGGAGGCAGCTCGACTACGGGCGATGGAACCATGCGAATAAGGGTTGGGCAACGCACACGGAGTATGTGGCTGAAGAATTGGGATGGTAGGGCATGGTAGCTGTCGGTTGGGACAAAGAAAACGAAGAAGAAAAAAGAAACAACGGACAAAGAAAACGAAGAAGAAAAAAGAAACAACGGACAAAGAAAACGAAGAAGAAAAAAGAAACAACAACAACAACAACAACAACAACAACAACAACAACAATAACAATCAGAATAACAACAACAACAATAATAATAATAATAATAATAATAATAATAATAATAATAACTAAATTCATTTAATTTATTTAATTAGATTTATTTGGAGTTAATTATCTTCATTTTATTTAATTAGATTTAATTTATTGGACGTTATTTTAAATTCATTTAATGAGAATTATTTGATTTTTGTGGGAATTGAAATTAACTAAATATTTATTGGATGAATATTTAATTAATTAGAGGTTTTGGCATGTGGTGTTTGTTAAGATTTTGATTAAGTGGTAGGTTAAGAGGATTAAGTAAAGTTGTAGATTTTTAGTGTTGTTGAAGTTGAATTTAATTAAATAATTATGGATGTTATTTAATTAAATTGTGGGGTGAAAAGTTTGTTAGAGATTTGATAATTATATGTATACGTGGACATATATATATATAATTATTATATTAAAGGAAAAGATAATTATATTTGTTGAAATATAATTACTTAAAAGATATATAATTATTTAAAGAAAAGATAGTTGTATTTTGAAGAAAAGATATTTAGTAAGGAAGAAAAAGTAAAATAATTATATTTTGGGAAAATATAATTATTTGTAAAAGGATAATTAAGAAAGATAAATAATAATTAATTATTGTGGAAGATAATTAATTATTTCAGAGAAAGATAAATAATAATTAATTATTTTGGAGAAAGATAAGTAATAATTAATTATTGTAAAAGATAATTAATTATTCTGCAGAAAGATAAATCTTGATTATGGGGTGGAGTTGTTATGGTTGGGTTAAGATAATTCATGTTGAAAGTTATAAGTGATTTATTGGAAAAGATTTGATTGATTAAATTAATTGAGAATTTAAGTTAATTTAAGATTTTGGAGGGAAAAATTTGTTTTGATGGAATTGGATTTAATTGAGTAGATATATATAGATATATATATATTTAATTAATAATTTGGAAAAGTGAAGTTAATTATACAATAGAATATAATTATGTTTGTTTGGAAAAGAAGATAATCTATGAGGAGGGAGATGGTTGATTTGATTGGACAAAAAAAATATATTTATTTAAAAGAGAAGATGATGGTTTAAATAAATATATATGTTTATTGTAGATTTTGGTGAGAGAAAAATGCCTAGTGTATTTAAGGAATTTATTGAGGAAGGATAATGAGAATAAAGATATATGTATATTTTTTGTATTATATATATATATATATATATATATATATATATATATATATGTATGTATGTATGTATGTATCTGTATGTATGTATGTATGTATGTATGTATGTATGTATGTATGTATGTATACATATGTATGTATGTATGTATATATATATCTATATAGATATATATATATGTATGTATGTATATATATAATACAAAAAATATACATATATCTTTATTCCCATATATACTAAAAGAAAAAGTAAATAATAATAATAAATATTATTGTTATTATTTGGGTCTATAAATAGCATTGAAATGCTTAAGTTGGAAAGAAAAGGAAAAGGAAAAAAAAAAGGTTTTTCATCTCCTCCACTAAGATAACTCTCTGTTGTTGCCGCCTTGGAAAGCTTGAGGATTTAAAGTGATGAATTTTTCTACCAAGGATAAGAAGAGGATTTAAAGTGATGAATTTTTCCATCAAGGATAAGAGGATTTTTCAACCTCCATTGATTAACCTTGGTAAGCCAATGAAATTAAATTAATATTTTGTTAATTTAATTATGGATTTATTTGGGGTTTCTTTAAAGATTCAATTGGCTAATTTTTTAAGATTTAAATCTTGGATTTTTCTCAATCAAGGTTGAATTGCTTTCAACCCAATTTCATTAATTAAGATACTGAGTTTTCCTTTTATGATTAGGATCAAATTAATTGGAGAATTTTTACTGTTAGTTAGGGAGTACTTTGTTTGGCTAAAATCTCCAAGTAAGAGATTCTCCTACTAGATATTCAAACTGAATTTAAGAGACCGCATGTAGTTATGGTTATGCAATGATGGTAGCTAAAATGCATAACTTGATGCTATTGATAATGATTGTCATTATGTTGATGATTGATGATGATGATTGATGTTATGTTATGACTAGTAGTATGTTGATGAGGACGACTATGTTATGTTTATGATTACGATATTTGGTTAAGTATGCTAGATTGTTATGTTACGCCATGTTTACGATGATGTTATGACATGTTACATGTCATGGAAATAGTGTATGTTAGCTTTAGCTATTAGAGTCGTACCCGCATGGGTGTCCTTCGGGATCACCATCTTTTTAAGATTGCGTAGTCCGACGGGACCACTAGTCTAGCATTGACATTGACATAGACATGATTCAAATGATTTGACGGGATCGCTCACAGCTCGATTGTCTTAGTGTTTCCTCCGGCTACACTAAAGACCAATTTGTCCTAGGTGTTCTTTTGGGTTCACCAAAGACCAGACATATTCCTAAGGGATCACAGATTGCACATGTTCGGGAACGTGCCAGTTCAGGGGTACCACTTTTCAAGACTCTAATAGAAAGTTAACAAGCACCTAGCGGGACTAGTAGTAGGTCCCTTTTACTGAGTATATGTTTATACTCACTCTTTCTATGTTTAATATTTCAGGCGAAGGTAAAGGTAGAGGAAAGCTGGCGAACGACAAAGAAGGATCCGTGACATACCATATGGGAACTCAGTTTTGCTTTCGCGTATATATATCAGTGTTTCAACATTTTGTTTTTACTGAAAATTTAGTTTCCCTCCTTTCAAAAATGTGTCTATTGTTATTTTTTTAGTAATGATCTCAGCTTAGTATAAAGAGTTGGGTCGTTACAACATTGAGGTTCAGAAGATATTATATTCAGGGGTAATCCATTCATGATGTAAATAATAAGATCTTCAGAATCAATGAGAACGGAGACATTGGCCAACTTTTAACTTTTTGTTCTTTGATGTGCTAATGTATGAGTTTATTGATTCGCCTTCTTTCTTGGAGATGGTCTGAAGTTCAAACTTGAGATTCATTATATTGACTCGAGAGTTGGATAGGTAGTGTTTTTCTAGGGTATTCCATACATCTATGGATGTAGAGCAGTCGATAATGTAGGCGAGGCCACCAGGAAAAGAGGGTAGCAGTGATGAGAGTATTAAGGGCATGGCCTTTAGCAATCCATTCATCATGGAGTGGGTTTGGCTAGATGGGTCTTGCTGCTTGTGCAGAATCGGTTGCTTCAGATGAAGAGGATAAAGAGGTACAAGTGGTGGTTTGTGCAAGAAATCTTGTGAGTTTTGGGTTTGAGCCATCAATGAAATAGAAGAGTTTGTGTGCAATCAAGATTGATTGAATTTGAAATGTCGAGACATGATCATGATGCAGAGTGACTGACGTCCTCGATTATTTAATCTTTAATACATAATAGGTTCATAGTTGCCACCATATTAAGGTGTGATTGGTTATCAGAAAAACATTGATATATGTAAATTCAGATTTAGGTTCAGGAGTCAGTTGTGTGTAGGGAAGGTGTTAGTACCCTAAAACACCCATAAAAATGGTTACCAAAATTTATCTTTTAAAATAAATTACAGAGGTTCACAAAACAAAATAATTTTTTATTTGATTTTTTTTAAATGTCTCATGGCTATTAATTCACATCTAAGAAAAAAGTCAAACATGAATTGATAATTATATGGGTGGCATGAGAGTCATTAGAAAAATGTAATTTAATTTTTTGTTTCAAAATATGATTTTTTTTAAATGCCCCTCAAGAATACTAAAATATCAAACTTTAATATTTTGATCTCCATCATAGGCATTTAATGGAAAATTTCATGTATTTAAAGAATTAATAAATTTAAAAAAAAAACATTACTCAATCTCATTTTAAAATATAAAATTGTTGATATATTTTGTTTAAGAACAGTTTATTAATTAATAAATACATGAAATTTAAATCATAAAATTCATATATGAACATCACTTCTTTCTTGTCTCAAATTTTTATATTCATATGACAAAAAAACAAATGAATTTTTTCATATGTGTTGTGATTATAGAAATTCAAAAATAAATAAATAAATAATAATAATAATAATAATAATATTGTTATTATTAGCAAAACATTGTGAAATATGAGAAATAGTTAGGGAAATAAAATAGGTTGGCAAATAATACTGGTTGGAAATACTATACAAATTGGGAAAAAATATACAAATTGAGAAATAATATATTGGAAAAAAAATATACAAGTTAGAGAAATAATATATTGAAAATAATATACAGGTTGAGGAATAATATATTGAAAATAAATACAAAGTGTAATATGCAGGTTGTGAAATAAATATCAAACCTAACAAATTATTATGTCATTCACATGCCTAATCAATTAATATCAAACTTGCAACATATTTAATAGACAGTAAACAAAAAATCAACAATAGCTAAATTAAACCTTAAATCTAATAAATTTAAAGCTTTAGTGAAATCAATTCTCCTAAATTTGCTAAATTTGAAGCAATAGTAAAATTAATTGACTAGGCAGAGTAAACTCAAATGACCTAAATCTAACAAATTTAAAGCACATTGAAATCAATTCATCGAAATCAATTGGTCTAAATCTACTAAATTTGAGGCAACAATAAATTCAATTAGCCTAAACCTAACGAAAAGTAGAGATAGAGTAAACTTCAATAGCCTAAATCTAACAAATTTGAAGCACATTGAAATCAATTGGCCTAAACCTAATAAATTTAAAACGACCGTAAAAACAATTGACCTAAACCTAATAAATTTAAAACGACCGCAAAAACAATTGACCTAAACCTAACAAAATTAAATACACAGTTATCACCAAATTCATTGGAATTGATCACAGTCTCAAATGGGAAAGAAAATTTAGAAAAAAAAAAACAATTTGGCAGAATAGTTTTCTCAGTTTTTTTTTCAAGCCTCGTTTGTTTTTATAGGGCAGTGAGATGGTAGTTTTTTAGAGTAATGGAAAAAGGTAGGATCGTGTTTTGAGAGTGGAGAAGATGGGGTGGGGAGTGTCATGAAGAGGGAGACGAAAAAAATCGTGGGAGTTGTAGAGGGAGTGGTTGAGGGAATATAAGGAGACATGAGATTCGTTTTTTTTCTTGGTTTTTTTGTTTTTTTTCTAAAAAGAAAAACGTTAAATTCAAATTCAAATCCAAATTTCTTTAATAAAAATAAAGTAAATAAAAGTTTTAAAAAATAAACGACAAAATATGGTATCTACATGGAATTTCCACCATACATAGTTTGTAGAGTCAAGGTCGATTGAAATAAGGTTGCAGATGTTGGAGAGGAGGAAGATCGGAGAGGAGAGTTCTTTGGTTGGATCAGTCATGGCTTTTGGTGAAGATTTAACAATGGCGGAAGTTACAAAATCGGACGTTGGTCACCAATCTGATACCATGAAAGTATACAGAATGGAGAGAATTTCTCAAGGATGAGAGTATTATTTTCAATGAATTTCTCATAGTGTTACATGGTATTTATAATAAAATAACTGTACATAACAACTTAACTATATCAACTGATTGAAAACTAAATAACAGAAATATTGTGTTAACATAACCTAAGAGGTCTATAGTAAATAGATAAGATTAAGTGTTGTTCTGGTAATTATACGCATATACGACTCACATTGTAATTGTTACATGAGTTGTTAAGAAACCCGGGAGAAATTGAATCTAACAACCATGTTGGTGTCTACAAGACCTTTAGATCTAATTACTCAATAACCCCTAGACAACAAGATATCAACCCAAGGAAACAGTTTTGAAAAGATTATCTTGATGATCAAGATCAAGAGTAAAGAAAACTCGTTTCTAAATTCGTGATTCAAATCACTTCACAAGAGGCTTGATCAATACCACTTGAATGATCCTAACATGCAAATTCTAAAACACAAGAAATTACAAATGGAAAATTTTGCTCTCAACAAAGCTAAAGAAAATACTCAATTCATTAACTTATCAAATCTGTCCACCATGGAAGAAAAAGATGCCTTTATATAGCCTTGATACCATAAACCTAAAGACACAAATTTAAATAGCTGATTTAGGGAGAATTAAGTAACCTACCTAAGTTACAATCCTCCACCTTATCCTAATAAATAGCTAATTTATGGAGAATTAAGTAACCTACATAAGTTACGATTCTTCACCTTCTCCTAATAAAGAAAAATAAGGTTCACATAAACAAATAACAAAGCAATAAAAAACATAAATTGTTTGTAGCATCCATGAAGTAATTTGAGCTTGGATTTTGCTAATGAAAAGGTAGTTCATTTGCATTTAATGCGCATTATCTTGAAGGTCAACTTCACACAACATGAAAAAATGTACTACAGCATCTTCTACAATTATCTTTGTCAAATTTACCAATGCTTACATATGAGTGATCATAGCGAGTTGTAGCTTCTTGGCTCTCGATCTTGTAATGGGACCTTGGGGCATGTTAATTGATGTGACTTGGTTCATATCATGATTGTAAGTATTATAGACAATATGATTCATATTGATCATGTGGAGACATGTGAATGAGAATATCCTATATAAAGAGCTTATACAAGACCGAACTGTGAAATAATTGGTTTCTCTTTATAACACCATTACCTGAAGAAACTAATATTTCACTAGGATAACCATACATATCTCGATCTTAATCCTAAATGAGTTTGTGAACTCTTGTCTATAAGGACAATTCTTTGATCTCTATGGGTGGGAGTGACCATGTTAGCCAACTCAATAAGCCTACTATTTTGGAGATTTGACTAGGTAGTAATCTGGGACTCAACTGCATCAGAGGAAATACACTTCAGATGATCAATTATTCTCTTATTGGTTAATTTCTGATCTTGAACAATAAGGTAATTGTTGGCTTGAGAAGTGTTAATATATAGTTAGACTATAAGTTTGTTCAATAGATGAATTGGTGGCACTTAAGGAGTTAGATGTAACTTTATAGGTAAAAGAAAAATTTGGCTCACCTATAGTTATGAGCAATTCGTGAAGAGTGAACTCACTATTGGTTGGTTATATCCATGAACAGAGAAATATATCAACAGTGCAAAGAGTGCAACTATTGGTTTTTAGTGGAGTAACTGGTAGAAATATATTTGCACTATAAGTTGAGACCCTTCAAAGAATCTAAAAGTACATGTTTTAGGAGGACATCTAAAACTCTCAAGATGCCTACTATCTAGGCATCAAGGATGCTCGAAAATCTTCGGATATTGGAACATCTTACAATATCACAAAATAAACACGTTATTCTCAATTTCCACCTCATGGAAATCTAGGATGCTCTTGAAAATAATATAAATTGTATTAATTAAAAAATTTAAATCAATGAAAACATATATGTTATATAAGTTTAATTTCTATCAAATTAATTATAAATTAATAAATAGTTGTAAAAGCATTCTTGGAACATTTTGTGAATTTAAGATATTTTCAGGTAGAAATCTTACGAAACAAACGCAGTAATCAAAATATTCTTAGATGCCTAAAAAAATATTCCTACAAACCAAATATGATAATAAAAAAATGTTATAATTTCATATATCTCTAGTTTTGGGCATAAGATTTTAGTTACGTTATTTACATTTCTCAAAAGTAAATGACCCTTAGGGGTTAGTTAGCGGTCGACAAAGATCAACATTTAGTCTCCATTTCCCCTTCTCTCTCTTTCCTCTAAATAGCAATTCTCTGTCTTCAAGTTTTTTGAGCCCACATATCAAACTTCTTGGATTCTTAGAGCATAAGAAGGAAGCTCTTGGTGGTGGTCACTACAAGAAATCTCGACATTAAAGGCCTTTAATGTCACTTGGCAACCGACATCTTTGCGAGCGTTATTAAAGGGCTTTAATGTCGGTTAGGCTTCAATGTCGGTTTATAACCGAAATTAAAGACATCTTTAATGTCGGTTATAAATCGATATTGAAGGCCTTCAATGTCGGTTATAAACCGAAATCTTTGAAGGTGTTATTGAAGGCCTTTAATGTCGGTTCATCTTTAATGTCAGTGGATAACCGACATTAAATATGTCTTAAATGACACTTATGATACATCTTAAATTTCGTTTTTCCACCGACATTAAAAATGTCTTTACTTTTTTTTAACCGACATTAAAACTGTCTTTAATGTCGTTTTTCAAATTTATTTTTATTAAATCCTTGCATTATTGTCCATTTTGTATGACACCAAATAGTTAAAAATGAAATCTTTTACTTGTACATATACAAAATGAAATCTTAATAATGTGTACATTTATATACAACTTGGCTCCAAACACAAAGAAATTATGAAGCTTAATTATTATACACTGATCATCCTTTGGAAAAAAAAGAAAGAAAGAAAGAAAGAAAAAGAATATATTGAGAGAGCAATAACTAAAACTACAACTAATAGCAAACTAGAACGCTTCACAAATGACCATCTTCAAGATCTTGTCACAAAGATGAGGGTCTGGCTAATTGTACTCACTTGTAACCATTTCTTCTATTGCAGTCATTTGTTTAGTGATAGCTCCCTGTAAAAGACATCAAGATGGTTGAATTGATAAGTTACAATGTTATGATCTAGTTGCTAGTAGAAATATTCACATTTGATTACTAATTAATAAAGCAAAGGGTTGGTTACCAAACATAACTTTTATTGCGCAATGCGAAAGGGTCTGAGGATGGTTAGATGGATCGATGACAGCAATCGGAATATGCAAAAGAACCCAAAACTTTTTTTTTAAGGAAATTAAAAACATGAGTTAGCATAAATATTTCTATTTCTCATTATCAATAAATTAAATTAAGAGACTAAAAACTCACTCCTCGATTAACTACATTAACTAAAGCAACAGCCATTATAGCTATTTAAGTAAATCATAAGAGAACTGAAGATGACGATTGACTATATTAGTTAAAAATCAAGAAAAATAAAAAAACTTCAGACTTACATGTATTTATCATAGCAATGAAACTCACCAATCTCGGGAAACATCCATCTTCCATCAGCAAAAGGATGTGCAGGATACCTGTAAAAGGTCCCTCTATATAAGCCCTCAAGCAACACCTTTGAAGTTCCCGTTTAAATATCAATAATTATTATAAAAGTACCTAAGCTCTCCAAAAGGGCCAAGACCAATGTTTTTCATGTATCAAATCTCCAACTAAGTGACCAAAATTCTTAACAAAGCGAAATATGAAGTCTTCATAGCATTGGAAAGCATATCGTGACTATAAAATAGAACCACAAATCAAAGGTAAAGATATGATCACATTTGAAAAGAGTTTTTGGGATTACAACATCAATCGAACTTTCAGCACAATGATAGTACAACAATATCAAAACACTACAAGAATTTTGGCCTTTAATGTCGGTTTAAAACCGACATTAAAGGCCTTTAATGTCACTTGGCAACCGACATCTTTGTGAGCGTTATTAAAGGCCTTTAATGTCGGTTGGGCTTTAATGTCGGTTTAAAAACGACATTAAAGGCCTCTTTAATGTCGGTTTAAAAACGACATTAAAGGCCTTTAATGTCAGTTTTCAACCGACATCTTTGATGGTGTTATTGAAGCCCTTTAATGTCGGTTGGGCTTTAATGTCGGTTTAAAAACGACATTAAAGCCCTCTTTAATGTCGGTTGAACTCTAATATGTCGGTTTAAAACCGACATTAAAGCCTAGTTTTTTTTTCATTTTTACAAATTTATTTTTATTTAATTGTTACATTATTGTCCTATAGACCGACATTGGGTCAATGTAGATAAATATGTTTTTCACACGCCAACAAATCAATGAAATTCATATTATGTTAGAAACTATAACATTTGTCTTTTACATTTGAATACACAAAATAAAATATTAATATTATGTTTATATATACATTCTACAGTAGTACATGAAAAAAATTCTAATACAAGAATTAAATAATTAAAAATCCTAAATGCCTTCTCAGTCTTCAATTTTCAACGGTCGCTTGACCATTTCTACACAATCGCTTAGCTTTCAACCCGATATCACTTCAATTATCTACAAACAATATCCAAATAAACCATTTATATGAATAACAAAGCTGTTTGAAGTACTGAAATTGCAGAAAAGGATGAAAAGTTCTTAATATTGCCCACCAAATGAATAATCAACATTTTTTTACATAACATTATTATGAAAACCAATATCAATCTATAAAGAAATAAGCAACATCAACACAATAAGCTGAAAAGTAAAGCTCAGTTATAGTAACTTCATTATCTGCTGATACTTGGAGATGAATCAAAATGAAAACAAAAACTTATGATTCAAGAGAAAGAAAAGCTACTTTACGTGAAAGGACAGAAAACAAATTCCTAGTCCATGCATGGGTAATATACTTCCTTCCAGAATGAGATTTCTTTCTTTACCCCATTTGAAATAATTTTGCATGCCTCCACCATTCCACTTTTACTCATGACCTTCTCCATTCACAACACAGTCTCACAACTTTAATTGTTGATAAAGGAAATTATTCACAAGTTTATAAGCCTATTTACGTTACTTTATTTTATTTCAAGGAAAGAAAAACAACCTTAGAACATGTTACTAAATATACATCTTAGAGATAAAATGCTCAAACTCAAACACAAAGCTAAGACAGCAGACTAGAACAACAAAATGAAGCTTGCTTTAAGTTATAGCTAAGTCAAATAACCTGAATCTATAATGGAAGTGTTTGAAGCATCCGACAATAGGGGGCTGACTTCTCTAAAGCAAATAATAGGCAAAGCACGCTTCGGTATCTTTCTTGCTTTTGTGATGTCCTGAAAATATTGCATATAGTAAGAAAACCGAGATACAAAGAGAGATTGCAATTGTAATGACTGATAACATACTTGCAAATCTAGCATAAAGTTTTATAATAGAAAACACCCACGTCACTACAACGCATAACAAATCTATGAGTTTTATGCTTGTTAAAAGATTTGCAGCAATCACTGAAGCCATCTGCCAAAAATCAAGGAAAATATCATCATTAGGAAGGAATAATACAATTTAAAAAACACGCATGAATCTGGCCACGAGCACAACAGATCTTGTTATCTTAAAATCTCAACTATCCTTAGTTAATTAACAAATATCTCAACGTTGCTTGAAGGATCCTACAATCCCACAGCACCACCTCAAGAGGTAAGCAATATTCCAAGTCCTTGAACTAAACATTTATCATACTAAATTAAGTGTTGAGGCTACAATACAAATTCTCTTTACAAGTTAGTTCATATGTACTCATCAAACCAAGTGGAGCTTCTTGGTCAAGGTGTATTCTATATTCCATTAGAGCTATGTTAAAAATTTGACTTATAAAACCAACATAAAGATAGAGTGGGTGGAAAATGTACATTAAGTTGATAAAATGTATGAAATTAGAAAATGTTGAATATAAAAAATTGTATCTTCACTTTCTTAAAATATTTTTTTCCAATTAGAATTAAAGTAATTGTTTTTTAAACTTACAAGTACCTAGAATTATAAAGCAAAAGGTGAATGAGCAAAGAATCCAAAGTACAAAACTCAACCACTATTCCTGAAAAGTATATCATTCAAAAACAACTACAGAGGACCAATGAAACAATTACCCGAAACAAGCAAGCGTTTTAATTATGAATGCCCTAATCAGAATCGAAAGAAGAGTGAGGACAACTAGCGTTCTTCTATGCTTTTTTACTATGTTTAATTGATGCCACCTTACGAAATTTACCAATCTAATCCATTTGAAGAATCAACAATCCGATGTTGTTTATTCAATTAATCCAGTGAGCAAGAGTAAATAAGTCATTCCAAACTTACCCATCTCGCGGATCCAGTCCGGTGTAAGTTCTCGAATTCGAGATCATCGTCATCCTCATTGCCGGTTGGTGCTTCAATTACACTGAGGGCGTTTCTCTGTAGCTTAACTTCAGTGCCATTCGTGAGAACCTGATGATTTTTTAATTTCAAAATTAAATGTTGAACCTAGATTATATTTTATGATCATGGTGACCCTGCAGGTTTCAAAAGAAGAATCACTGTTCTAAGTCTAACATCAAGGAACACAACATCTAGATAAACATGGAGATCTCCTTAAAATTATGAAGTGCCAAATGTTTTCCACCATCTTCTACCATTCAAATTACCAGAGAAATGAAAACAACAAAAAGATCAGCTCCCCCTGCATCAGCCAATCTGTTTGTACATAATTTCTTGCATAGAAAATAAACATTCTCCTCACTGCAAAATTGAAAACACAAAAATACTTCAAAGCTTGTACTGAGTTTGAGGCCTATCAGAGTTCTTGTACTGAGTTGATAAAAAAAAAAAAAAAAAGAAAAAAATAAAAAGAAAAAGAGAGTTTAGGAGAGTGTTGTCCAAGAAATATCATCAGAAGGATTTTATTATGATTCAAAAGTATTCAATACAAAAGACTAACCCCACATATCATCAGAAGGATTTTATTATGATTCAAAAGTATTCAATACAAAAGACTAACCCCTACAGAGGATTTGATGTCAAAGTATGCATTTAAAAACTAAAATGAAATTAACCAAAACATTAAACTAACTGCAAAATATATTTTCTTAAACTGATGATAACTACATACACAACTCACTACGTCAGTCATAATATATCATCTGAAGGATTTTATTACAATTCAAAAATATTCAATACAAGACACTAACCCCTATAGAGGATTCAAGGACAATGTATGCATTTAAAGAAACTAAAAAACCAACAAAACTATTGAACTCCCCCACTACATTCAGTTCTACTATACTTTCGTCAATTGATGATAACATAGTACACACAATACACATTATCATTTCAATGACTAACCTCAGCAGCACGGATTTTGTCTGGGCGAGAAACATAATCCTCAAGATCCACCTCATCACCCAAGTTCATTTTGGCAGTACAAACCTACAAGAAAATCGTGAACAAATATGACTTATTATCATGTAGCAAGAACTCAAGAAGCAAAATGTAAATCTCAAAGCATAAATAGCCAAAACTATAGATGTCTTGTCTATGTTATTTCCCCTAACTAGGAAGATCTGAAGAGGGAAAATGGGCTTAAAATAAACTAGAAACAACTGCTGCTATATGACAAGGGAAAAAATTGAGTTTAAAATAAACTATGTAAGATTTACCTGAAATACCAGCCTCTTTTGTCGGCGATCCGGTAAAGGGAATTAGAAGTATGAAGGAATTAGCTCTTCGAATCCCCAACTTTCTCCCACACCAAACCCTAGTCACTGGCCATCTTTCAATCACCGTTAACACCTCTCCGACGCGCACCACCTCCTCTGCTACTCGTCATCTTCGTCTCTCTATTTGCCTGTCATCGTATAGCTGAAACGTCAGCATTTCCTCCGTCCGTATCTTAAATCTCCATCGCGAAGTCTGTCTATTTCGTTTGAACCATTCGGGTGTTAGGCAAATCGCTCTTCTCCGACCAAGATCCGTTCGTGCCATTCTCTTCTCTGTCTAAGCGTATTATAAAATATGTTGTGGTTGGGTGTTATTAAAAGGTATATTTGTTGTAGTGACGGCGACGGTGGTGGCGAGGGCTGGACGTGAACATGGTTGAAGAAAAGGACTCCCGACGGTGGTGGCAAGCATAACAGTGTTTGAAGAAAGTGAGGAGTGACGACGGTGACGGCGGGCACGGGCTGGGCACGAGGGACGATGGTGGTGGTGGTGGCAGCGATTGTTCAGAGAAGAAAGGGAAGATTGTTAGATGAGAATGAGGAGGGAAGAAGAAATTGGAAGGATGAAATCGTGTGGGTGATTGAGAAAGAGTAAAGTAAGAGAGAGAAAGTCATTTTTTTATAAAATAAAAAATTAAAATTAAAATTAGGAGCTTTAATGTCGCTTTTCTAAACAAGGATGTTTAATGTCGGTTTTAAACCGACATTAAAGCTCCAGCTTTAATGTCGGTTTAAAACCGACATTAAACATCCGTCTTTTCAAAAACGACATTAAAGCTCTTTTTTCATTTTTTCCAACCGACATTAAAGGCCAGATTTGTTCTAGTGAAATGAAGAAAAACAGCTCATCAATGATAGTACAACATCAATCAAACTGATCATTCTTTTTATAAGTATTCAAACGTTTTGACTTGTACTTGAAATGGAGTAGACAAGCCACCTGCAGACAACTCAAAATCATTTCATTCTATAATATATAATAGACAAATAAATCATTTAATTACTAAGATGGTGGAAACTTACAGAGAAGCACTTGGATGATGGAACCCATAAATTTGAACTACCAGTGTAAAAAACAACAGTAACTTCCCATGAACAAATTCTCCTTTAGTTACTTGAAAAATATAAGTGCATAAAAAAATCCAAGCATCTAATAAGTGACCACATCTACATTTCTTGTTTTGTTATCAACTTTCTATTCATGTTTTTTAAAAACCAAGTCAAGTTTTGAGAAATAGTCACCACCATAATAGTCTTTTCATTGCCAAACAAAAGAACCAAACATAAAGTCACCACCAAAACAGTTTTTTCTTCACATAATTAAACCTCCCGCTTTTCTAAATTGTTAAACTAAGTATTAGAAGCAACACCACCAAAAAAAAATTTCTAAACCAAGTGAAACCACATAACAGTCTTACTAAGATAATATTGTAACTTGTTCATTCAAGTCCTCCTAAAAAACAAATTGAGAAACATGGTAAGATAAACTTTTTTGTATAATACCTTCATTTCCAAATAGTTGACTGAAGCTTGAACTTGAACCATCAATTTCCTACATATTATTTGGTGCTTGTGATTTGCTTGATTACACAGATAAGACAACAATATATCTCTTGGTTGTTCTTATGGCTAAACAACAATTATTACAATAGAGCCATCAAAAACAAGAATCTGATTTAAACATGCAAATCACATTTCCTATCATCTTAACACTTTAGTTCTTTACTAGTGATTATCAATATGGCCCCATGAGAAAACTAAATTAGGTAGAAGGTAAAGAATACAAGATTCATCATACCTGTACATAGAGCCATGAAATTTTTTGCAGAGAAGAATACAAGTCAGAATTTAAACAAAAATCTGATCATAATGTCATAGAAACATATTGCAAGTTTAAATGGGAGACTTGAGAATTCCATTGCAGAATACAATCAATAAACAATCACACACCAAGAATAGTGGCAAAAGACAAGTGAAATAAGGCAAAGCATCCATAAGTTCTAGTCACACTTCCAAGACTACTCTTCAGTTTCAAGGTAACTGAATACATGCTCAAGGCAAATGGTGAAAAACTTACTGCTTGTTGAACTTGAAACCTTTTCTACCTTGGCCATGCAACTTAAAACTGAGAAGAATTTCGAGTTCAATTTGAACTTTTCCACATAAGGTGGAACTTAAGACAAGATTCATCATACCAAGAATCACATTGAATGGAAACGAATCCACCAAACAACAAACTCCAAGAAACAAAAAAGCCATATAATTACATATTGGACACAAATAAAACCGTTCATTGAAAGTGTAAAACGCCTCCAATCGAAGTTGAGTCTACAAGAAAACAGTATATAGAAAGATGAGAGCATAGACAACGTTTTCTTTGATAATTTTATGGACTAGGACAAAAATCGGAGTGGGGATAAAAGCACGCAAAATAAAACATCCCTTCTTATTTGTTACTAAAGATGGTTTCCACGTAAGAAACGCACTCTCCCTCCACTTTCCTTTTGTTAATCGTTCAACATAAGCCTTTGCAAACATAATAGCTATAAGTGAAAGTAACTAACCTCACGTTTGCTATACTCTTTCAGGACTGGCAAAAGCAATTCATCTGCCTTCGAGTTCTCCCACCCAAACTTTTTCCAGCATAATCTGCAGCATATGAAGCAAGTTTAGTAGGGGGGATATTCAATTTTCTTAAATATATTGTAGATCTGGCTCGCCGATGTAGTAAAGTGTAAAAAAACATCATATATCAAAAGTTGAATTTTTTTTGTGTTTTGATCAGATGGAATTTTTTTTGTGTTTCTCCCCTGATGTTGATGTTGTTAGTGTATGAAGATGATACTATAACAAAAGTTGCACTCCAAAAAATGAAGGCAGATCTCGATACTTCCTTCCACATTATTAAATCCACTAACCAAAACGTAAAAAAAAAAAAAATGGGTGAGGAATTTTTGAACACCTATAAGCTTACCCCTAAATAGTATTCAAGCCTGCTGCTTTTGCCACCCATCAAAAGAATTCCCATGGCAGGAAAGAACTATATCTTAAAAGAATCGCCGAACAACAGCTAATTGACGCTTCTGCAACAGATCTGGCCACAAGCCAACCAGATCGGAGCTTGTGAGATAGACGCAGACGTGCGACGGTGGTGGCGAGGGCTGGACATGAACATGGTTGAAGAAGAAGACTCCCGACGGTGGTGGCAAGCATAACAGTGTTTGAAGAAAGGGAGGAGTGACGACGGTGGTGGCGGGCATGGGCTGGGCACGAGGGACGATGGTGGTGGTGGTGGCAGTGACTGTCTAGAGAAGAAAGGGAAGATTATTAGATGAGAATGAGGAGTGAAGAAGAAATTGGAAGGAAGAAATCGTGTGGGTGATTGAGAAAGAGTAAAGTAAGAGAGAGAAAGCCATTTTTTTACAAAATTAAAAAATAAAATTAAAATTAAAAAGAAGCTTTAATGTCGCTTTTCAAAACAAGGATGTTTAATGTCAGTTTTAAAACCGACATTAAACATCCGCCTTTTCAAAAACGACATTAAAGCTCATTTTTCATTTTTTTCCAACCGACATTAAAGGCTAGATTTGTTCTAGAGGGTGTTCTTATTTGTTGTGAAGTCCAAGATTATTTATGAGCAAAAATGAGAAGGCAAGGAAATTTACAAGGATGATTTCTTCTTTTTATCTTCTTTGGCTTTTATATTATAAGCATGTTTACCTAGTTTTATGTTTATCCTAGCACATCAAATATAATGCATACTTACATTCTCTGATTTAACATTCGGAAGATTGCAAGCCGGAATTGGATTCCCTTGAAGATGTTAGAGTGAATTACATACCAAAATAGCCAAGTTGAAAGAGATAAAAAAAAAAATAAAAAAATGGATGACTCCAATGGACAATAGTTAAAAGTGATTAAAATAGATATGTTTTAAGGGATGGAATGATAAAAAAAAAAAACAACTATATTGAACATTTAATTTATTATAAAACCCACCAAAAAATATTAAAAAATTAAAAATAACCTCGTTCGGTGTCAAAATTTAGGCGAGGAAAAACCACTTGTCCCTCGTGTGACGGTAAATGTAAATTCATAATTTGTGAAGCGAAAAAATCTTCAAAACTAAGAAGAAAACACTGATGTACCTGTCACACAAATTTCAAACCACTTATATCAATAGTCAATAAAAGAGTTAGAACAAACTAGAGGTAGAAAAAATTGATTTATCTGGGAGGTGTTTATGACCTCCTATTTATAAAAGGGTGAACTAGGTTAATCCAAAAGAGATTAAGATATATTAGTTTGGATCGACTAAAGAAAGGTTAAGATCATGATCCATGACAAGCGAGCTTTCGTGGGAAGAAAGAAAACTTGTCTTGGCCTTAGCCTTCAAGGTTGGTGGGCGAATTGGGCAATTTGGCCCCCAAAAAAGATATTCACCTCGACTCATCCTTACAAGGTTGAGACGGGCAAGTATTTGGCTCAACATCATCTTTCTTTTCACTAAACTCTTCCTCTCCTGTGATCTATTAGCTTGTTTTTTATAGTCTTATGATCATTACATATAATTATCATTATTCCGATTTTACCTTTGACAGTTCGCCAACCCTAAGCTTCCGATTCCTGGTCTGAAACTGACCCATAACAACACTCATCTCAAAAAAATTCATCAACATTTCCTCTCTTAAGCATTATTTATTATTTATGTAAACCCTTTTTAGTTTAATAATTGTCAGGGGAATTCAACTATCAACTTTTTTTTTAATAATAATTTGTTTTCTAAAATTAATATAACATCTTCAACAGGACAACATTTGAAGCTATCAATTTCTGTGACTTCCTTTTTCATATTCTCTAGAGGGGATTTGTTTAGGGAAAATTAATTAAGTTTTGAAATGAAAAAAAATTGAGGTAATTATATGGTAGGGTTATTCTTCCAATTAGACCCTACATAAATTAGGGCTTTTTGAGGATATAATGTGAAAAACCAAAAACATCAACGCATCTCCTAGGATGCTTAAACATCACCGATCGACGCTTGATTAATTAATTTTTATTTATAAAAAAACTATAATCTAACAAGAAAGTGAGACAGTTAGTCTCTTAATTAGAGCTCACAAACTATATTCATGCAAAAAAAACTCAAATTATATTATGGCATAATTAAATACTAACCAAGCTAATATTAAGAAAAAAAAAGGAAATGAAAGTACGAAATTTTTCCTAGCTCGCAATCTCACTACTAATGGATAAAAATCCATAACTTACACTATATTCTATAACTATTTTAACTTTAGTTGTATATGTATATGTAGATTTGAATCATAAACTTATTAATTGCTACCACATACTAAGGTATGGTCACGTTGACATAAATTTTATTTAATTAAAAACAAATATTGATCAATCTAAATCAAATTTTTATAACAAAATCAAACTCCTAAAAAGATGATTGGTACGTAAACAGATCTTGCAAACATGAAAAAGAGAAAAAAAAAACAACCACTTTAAAACTCTTGTTTATTTATTTTTGTAGATTTGGATTAATAATTCAAATGTGTATCCTTAAAAAATGTGGAACAATCATGTTAAGAAAATTAGAAAGTAAGCAAACATGAATTTAAATTATAGAAAATTGCTTTGACCTAAAAAAAATTACACGAATAATTTTCGCTAAAACTATATGCTTACTTTGGTTTATTTATTTAGTCTTTTCGCCACATATGATTACCTGTAACGACCCGACTCTTTATGCTGAATCGAAGTGGTTACTAAATCTAGGATCAGTGTTTAAGTCATAAAATCTGGTGTAAATAAATGCAAAGAAATCTAGCAAATTTATTTATGAAAGATAGTTAAAGTAACATGTAGAAATACGAGTTAAGTTTAAAATCCCTAAGCGGGCCCTATCTACATAAAGATGGTAAATAATGAAAGTACTCGAACTCAAGTGCGAAAATCTGAAATAAAGATAAGCGGAAGCGGTAGTCCCTATGGCCCTTCACGGTCTCACTTCGAGTCGCTCGCCAGTTTGCCCTTGCCCTTACCTCGTCCTCTACCTGAAAACATAAAATGAAGAGAATGAGTATAAAAAATACTCAGTAAGGGACCCACTACTAGTCCCACTAGGTGCCTGTTAACATTCCTATCGAGTCCTGAAACTAGTACCCAATCTCTGGCACGCTCCCGAACACGTGCAACATGCGCCCCGTAGGGACATAACTCTGGTCTTCGGTGTCCAGGGGACACTTAGGACCGTCGGGATGCGAGGACCCCGTCGAGTCGCTCGAGTCATATCTATAGTCATGCTGGACTGGCGCCCCGTCGAGCCTAACAGTCCTAAATAGGTGGTGATCCCGAAGGACACCCATGCAGGTACGACTCAGATAGGAGAAGTTAACAGATACCCCAATCCCAACATACATATGCATACGTCATCAAATTATCATCAGAAAATAACCACCATCTCATCCCCCACTACAGCTATCATCAAACAGTCACTAATAGTCCTCATTATACAGTCACCTACGTCATAAGTCCATCAGTCTTATCATACAGTCACATACATCATAAGTCCATCAGTCTTATCATACAGTCACATACATCATAAGTCCATCAGTCTTACCATACAGTCACATACATCATAAGTCCATCAGTCTTATCATACAGTCACATATGGTTCGAGGGTTCTCATTACTATAATACTATGCCAAAGTATGGCCATGTCATTCGTCAGATCATGATAAAATATTATCATACATCGTAAGCCCAACCATCATCGTATGTCACTGAAGGAACATGCAACATCAAATTCTCACATGGGGCTAGTAGTAGAAATCTCTTACCTCGAGATGTTGCTAGATGAGTTCCTACTGAGGAAGTCCTAAGCTGCAGCAGCTATTTGGTCCAATTTGCTTCTTGAGGAAAGTAATTAAATTAATTAAATTTCCAAATTAACTCATTTAATTACTGGGCAGGCTAGGGAATTTGGAAATTACCAAAAATTTAGGTGGAAGGAGCCAAAACAGGCTTGGCGGCTCGACTGGAAGAAGACAGGACCGGCTCGGCTTGGCGTAGGCGCGGCTCGGCTCGGTACAGGGACTTCGCGTGCGGCTCGGCTTGCTACAGGGAGGGGGCGCGGCTCGGCTACGCGGAACGCACGGCGCGGCGCGGCTGCACGCGGGGAGAGCTGGGCACGTGTGGCGCGGACGCGGGTTTCGGTTTCGGGCGCGCGGGCGGTTCCGGGTTCGGACGCGCGGGTGGTGGTTCCGGGTTCGGTTTCGTCCGTCGGCTGGAGGCAGGCGCGTTCGCGGCTTCGGTGCGGCTCGGGTGTAGGCGCGTTCGCGGCTCCGAATTGCAGACGCGTTCGGCTGGCGACGCGGCTTCGACGTGGAGATGGATCTCGGCGACGAGTTTCGGCTGATCTGCCTCGGATCGAAGCGGCGCGAGGGTGGCTTCGGCTTCCAGTCGTCTTGCAGACGCGTGAATGGACGGCTTCGACTCGGCTTCGGCGTGCGAGGAAGCTTGGACGAATTCTGGCGCGGCTGTGCGTGTGGCGTGGGTAGGCGGCTAGGGTTTCGCGACGGCGGCGGCGGCGGTGGCTCGCGGCGGCGGCGGCGGCGCGGCTAGGGTTTTCTTCTCTCCCTCTTCTCTTTTCTTTTCCTTTTCTTTTCCTTTTCTTTTCCTTTTCTTTTCCTATTTATAAAATAATTTCCCTCTTTTCTCTTCTTTGATTAATTCCAAGTTTCACCCTTCTCTCTCTAAAATTTCACCCAATTTCTCAACAAATCCCTCCTTTCCCTCAACTTTTAAATACGTATAAAAAATCTTAAATACCAAGATAATTTCATTTGGAGTTTACTTAATACTTTAAAAAAGAAAAATCCAAATCTTAATGATATAAGTTCCATTATTTAATTATAAATAAATAAATAAAATAAAATAAAAAAAAAAATACTAAGAAAAATGGATACAAGATCATTGGGGCGTTACATTACCTTTTTTAAAAAAAAGAAAAAAAGAAAAAATATACATTTACATTTTATGTAATATTATTAATCGATCATTATTTACATTATACATGCATAATTGCATATAGTATGCACAATTTCAAGATATTATAAATTCTTTCTCTAGATTTGTAAGGGTTACGTGAATTTTGTAGGTTTTATAATTAGTTTTATTATGGCAATCATTTCAATCAAATTTTTTAATCAATTCTTTAATCTTAACCCACTAAAATAATAAATAATTATTAAAAGTATAAAAAAAGTGAAAAAGAATTTTTTTTATAAAGAAATTAAACACTAATGATGGTGATAGTTGAATTAATATTAATACAGCTGGGTTAATGTAAGATTTCAATTAGAGTTTAAATTCCATTAGTCTTACTCTTGTTAAAAGAAATATTAATTAATAATAAAGGAAGGGAATAAAATAGTGTTAATATAATATATGAGATAATAAAAGGTGGATTTATGATAATTTATGGAAAGCATGGAAGAAATTATCAACATCATCATCATTTTTTAACTTCTTTTTGAAGTGTATACCCAAAATGATTAGTATTCTCACTAATCTCAATATGTTTTATTCTTTTATTTCTTTCTAATTCCGAAGGTATAGTTTACCCTAAAGTGAACACTTAAAAAAGAGAAGTATATTTTTTCAAAAAAAAAAAAAAAAAAAGAAAGAAAGAAAAGAAAGAGAGAGATATGTATTATTACTTTTGCAAATTTTTCTTTTTAAGTAATTAACTAATAGAGCGGATAAAATTTTAGGTTAAACTATCATTTTAATTTATATAATTAAAATTCATAAAATTTTAGGTTAAACTATGGTTTCGAATTTAATTTGAGTCTATTATTATTATTAAAGAGACTCATGTACCCTATCGACTTCTTTTAATTACTTTTAGAAGTATTGTTTTATTATTTCAATTAAGTAAAAAATAATTAGTTACTTAATTAAGCACCTAAAAGGTGCCTATTTAAATATAAAATTTTAGAGATTAGTTCATCTCTATCACGTTAATTAGTTTTTTTTTTATATATAAGAAACTTATAATCAAGTACTACATTAAAACCGAGAGAAAAACACAATTTCTAATTACAAGATCATGATCATGGCTACTTTTAATTTATGTTATTGTGAAAATCAACTCTTTCGAAAATACTACTTTTATTTTTTTATGTTTCAAATATTAAAGTTTGATTGTATGATTCATGAAGTTAAAACTTTGTTGTTTTTCTAATTTTAGCCCCTAGATGTCAATGTCTAGTTTTAATTAGTTTATGTACTTTCAATAAATGTTAAATTTAGTCTCGCTTCTAGTTTACTGTTGGTTTTATTTTTCAATTATTTTTTTTTTGGAAAACGTACTTACACCTATACTTTGATGTTGATTTAATCTAGTCCCAACATCATGCTCAAATAATCCGAGTGCAAAAGGGGATGAATGAACAAAGATCACCTACAGATGAGAGAGCTTAATTATTGATAATATGAAAGTAGAGCAAACCTATAAGTTCATTAGATGTGAGATAATAACCAAATTTTGTATGTGAGGTTGAGGCCTCACATATCAACTTTGAAAGTCTAGATTTAAGATTAGATAATGATTAGGTAAATCATCTCGAATGCTCCCATATCTTTTCACAGCACAAAATAAAATTCTAAAAAAATATTTGAAAATTTAAATTAGTTTTGTGTGATGGAAATATGGAGAGCACGTGAAGCAGGTGGATTACTAGGATGTACCTAAGTTTTTTTTCAAAATTTATTGAAAGTACAAAGACCAACTTTGAACCTTTAAAATTATAGAACTAAGGGCAGTTTGGTTTGTGGGTAAAGAGGGTGAGAATGGGTATGGGGCTTACAAAACTCATGTTTAGTTGATGGGTTTTTTTTTTATCTTTTACCTTGAAAAAGATATTTCTCAAGGGTTTATTATTCAACACAATAGGAGGATTTCCAATCCTGTCGAGAAACAAAGGTTTGTGATTCCTTCCCTCAAACTCAAGGTGATCTCATGCCAACTTTGCCCCAAGTTTTAAAATCTAAATCCTTTTGTTTTCATTAAAGGCATTTCGGGGAAACTTTGTCTCAAATTTTAAAATCTAAACCCTTCTATTTTTCATCGTAGGGAATCTCGGAGGAACTTTGCCTCGAGTTTGTTCTTCGATTATTTATTTATTTATTCCCATACATTCTTAAAAACCATTCCATGCACAACCTCTTATTATTCTCAGGCATCATTAATTCTCAGTAATGTTATTCCCATCCAATTCCTTCAATCCAAACGGTCCCTAAGATTCAACCGACCTACAAATCAAGGAATAGTTGACGTGTTGTGAGAGCGTTGCAAGTAACTCAATGAAACAAGAATGTGTAACGAGAATCCATTTAACATGCATTTTCTTGTCCAATAACAATAATAAACCAATAAGGATATATATTATGTAATAAAAAACATTAAACATAATTGGGAACTTTTAAAGTTCTTCAAAAATAAATAACGAGAACTTGATCATATCTTATTGCATTAATAAAATCATATCTTATACTATATCTTCCATTAAATATGTTTAAAATTAAATTAAACTTGAAGTGGCATCAGTTAAGAGAGTAAGCGAGTATGGTTTTGATTAAAAGTCAAAATAATGAAATAATTGGGATTGATGATATAATGATGGGTAAAATCAACAAAATGGGTCAGCCAAGCCATGCAGATTTGGATGAATTATTAATCAAGATCCCAAATTATTAAAAGAAAAAAGAAAAAGAGGGGGGGGGGGGGGGGGTGGGGGAGTGGGGGAGTGGAAGAAGAAAAGAGAGGCAGGGAGCATATTAGGGAAAAGTTTTATATAAATATCATAACTATAAGCTTCCTTCACTAATATTGCGGGTCCCCCCATCCACTAAGTCCATGATCGTATATATATATTGATGATATATATGTGTATCTATGTGTATATATTATATATGAGGGAAAGAATATAATAATATAAGCATTATTTGGATGACACTACTCATTCCATATAACAATATAAATTCACCTAACTAGAAAGAATTAAATTAGATCATCAAAGTCCCATCTAATATTCCTTCCTTTTTCTTTAATTTCAATTTTTATGATCTTATCAGGCTACAAGGTATTTGTAACGCCCCAAATTTTTAAGGTATGTTCTCAACATATTTATCTTATGTTATAGAAATTTTATTTATTTTGTTAAGTGTTAAATTCTTTTGGGTTGGTGAGAACAGGGAAAAGAAAAGGCAAAAGAAAATATTTTGGGATAAAATGAAATAATATAATTATATTAATATTATTTAAAAAAACCGTTGCATGTGCAGCCCTCCATCGCCTTCTTCTTCTTCTTCATCGTGCGTAACCAGCCGCCAGCGTTCTCTCTCACGCCGACAGCCTCTTTCGTCTCCGTTCAACACCAAACGCCACCGTATCTCTTCCTAGGTTGTCACCGTCAGCTTCACAACTCCGTCAGGCACCCTTTCGCAACTGCCGCCCGAACCCCTTTCTCCTTCTTATTGTTCCGTTGACCGCCACCGTCTCTATTCTCCTTCGTTCATCGATTTCAAGGCCCGACCGCTCGCTGTCATGACACATCCTCCATCCATCGAAGATGTCAAGATAGGAAGTCGTGGTTTCATCCTTTGCCTGAGCTGAGATCCTTCTTCGCTAGAGCCACCCGGTTGCCTCCCTTAGCCTGTGCGCCGAGCTGTCGTCCAAGCCAAGCCGCCAGCCAACTTCCCCTTTCTTGCAGCCACTCGAGCCAGTTTGTGGTAAGATTGAAATTATGAGTTTTATAGCGTTTTCCCTAGTTCATTTAAGTATAGTAGTTGAAATAAAATATCGGATTAATTGGGTTCATTATCATGGTTTTCTTGAAGGTTTGGAAGTCGAATTCGTGGATTCTACGACGAACTTGTTTGGAGTTTGATTTTCCATTAGCTTGGGTAAGTGGTGGATCTTGTGAATTGGGAAATTTGATTGGACAACTTGCTTGATGTAGTATTGAAATTCCTTATGTTATGTTTAGGTTGGTTCATTGGATCTTAGTTTGGTTAAGGAGCATAGCCAAATCTAAGGTAAGGGTTCCTACTACAGGACTCAAATTCGAGATTTAAACATAATAAATTAAGCAAAAGTATATTTTTGAGGTTGCAATAAATTGATGTTTGTGTGCTCACATAAAAGTAGTATTGATACATTCTTGACTAGTTTTGAACGACACAATTGCTAAGTGTAGTTTGATTTACATCGATGGGTCGTGTTGTTGGCTTATTATTGATGACGAGGAATTGAATGTTATTCATGACTTGGGTTATAGTTGGTCTGTGCTGTCATTGGCTGGTGTTATCTGGGTCATCTTTGTAATCTATGCATACTGTTGAGCTGTGTTGTTCATGGGTGATGGATTTCAGAACCGCCATGCGTAGTTTGTATATTTACTGATGGGTTGTACTCTAAACTAAATTAGACGTTATGTTTAGTATAGGTTACTTGTAGTTTGTGTTAGTGTTTGGGCTGAGGCAATGTGATTGCCAGTGTTACTACACGATGATGAGTTGACTTACTGATTGAACTTAAATTGCCTGACTGATTATACTTAGAGACTGGACTGTTAATTGAGATTGTTACGTTTTCATTGTTGTAGGCTGTTTAGACTGGATTGAGGAATAACTGTTAGCTTTATCTATGGGGTAATGTACCTTGCAGGCACGGTGTCCTATAGGATCACCACATGTTGTGCATCCTTCGGGATCACTAGACTAATGTGTATATCCAACGGGAACACTAGACTGATATGTATATCCGACGGGATTACTAGATTGATATGTATGTCCTTCGAGATTACTAGACTGATTGATGTGTGCGTCTTACGATACCACAAGACTGTTTTGTGCAGGGTACCCATTAATAAGAAGCTAATGGCTATTGCCTTATCGAGGCCAGTAGTGGGTCTCTTACTGAGTATATTTCATACTCACCCTTTTATGTTTAACTTTTTTTTTCAGATAAAGGTAATGTACGAGGCTGACCGACGAGGGGCAAGAAGGATACGTGAAGGCCATATGGAGATGTTTAGGTTAATGCTTCCGCTCAATGTCTTTATTGTTTCGTTTGAGGATTTTTGTCTTGAGTTTTGGTTAGAAACTTTGTTCATTTATTTTATTTGAAATTCTATAAACGACGTTTGAAACTTTTGAAATTTATTTGAAATAGGGCCCGAAGAAAATTTTATTACATCTTGGAGTTTTAATGAGTTTTGAACAGGGTCTTTATTGAGTTTGTAGGATTGAATGTCTTGTCTTAGCAGTAAGTAATGACCACATCTTAGACTAAAAAGTTGGATCGTTACAATTGGTATTAGAGCCTAAGTTTTAGATTCTGTAGAGTGACTTATAATGTGAGTCTATGTTTTGTTTCCCTATGGCTAGAACGATCCTTTGCCGCTTGTCAGGTATGCTTTCATGAATTATATGTATAACTCTATATGTATGAACTTGCCTAAGTTAAACTGTGAAGTAGATTATTGTTTGAGACTAAAGGACTCACTGATGGTTATTAGGACAATGCTGTCAAGAAGAGATGCTTATAGAGGTAGCCGTAGAGGTCGAGGAAGGGGAGCAGGGCGTGTTCAACCCGAAGTGCAGTCTGTAGCTCAAGCTATCAATCTTGCTACACCAGTCACTCATGCAGACCTCATTGCCATGGAGTAAAGGTTCAGAGATTTGATTATGCAGACGCGGGCACCATAGCAGCCTACCCCCCAGCTCTTGCTTAGGCTCTATCAATAGAGGCTAAACATTTGCGGAATTTTAGAAAATACAATCCTAAGTTGTTCGACGGGTCTTTGGAGGACCTCGTCAAGGCTCAGATGTTGTTGTCTTCTGTGGAGACCATATTTCGGTATATGAAGTGTCCTGACAATCAAAAGGTGTAATGCGTCGTATTTATGTTGACAGATAGAGGCACCGCCTGGTGGGAGATGACAAAGAGGAAATTAGGGGGGTGACGTGAATCGGATCACCTGGGAGCAGTTCAATGAGAGTTTTTATGCAAAATTCTTCTCTGTCATCGTGAAGTATGCCAAACGACAAGAGTTTATGAACCTAAAGCAAGGTGATATGACAGTGGAGCAGTACGATGTAGAGTTTGATATGTTGTCTCGTTTTGACCCTGATGTGATAAGAGATGAGGTTGTCGGGACTGAAAAGTTTGTTAGAGGCCTCAAGCTAGATATCCAGAGTCTTGTTTGAGCCTTCCGACCAGCCACCCAAGCTGATGCACTGCGTCTGGCAGTGGATATCACTTTACAGAAGAGGGTTAATTTGTCCAAGTTAGCAGGGAAAGGGACGACCTCAAGACAGAAGAGGAAGGCTGAGCAGTAGCCTATTACAATGCCATAGAGGAATTTAAGATCAAGTGGCGATCTTCATCGTTTTTAGTAGAAACCTTTTGAGGTAGTGGGAGTTGTCAGAGAGAAGCCTTTATGTACCATATATGGAAAGCACCATCTAGGTCGTTGTTTGTTTGAGACCAGAACTTGCTCCAAATGTAGGCAAGAGGGGCATACAGCTGATAGATGCCCTATGAGGCTTACTGGTGTCGCACAAAACTAGGGAGTGGGTACACCACAGCAGGGTAAGGTCTTTGCTATAAATAAATTCAAGGCTGAGAAAGCATGCACTGTTGTGACAAGTACGCTTCTAGTGTTGGGGCATTATGCCTTAGGCTTTTTTATTCTAGTTCATCACATTCATTTATCTCTTCTGTATTTATATCACATGCATGCTTAGAAGTAGAACCCCTAAATCATGTTTTATCAGTGTCCACTCCATCTGGGGAGAGTATGTTGTCGAAAAAAAAAGATAAAAGCATGCCAAATTGAGATAGCGAGTCACGCGATAGATGTAACGTTGTTAGTCCAGGATATGCATGATTTTGATGTGATTCTAGGTATAGATTGGCTAGCTGCTAATCATGCTAGTATAGATTGTTCTAGTAAAGAGGTGGTGAATCCTCCTACAGGGACCAGTTTTAAGTTTAAAGGGGTAGGAATAGTAGTATTACCCAAATTGATCTTAGCCATGAAAGCCAACAAACTACTTAACCAGGGTACTTGAAGTATCTTGGCCAGTGTGGTGGATACTAGAAAGGTTAATGTTTCCTTGTCATTGAAACCTGTGGTGAGGGATTATCCAGATGTTTTTCCTGAAGAACTTCCAAGATTACCCCTTCACAGGGAGATTGATTTTGCTATCGAGCTGGAACCTGGTACTGCTCCTATATCTAAAGCTTCATACAGAATGGCCCCAGCAGAGTTGAAAGAGCTGAAAGTGCAATTGTAGGAGTTGCTTGAAAAAGGCTTCATTCGACCGAGTGTGTCACCTTGGGGTACAGCAGTCTTGTTTGTTAAAAAGAAGGATGGGTCGATGCGCTTGTGTATTGACTAGAGGGAGTTAAATAAGGTCACTGTTAAAAACAAGTATCCTTTGCCCAGGATTAATGATTTGTTTGACCAGTTGCAAGGAGCCACAGTGTTCTCTAAGATCGACCTTCGATCAAGATACCATTAGTTAAGGATTAAGGATAGCGATATACAGAAGACAACCTTTCGTTCGAGATATGGGCATTATGAGTTCATTGTGATGTCTTTTGGATTGACGAAGGCTCCAACAGTGTTTATGGATTTGATGAACTGAGTGTTCAAGGATTTCGTAGACACTTTTGTAATTGTGTTTATTGATGATATCTTGGTGTATTACAAGATAGAGGCAGAGCATTTACGCATGGTTCTAGAGACCCTTCGAATGAATAAACTATATGTAAAGTTTTCAAAATGTGAGTTTTGGTTGAAGCAGGTATCTTTTCTAGGCCATGTGGTTTCTAAAGATGGTGTTTCTGTAGATTCAGCTAAGATAGAAGTTGTTACCAGTTGGCCCCGACCTTCCATAGTTAGTGAAGTTCATAGCTTTCTGGGTTTAGCAGGCTATTACCGACGGTTTGTAGAGGAATTCTCCCGTATAGTTACTCACCTTACTCAGTTGACTAGGAAATGAGCTTCATTTGTTTGGAGCAAGACTTGTGAGAATAGTTTTCAGAACCTTAAACAGAAGGTCGTTACTGCACCTGTTCTTACCGTGATTTACAGTGATGCTTCTAAGAAAGGTTTGGGTTATGTTCTGATGGAGCAAGGTAAGGTAGTCGCTTATGCTTCTCGTCAGTTGAAGAGTCATGAGCAAAATTACCCTACCCATGATTTAGAGTTGGAAGCAGTAGTTTTTGCACTGAAGATATGGAGACATTACGTGTATGGTAAGAAGATACAGATCTTTACGAACTATAAAAGCTTGAAATACTTCTTTATTCAGAAGGAGGTGAATATAAGACAACGAAGATGGCTTGAGTTAGTAAAAGATTATGATTGTGAGATATTGTATCATCCAAGTAAGGCGAATGTGGTAGATGATTCCCTTAGTAAAAATGTATCACATTCGACAGCACTCATCACCAGACAGGCCCCTTTGCATCAAGATCTTGAGAGAGCTGAGATTGCAGTATCGGTAGGTGTAGTCACCTCACAATTAGCTATGTTATCAGTGCAGCCGACCTTGAGACAAAAGATTATTGTTACGCACCATAATGATCCTTATCTAGTTGAGAAACGTCGCATAGTTGAAATAGGGCAAACTGATGAGTTCTCCATATCCTTTGACGATGGGCTCTTGTTTGAAAGGCGTTTGTGTATGCCAACAGAAAGTGCAATTAAAACAAAATTGTTGACCGAGGCTCATAGTTCCCCATTTTCCATGCACCTAGGTAGTACAAAAATGTATCAGGATCTAAAACGAGTTTATTGGTGGCGTAATATGAAGAGAGAGGTAGCAGAATTTGTCACTAAATGCTTGGTGTGTCAGCAGGTTAAAGCACCAAGATAGAATCCAGTAGGTTTTACAACCTTTGAGCGTGCCAGAATGGAAGTGGGAGAATGTGTCTATGGATTTCATTGCCGGATTGCCTAGAACTCTGAAGGGTTTTACCGTGATTTGGGTTGTTGTTGACAGACTTACGAAATCAGCACATTTCATCCCGAGAAAATCCACTTATACTGCTAGTAAGTAGGCACACTTATACTTGACTGAGATTGTGAGACTACATGGGGTGCCAGTATCGATTGTTTCTGACAGAGATGCCCGTTTCACTTCTAAGTTCTGGAAGAGACTTCAGGCTACCATGGGCACGAGGTTAGATTTCAGTACAACTTTTCACCCTCAAACTGATGGTCAAACTGAGCGTTTGAACCAAGTTTTAGAGGATATGTTGCGAGCATGTGCATTAGAGTTTCCAGGTAGCTAGGATTCTCACCTACATTTTATGGAGTCTTCTTATAACAACAGTTTTCAGGCTACCATTGGCATGGCACCGTTTGAGGCTTTGTATGGCAAATATTGCAGATCCCTTGTTTGTTAGAATGAGGTTGATGAGCAGAAACTAATGGGTCCTGAGTTAGTTTAGTCTACTAATGAAGCAGTACAGAAAATTAGAGCACATATGCAAGCAGCACAGAGTAGGCAGAAAAGTTATGCTGATGTGAGACAGAAAGATCTTGAGTTTGAGGTGGGAGATAAAGTATTCTTTAAAGTGGCACCTATAAAAGGTGTTTTACGATTTGAAAAGAAAGGAAAGTTAAGTCCTCGTTTTGTTGGACCGTTTGAGATTCTGGAACGAATTGGCCCTGTGGGGTATCGTTTAGCATTACCTCCATCCCTCTCTATAGTTCATGACATGTTCCATGTTTTAATGTTAAGAAAGTACGTGACAGATCCATCTCATGCAATAGATTACAAGCCATTAGAGATTGATGAAAATTTGAGCTATGCAGAACAACCAGTTGAGATTTTGGCTAGAGAGGTAAAGATGCTGAGAAACAGAGGGATTCCTTTAGTTAAAGTCTTATGGCGAGATCACAAGGTTGAAGAGGCTACGTGGGAAAGAGAAGACAACATGAGAGCTCATTACCCAGAGTTGTTCGAGGATTAGAACTTTCGAGGACGAAAAGTTCCTTAAGGAGGAGAGAATGTAACGCCCCAAATTTTTAAGGTATGTTCTTAACATATTTACCTTATGTTATGGAAATTTTATTTATTTTGTTAAGTGTTGAATTATTTTGGGTTATTGAGAACAAGGAAAAGAAAAGGCAAAGGAAAATATTTTGGGGATAAAATAAAATAATAATAATATAAAATAATAATATTATATTATATTATTATTTAAAAAAAACCCTTGCGTGGGCAGCCCTTCATCGCCTTCTTCTTCTTCTTTATCGCGCGTAACTAGCCGCCAACGTTCTCTCTCACACCGACCGCCTCTGTCGTCTCCGTTCAACACCACACACCGCCGTATCTCTTCCCAGGTTGTCGTCGTCAGCCTCACAACTCTGTCGAGCACCCTTTCGCAACCGCCGCCCGAACCCCTTTCTTCTTGTTGTTGTTCTGTCGACCACCGACCATCTCTATCCTCCTCCGTTCGTCAGTTTCCAGGCCCGATCACTCGTCATCGTGACACATCCTCCATCCGTCGAAGATGTCAAGACAGGAAGTCGTGGTTTCATCCTTCGCCCGAGTCAAAATCCTTCCTCCAAGCCGAGATCCTTATTCGTCCGAGCCACCTGGTTGCTTCCCTTAGCCACGTGCGCCGAGCTGTCGTCCAAGCCAAGCCGTAAGCCAACTTTCCCTTTCTTGCAGCCACTCGAGCCAATTTGTGGTAAGATTAAAATTAAGAGTGTTATAGCGTTTTTCCTAATAGATTTAAGTATAGCTGTTGGAATCAAATGTCAGATTAATTAGGTTCATTATCATGGTTTTCTTGAAGGTTTGGAAGTCGAATTCGTGGATTCTACGACGAATTTGTTTGGAGTTTGATTCTCCATTAGCTTGGATAAGTGGTAGATCTTGTGAATTGGGAAGTTTGATTGGACAGCTTGCTTGATGTAGTATTTAAATTTCTTATGTTATGTTTAGGTTGGTTCGTTGGATCTTAGTTTGGTTGAGCATAGCTGAATCTAAGGTAAAGGTTCCTACTACTGGACTCAAATTCGAGATTTAAACGCAATACATTATGCAAAAGTATACTTTAGAGGTTGCAGAAAATTGATGTTTGTGTGCTCACATAAAAGTAGTATTGATACATTCTTGACTGGTTTTGAACGACACAATTGCTAAGTGTACTTTGATTTACATTGATGGATCGTGCTATTGGTTTATTATTGATGTTGAGGAATTGACTGTTATTCATGATTTGGGTTATCGTTGGTCTGTGTTGTCATTGGTTGGTGTTATCTGAGTGCTTTGTGTAATTTATGCATACTGTTGAGTTGTGTTGTTCATGGGCGATGGATTTCAGAACTGCCATATGTAGGTTGTATATTTATTGATGGGTTGTGTTGTAAACTAAATTAGACGTTATGTTTAGTATAGGCTACTTGTAGTTTGTGTTAGTGTTTAGGCTGAGGCGATGTGATTGCCAATGTAACTACACGATGATGAGTTGACTTACTGATTGAACTTAAACTGCCTGACTGATTATACTTAGAGACTGAACTGTTAATTGAAATTGTTATGTTTTGATTGTTGTAGACTGTTTAGACTGGATTTGGGAATAACTGTTAGCTTTATCTATGGGGTAATGTACCTTGCAGGTACGGTTTCCTACGGGATCACCACATGTTGTGCATCCTTCGAGATCACTAGACTGATGTGTGTATCCGACAGGATCACTAGACTGATATGTGTATCCGACGGGATCACTAGACTAATTTGTATGTCCTTCGGGATTACTAGACTGACTGGTGCGTGTGTCTTACGAGACCACGAGACTGTTCTGTGCAGGGTATCCATTAATAGGAAGCTAACGGTTATTGTCCTATCGAGGCCAGTAGTGGGTCTCTTACTGAGTATATTTCATACTCACCCTTTTATGTTTAACTTTTTTTTTTTCAGATAAAGGTAATGGACGAGGTGGACCGACGAAGGGCAAGAAGGATGCATGAAGGCCATATGGGGATGTTTAGCTTAATGCTTCTGCTCAATGTCTTTATTGTTCCGTTTGAGGATTTTTGTCTTGAGTTTTAGTTAGAAACTTTGTTCTTTTATTTTATTTGAAATTCTATAGACGTGTTTGAGACTTTTGAAATTTATTTGAAATAGGGCCCGAAGAAAAATTTATTACATATTGGAGTTTTAATGAATTTTGAACAGGGTCTTTATTGTGTTTTTAGGATTGAATGTCGTATCTTAGCAGTAAGTAATGACCTCAGCTTAGATTGAAAAGTTAGGTCATTAGAGTATTTAATTTCTTTTAAGAAAAATTCATCCAACAACCCAAAAATCATTAAAAAAAAGAAAAAAAAAATACTCTCTTTTAAGCAAGATAAAACAAAAAGAATAAAAGGCATCTTTACATAATCGAGAGAACTTAAAAAATAAATGTCGTACCCATCTCTACCTATGTTTCTTTCCATTAATTCTTCTACCTCACATTAAAATATCAATATTGTAAAAAAATTGAAGTTATAATTTAAGAGTTTCAATCCAAGAGTTGTTTTAGATTCATACGACAAATGCAAAAATTATATACTTTCCTTATATTCTAGAGTCTTGTAATAACCAATTATTATATTAAAATGATTATCAAAGTAAAATAAACAAATAATCTTGCTACTTCATAATTTATAAAATATATATATGTTTGTAGATTTGAGCATCATGCATAATTGTGCCTAATTTTCTTTAAGAAGATTCTTAATTGAAGTCATTGTCTAAAATTATATGTGCCCACTTTCAAATGGGTATTTAGTAGAAATGAGTAATCTAAGTAAGAAGATGACTTCCATTTTAATCTATAATCCCCCTTTGCTTTGACTTGATTGTGACAAGGGCTTTTAAAGGAAGATATGTATTAAACACTTTTTATTCTCTTGGTGGTATGTATATCCAATTGGAATATAGTATTTTGTTTATACTATTGGGATTTAAAACAGTGCATAAGTAGCTAAGCAAAACCAAAACTAAAGATCCACCTAAAAGTTTTGAAAATGAAAGGGTGAATCTAACACAAAATATATAAGTCAAGTATACATCGTTACTCCCATGCAAAATTTGGAAGAAACTCAATATCAAACAATAACATTAGACATAGAAATATACATAGATTGATAAAACCAATTTGGTACAATATTATATCTACCTTGGAGATTGTACCATGTGGATCGAAAGAACCTTTTCAGTATAAAAAATTTAACAATTAAAATAAAATTTTGTTTCAATAGACCCCTTTCAAGGACTCATATATAACATATTTTTTAATTTCAAATTAGGTTTTCCCTGAGTTTAAGCTTTCGTACCTCTAAAATAGAGTTTCTCTAAAATTTTGTATGGGATCCTCTCAAGCAATACATTTAATAGCGAGGTACACAAGGATAGCAAACAATGAGGTACAAACAACGTATTTACATATATTTTTATTTTGAACAAACTCTAAAATCCTTATTTAGCATCTAAACTCTTCAAATGATGGCCTAACCCTAAAAAATATTAGACCACAAGATAAAACAACTAAAAAAAATTCGATCGGAGCTGCAGTAAAACCACATGAAAATTTATTTTAAGAATTCAATTTAGGTCACATTATTTACCGCATGAAAGGTAATTCATCAATGGCAATCTGAAAAGTGGGCTCCAGTTGATTATATTTGTTGTTGTTTACCTGTGTTTCATAATCCTAATAAAGTGTGGGATCCACTTCCAAATATGCAATCAAAATACATAATCTACTTAAGCAACGACAATAGTGTTCAATTTGATTGTTTTTTAAATTGTGTGATCCATACAAGCTTTCATTATTATTACCTTTATCATTATAGATATTGTTACTGTGATAGAATGTGAGAACTATGAATCTGTCACATTTATTGATATCTTACCTTTAGCATTACCGTTATTGTTAGAGTAAAACACAATAATGTAATGATAAATACGACTTACTCGTAATTTTACGTAAATGTTGTAGCCACCTATTTTTTTTCGACTTAAGTTTTATTAATTTAAGGTTAATTTTAAAAAATAGAACAAAATGATAATAAAATTAAAGAAAACTTTTATCAATCAACATATAATTTTTATTTAATAAAACAATCAATCACATAATCAATTATATAATTATTTACCTAATCAATCCCGTATTTAATTTTATTTTTTTTTCTTTTAAATAAATTTTAAATTATCTATAAATAGTGTTGTGATTTGAAAACAACCCCAAAACAACTAGAATTTTAACCTAGCCTCTGCACAGAAAAAAGAAGGTGGGTTTTCATTTATTTTTTTCTCTTATTTTCTAATTAACCTAATAAAAGAAAATTTAATTGGAGATTGCATGAGTAAGAATCCCCACCAAAACATGACTTTCTTTCAGATTTAACCTTCAACCCGTTTTTCTTCTCTTTTGGAAAACATACAGAGAAAGAAAAGAGAATGAGAAAAAGTTTATTCTTATTTGTCACCATTATATCATTTTTTGGGCATTTTCAATTATAGCAAAATAAACTAAAATATGTACAACATATAGCAAAATTTTAGATTTTATCGATGATAGAAATTGATAAACTTCTATCACTGTCTACCAATATCATTTATAGAAGTATATCAGTACCTTTATCAATATCTATTATTGGTAGAATCTAAAATTTTCTTATATTTTATAAATAATTTATCGAATTTGCTAGCTATTTGTGATAATTCTCCTTGCTTTTTAGTCTGAACATTTTAACTCTTTTTTCTTCCCTTTTGAAAAGCATAGAGAGAAAGAAAAGGATAAGGAAAACTTTTACTTCTTTGTATTTTTATTATTATTATTGTTATTATTATTACTATTTTAAAGTTTGTAGTTATATATGACAATTTTTTAATCTAATGATTTTTTTTTCATGTTAATTTATTTTCTTTTGTATTTTCTTTTGGTTCTTTGGTTTAAATCTTATTTCGTTTTATTTTAATAAACAATACATTTCTTTTTTCTTAATTCTTATTATTCCATCTAACCCATATACTCTCAAATCCATATATTTTATTTATGCATTATCTATACTTAGATAGGTGTATGCAAACATGCTTTCCTTTAGCATTTTACTTTACATTTTTTTATTTTTATTTTTTTGCAATCTACTAAGGTATTGTTTCAATATATCCTCGTTACATCGTTATTATTAAATAATAATTTAATCTTTTTTCATTTTTTTGGCACTTTTCTTCTAAAAATTCCAAAACTATGAATCTTAAAAATATTTGGAAGTTTGTTATTTTTTAGATTCTTAAGGTGAGGGATTGATTCTTAAGAGTTCAAGATCGATTCTCAATACTTTTCTCTTTTGTAAAAATTTTATTTTTTATTTGCTTAATTTGCTATTTTGCATCTTTGATGGTGCTTTGTTCATATATTGTTTATCTTTTTTAACTCCTATTTGATTTCCAATTTAAATATGTCGAAGTTTCCAAAAATATTTTAATTTAAATTAATTTGGGTAGTTTTGAAATAACTATTTTTTAAATCATTTAAAACATTTTGCTTTAAAATTATAATTTTTATGTTTTGAAACTTTCAAAATTAAATACTTTATATTGTTTGCCCTAAAAAATTCTAATCTAAAAATATGTGGGAGTGCATTATTTCTATATTCTTAAAATGAGTGATCAATATCTTTAGAGTTCAAGATTTGGTCCAAAGAAAAAATGATTTAACCAATATTTTAATAAAAAACTATCCTATAATGAATTTTGAGAAATTGTAATAATTTATCTCTCTTAAGGTAAGAAACTTGATATAGTCTAATTGATCGAATGTTTTCGACTTATTTTATGAGATAATTGCTTCAAATATTGAAATGAAGAGAAGTGAGATAATTGCTTCAAATATTGAAATGAAGAGAAGTGAAATAAGACATTTTTAAAAATATGATTTTTCCAAATGATTTTTATCTAAATAATATTTCAATTCAAGATACAAAATTTAGCCACTGTTTTCTAAACGAGTGTTATGGAGTGTTAATACCTCCTTCATACACAAAAGACTCCTAAACTCAACTTTAGTTTTTCGAAGACTATTTTTTTAGAAAAATTGTAAAAAATGGTAAATTTGACAAAATAGCAAAATTTCATGTTCTATCATTGATAGACACTGATATGCTTTTATCAGTTATATTATAGACAAGTAATAAAAGTTTATTAGTATCTATTATTGATAGAATCCAAAATTTTGCTATATATCTTAAATATTTTAATTTATTTTACTATATTTAAAAATGTTCCTTTCTTTATTGATTTTATTTAAAAATTATTTACTTTATTTCGGTGTCAAAAAAGACGACTACTTTTTGTTTTATTTTAAAATTAACCCTTTCTGAGACGTCGGTCACTCTGTGGCATCTCAAGCACATGGTGATAAACACGATAAAAAATCAATTAATTTTGTTTGCAATTCAAATATTGATTCATCAATAAAATCTTATCACAATCACACAAATTGTTTTACGAATTGACAAACGTTTGACCTAAAGGAAACATTCTTATTTTTTGGGCACAATAAAAGTGTGAATTCAAACCACAAACTTGTTTCATCCATTTAACAAAAACAGTCTTGTGTACTATAAATCAAGGTATACTTACCATACAAAGAAACTGAATTTTGTAGGTTTTATAGAAAAAATAATAAAATATTTAGTATATATAAGTTATGCATGATATGTTTTCTTTTTACAAATATACTTTTAACTTAAAAAATGATTTAATTAACTAACATATTCCTTAAAGTTTAAAGATTGTTGGTTAATTAGTTGAATCTTGATCCATACAAAAATTTAACTAAACTAATTATTAAACTTACCGCTAAATCATTAGGCCTTTTTTCTCCTTTAATTTTCTTTTCTTAAAGAGAGTTAAATCGTTAGGTTAATTAATGATGTGACTTTATCATCAAAAGAAGGGTCGAAAAGAAAACGATTCAATAAAATAATTTTATAATAATTAAAGGTAAGTCATCACTTAGTTGAATTGTGTGAATGTGTAAGAACTTCTTTTTCTCATATATCACAATTTTCTGTGTCTTATTGAAAAAGAACTAATGTTTTGTTGGTAGGACTAATGTTTTGAAGTTTAAGTTATTTTAATTATTTATAATCTTTGTTATTCAATTTGGGTTGTTGTTTTTGATTTAAACACTAGCTATCTAGTTGAGGTGTAATCAAATTTGCATAATGTATTTAGTTCTTATATATCATTTTTCACCAATAAAATTTTTTCTCATCATACGGTAAAATAGATCCCAACTAAAATGTCAAGAGACTAAATGATCTTACACGTAATTTGTAATCTGCTTATATGCAAAAGTTGTAAAACGTTCACATTTTCACTAACTTCATCAATATTCTTCTCTACAACGGGCCTAACAACAATCAACTTCATCTTCACATTCCTCTCTACAACGAATGTGCAACAATCAAACAATCCAATTCCACAATTATCGAATCAAAATCCCCATAGGCAATAACCTTCTTCCCTTTTTTGTGCCAAAACTTCTAATAAGAATAGATCATACTCCACTATATGTCCTAACATCGACGCACACCTCAAAAACTGAAGTAAGGAGTTGAATAACAAAGCGTAAATAGTTATGAAATATAGGGAGTTTGTAAAGTTGAGATAAGATATATAAAATTGACATTTTTTAGTAGTGGGATCCACGACTTCTTTGGTTTAAACAAGAAGTGAAGTTTCATACTCCTATTTCCCAACTTCGCCAAACACCATCCATCATGATTTTGTAAAACCCAACCCAAAGTCCCCACCCCATTACTCTATCGCCATCTATCACCCCATTGCAGTATACTTTCAATTTCATCAATTTAAACCTCAAGAAAAGCATATCAATTTACATCATCAAATACTAGGTTTATGTATTCAATCTTTATTAGAAAGATTTTTTCTCACACATAGTCAAATCCATGTGTTTTTCTATAATATGCCCTTATTTGTTATTTTCTTTAAAGAATAATAAAATTAATGAAGAAATTTATATTAGACTAGCCAAGTACTTTTCATTTTCAAGATGGAGCTTTCTCTTGCCTTTTATTTTCTATGATTATGTTGTTTTTGTTCCTTTTGATTAAAAAAGGGTTTTTGTAACAACCCAACTCTTTATACTAAGTTGAGGTCATTACTAAAAAGAAACAATAACAAGAGACACTTTCTTAAAAAGAGGGAAAATATTACTTTAAAGATAAATAATAATTTTGACAATTTCTTGAAGAGAGGAATACTAAAGTTTTATTAAAAATAGAATACTGAAACACTGATATATAGACGTAGAAGCAAAACTAAGATCCTATATGGCATGTCACGAATCCTTCTCTGTCGCTCGCCAACTTCCTTTACCTTTGCCTAAAATATTAAACATAGAAAGAGTGAGTATAAACATATACTCAGTAAGGGACTCACTACTAATCCCACTAAGTGTCTGTTAACTTCCCATTAGGGTCCTGTAAAGTACCCCTAAACTGGCGCGTTCCCGAACACACACAATCTAATGATCTCGTAGGAACCCAAAGAAACAGTACTTAAGACAGTCGGGCTGTAAGTTATCCCGTCGGACCACTTATATGTACATAACATATCATGACAGACGACTAGTGGTCTCATCGAACTACACAGTCATAAAAAATGTGGTGATCTCAAGGGATATCCATATGGGTATGACCCTAATAGACAAAGGTAACAGAACACCCATCCATAGCATGTAACATATCATAAACATCATAACATGGCATGAATATTTATCATAACATCCTTAATCATGTGATTAATATATATACCATGCATCATCATCAACGTAAATCAGTCATCAATATAATATCGGTCATTATCATCAGTTATCATTATCAGTCATCAACATCAGCACATTGTGCATCTTAGCTACATCAAATCATAATGAAAAATTACATGCAAGCTCTTAACTTCAGTTCGAATATCTAGTAGCAGATTTTGGCCAAACAAAGTACTCTTAGCTGACAGTAAAAATTCTCCAATTAATTTGATCCTAATCATAAAAGGAAATTTCAGTATCTTAATTAATAAAATTAGCAATTGACAATCATAAAAAATTTCTCCCAAATTAAATAAATTCTAAAAAATTGGGGTTGAAACCAATTCAATCTTGAGTGATAAAAATCCAAGAAGAACTTTTTAAAGAAACCCTAAATAGATCCAAAATTAAATTAACAAATTATTGATTTAATTTTATTAGCTTACCAAGGTTACTCAGATAGAGCTTGAAAAATTCTCTCATCCTTGATGGAAAAATTCATCACTTTAAATTTTCAAGCTTTGTCAAAGAGACTAATTATAACTAATGATAAGGCGACAATGGCAAAGAGTTATTTTAGTGAAGAAGATGAATAACCTTTTTCTTTTTCCTTTTCTTTTCAACTTAAGAATTCCAATGCTATTTATAAACTAAAATAATAACAATAATATTTATTATTATTATTTCCTTTTCCTTTTAGGTATATATATATAATGTCAAAATATACATATATCTTTATTCCCATTATCTTTCCTCAATAAATTTCTTAAATGCACAAAATTATAGGCATTTATACCATCAATAATAATAATAATAAATATTATTATTATTATTATTATTATTTCACTAAAACATAAACGTATATATTTATTTAAATCATCATTCTCTCTTCTGAATAAATATATTATCTTTTCTCATCCAATCAAATCAATCATCTCTCTCCTCGTGGATTATCTCTTTTTCAAACAAATATAATTATATTTCGTAATATAATTTACTTTACTTTTTCATATTAATTTTTTAATAATTAATATCATATTCCCCAATAATTTAAATTATTAATTAAATATGTATATATATATATGCTCAATTAAATTCAATTTCACCAAAACCAACTTTTTCTCTCGAGAATCAATATTTATCTTTTTTTTTTAAATAATTAATTATTTATTTTCTTCCAAATAATTATCTTTTACACATAATTATATTTTTTCAAAATATAAATATTTTCCTTTTTCTCCCTTAATAAAGTTTTAGTATACTTAGCCACCTTATGAATATACTTAACAGCCCTTTCGCAAATAAGTTGGTATGATATTGTCTATTTCGGATATACATCTTCATACCTTTGTTTTTTGTATCATCCCAAAAAGTCTTATATCGATAGATACAGTTGTCCTCACTTACATACTCTAAGATCATCCTCTTATTTAATCAATGTGGGACTTTAGTCGGATTCGGAAGCGAAACTCAAATAACTCCTCGTCATCAAAGATTGAGAAACTACCATGGCCATATTATTGTTATCGTCAAAAACGTCGTGGATTCAAACTTTCCCAGACATTGCCGCCACCAATAACAACTATACTGACGTGTTTAGGATTTTAATTTATTACTTTAAATACAATTAAAAACAAGTATACATTTATTATATCACTAAACTACACTTACCTTTCAACTAAGTACACAAACTTATAAAAAAATTAGCAAAAATAATGATTGAAATAGTACTCTTAATTGGTTTGTGAGGGGAGAAGCAAAATTCTTTAATTAGTATTTATTATTATTTTAATGTTTGTACAGATGTTGCATCCTCGAATGTACTTAATCAATTTTCTGATAAAATAAGAAATTATTTATGAATCAACTTACCAAATACAAAGTTGGAAAAATACTTTCTCAACCGTAAGAATACGAAATCCCTAAGTTAAGTCCAACCATAAATCCAGGAAGTAAAAAGAGCACCCAAACTCAACCAAAAAATAACAACAATACAACAATACATGCACATACGACAAAGGAAAGCATAACAACCAACCAAAAATATCTCATCCCATCTCAAAACAATTCTCACAACAATCTTATCAAATCAACAATTTAGGGCGAAATTTGAGGTTAGAATGAATTTAGATTACTCAACTCTAACCGCATCAAAAAAAAAAAATTGTAGAAAGGTATCCTTTTAGTTATTCCGTTGAAAATAGAAAATACGTTTTCAAACTTGAGTTTAGTTAAAGAAACTAATCAACTACGATGACAATCTATTTAAGTTCTCTACACGACTTGTGAAAAGATGCGTAGATTACATACTAATCAAACCTACATTACAAACATTTTAATTGAAAATAAAATCTCAAACTTCGTAAAGCAGAAGATGCCAAACCCTCACCACAAAGTGGGAAAAACATATTAATTTTTCCTATTATTCTAATCCTTAAATTATAAATTTTAATCAAACTCGAGTAAGAAAAGAGAATTGCTTTCTTAATTTTATATATTTAGAATACCAACTCACAAACTTTTGAATTAATGGGGCCTGCGTAAAGGACTCTAAGCCTACAAAACTAAAATAAAATAATAATAAAATATAATTTTTGTTTCGTTTGCTTCCTAATTTATTCAATTTTATTTCATATGGTTTTTGATATAAATGAAAAGTATTTTCAGAACGATAATTACCTTCATTCAACTTATTAATTGTCTGACCAAGTGGTCGCATCATAAATTTTTCTAAAAAAATTTAATTCATTTTCAAACTTTTAAGAATAAATATGAGAGGTTTACTATAGTTTTCAACAAATCTTCAATTTAATTTAAATTTTATTAAACTTTATTATATAATAGAATATTATAAATATAATACGAGAATATCTTTTCAAAATTTATAATAAATACTAACAGATAATCATTTGTTTTTAAAAAATCTTCAACAACTTTTATAAGGGTTTCTTTTTTCCTTTTTCTAAATATCTCCCGAATTTCACGAGTAAATAGAAAGTTAGATCTATATTGGATCTCACATGAATCGTCTCATCTATTCTCTTGATGAGAAGTTTGGTTTCAAACCCTAATTCAAATAGGAGAAGTATGCTATGCTGATGCCTTAGATGATAAAAACTAAAATTTAACGATTGAAAATATAAACACTAAAAGTGTGAATAAGTATTAAAAATGAGGCAAACATAAATTAAAATTTATGTCAAAAGTGTGTATATATATGTATTTTGCAAAGATAGTGGATTAAAAGGAGGTTGGAGAAATCAAATCTCTAAACTTTTGTTATTTATTTTGAAATTTGTTTAATTTTAGTTTATATACTTTTTCTAAAATATTAAGTTATGAAAGTTTTAATAAAAATTGATTAAATAATACTGATAGTTATCAACAAACAAAATAAGCCACAAATATGTTTTCAAAATTTTGTGAAAAAAAAAGCAACAAAAATAATCTTTGTATAATTGATAATAAGTAGAAAATAAATTCAAAAATTTGGCAGAATATAACTTTAAATTTTTAATATTTAAATATAGGAATCTTATCAGAAAAAATAGAACAAAAATGAGAATATTTTCATTCTATAGAACAATTTTGGAAAAGGAAAAAGCCCACAAGCCCACAACATGAAATAACAAAAATACCCCGCTATTAATCAGTTGCACACACGGAAAAAAACGATCTTGTATCCAATCTAAACGATCTTGTATGCAGTCTAAACGATCTTCTATCCTATATCTAGTCTAAATGATCTTGTACCATTGTATCTAGTATACGATCTTGTATCCAGTCCAAACGATTTTGCAATGAGTTTAAACGATCTTATACTAAATCTAAACGATCTATTTGTGATAATGATTTATCTCCATTTTTTGGGATAGATAAGTGATCGTTTAGATATTAGTATATACGACCATATAGTGGAAAAAGAAGAAGAATGACACAATACTTGATAATGAAAAAACAATAAGAAAAAAATACTGTTTTTATGGAAAAAGACGACGAGAGATGACAAAAAATGAATAAATTCTAAAATAGAAAAGGAAGAATTTATGGACCGATAAACTGAAATTTATGAAAAAATATTTTTTATTTTTATTCTATGTATGTAAATTAATCTAAAACATATACGAGATATTTGGGGTGCAACATAAAATAATATTACTATTCAAAATATATTTTTTGTTATCCTATTTTCTATCTATTACATGGATTATTATTTTCGCATCACTGTCTCTTTCCTCATCGTTGTTGTATATTATTTCCTATTGAAAGTAAAATAGTTCGCATCCAAACAAAACTATTACAAACTACCAATTATAATAACTAATGTAGCGGTTTTAAAATTCCTTCATTAGTTCCAAAAGAATACAAAGTATAAAAATAGTTTTTTAACCATCACTTTACAAGTACAAACCATTCTCTCATCCAATCTCAAATTCCTCTCCTCTGTTTTTGTAACGCCCAACATTTTTCGGTTTCCTTTGTTATTTTGGACCACTAATAATATTAATATTAAGTGTGGTTATGGGAATTTTAAACTTCTTGGAAGAACCTTGTCTTTTTAATTCTCGAGTAATTAAGGTTGAAAATCTTCATTTGGTTTATGATAATAAGTATTTTTTGGAAATAATTGGGGAAGTTTTATAAAACTAAGGTTGGTTGGTTAAGGGAGAAATGTGGGGACCAGTTGGGGGTTAATTGGTAAATTCCAAAAGATTTGGAGATATGGTAGGTGGTTATTTCTAATTAATTAAAGGAATTGGAAAAAGAAAAAAAGATAAATTCTCTCTTTAAAGCAGCCTCGGGACGCGCATAAGAAAATCAAAAAAAAAAAAAAAAAAGAAAAGAAGAAAGAAAGCATTTAAGCCGCCGCCGCCGCCGAAACCCTAGCCGCCTACCCACGCCACACGCCCAGCCGCGCCGGAGACATCAAACCAAGTCAAGCCACCGCACGCCGAGGATCAGCTACGCACGCCAGTCGTGTTTGCAGCCGGAACCAGCCGCGCCGCGTCGATCCGAGGAAGGGCAGTCAGCCGCGTCGCGACGCCCCGATCCAACGCTGAGGAGCCGCAGCCGATTCCTCAGCCAAGCCGTGTCCGCAACGCCGTCGTTCACACGCCCAGCCACGCCGCGCCGCTTAGATCCGACGCAGCGCAGCCGGAACGTTCGCCAGCCACGCCGCGCCGCTTAGATCCGACGCAGCGCAGCCGGAACGTTCGCCAGCCAGCCGTCGCGCCGACTGAAATCCAGCAGCTAAGCCTCGCGCGCCTCCAGCCGCCGAACCCGAACCCGGAACCGCCCCGCGCCCGCTCGCCCGAACCCGAAACCGAACCCGCGCCCGTGCCCACACGTGCCTAGCTCTCCCCGCGTGCAAGCCGCGCCGCGCCGCCTGCACTGCAAGCCGAGCCGCGCCTCCTTGCTGACGCGAGCCGAGCCGCATCCCCTCCCTGTTGCAAGCCGAGCCGCCCGCGTAGCTTCCTGTACCGAGCCGAGCCGGTCCTGTCTTCTTCCAGCCGAGCCGCCAGGACTAAATTGGCTCCATCCACCTAAATTTTGGTAATCCATTTAATTATTGTGGTTTTTCCGGTAAGACTCCATGCTCGGACGTTAGTTAAATTAAATTGGGTCTAAATTCAATTATTTTTCTCAAGGGACGTCTTGGACCAAGAAATTACTGTAGCGCGGGATTTCTTCAGTAGGGGCTCGAGCACTGCAACCTCCTTCTAGGGTAAGTTATTTCAATTTAGTCTCGAACCGTTAGTCGTTGGCGACCTATTTACAATTTTGACTCATTAAACAGTTAGGACTTCGTCGCTTGGAAAGCGTACTGCCTCGCGGTTAGGACTCGACAAGTAGATCTCCAGGTAAGAGATTCTACTACTAGTTTCATGTTTGAAGTATGAGACTGCGTATGCCCTATGTTGCATATTGAGAATTTGACAGTATGATGCCTGAAATAAATGTTAGTATGATGCAAATGACGATATAGTTGTGCTATAGCCTGTTATGCGTGGCAAGATTTATTATGGTTACGACGAATGTCGGGACGGAGAGTGTAGAAATGATTTATGTGACATGTTATATGCTGATGCCATGTGTATGTATACTGCAATTAGGGTACCTGTTAGCTTGATTCTGTTAGAGTCGTACCTGCATGGGTGTCCTTCGGGATCACCACCTATTGAGGACTGTGTGGTCCGACGGGACGCCAGTCTAGCATGATATAGACATGACTCGAGTGACTCGACGGGGTCCTCGCATCCCGACTGTCCTAGGTGTCCCCCGGGCACCGAAGACCAGAGTTACGTTCCTACGGGAGCGCATGATTGCACGTGTTCGGGAACGTGCCAGAGATTGGGTACCAGATATCAGGACTCTAACAGGAAGTTAACAGGCACCTAGTGGGACTAGTAGTGGGTCCCTTACTGAGTATTTTTATACTCATTCTCTCCACTTTATGTTTTCAGGTAGAGGACGAGGCAAAGGCAAGGGCAAGCTGGCGAGCGACCCGAAGTGAGACCGAGGAGGGCCATAGGGACTACCGCTTCCGCTTATTTCTTATTTCAGATTTTAGCATTTGAGTTTGAGTACTTTTTATTTTTCACTATCTTTTATGTAGATAGGGCCCGAGTAGGATTTCAGAACGCTTTTACATTTTTGCATGACTACCATGTTTATGCTTTTATAAATGAATTTCTTGAACCGTATGCTTTTGATAAAATTTTTAGACTTAAACCACTTGTTCTATATTTAGTAATGACTTCGATTCAGCATAAGGAGTTGGGTCGTTACAGTTGGTATCAGAGCACAGTGTTTTAGGTTCTGTAGACTGACCTACAATGTAAGTCATTTTTGTTTTTGGTTTTTACTTCACCCTATGGCAATACGGTCCTTCGGCACTCGCCAGGTATGTCTAAAGCCTTGCTAATGTTAAGATTACAATTTTGCCTGAATAGTCTAAGACCTAGATATAGGGTGATAAGTTCTTGTGGTGAAAAGTTTGTTGGTGAATTTTAGGGAGAATGCCGCCACGTAGAGGTACACGCCGAGGAGGTGGTAGGGGAGGCAGAGGAGCCGGTCGTGGCCAGCCGGAGGCGCCACCTGTTGCACCGGCAGTCGACCCAAACGCACCGGTCACCCAGGCGGATCTCGCCGCGATGGAGCAGCGTTATCAGGACATGCTGCAAGCTGCTTTGGCGCCTTTCCTTGCCGCCCAGCAGAACCAGGCCGCCCCTGTTCAGGCCGAGGCCGCCCCTGCTCAGGCCCAGGCCGCCCCTGTTCAGGCTCAGGCCGTCGCTCCTCCAGCCCCTGAGGAAGCTCAACCAGTACCAGTTCAACTGTCGGCCGAGGCGAAACACTTACGGGATTTCAGGAAGTATAATCCCAAGACCTTTGACGGATCCATGGACAACCCCACAAAGGCCCAAATGTGGTTGACGTCCATAGAGACTATTTTCCGGTACATGAAGTGCCCAGAAGACCAGAAGGTGCAGTGTGCAGTCTTCTTCTTGGAGGACAGGGGCACCGCCTGGTGGGAGACCGCGGAGAGAATGCTAGGGGGCGATGTAAGCAAAATAACATGGGAGCAGTTCAAGGAGAACTTCTATGCTAAGTTTTTCTCCGCCAATGTGAAGCACGCCAAGCTGCAAGAGTTCCTAAACTTGGAGCAAGGCGACATGACGGTGGAGCAGTACGACGCCGAGTTCGATATGCTGTCCCGCTTTGCTCCTGATATGGTAAGAGATGAGGCTGCCAGGACGGAGAAATTTGTTAGAGGACTCAGGCTAGACCTTCAGGGCATTGTCAGAGCCCTCCGCCCAGCCACGCATGCTGATGCACTACGTATAGCACTGGATTTGAGCCTGCCTGAGAGAGCCGATGCGTCTAAGGCTGCCGGCAGAGGGTCAGCCTTGGGACAGAAGAGAAAGGTTGAGACGCAGCCTGACGTAGCACCGCAGCGAACACTGAGGTCAGGAGGTGTCTTCCAGAGACACCGACGGGAGCTTGCAGCAGCCGGGAGGACTCTGAGAGAGCTACCCGCTTGTACTACCTGCGGGAGAGTCCACGGAGGTCGTTGCTTGGCTGGAAGTGGAGTCTGCTTTAGGTGCAGACAGCCGGGGCACACTGCTGATATGTGTCCTCGGAAACCCTTTGAGACGACACCGCCCCAGCCTTCTGCGGCCCAGCAGGGGAGAGTTTTCGCCACTACCCGGCAGGAGGCCGAGCGAGCTGGCACTGTGGTGACAGGTACGCTCCCAATTTTGGGGCACTATGCTTTTGTGCTATTTGACTCTGGGTCATCCCACTCGTTTATATCCTCCGTTTTCGTTCAGCATGTGGGTTTAGAGGTAGAGCCTTTGGGTAGTGTTCTGTCGGTTTCTACTCCATCTGGGGAGGTCCTGTTATCCAAAGAACAAATAAAGGCATGTCGGGTAGAGATAGCGAATCGTATGTTAGACGTGACCTTGCTAGTGTTAGACATGCAGGATTTTGATGTGATACTAGGCATGGATTGGCTATCAGCCAACCATGCAAATATAGACTGTTATGGCAAGGAAGTTGTCTTCAACCCTCCCTCCGAGGCTAGTTTCAAATTCAGGGGGGCAGGCATGGTATGTATACCCAAGGTCATCTCAGCCATGAAGGCTAGTAAACTACTCAGCCAGGGTACTTGGGGTATTTTGGCAAGCGTAGTGGATGTGAGAGAGCCGGAAGTTTCCCTATCTTCCGAACCAGTGGTAAGAGAGTACCCCGACGTTTTTCCAGACGAACTTCCAGGACTTCCGCCTCCCAGAGAAGTAGACTTCGCTATCGAGTTAGAGCCGGGCACTGCCCCAATCTCGAGGGCCCCTTACAGAATGGCTCCAGCCGAACTAAAGGAGTTGAAGGTCCAGTTACAGGAGTTGCTGGACAAAGGCTTCATCCGGCCCAGTGTGTCGCCTTGGGGAGCCCCAGTATTGTTCGTGAAGAAGAAGGATGGGTCAATGCGCCTTTGTATTGACTACCGAGAGCTGAACAAGGTGACAGTCAGAAACCGCTACCCCTTGCCCAGGATTGATGACCTGTTCGATCAGTTGCAGGGAGCCACCGTCTTCTCCAAGATCGACCTGCGATCAGGCTATCACCAGTTGAGGATTAGGGACGGTGACATCCCCAAGACGGCCTTTCGATCGAGGTACGGACATTACGAATTCGTTGTGATGTCTTTCGGCTTGACTAACGCTCCTGCAGTATTCATGGATCTGATGAACAGGGTGTTTAAGGAGTTTCTAGACTCGTTCGTCATAGTCTTCATTGACGACATCCTCATTTACTCAAAAACTGAGGCTGAGCACGAGGAGCACTTACACCAAGTTTTGGAGACCCTTCGAGCCAACAAGTTGTATGCCAAGTTCTCCAAGTGTGAATTCTGGTTAAGGAAGGTGACGTTTCTTGGCCACGTGGTTTCCAGTGAGGGAGTTTCAGTAGATCCCGCAAAGATTGAAGCAGTGACCAACTGGACTCGACCGTCCACGGTTAGTGAAATTCGAAGTTTTCTGGGCTTGGCAGGTTACTACAGGAGGTTCGTGGAAGACTTCTCACGTATAGCCAGCCCGTTGACCCAGTTGACCAGGAAGGGAACCCCTTTTGTCTGGAGTCCAGCATGCGAGAGGAGCTTTCAGGAGCTCAAACAGAAGCTAGTGACGGCACCGGTCCTGACAGTGCCCGATGGTTCGGGAAACTTTGTAATCTATAGTGACGCCTCCAAGAAGGGACTGGGCTGTGTTCTGATGCAGCAGGGTAAGGTAGTTGCTTATGCCTCCCGCCAGTTGAAGATCCATGAGCAGAACTACCCTACCCATGACTTGGAGTTGGCAGCTGTAGTCTTTGCACTGAAGATATGGAGACACTATCTGTACGGTGAGAAGATTCAGATTTACACCGATCATAAGAGCCTGAAGTACTTCTTCACCCAGAAGGAGTTGAACATGAGGCAGAGGAGGTGGCTTGAGTTGGTGAAAGACTACGACTGCGAGATCCTATACCACCCAGGTAAAGCAAATGTAGTGGCTGATGCGCTAAGTAGGAAAGTTGCACATTCAGCAGCGCTAATCACCAAGCAGACCCCCTTACTCAGGGACTTTGAGAGGGCAGAGATTGCAGTCTCAGTAGGTGAGGTTACCGCACAGTTGGCTCAGTTGACAGTTCAGCCAACCTTGAGGCAAAAGATCATTGCTGCTCAGCTGAATGATCCTTACTTGGCAGAGAAGCGTCGCGTGGTAGAGACAGAGCAAGGTGAAGGCTTCTCCATATCCTTTGACGATGGCCTTATGTTTGAGGGACGCCTGTGTGTGCCGGAAGACAGCGCAGTTAAGACAGAGCTTTTGACTGAGGCTCACAGTTCCCCGTTTACCATGCACCCTGGGAGTACGAAGATGTACCAGGACTTAAGGAGTGTCTATTGGTGGAGGGGCATGAAGAGGGATGTGGCAGACTTTGTCAGTAGATGCTTGGTGTGCCAGCAGGTGAAGGCACCTAGGCAGCATCCAGCAGGGTTGTTGCAACCCTTGGGTGTGCCAGGGTGGAAGTGGGAGAGTGTGTCGATGGATTTTATTACGGGACTGCCCAAGACCCTAAGGGGCTACACGGTGATCTGGGTTGTGGTCGACAGACTCACGAAGTCGGCCCACCTCGTGCCAGGGAAATCCACTTACACTGCCAGTAAGTGGGGGCAGCTATATATGACAGAGATTGTGAGACTACATGGAGTACCCGTATCCATCATTTCAGACAGAGACGCCCGTTTCACATCGAAGTTCTGGAAAGGACTTCAACTTGCATTAGGTACAAGGTTGGACTTCAGCACGGCATTCCACCCTCAGACTGATGGTCAGACAGAGAGATTGAACCAGATTTTAGAAGACATGCTGCGAGCCTGCGTACTAGAGTTTTCAGGAAGTTGGGACTCCCATCTGCATCTGATGGAGTTTGCCTATAACAACAGCTACCAGGCTACTATCGGTATGGCACCGTTCGAGGCTCTGTATGGCAAGTGCTGTAGATCCCCTGTCTGCTGGGGCGAGGTTGGAGAGCAGAGGATGCTAGGCCCCGAGTTAGTGCAGACGACCAACGCAGCCATACAGAAGATCCGAGCTCGTATGCTGACAGCCCAGAGCAGACAGAAGAGTTACGCTGATGTACGACGTAAGGACCTCGAGTTTAAAGTGGGAGATATGGTCTTTCTGAAGGTAGCGCCTATGAAGGGTGTTCTGAGGTTCGCGAAGAAGGGGAAGCTGAGTCCACGCTTTGTAGGGCCGTTCGAGATATTGGAGCGGATTGGCCCCGTGGCTTACCGCTTGGCGCTACCCCCATCGTTTGCTGCAGTGCACGACGTATTCCATATCTCCATGCTGAGGAAATATGTCGCAGACCCAACACATGTGGTGGACTTCGAGCCACTGCAGGTTAGCGAGAATCTGAGCTACGAGGAGCAGCCTGTCGAGGTCCTGGCAAGGGAGGTCAAGAAGCTTCGCAGTCGAGAAATCCCACTGGTCAAAATCCTTTGGCAAAACCATGGAGTGGAAGAGGCAACGTGGGAGAAAGAAGAGGACATGAGAGCCCAGCACCCCGAGCTGTTCGAGGATTAGAACTTTCGAGGACGAAAGTTTTTTTTTAGGAGGGAAGATTGTAACGCCCAACATTTTTCGGTTTCCTTTGTTATTTTGGACCACTAATAATATTAATATTAAGTGTGGTTATGGGAATTTTAAACTTCTTGGAAGAACCTTGTCTTTTTAATTCTCGAGTAATTAAGGTTGAAAATCTTCATTTGGTTTATGATAATAAGTATTTTTTGGAAATAATTGGGGAAGTTTTATAAAACTAAGGTTGGTTGGTTAAGGGAGAAATGTGGGGACCAGTTGGGGGTTAATTGGTAAATTCCAAAAGATTTGGAGATATGGTAGGTGGTTATTTCTAATTAATTAAAGGAATTGGAAAAAGAAAAAAAGATAAATTCTCTCTTTAAAGCAGCCTCGGGACGCGCATAAGAAAATCAAAAAAAAAAAAAAAAAGAAAAGAAGAAAGAAAGCATTTAAGCCGCCGCCGCCGCCGAAACCCTAGCCGCCTACCCACGCCACACGCCCAGCCGCGCCGGAGACATCAAACCAAGTCAAGCCACCGCACGCCGAGGATCAGCTACGCACGCCAGTCGTGTTTGCAGCCGGAACCAGCCGCGCCGCGTCGATCCGAGGAAGGGCAGTCAGCCGCGTCGCGACGCCCCGATCCAACGCTGAGGAGCCGCAGCCGATTCCTCAGCCAAGCCGTGTCCGCAACGCCGTCGTTCACACGCCCAGCCACGCCGCGCCGCTTAGATCCGACGCAGCGCAGCCGGAACGTTCGCCAGCCACGCCGCGCCGCTTAGATCCGACGCAGCGCAGCCGGAACGTTCGCCAGCCAGCCGTCGCGCCGACTGAAATCCAGCAGCTAAGCCTCGCGCGCCTCCAGCCGCCGAACCCGAACCCGGAACCGCCCCGCGCCCGCTCGCCCGAACCCGAAACCGAACCCGCGCCCGTGCCCACACGTGCCTAGCTCTCCCCGCGTGCAAGCCGCGCCGCGCCGCCTGCACTGCAAGCCGAGCCGCGCCTCCTTGCTGACGCGAGCCGAGCCGCATCCCCTCCCTGTTGCAAGCCGAGCCGCCCGCGTAGCTTCCTGTACCGAGCCGAGCCGGTCCTGTCTTCTTCCAGCCGAGCCGCCAGGACTAAATTGGCTCCATCCACCTAAATTTTGGTAATCCATTTAATTATTGTGGTTTTTCCGGTAAGACTCCATGCTCGGACGTTAGTTAAATTAAATTGGGTCTAAATTCAATTATTTTTCTCAAGGGACGTCTTGGACCAAGAAATTACTGTAGCGCGGGATTTCTTCAGTAGGGGCTCGAGCACTGCAACCTCCTTCTAGGGTAAGTTATTTCAATTTAGTCTCGAACCGTTAGTCGTTGGCGACCTATTTACAATTTTGACTCATTAAACAGTTAGGACTTCGTCGCTTGGAAAGCGTACTGCCTCGCGGTTAGGACTCGACAAGTAGATCTCCAGGTAAGAGATTCTACTACTAGTTTCATGTTTGAAGTATGAGACTGCGTATGCCCTATGTTGCATATTGAGAATTTGACAGTATGATGCCTGAAATAAATGTTAGTATGATGCAAATGACGATATAGTTGTGCTATAGCCTGTTATGCGTGGCAAGATTTATTATGGTTACGACGAATGTCGGGACGGAGAGTGTAGAAATGATTTATGTGACATGTTATATGCTGATGCCATGTGTATGTATACTGCAATTAGGGTACCTGTTAGCTTGATTCTGTTAGAGTCGTACCTGCATGGGTGTCCTTCGGGATCACCACCTATTGAGGACTGTGTGGTCCGACGGGACGCCAGTCTAGCATGATATAGACATGACTCGAGTGACTCGACGGGGTCCTCGCATCCCGACTGTCCTAGGTGTCCCCCGGGCACCGAAGACCAGAGTTACGTTCCTACGGGAGCGCATGATTGCACGTGTTCGGGAACGTGCCAGAGATTGGGTACCAGATATCAGGACTCTAACAGGAAGTTAACAGGCACCTAGTGGGACTAGTAGTGGGTCCCTTACTGAGTATTTTTATACTCATTCTCTCCACTTTATGTTTTCAGGTAGAGGACGAGGCAAAGGCAAGGGCAAGCTGGCGAGCGACCCGAAGTGAGACCGAGGAGGGCCATAGGGACTACCGCTTCCGCTTATTTCTTATTTCAGATTTTAGCATTTGAGTTTGAGTACTTTTTATTTTTCACTATCTTTTATGTAGATAGGGCCCGAGTAGGATTTCAGAACGCTTTTACATTTTTGCATGACTACCATGTTTATGCTTTTATAAATGAATTTCTTGAACCGTATGCTTTTGATAAAATTTTTAGACTTAAACCACTTGTTCTATATTTAGTAATGACTTCGATTCAGCATAAGGAGTTGGGTCGTTACAGTTTTCCTCTGCTTATCGCAAACCAACACATTCAAATAACTGAGATTCCTCTTCTTCATCCTCTATTTTTTCTTTTTAGGGTTCTTTTTTCTTGTTCTGCTTCGTTCTTTTTCCACTTTCTTGAAACTCCCAAAATTGTGTTTTCATTTCATTTTTAGAGAGAGAGAGAGAGAAACAAGAAAGTAGCTTAACGACAGTTTAAGCTTTAAAGCACTGCCAAAGCTCCGGTTTTTCATGGTTTCTTTTACTGAAAAAAAAAACACATGTTTTGATTTTATATTTCACAGTTCTCCTCTAAAACCTACCTTCCCAAGCAAAGCTGTAAATTGTAACTGAACTCCTCTTTTCGCAACAACTCTCTCTTGCTATTTCGTTTTCGAATTACGAGCCAAAACAAACTCAATTGCCCTGTTTCACAAGTTTTAAACACACCCATCTCATTTTGAATCTCTAATTTTCAGTTTCTGGGTTTCATTTGATCTGAGGGAATAATGACGCCTGCAAAACGGAGTACAGAAGAAGCCATGGTTTCCAGCTTCAATCAAACGATCGAACCAGAAGAATACAGAGAACAAGAACAGGGAGGAGAGGAAGATGAACCGTTTGGTGGATTCAAGAGCTTTCTCTGGCATGGTGGCTCTGTTTATGATGCTTGGTTCAGTTGCGCTTCGAATCAGGTAATTGCAATAATCCATTGGCTTAAGATTTTGAGTAAAAGGATTTGAAAAATGGAAAAACTGTGCTTGTGTTTTTGTTTCTTTTCAGGTGGCTCAAGTTCTATTGACTCTGCCATACTCTTTCTCTCAATTGGGGATGGTGTCGGGGATTATTTTACAGATTTTCTACGGAATTGTTGGGAGTTGGACGGCGTATTTGATTAGTGTTTTGTATATTGAGTATAGAGGGAGGAAGGAGAAGGAGAATGTTAGCTTCAAAAACCATGTGATCCAGGTTTGAAGAACACAGAGTAGTTTGTAAATCTTTGTTTTTCGTTCTTTTTTTTTTTTTAAAAAAAAAAGATTTTGATTGGTTTTCGTGGTACTCTGTTTTTGGACAGTGGTTTGAAGTGCTTGATGGTCTTCTTGGACCTTACTGGAAAGCAGTTGGATTGGCTTTTAACTGTACTTTTCTTCTCTTTGGCACTGTCATTCAACTTATTGCTTGTGCAAGGTTCTTCTTCTTCTTCTTCTTCATCTTAATTCTGTTGTAGAAACTATGTTTCTTTTTTTCTTTTTTTCTTTTTTCACTTTATTGAACTTTGAGATGCTGTTTCAAATAATCTGTCTTCTTTTATGGGTCTATTCAGAAGGTTGTTGTATTTAAGAATGTTTCAGTCTGATAATGTTTTCGTTTCAAATGGTCTACAAATAGAACTATGTTTGGTGGTCTCCCTCTAAACTTTGTTTGGAAGAAATTTTATGTTATGTTTTATTTTGGTAGATATTTGTTGTGCAGTATAAGATTAAAGAAAGAAAATAGTTTTGTTTGTGTTGTGTTTTGATTTCTTTATTTTTGTTTGCATTTTAGGAAGATATTGGAAATATAAACTAAAGTTTTGAAAACTAAAAAATAGTAGCTTTTAAGAGAATATTTAAACACATTGGATTAATTATTATAGTTGGTAATTATTATAGTATGCGAATTATAATAACGTATACTATTTTAATGAGTTATAATTGTTTGTCCTTGATATGCATACTATTTAGTATGAATAAGAAATAGTAAACAACGTAAAAAAAAAAGATTTGGAACATTAATAGTGTAGTTAATTTTAAATTATAATAGTATGAAACAAGTTCATAATTGAATTCTAAAACATGGGGTCTTGTAATGTGTTACTCTACCCACTTCAAGTTAGGTCCAATAACGACACCCTCTTAGGTAAGATGAAAACTATAGGTAAAAAATTGTAAAAAAAAAAAAATATGTATATATTTATCCACACAAACTTGTTTACTTTTGATTTTAACAAAAGCAAATGGGCAGGAGACTTGAATCTCTAATCGAAGAAGTATATGTCAATTACTGCTGAACAATACTTACTTTAACAAAATAAAAAATTTTGTTTTGTTATTTTTGAATTGAACACAATTTTAAAAACAAAAATGTTATGATCGAGCAAGTTTAACTAAATTAAGCTAGGTTCTTTTAACATGTTTTCCAATAATTTATACTTGTACGTGTTAAATAAATTATATTATGTCTTTATGTTTGCAGTAATATATATTACATAAATGACAAATTAGACAAGAGGACATGGACTTACATATTTGGAGCTTGTTGTGCCACTACTGTCTTCATACCCTCTTTTCACAACTATAGAATCTGGTCATTTCTAGGCCTGGGAATGACCACTTACACTGCCTGGTATTTGACTGTAGCTGCTCTCGCTCATGGTCAGGTAATTTCAAATCGTATGAAGGCACTGCAACACAAAACAAGAGTTAGAACTTGTATGTTATGATTTATTAGCACATCCAAATTTTTTAGTCAACTTTCATTGGATATTAAGGTAAAATCACATTCTGCTAAAAAAAAAGGCACAGATTCCTCATTTAGTAGTTCATATTAGATGAATTATTGGTTTAGTTAATAAATTATTAGATTTATATATTTATTTACTTTTTTCTAAGTTAAAAAAGTGTTTAATATTGAATTCTTACACTTTTTTGTGTCTTATAAGTTCTTACGATTTTATTTTTAGAGTTACAGTTAACAAGTGTTTTGACATTTTCTAGTTATCTTTTGAACAAAAAAGAATTCCACAAGTTAACAAAATTAAAACTGTATGGTTCATTAATTATTTTTGTTAAAAGAAAGATCTATTACACATATACCGATACATCATATATTTATAAAGCTTAGAAAGTTTGTTATTAAACATTAAAGTTTATGAATCTTATAAATAATGGATAATTATTTATTCATCCTAAGTTTGAATGACTACTTTCTTCTAGGTCGAGGGTGTGAAGCATTCAGCCCCAACCGAGTTGGTTCTATATTTCACCGGTGCCACGAACATCCTTTACACATTCGGTGGCCATGCCGTCACCGTGTAAGTCTCATTAGCCGTAGTCGTCACTGTCATCTTTTAATTTCATCAATTGAAGTTGAGTAATTTGTTTTTATATTTGAATTTGTAGAGAAATTATGCATGCAATGTGGAAGCCTCAAAAGTTTAAGTACATATATTTAGTTGCAACTCTATATGTATTTACACTGACTCTCCCGTCGGCGGCCGCCGTGTATTGGGCTTTTGGCGACCAACTTCTCACCCATTCCAACGCCTTCTCCCTCCTCCCCCGCTCTCGGTGGCGCGACGCCGGCGTCATTCTCATGCTTATTCACCAGGTAATGATATTTTATAATTTCCATAATCAACTTCAATTTTTATTCTTTAATTTATGTTCTACTTTTAATCTAATTATTTCATTAAATTCAAATATAGACAAAAATTACAACACAAATAAAATTGTTCAATTCTTAAATTTCTTTTATTTCATCTACTTAAAGAAATTTAGATATGGAGAAGTTTAAGTATAATCTCTATAATTTAGGGCAGGTTTTAATTATATTCTTAATTGCACTTGAATTTATTTATTTTATTCTTATCTTCTAAATCTTTGAACTTGGACACTTGTTCCAAGAAAATACCTTTATTTGGAGAGTTTTTTTCCCTTAAAATAAGACGAAATTTAATGTGTCGGTTATAATGCGTAAAACTGGAAGGTATTTATTCAATAAAAATTGCACAACATCCCTTACGTAAATGGACATGATAATTGATGTGTAAAAAAATTACATATAAAAATTTTAATGATATCATTTGGTAACTTGATGATGATTTCTTTTCTTTTTTTTCCTTTTAACAACACTGATAATCTTTTTTTCATGGTAGATAATAGGTTAGAATGTCATTTTGGTTATGGTTAAAGTATATTCAATTTTAGTTTTTTATTCTTTTTATAAATCCTAAATTTATAATTTGAATTTATGTATAACAAAATTGGTTACACAATAATAACGATGATAATAATAATAATCAAATAAGTACAAAATAATATGTATCCAAATTTAGAGTGAAAATACTAGTAAATAACAAAGTGTATTTTAGAACAAAGAAAGCCAAAATGATATTTTTGCCTAAAAATATCACCTACATTCACTTTTCAAATTTTCACATATTAATTGGTACACCAATTTTCAACTTTTACTTCAATGGAAAAAATAAAGTTTGGACCAATTGTAAGATTCAAATAAAAAAAAATTAAAGAAAATGAATATTTTCGAAAGTGTAAGGAACATAATTTGAAAGGATTACTTTGTATTATCATATCTTAATGTTTTAGACAAAATTAACAAAGTATATCTCAAAATTCATATACAATTACAAGAAACAACCTTAATAATCTTTTGTTTTCCTTCTCATAAATCTCATCTAAACCTAAATTTATCATGTTTATGCATGGCAGTTCATAACATTTGGTTTTGCTTGTACACCACTCTACTTTGTCTGGGAGAAAGTAATAGGAATGCACGAGACTAAAAGCTTATTTTTAAGGGCAATAGTGAGGCTTCCCGTTGTTATTCCCATCTGGTTTTTAGCCATTATTTTCCCTTTCTTTGGCCCTATCAACTCAGCCGTTGGTGCCCTTCTTGTTAGCTTCACTGTTTATATCATCCCTTCCCTAGCTCATATGCTCACTTATCGATCTTCCTCCGCCCGACACAACGCATCAGAGAAACCTCCTGCCATCGTTGCCCGTAGCTGGACCATCATGTATGTCATCAACACATTCATAGTCGTTTGGGTTCTGGTAGTTGGTTTCGGCTTCGGTGGTTGGGCTAGCATGGCTAATTTCATCAAACAAGTTGACACGTTTGGACTCTTTGCCAAGTGCTACCAATGCCCTTCTAAGGCCCCACCAACGCCCGCCGCGGCAGCTCCTCATTGATGATGAAGTGTTTGATGTTTTTTCTTAACTATAATCTTTTTTTATATGCCATATTATGCTTATGCTTCATCAATATAAACAAGCTCAATATTGTAGGGTTTTATATATACATATTTGTAACATATCGTTGAAATTTTCTATCTTCTGGTTTGTGTACGTTGTGATCATTGTGTGTATTGTTAGAAGAATAATGAACCTAACAATTTACAATAGTTATTTGAGAAAAAAATGTTACTTTTACCGTTGTTTATGTTTGTTTGTGGTCAACATTGTTAACCCTGACTAGCTAATTCCCCTTAATTTAGTTTGAATTTTTGTTCAAGTTTTAAAGGCAATTTTAATCTTAAATTCTCAATAAACTATTATTTTATATCATTTAAATTGAAACTTTATAAATTAGTGTGTGAAGTTGGTACATTTACAATTTCAATCTCAAATTCTTTATAAATTTACATAGAAATGTGCACTTGAACGTACTCAAAGATCAGTTTAATTATAAGAAGGCATTTAAATGATTTTGAATAATTAAGTATAATTTTGGAGTGACTTTAAACTTTTGAATGATTTTAGTTGTCATTTAAAATTTAATACCAAACCATATTCTTATCTACATCAAAATTTAAATTAAATTTTCACAAAAAGGGCCCAACCGAGTTCGAACCGGTGACCTCTTGATCTGCAGTCAAATGCTCTACCACTGAGGTATAGACCCATTTTGGAAATTTGGTTAAATAAGTAAATATATAATAGTTAAACTTACTATAAATTCTTGAACACAAATCTTCTAAAATGATTTTATAGACCTACTTTATTTATCACCGTGTTAGATATGTAAATAATCTACCACTTTATTTCTAATTTTTTATTTTTCCTTTTGAGAATTATAATTTATACCAAATTGTTGAATGCCTTTCTAATTTGAATGATTTGAAACCATAGTTATAAATGGGGTTCTTTTTAAAAATATAAAAAAGCGGCAAAATATTTACACTGTATAGAACAATTTTGAAAATGGAAAAAGTCCAGAGACCTAACGTGTAAAATACCAAAAATGTCCCGTCAACAATGCGCGTAATGCGATTTGGTACACAATCATTTAGATTTGACTAATTTGTTACACGATCGTTTAATTAATTAGGTTACACGATCGTTTAGATTTGGAACCTCAAATCTAAACGAATTTTTTTTTTTTAAATTTGGTATACTATCGTTTAGATTTGGCCATACGATCGTTTAGATTTGGGTTCCAAATTTAAGCATTTTTTTTTTCAAAATTTGGTATAAACGATTTTTTTAATATTCTTTATACACAATCTTCTTTTAGTTTTGGTTACTAATTTAACTATCTAACCAATTTTTTCAAGATTCTTATACTATCAGATTCGGTTACCTAATCTAAACGTAAAGAAAAAAAAAAAAAAGAAAGACAATACAATGCGCAGTGGATGAAAAAAAAAGGAAGAAGAAGAAAGAGGAAGAAAGACTTACACGCATCTAAAAAAATGGAAGAAATCGCAGCTAAAAAAGAAGAATACAGGAAGACGATTAAAAAAGCGCAGTAGGAGAAAATTTGACTAAGTGTCCTAAAATAGGTGTTCTTAGTGGTCTATGCGAGAAAGGTTTTGTGAGAAGACTTTTGAAATGTTAGGCGATTAGAGTTATTCATGAAATGAAACTTGGCGAGAAGAAATAAAGAAACTTCTCAGAAATTTCCTAAATTTACTTAATGGGTCATGTGTAAGGTTTAAAGTTAAGCATGATTAAGTTAAATCTTAAGATTACACGTGTACCACTAAGAAGCAGAAGGTGGCGACTTATCAAGAGCTTAAGGGTGACTAAGCTTGTTTAAGGATTAGTATAAATAAGGGTCTTCAGCCAAATTATTAGTTATGGTTATTTTGAGAATTTAAAGAGAAAAGTTTAAGTAGTGTTGATAAATTCCGCCAAAGTGTCTACGCGAGAAGACTACATGAGAAGAAGAAAAAGAAGAAGAGCCTTTGAAGCTTAAGTAACTAAGTAGCGTGAATGTTTTCTTCAAAGTATTTAAATGATTTCAAGCTTTCTTTATTTAAGTGTTTACAGATTTGAAGGGATGATTACAATACGTATATTTCTAAAGAGATTTCAAGTAAAGTCTATTATATGTTTAAAGCATGTTTATTATTTTTTAAAGCATGTTTTGTGTTTCAATGATTATGAAATGGTGTTTAAACCATTAGTCTGCTTCATACAAATGAGTAGACTATTATGTGCACATAAGGAGTAAAGAGAACCATGTAAAAAAAGACTACATGGTAAAGTGAAGCTGACCAATGTAGAAAAGGATTGCATTGTGTTTAGCAGTCTAAGCAACAAGAACGAATCATAATATTCTTGGATGTGGAGGATGAAAAGGTCATCTCAGTAGTTTAAACGCGAGATGATGAGTCCTTACGTAGAGAATTATTTGGGATTCTTAGCGAAAGGAATGACTTGACTAATGTGTGATATGTGAAATGTGTATTTATGTGGCATGATACCACATGATCGAAAGCATACTAACACAGAGGAAAAGGATCGCAAAATTACTCTAATTGCATTTAAACTAATTTAAATATTAACATGCATAATCTACCATAATTAAACGAAATTAAGGATTATCGAAATCATACCTTTGTAGCTTCTTTGATCCTCGTAATATCCTTACGAACTTGAAGTCGAGACTACCACTAGATTTGATCCGCTAAACTTCGGACTTAGAATCGGGTTGTGGGACCTGTTAATTGAAGGAATTAAGGAAGACATAAATGGAAAAATAAGGATTAATAATAAGGTTGAGACTTGAGAGAGAAAAAAATTTAGGTTTATTTTGTAACCAAGTTACAAAATTGACAAAATTTTTGCTCAAAATGAAAAATACCCTTTAAATAGACTAAATACATGCAAAATTGCATATAATTAGTTTCTTAAATCTCAATACCTAATAATCCACTAACAATTAGTGGAACTTAGTGGGCTAAGTGTTTACATCCTAAGTAGCCACCTATGCCACTAAGTGTTAGCGGGATTATCCAACAAAATGTTGAATTTGCCCACTAACTTAGTCAAAGGGCATTTTGGTCATTTAACCATTAAAGTCAAAGTCAAACTTTGACTTTTTCAAGTCAAAAGTCAACATTTTGATTTTTTACCATTTTGCGTCTTGACTAATTTCGACCTCTCCAGCATGAATTCACATTCCTTTTTTCTCCTGAAATTCAAATCACATTTGACTATAAAGCCAATCAAAGTTTAACTTTTCAAAGTCAAAAGTCAACATTTTGACTTTTTACAACTTTATCCATTTTCATCAATTTTGAGCTTTCAAATATGAATCTGTATTCACATTTTTAATATTTAAATCACATTTAAACATAAAGCTCTTTCTCAAAGCTATAACCGATAACTATATCACATATACTTGTCCGTTTCTCTCACTTTACGTAATTCGAACAATTCAAATTATTCCAACATGTTGTTCTAAGTTAATTCCATATGAGTTAGCAGGGGAACCTAATGGACCTATAGATCATAAGCTCCAACGATTCAAGATTAACTAGCTAAACCCTTTTAAACCAAGTTAATCAACATTTGTTATCTAACGGGTCATTCCACTAAAGTTTCTAGTTGCACTCCCCTCACTGTAGCACTAGTAGAAAAAAAGCCTACAATGACAGTTAAATGCTGTCATTAAAGGTTTTCGTGACAGTTTTTTGCAATCATTGATGCGGCAGTCATGGAAAGTATTTTATGACAGTTGTATAAATTGTCACGAAATGTGGTTTCAATGACATATAATACCTGTCACGAAAGAACTTTTTTATGACTGATTATAACTGTCATTATTTAGTTACAATGACAGTTAATAACTATCACCGTTTACATTTTATGACAGAGTATAACTGTCATTATTTATTTTCGATGACAGTTAATAACTATCATTGTTTATATTTTATGACAGCTTATAACTGTCATAGTTTACATTTTATGACGGAAGATAACTGTCATTGTTAATATTCTATGACTGATATTAAATATCATTATTTATCATTTATGACACTTTTTAACTGTCATCATTTTACTTACCATGACTTTAATTAACTGTCAATAAAACTTTTTCGATGACAATTTTGTTTTTCAATTTAAATGTCATAGTTGTGTTTTTAGTCACTGTTTTCAACAACCCTTTTTTTCTTCGAATCTTGTATTTCTCGTCGCCCTGCCATTACACATACCATTACAAACCAATACAATCACATATAGAAAAACGGTGAACGCTTTAATAGAAAGAAACACACCTTGTAATATTGCTTTAATTGTTGATACAAATGTGTTTTGGTACGAACAAACTATTTAAATAACTACATTTAAACAAAAAAAATTCCTACTAAACCTACAAAAAAACCTATACATCAATGAATTGGCGTAAATATGGCTTCATTGCTCCAATAGATTGTGGCAAAATTTAATAAGAAAAGAAAAGGAAAAAAATGATTCAACAAGATGAACAACACTTCATGATCAACACCACACTTCAACAACACACTTCAACAAATTCAGCCCACATACTTAACAAAACTCAAAACTAAAACACCTACAAGCATATCAATGGCTAAAAGTAAAAAGATTGATCAAATGATGCACTAGCACAAAGTATATTGAATCTCCTACTGAAACTGAGGGAATCGAATAAACAAAGCCACTTAAAACTTAAAATAGAGAAGCATAAACTGGGTTTCTCTCCATCTTAATAATGAAAAAAGAAAAGCACCTCAACTAGAGCTAGGGTATTCAAGTTAGGAGTCAACGTTGGCTTTACTCCTGTGGCTGTAAAGACTTCTTTTGGTGTTCTATTACAAAGGCAAGAATAATTGTAGTAGCAAATTAAATCTGCAACATTGAAGTAAAGGAGAGACTATTTATCAATACAATTTCCAGAATATTATCAGCAAAGCTACCAAAGATCAGTGAATAAACTTAGACAAACTTTGCTAAAATAGGTCTTGCTCTCAGTCTATCATCTAGATCACTACAATATGATAGAACAATGAAAAGTTCACAAAAATGGCATTGGAAAAACGTGAAATGAAAACCATCTTGTTCAATACTAATAGACATAACTCTGAAATCTCCCTTGGCCTTGATTTTCTAATTCAAACAAACAAAAATCAATTAAAAATCATCCAAATGCTTCACTGAGGCATTTCATCAAACATATTGTAAGCTACCAAACACATGTAAACTTAGACAAACCTTGCTAAAATAGGCCTTGGTCTTGGTCTATCCTCTGGATCACTACAATATGATAGAACAATGAAAAGTGACAAAAAGAAAAATATATTGTGAGGGGAAATTGTTTGGTAGAGAGACAAGTGACAAAAAGAGACAAAAATTAGAAAGGTGAATAGAGAAATGAAACGAACTTCTATATTGAATGGAAGAGATGCACTAGTACAATAGAATCGGGGAAAAACTTTGTGGCTAAAACCATTAAGGTTATTATGATCGAATTCAGAGGTAAACAAAAAAAATTAAAAATGGAGAAATTTAGGTGTCAAACCTTCGGTGAGAAGATGGCCTTCAGCAAGGATTTCTGACCTTTTCGACCTTCGATGAGCAATTTTCGACCTTCAATGAACAATTTTAGACCTTCAACAAGGAGATGGAGCCGAACCATATAGTGTATAGGAGAGGAGGATCGGGATATGAACGAAAAAGTGAAAGAAAAAAAAAAGAAATTTCGATAAAACTTAGACGATTCAAACTTAAAAGCCAGAAACAAATATGTATAGAACTCTCAACATCATAACCATGGAAAAAAATTATTTGCACTTACCACACAACAAACTTGAAGGCTTCCTTGCTTATAGTACCATATATGAACCACATTGTGAAAGACAGAGTAAGAAAATAAACAAACACCAACTAATTATTAAAAGTTCAGGATGCTTAGCTATAAATCCTTGGAAATCATGAGAATGAAAATGAAATATCCTTCAAAATGTATCTAACTCCGATAAAATACATTATTGGTTAATACAAAACTAAGAAAAAAGTGGTGGAGAAAGGAAACCTTATCTTGTTCAAGTTTTTGCATAACTTTTTCTCTTGCTCTTTTCTCCTCCTCTTTCTCAAGTTGCGTAGAATTAATATTGTCTTCTTCTTCAAACCACCTAGAGGAGCTTTCAGCTTGAAGGGCCATAAGATCTTCAGTGCAAATAATTTTAAACTTCTTGAGAGTCTGAAAAAAACAAAGCCAACAAGCAGTTAGAAAAGATTGAATGCTATGGACAAAGTTATACTTCTACAAAATACAACAATAATTTTCAGTTTGAAACTTGCTCGATCATGGAGTTATCAGTTAAAGCAGTTCTTCGCTTGTTGAGTTTTCCAAATCCTCTTGTAAATAAATTTTTTAACACTCTTCAAGTTGGGATAGCTGAAAGTATCAGTTAAAAAAAACTAGAAAAGTTAATATTTATCACTAGAAAATCAAAAGATGAAAAAGAAGGAAGAAGGAAGATGTAAGAGAAACATACACATAAGTAACATAATGCTCCACTATGTGCAACATATTCAATGTTGACTTGTTCACTTTCAAAAAGAAACCATTGAAATGGTGTAGGGTTTGGTATAAAGGAATAAGAAAAAAAGAAGACAAGAAGTTGAAAGGAAAATATTCCCATGAAATCAACCTAATGGTTTTGTGTACAGACATATAAACCTCCGGAACACATCCAAGTGCTGCACATAATATTGGCATTTCCTCCTTAAAGTGTCTATCAGCCTTCCTGCTGGTTACTATTCTTGTTTTCTCATCCAATATAGCAAAGTTTGACTTCAATTTTGAAGCCAAAAGTCAATTTGGGGTCCAAATTTCACAATGAAGATAACAAGAAAAATGGAAAATATGAAATAATAAAAGCAGTGAGAAGACTTAGGATGTGGTTTTGAGCAAAATAGTTGAAACTGCAGATATGTGGAAGGAGTTTGAAAGAAAGCACACTACTACACACCTTACAACTCAAGTACACTGTAAGATGTACCCCATGCTCCTAAAGATACAAGGACAAAATGAATAAGAGCAAATTAGAACATAAAACATCAGCAATAGACCTTTTGCACATGTAAAACACCACACTGAAAACTATGAATGACCATCTTGGGAAGAAATGTGAGAAGGAGATCACATGCTAGGTTCTTTGTTGCCTAGAATAATTAAATTATGATATTACACAATAAGAGCATTGCTAAGGAAACCAAAGCTTTCAACTAAATGTTTTAATGAAATATACACTAAAAACAATTTTCGCTTAGAAAAATAAACAAAAAAAATTTACAAAACAACCAAACACACAAACATAACTTAACAGTGTTCATAAATGGAATATGACATGAATAGATAAGGAATAAGAATCAATAAGCATAAGCCATTAATAGCAATCGTGAAATTATTTGTTCTGTTGAGAAAAATCTCATTTGACATAATATACATTCACATAAACACTAACACATACAATCATATATACTAAAAGATTACACAGTTAAGCTATACACATACTCATACCTGTGGATTCTAATGCTCATCTCACAATCTATATATTAACTAAGACTGAATCAAACATATACACTTTAACAGGATTAATAAAGACTAACACTTGGTGATACTGGACAGCCAACAACCAAGAGTAAACCAATCAAAGAAGTTATAAGGTCAACGGCTTCAACAACCCTAAAAGAGGTCTTGTCATTTCCTACACATTGGCTCGAATAAAACATGGAGGGCATGTGTTCAATCAAACTCAACCTCTACATCTTTTTTAGTATCACTCCATTTGATAGAAAATATTAAATAACCAAAACCAAACAAGCTAAAATTTCAAACAATCTGATTAATGGACTGTTATTAATGACCAACGATCCAAAGAAAAACCAATGTCATCATTCAATCATTTCATCAAACATGTTGTGGGCATTAAAAAATAGAGTAAACAAAACAAACAATGGTTAAATGAAAAGGTTGGTCTCGATATCAAATGTTGACTGGTTGAAATCGAGAATAACGATGAGAAATGAAATTAAAATGAAAAAAAAAAGTGGGGTTAGGTAGGGAGACCGAAATACCTACCAAGGAGAAAATAGAAGTTTCTGTGAGGGCATTGTCCATTTGCTACTAGCATCCGTTGATGGGCAATTAGTAAAGTAATAGACGAAAATCGTAGCAAATGCATACTCCACTTGTAGTTGGTGGGTTTAATTAATTCAAGAGTTGAAAAGAAGCGTAGGGTTTAGTAACGATTGCGAGCGTGGGAGTGTTTGTCTTAAGAAATTAATCAAACAAAGGTTAAGGCACTAAGAGAGGTTGACGCAAATCAGAGAGGTTGAGGCAAATTGAAATGAAAGTACGTTGTCGGAGTAACATATCCACCAACCCCATGAACACAACCATTGTGCTCTTTTGTACTCAATGCACAAAGAAAAAGGAACTTACCCAACGGTGGTGGTGAGCACAACGGCGGTCGAAGAAAAAAACTAGCCCGAATGACTATTTGACGACGAATGGGCATGAGCTGGGCACGAGGGACAACGGTGATTGTGGTGCGGCGACTGTTCAAAGAAGAGAGGGAAGAAAGTGACGTGAGATTGAGAAAAGAAGAGAAGGAAAAAAATTGACAAAAGAGAGGAAGAATCGCGTGGGATGAGAAAGGGTAAAGTAAGATAGAGAAATAAAAATTAATAAATTATTTTATTATTTATATTCAATGACAGTTAAAATTTATCATAGATTTATGACAGTTAAAAACTGTCATAAATTCATCAAATCCGAAAAATTCCGCCTTTTCCCGCCAAAAACGCGCATTTTTACCTTTTATGACAGTTTTTTCTTCCCTCCTTTTAATTTTGGATGAAATGAACTGTCATAGTAGATACATTTTCTTATAGTGTAGATATATTTGTGTCCATCTGATATGACCATGATCCATAAGTTGATTCTTCGCAGGTTGTTCGTAACCTCGATTATGGTTAAAATATCATTTTACCCCCGAGACTACAACTTGTTTCTTAAGTTCCACTGATCCACTAATGAACAATTGGTTTAAGGTCCAACCTATAAACTGAATCCCTTTCGGGCTAATGAAAGGGTGGAACCCCTTGTTCAAGACTTGGATTCAGTTCTTAAGGGAACAACATATCTACTAACCTTAAAGTGGGTAGGAGTGAATTATGTCTTGCACTCTATGTCCCTAGCCATCCACCCGATCTTACCCCTGAAATGGGAGGCTTGTTGGGCTAGCGCCATTGAGCTGCTCTCACCCATGTAGATCTAAGGCTAATTTCGTGAGAATAGATGTTCATAGTTATCTCAAGATTAAGATTAAGTTTCCTAGGTCATCAAAATTGAAATAGTCAATTTTATATATAGTCAACGAGCGTTATAACTTAAAAGTGACTATTTCATGGTTCTAGTCTTATGTAAACTTTTTACATAGGATTCCCCCACTTCCAAGTCTCTACATGAATGATTCGGGATCACTTCGTTTGTACTAACTATAAAGTGGACTGCATCCATAACGTTCCTAGAATAAAGTGTTCAACCTTATTCATATACTATAAAGCATTTGGGCTATAAAATCGAACTTGTTCCAAGTTTATGTCTCTACATAAATTCAAGTCTATACTAGATAGCCTGGGGATTTTAGTTTATTGGATTCAAGATTATAGTATTCTATTTTCACTGATAAGTCCTCAACAACTACTTTATTGAGTAGATTATAATTTAAACTACAAATTACGAGTTTTATCACATAAATTCCAACAAACTCGCACTTGGACTAAAACTCCTAGTGGGATAAACAATGTTAAATTTAATCATGAGAGAATTACTCATATGAATACAATAAGCATATGAATACAATTAACTAGGGCATACACCTAAACATTCTCCCACTTGTTTACATAAGAGATGAATTTATGTGATTTGATATGTTTGGCGAAATGATGTTTAAAAAAAAAGTATTTCGTGAAAAGGATTTCATAAAAACCTCACTGAGTTTTTAGACTTATTGTTTTAAAGTTTTACATTCTAGGTTCTAGGTATTAAGGCCAAGTAGAGGAAAAATGAAAGGGCTTTCTAAGCGAGAAGAGGTTGTCAAGGCGTTTAGTTTAAACTTAAATGTTGTACTTATGTAATTTGTCTAAAGAGTTTTAATACGCTTTGTTCATGTTAGTAAAAGTATATGTTTGTCTTATTCCTCTTGCTAAGTTGTTTTATCGCCTAAATTATGACTGTAGTTAAGAAAAGGAGTAAGCGATTGAGCAAAGTTTAAGAACCTAAAGATGAGTGTTTTGGCGTTTAACACGTTAAGATACTCAAAGTCACACCGCGTCTTGCATACTAAGCAAGGATGTGTTCTGGGCGGGGTGTGACATTTTCATATTAATTATGTATACAAAATTAAATAATTGATATCATATTCACAAAATATCCAAATTCTTAATTAAATATAAATACCCATATATATATATATATATATATATATATATATATATATATATATATATATATATATATATATATATATATACTTAATTAATTCCAATTCCACCAAAATCAACATTTCCTTTGAAGATCTCAAATCAACTCAAATTCTCAATACTTTTTAATTAACCATTTCTTCTCAACTTCTTTCTTTAAATGCTCTTCTTAGTATGTGCCTTCTGCACATATATTTTCTTGAGAAGTTCTTCGCTCTCAAGATTCCTCCTTTGTTCCATTTCTCTCGTCCAAGCTTTGCGAAATAAAATAAAGAATTTTGATCCTAGAAGGATCTTCATATAAAGAAAGAAAAAACTAATAAATAATGATAATAGATTGAAAATCCTTTAGAAGAGAAATCACTATGCTTCCCAGCAACAACGCCAATTCGATTGAATGGATTTCGTCGCCCAAATTCGAACCAAATAATTGATCGAATTACACATCAAGAATTAGTCTTAGTGGCAAAGTCCAGGTCGAATACGGGAAGCATGAATAATTTCTCGAGTAAATAGTTTCCAACCCGAGGGTAATAGATGAGGGGTTTTGAAATTAATTTCTAGTGCAAGGAAGATGAATGAAGGATGTAAATTGGTTTGAGAAAGCTTAGCTCGAGTTATGAAGGTTTTCCTAATCTATCTTATCATTGAATTCTCATTTTCGAATCTAACAATTGGTACTCCTAATCAAATTGTTCTAGGCAACAAATTAGTTCGAGTTAAACCAATGAAAAGCATACAATATTAAATTCACATCAATTGCATTACGAAAAAGGCTTAAGTTAGGTTGAAAGCCTAATCTTCATGTGCGTAATTAGATAATCATCAAGTCCAATCTTAAGTCAATTAGAACAATACAAGATCGAATTGATTACGTAATCTAATCTAACTTATCACTTTAAATTGATTTATGTTCAACTTAACGAAGAAAATTGCACACAATCAAAAGCATTCATCATAAAGTCCACATGCGCTTGACAATATGAATATAATCATTAACAACAAAATTAGAATGATGAATACATCAAATTCAATTCAAATCTCACAAATGTAATGAATTCAAGGGAGATTACTACAAACTCATGCTAAAACAGAGTACCTTAGCCCATTCTCAACATGCCAAGCAATGGGAAAATGTTCAAGTACAGAATATAGACCAAAATAGAGAGAAAAATGGAGAGAAACCGAGGTTGGAGCTGTTAAAACCCGAGATAATCTAACCTAGCGTAGTGGACAAATTATTTATAAAATCGTAACGACGTTGCAGCCTATCTAAAAGACAGACACACACATTTCAACTTTATAACGTCACGGTTCTATGTGCTTTTCACGAATAGTAAGGCTATTGCCTTTCGGTGCTACACATAATGTTGTAGGGTGTCGTGGCGCTACAGGGCAGAGGCTAATCTTAGCCTTTTCCTTTGTAGTTTGACTCGATTAATGTCTATTCACTTTGCTTTTGTCAAATTTAGCTCTTTATTGACATCAACATCAACATCAACATCGAATTTTACCCTTACTTAGCTCAAATCCTACAAATTAGTCAAATAAAAGAACAACATCATAGAACGATTCCAAATTAAGCAAGACTATAACATATTTTTAGTGCTATCGACTCTAGATTTGAAAGGCTTGAAAGATTACCTCATATATGTACATATACGCATAGATTCTCTTGTACTTACGAAAGGCTTGAAAGAGAAAATTCTAACATATTATGCCACTCAATCGTACTAATAACTACGAACTATGCTGTTCAAATCTCTTTACTAAATAAACCTTTACAATATTGCTTTCTACGACAAAGTAATTTTAAACATTACAACATTATTTTAGGAGATACAACAATTATTGTTCATTCTCATCCCAACATGAAACATTAAGAATTTTTAGTTGGGAGAAACGAAGTACAAGTATCAACATCGTTAGAATACAAGTTCAAACTAGAAAATTTTTAGGGTTTTACAGAATTTACAGTTGAGTGAATGCAGAAATCAAACATCATCTCCTTCACTTCCACCTGCATCTGCTTCATGACTGACCCCCCAGTGACTGCTTTCATCAGGTCCCAAAACCTTGAACCTGTTCAACCAATGTAACTTTTCTCAATTTACCTTTTAAGAATGGTTTGTTTTGTAAGAATCTATAATTTTCATTTCATGGGTATTTTGGATTTCCACGTTCGTTTTGCGGCAACGTAAGATGTCCTAAAATCTAGAGATACCTTTTGGAGGCATCTCAAGGGTTTTAAATGCTTTTAAATGCTGAGATTTTTCACGTTGAGGGTATCTCCATTTTACTTTTTTTTTTCCTTTTGTCCATTGAGTACTTACCTTTCAAGTACAGATTTTCCCTCCTTGTATTTTTGGTTCTTTTCATGGGCAGTCTCCTGAAAGAAACCATAAGAATAGTTGAGAAGTAAGAAAGAAAACAAATAGTTAAAATTTCAAATCTTTGCTTCTAATCTTACATATTTCCATCCCACCATTGATCCACAACCCACACAGAAGATATCAGCAACTGTATGCATCCCTGTCATCATCAATCTCTCTTCTATCTTACCCAAGCAAACATTTACCCTGGAGAAAGTATTGACAATGAGAACCTAGTCTATGAGATGAAGCACTTCTAGAATTAGTTTTAGAGAAACTCTAGCTCATTCTACCGTTATCAGAAAGTAATAACAGTTTAGCATGATAAACACTTCGAAAGTAAATTACAAACAGGTCCGCGTGTAAATCACTATTTGAATGAAAAAATAGATTCATTTGTTGACATAGTTTTTGTAACTAGATTGTGGAGCATTGGATTATTTGAGAATGGATTTTCAGTAAAATCACTCTCCTAAGTATTCTCATGAATCCCATGAGTTCTGTTATGAAACATTAACATCAAACTACTAATCATTATATGCATAGTTTTTGTATCTATTAACAAAGACCCTTGATAACTTGAAGCTACAAAGATGGAAACACAAAGTTCTGAGTTTGTTAACCCCTCACAAAATTCTGATCAATCCAATCCACACATAAGAAGCCTATAACTTTTCTTTTTTAAACTATATATTGACTTTTACATAACATGAAACCCACAACCATAACAAAGGCTACACAAATCTTTAATAACCTACTTATTCATATAATCCAAACAGAAATTGCTCAAACCCAGGCTTATTAAAACCATATGTCAAACATGCACCTAGGGGAGGAGACAAGAGTGTGTTAATCAATGTCCAAACTCTAAAATCAAGAAGAACTTACACCTTATTGAAGAGGTAAGCTTTCCCATGTCTGCTGTGGAAGGACTGAATGGAACAACACAAACAGTACAAGGAGTTAGAATGTGGGTTTAAGTAACTTTTGAGGAGATTGGGACAGCAACATAAAATTTTCCCAGTCAAAAAACTTATCATACCTCCTTCCCAAGTTCCTAAATTACAAAGTTTAGCAGTAAACACAATTTAAGGTATAATGCCAGGAAGATTGGAGCCAACAATAAAGAAATTTGGAAACAGGCAACATTAGAAAACGAGTCTCCAATCCCAAATGTTCTCGACCAAGAGATCATAGTTCAAATAGATTTTTATATAAATGATTCAGTACGAACAATATTAATGCAAAATGATCTATTCGTAAAAGAAAGAATGAAAACTAACCTTCTAATTATGCCATATTGCACCGCCTCAAATGCATTGTCGTGATTCATTACGAACCATATTAATGCAAAATGATCTAATCGTAACGAAAGAATGCAAACTAACCTTCTAATTATGCCGTATTGCACTCTAGCACCACCTCAAATGTATATCGCGTTAGTATTCCTAAAGAAATTTTCATTTTTAATCTCCAGCTGACTGGCTCTCATTTTAAATAAAAAAAAAAAAAGTGATTGAAATGAATATCTCGTCTCGAACTTCAATTATTTTGTGATGAAAGGGATATTCCTAATACGATAGTGGTCCGTGACATCACCAAAATGTTGTGTTTTATTTACTTTTTAGGATCGGATCATTCCGAATTAATACCGGTACGCAATCCCAAGTTCAAATTATTAACAAGCAACAGAAAATTAAATTTAAATAACCTACTAATACTATCTACGAACATCGGAGAATTAGAGGGAAAAATCGACAAGAAACCAGAGAAGAAAAAAGGTAAAATGAACAGAAACCTTAGAAATGATATCTTCGTAAAGAGCAAGATGGGTCCGGCAGAACTTGCAGCTGTAGATCTGCCCTTCCAAATTCACCACGAACAATCTTCCCATAGCTTTGAATCTTAAGCTTCCCACAAATTATCTGCAAAAATAATAGAAACAAAACCCAGAATGAGGAATCGACAAAATGTTAGACAGAAGGGTGAAGCAGAGAATCGAGAATTATCATCATCAGAGCCCTGAAGAAGAAGAAGAAGAAGAAGGAGAAGAAGAAAGAATATGGGGGTATTCTAAAATAGGAAATTGAAATCACGTTTTGCAAAGAAGCCCACTTCTCAAGTTGATTCGAATGTAGAGCCCCTTTTGTTGTGAATAGAGAAAGGTTTTGAAATCAAATTAGAAAGAAAAGAAAAAAGGTTTGGGGATGGAGAGGGATGAAGATGATGAAGGAGTTGGGTCAAAATCAAAATGGTTCGCTATATTATTCATGAAACTTCGTTGTCCCCGTCTATGAATATTGGATGATCTTTTTAAGTGAGATGCGCGTATGCCAACAAAATGGTGTTATACATACAGGGAGAAGCTCGTCAGCCTTCAAGGGAGGGGACACGAGATAAGAATTTTTGTAGCAATGACCTATAAATTTTTTAAAATTTGAAATCTGACACCTTTTGTAAAAACAATATCTAATATTGTCACCTTTTTAGGATTATTTTTCTAGCTCACTTTTCTCATTTTCTTTAGATTCTTCTTTTTTTTTTTTTTTTTTTTTTTTTTACTCACTTTCTTGCTTCTGTCTTCTACACTTCGATTCATTTGACATTTGAAAAAACCTTGTTTCTTGTTAATTGCTATTGCAAGCTGTGGAGGATACAGGAAAACTTAACTTATGTTGTCACTCAACGTGAAATACATGAAATTGAGTGTCATCGTTGCTAGAGACTCAATCTAGAGAAGAAATTGAGACGAGGACAATGAAGGAAGAAATGAGGGAAAAGAGTTTTCTATTGAGTGAGAGATAGAAAAGGGTTGAGAGAGAGAGAGAGAGAGAAAAAAAAAAGAATCCATTATATAACGAGGTAAAGTTTAAATAGGGTTATTAAACCAGGTTGAAACCAATCCAAATAATTTGTTCGCTCAATATTTGGAACGAATTTGTCAAAAATTACTTTCATAACTATAATGAATTCTTTTGGACTATCTACGAACGTAGCAAAATTTTACTCTCTATGTATAATAGATCATGATATACTAGTACCTATATCTGTATATGTCATGATAGATACAAATAATTGTCTATCACGATCAATCGTAGATAGACTTCGAAATTTTATTATATTTGTAAATAGATACTGTTATCAAAATTTTATTATTATTTATATTGACATATCTACAATAATGAAATATCTACGCAAAAGTTTCATTTTTGTTTTTTCTTAGAGATTTTTACATAAAAAATCTTTTGTTTGCCCTATATTTTATATTTTATAAGTGTCTATAAATTTGGAATTTTTATGGAAACTTACATAAATGTAACAATACACCAAACTATTTATGACCCATATAACAAAGCTCATGAAATTAGCCATTTTTTAAATATTTCAGGTTTGAGCTTCTCTTCCTCGCGATCTCTTTTCGATTTTTTTCATCGTCTTCCTTTTCGATTTCTTTCATCGTCTTTCTTCTTTTCCTCTTCTTTTTTCGATTTCTTTCCATCATCTTTCTTATTTTTCAATTGTTTTTTTACGTCGTTAAATCTTTTCATCGTATTTCTTCTTTTTTTCACTGCAATTTCTTTTCATCGTATTTCTTCTTTTCTGATTTTGTGATTTCTTTCAACCGTCTTTCTTCTTTTTTATTCTTTTTTACATCATTGAATATTTACATCTTCTTCTTTTTTTATTCTTTTTTACGTGTTTACATTTAGGTAACCAAATCTAAACGACTGTGTATAAGAGAAAGAATCTTGAAAAAAACATTTAGATTGGAGTAGCTAGATGTAAACGATCTGTAAAAAAAAAGATTGTCTATAAAGAATCGTGAAAAAAATCATTTAGATTGGAGTAGCCAAATGTAAACAATCATTTAAAAAAGTAGACGATCGTGTAAAGAAAATAAAAGATCGTGTATAAAAAATCTTGAAAAAAATCATTTGGATTGGAGTAGTCAAATGTAAACGATCGTGTAAAAAGTAAATGATTACGTAAAGAAATCTAAACGATCGTGTACAAAAGAATTAAAAATTAAAAAAAATCATTTAGATTTGAGTCCTCAAATTTAAACGATCGTATAACAAAATTAAACGATAGAATTAAAAAGATAAATTGTAGCCATATCTAAACGATCGCGTTGTACCATATTTAAACGATCGCGTATAAATTATAATCATATCTAAACGATCGCCTTGTAACCATATCTAAATGATCGCGTATAAATGATAGTCATATCTAAATAATCGCGTATAAATTATAACCATATATAAACGATCACCTTGTAGCCATATCTAAACGATCGCGTATAAATTATAATCATATCTAAGCGATGACGTATATATTGAACCATATCTAAACGATCGCGTATAAATTGTAGTCATATCTAAACGATCGCAAATATATTACGCGCGCGTTATTGACGGGCCATTTTCGATATTTTACACGGTGGGTCCTTGGACTTTTTCCGTTTTAAAATTGTTCTATACAGTGTAAATATTTTACCGTTTTTTTTATATATTTGAAAAGATCTCAATTTCTTAAAAAAATGTGTTTAATTTAGGACAGTTTTACACTTTTTGTATTTATTTATATCCAATTTTAATAAATATTTTTTTTGATCTAGGAAGCTACTTTAACCATGGACCATGGAGAGAACTCATTTATTTGTGGGAAAAGAATATGCCTTTAACATTAGTTAAATAATTAGTGACATTAGTCTAAAAACTAGACAAAGTATATAGGTTAATTTTTATAAATATAATAAAATATTTACGATCAAGAGGACAAAATCAAAAAAATGTATTAAGATAATATTGTTTAGAAAACTTATTACAAAAATAGTTTTGTTGTTTTGAAACCATTTAAAAAAATAATGCACTTTTAAAATAAAAAAAAAGACGGTAATGGGCCAATTTAAAAAAATAAGAAGTGGGCCCACCAATTTAATTATGGCTCCTTTTTTTATTCACTATTTAATAGAAAATATAAATTTTAATTTGTAAGTAGAAAAATTTTCATAGATGTAACAAAGCCATCAAGATAATCATTTTCTAAATATTTCAGATTTGCTCTTCCATCTTTCTTGCTAATGCGATTTCTTTCATAGTCTTTCTTATTTATTTTTTTTATGCGATTTATTTCCATGAGTTTTTTTATTTTCCAATTCTTTTTTTACGTCGTCTAATTTTTCCATCGTCTTTCTTCTTCTTTTTTTCTTTGCTATAATTTTTTTCCATCGTCTTTATTCTTTTCCTCTTTTTTTTCACGTCATCTAAATTTGGGTAACCAAATCTAAATGACCGTGTACAAAAAATAGCAAAATCTAAAAGATCGTGTATAAAGAATCTTGAAAAAAAATCATTTAGATTGAAGTAGCCAAATGTAAACGATCGTGTAAAAAAGGTAAATGGTCGTGTAAAAAAAAGTAAACGATCGTGTAAAGAAAATAAAAGATCATGTAAAAAAAAGATCGTATATAAATAATCTTGAAAAAAAATCATTTAGATTGGATTGGCCAAGTTTAAAAGAAAGTAAACGATTGTGTAGCAAAAAAATTAAAAAATCGTTTAGCCAAATCTAAACGATCGTGTACCAAATTTTGAAAAAAAATCATCTCCAAATCTAAATGATCGTGTAACTAAATTTAATCGTAATCGTACCAAACAATAACCAAATCTAAACGATCGTAAATATATTACGTGCGCATTGTTGACGCGGTATTTTCGATATTTTACACGATAGGTCTCTGGGCTTTTTTCATTTTCGAAATTATTCTATAGAGTATAAATATTTTACTCTTTTTTTTTATATTTTTGAAAAAACCCCTTTTAATTACTATATATAAGTTTTAAAAAACTTAATTGTTTGATCTTGAAAATGATGTAAATTTTAAATTTTAATTATTATATATATGTTTTAGAAAATTTAACTATTTAATTTTGGAAAAAATGTAAAATTTAGTTTTAAATTATTATATATATATGTTCTAAAATAATATTTAAAAAAGAATATGTAATTTTAATCATTTTAGAATCATTAGTCATATTAATATAACTGTAAGAGTAAGATGAAAATGTAAAGATAATATCAAATTTGATTCTAGTCTACTATAAATTAAGAAATTAATATCCTAATTTTGTTAGGATCAAAATAAATTCTACTCAAATCCCCTATAATGGATTCATATGAGTTATCTAAATGATATAACATGAGGGTGGCACATTTTCTTTGGCCAAAATTTGATATCATGTGCATGTTACATGTACGTGTGTCCAACGTGTAGCGAGTAGTAAAGGGGAGAGCATGGATATTGGACAGAGATCAATACGATCATGTACCAAATCTAAATGATCTTGGTAAAAGATCGTTTATATTTGTAGTAAAAGAAGAAGAAAAGAGGACACGATACTGATAATGAAAAAAGAATAATAGGTATATCGTACATATAGTCATGGTTATGCATTTAAGTTTATGGAAAATTCTACCTTACACACAGTCACATACAAATATACTATTAAGTTTCACCATGGAGATTAATCATATGATCATTTGTAAACAACATAAATGACACATATTTGTTATCATTTTTTATATAAAAAATGACAAACAATATACATAATTAATTATTATAACAAAAACACTAGAATTAAATTTGAATCAATAAAAAAAGACATAAAAACGAAAATTAAATTATATTGAATCAATAAAAAAAAAGGTTAATTACGTATATAAAATAAAACCCAAAAATATTTACAGCCCGTGTAACAAAAATAAATAAGGGAATCCGTGAAAATGATAAATATAAGAATGAAAATTAGAAAAATAGCAAACTATTATTTTTTTTTTGTTTATGGCAAAACTAATTGACTGAAATAATTTCTCACTTTTTTGGTCCAAAACTACCTCAACGGATGAGAATTGTCCAGATTCAAATACAATATATTCAAAAAGATCGGAAAATCAAATAAAATAACACATATCCGATTACAGTGTATTTGTGAACACACCCACTTATGATAATTATTAACTAAATCAAAATATTATTATATTCTTTCAAAGATTCCTAAACATATTCAATTGGTTTCAATATCTCCTAATTATTCCGATTTTTACCTTCAATAATTATATATTCAAACTGTAACGACCCAACTCCTTATACTGAATTGAAGTCATTACTCAATATAGAACAAGTGGTTTAAGTCATAAAATTATTAAAATGCATACGGTTTAAGAAATTTCATTTATGAAAAATTAAACAAGGTAGCCATGCAAAAAAAAAAGTGTAAATGCGTTCTGAAGTCCTACTCGGGCCCTATCTACATAAAAGATGGTAAGTAATGAAAAGTACTCAAACTCAAATGGAAAGTCTGAAATAAAGATAAGCGGAAGCGGTAGTCCCTATGGCCCTTCACGGTCTCACTTCGGGTCGCTCGCCAGCTTGCCCTTGCCCTTGCCTCGTCCTCTACCTGAAAACATAAAATGGAGAGAGTGAGTATAAAAATACTCAGTAAGGGACCCACTACTAGTCCCACTAGGTGCCTGTTAACTTCCTGTTAGAGTCCTGATAACTGGTACACAATCTCTGGCACGTTCCCGAACACGTGCAATCATGCGCTCCCGTAGGAACGTAGCTCTGGTCTTCGGTGCCCCGGGGGACACCTAGGACAGTCGGGATGCGAGGACCCCGTCAAGTCACTCGAGTCATATCTATATCCATGCTAGACTGGTGTCCCGTCGGACCACACAGTCCTCAATAGGTGGTGATCCCGAAGGACACCCATGCAGGTACGACTCTAACAGATTAAGCTAACAGGTACCCCAATTGCAGTATACATACACATGGCATCAGCATATAACATGTCACATAAATCATCTCTACACTCTCCGTCCCGACATTCGTCGTAGCCATAACAGCTCTTGCCACACATAACAGGCTATAGTATAACTATGTCGTCATTTGCATCATACTAACATTTATCTCAGACAACGTATTGTCTAATTCTTAACATGAAAAGTCGGGGCATACATGGTCTCATACTTCTAAACATGAAGCTAGTAGTAGAATCTCTTACCTGGAGATCTACTTGTCGAGTCCTAACCGCGAGGCAGTACGCTTTCCAAGCGACGAAGTCCTAACTGTTTAATATGCCAAAATTCGTAATTAGGTCGCCAACGACTATCGGTTCAAGACTCATTTGAAATAACTTACCCTAGAGAGGTTGCAGTGCTCGAGCCCCCCCTGCTGAAGAATTCCCGCGCTGCAGCAATTACTGGGTCCAAGACGTCTCTTAAGGAAAATAACTTAATTTTAGTCCCAAATTAATTTAATTGACGTCCGAAGCATGGAGTCTTACTGGGAAATGCCACAATATTTAATTAAATTACCAAAATTTAGGTGGATAGAGCCAACTTGGTCTTGGCGGCTCGGCTGGAAGAAGACAGGGACCGGCTCGGCTTGGCGCAGGCGCAGCTCGGCTCGGTACAGGAAGCTATGCGTGCGGCTCGGCTTGCAACAGGGAGGAGATGCGGCTCGGCTACGCGGAAACGCGCGACGCGGCTTCCCACGCGGACGCGGCTCACACGCGGACAGGGCTGGACGCGACGCGGCTTCAGTTTCGGCTTCGGGCGCGCGGACGTGGAGCGGCTCCGGGCTCGTTCGTCGGCTGGAGGCACGCGTGGCGGATCGGCTTCGAGTGGCGGCTGCGGGAGACGGCTGTGCGCGGATCGAAGCGGCTCCCTTCGGCTCGATCGGAGCGGCGCGGCTGGCTGAACTTCTCAGATCGACGCGGCGCGGCGAGCTTCGGCTGCACGGATCGGATTGATCGAAGCGACGCGACGCGGCTCGTCTATCCTCCTGATCGGAGCGGCGCGGCGTCGGCTGTCCTCCTTAGGTCGAAGCGGCGCGGCGAGTTCCGGCTCGGCTGGCGGCTGCGGATTCGGCTGCAGACGCGCGGAGGATGGTTCGGCTTCCACTCGGCTTGCAGACGCGCGGTGGATCGGCTTCGGCGCTTGCTTGAAGCTGGCGGCGTGCGGCGGCGGGCGGCGGCGGCGCGGAGAGTGGCGGCAGCTAGGGTTTTCTCCTTTTTTTTTCTTCTTTGGGGAGATGAGGAGTCTCACGTCTCCCAATGCCTCTTTTTAAAAGAATTTCCAAAAATAATAAAAGAATTTAATAGCCCCCTTTTTCTCTCTCCACCCTTGACCCTTTCCAAGGCAAATAATTAATTTGCCACTCCATTAATTGACTAATTTACCCCTAACTTCAATAATTAATATAAAAAGAAAAAAAACAACTTTAGTTTAATAAGAATAATATTAACCACACTTAATATCAACAAAAGAAAACCGAAATTGTTGGGCGTTACACAAACTTTAGCTATTAATGCAATGAATACGTCCTAAAATTTTAATGCAATTAATAATTCCTAAAATAATGATAAAGATGATGCAATAATTAACTATTAACAAAAACATTAAAAAAGTAACGAAAAATCATTTAAAAGATTCAAATTTCAAATCTCAAGTAAAATTCAAATTCAAATTCAAATTCCAACCATTCCCTAAAGTTATGGCAAATATAATGGAAATACTTAAGTTTAGAATCAAATCTCAACCCTCCCTAAAATCATGCCAAATAAAATGTGATCTATCTTTAATTTTGCCAACCAACAGAATTAAGGGAAACAAAAATAGAAGATTCACCGGAAGACAATCAACCGGAATTAAGGGAAACAAAAATTTGTACTAAAAGAAGAAGGTGGAAAGCGACGGTGTGGGTGGAAAACAAATGCGGGTGGAAAGCGACGGTGTGGGTGTAAAACAAATGCGGGTGGAAAGCCATTTAAAAATTTGAAGAATGTTAGAATCGGATAAAATTTGAAGAAAATTTTGAGAACTCGATAATTTTTACCGATACATGCAGAAAACAGAGGAAAAATCCAAAGGTTGAATAAGGAACAGAAGCGTGAAACGAAACAACTCATCGATACTTTGGGTGGTGCAAACCGATTAAAAAAAGAAGGGCATGCAGACGGTGGAAAAGCGACGGAAGAGAAAGCTACAATGGAAATGCACCGGAAAGCCTTTAAAAAACGAAGAACAAATGCGCCGGAAAGCCTTTACAAAAGATGGTCTTTTTTTTTTTTTGAAGGAAAATTAGAAAATTGAAGGGAGTGCATAGTATGTATTGATTACAGGGTATTTGTGGTTTTTCTTACTATTGTATTTATGAGTCTTTTATTGTAAAGTAGGTAGGAGCATTTAAGGCATAGTTATCCCATTTATTATGTGAAAATTAACTGTTTTGCTATTTTGACAATTTAAAAATAAATTTGTCATTTATCCAAAGTAAACCTTAAATTTTGCTATTCTTCTTGTCGACCCAAATAAATAAACAAACAGAAGTCCATGAAGCCACTTAGTATTTTCGTAAATTCTAGATTTGTTCTTATTGGTTTTGAATTTCACGTTATCTTCTTTATATTATTACTTCTTCTTCTCCTTCTCCATATTATCACATCTTCTTGGATTTCTTCATGACTCTTCCATAATTTTTTGATTCTTTATTATATCTCATCTTCAATGCTATCTTCTTATTCTTTTTTCATTATTAGTATCATATCCTTCTTCTTTCACGACAAATCTAAATCATCGTTTGTCAAGATCATTTAGTTTTAGTACATGATCGTGTAGATCTCTCTCCAATATCCTTGTGCACCCCTTTACTACTCCCTACACGTTGCACACACGTATATGTAACAATGCACATGATATCAAATTTTGGTCAAAGAAAATGTGCCACCCTCACATTACATCCTTTAGGTTACTCATATGAAACCATTACAGGAGATTCGAGTAGGATTTATCTTGATCCTACCAAAATTAGGAATTAATTTCTTAATTTATAGTAGGCTAGAATCAAACTTGATATTATCTTTACATTTTAGTTTTACTCTCACAACTATGTTAATATGACTACTACAATGGTTAAAATCACATATTTTTTTTAAATATTATTTTAAAACATATATATGATAATAATTAAAAATTAAAATTTACATTTTTTTCAAAATTAAACAATTAAGTTTTCTAAAACATATATATAATAATTAAAATTTAAAATTTACCTCATTTTCAAAATTAAACAATTAAATTTTTTAAAAAATATATATAGTAATTAAAAATTAAAATATATATTTTGAAAATTAAACCGTTAAGAAAGGACTAGAAAAAGGAGGAAATAATTAAATTGGTGGCCGAGTCTTGAGGACTCGCCCACTTGTTACATTTTTTTTAAAAAAATTGGTCGAGCGTTTAAAGCTTGACCTTCTGTCTTTTTTATTTTTTCTTTTTCTAATTTTTATTTTAAAAGTGCATTATTTCTTTAAATTGTTTCAAAACAGCAATATTTTTATAATAAGTTTTATAAACAATATTATTTTAATAAAATATCCTTTTATAAGTGTCTGTAAATTTGGACTTTTTTTAAAAATGTCTTTAATTTTGGAGCGCTTTACAGTTCTTGTATTTATTCATATCCAATTTTAATAAATATATTTTTTGATTTACGAAACTCCTTTAATGATGGAGAGAGAACTCATTTACTTCTGGGAGAGAATATGCCTTTAACATTAGTTAAATAACCGGTGACATTAGTCTACAAACTAGGCAAAGTATATATATATATATGTAGCCAATTTTCGTAAATATAACGAAATATCAAAATATTTCGGACTCATGTAATAAAATTAAAAATCCATGAAATCGTTTATTCTTTTTAAATATTTTAGGTTTGTCTCTATTTTTCATCTTCTTTCTTCTCTTATGTAATTTTTTTTTCATCGTCTTTCTTCTTTTCTTCTATAATTTTTTTTATATTATTTTCAATGAATCATAAATCATCAAATATAAATTGGTACACGATTTGTACAAAATCGTTGGATATTAGTTTAGATTTAAATCTAAATGATTGTGTAAAATCTAAACATAGTCAAATGTGTAGATGATCAATCTTGGAAAAAAAATCGTTTAACAATCATGTACAAAGAATCTTTTAAAAAAATCATTTAGATTTGGGTAGTCAAATCGAAACAATCGTGTAATAAAAATCTTGAAAAAGAAATCGTTTAGAAATTGACGTTTGATTTTATATTACCCATGTGAGTGGTCAATTAATCGTGCATTGATTGAGGTATTTTTTGATATTTTTCCTCGTGGATTTTTTTTATAAATATTTTGTCGCTTTGTTATATTTTTAAAAAAATCTAAATCTATATATATATATATATATATTTATGTAAAAAAAATAATTTTCAAGAAATTAATGTAATCAGCGTCCCTTTTTTTCTTATTGTCCAAACAATAACATAACTTTTTTTTTCTTATAATATAAAATATGTTGGGTTTCAAACAGGATTATAAATTTAAAATCAATTTAAGTTTTTATAACATGTTGAAATTTAAAATAATTCGTTTTAAAATCTAAATGTCAAAGAAAGCATAAAAGAATATATAGTCTTATAACACTGTATTTTTTTAAAAAAATCATCCAAATCCGACCACAAATATGGAATATATATTATTTCTTTTAACTCTATAGATGAACTGATTCTGAAATAATATAATTTTAATGAGAATATCTATTCTTTAAATAAAAGTGAAAGCAAAAGAAAGTACAATATAAATGGCAAGACAACAAAGAACAAATTGCACAAACATTTTTTTCTCGACAAGCACAATACACAAACATTGCATACGTATATACATACATATATACATACATATGTATCTATATACATATATGCATGCATATATATATTATGTGAAGTTTATCAACGTTGTATACCAGCATTATCTCTTAAAATAAGGGAAACATTAATTCTAAACAAATAAGGGATGAGAGATAGTTTTAAAAAAATAAACTAGAAATAATTATAATTTAGTAAAAGGATCCAAAAAAAAAAAAAAAAAAAAAGAAAGAAAGAAAGAAAAGAATGAAAATGTTGAAGATTTTGTCTAAATTTTTTTTTTTGGAATATCTTTAATTAAATATCCTTGATTAATGAATGAGATATATCTTTGATAAATGAATTAATTAAAGGATGAGTTATTCAAATGATAAAAGATTTTCCATTATTTTAGGAATCTTGTTATTTATCTTCAAAAGAAAAGAAGATTTATACATATAATATATATGTATAAATAGGTTGTTACGGTGACGATTGGGTGTGACGAAAAAAATAGAGAAACATAAGCTGAAGAAGATTGTTCATATCGGAGGTCGTCTGCAGAAGCTACCGATTTCCAAAGGTATTATGATCTTATGTCTATAAGATCAACATGTTGATCTAAGCTGAAATTATCGATGAGTAACGTAACAGACGAGACAGTGGTATGTGTGATCACTGAGATCTTTAGAGGGATTTAAAGAGGTTGTTGAAGATATTCATTCATGTGTCCAAGGGGAGCCTGAAGCTAGACATCGTGAAGAAAAGTAATTTAGGGGGAGCCTGTAGTCTGATGTCAAGACACATGCTATTAAGTCATATAATTGAACAAAGCACCATATGTTGTATTGATATATATTGACTCAAATGAATATTAATAAAGATTACTCATCAGGGCTGTGCGCAGCATCCCAGACGTAGACAATATTGGCCGAACTGGGTTAACAAAGTTTCTTTTGTTATTTTCTTATGTTTTCCCTCTAGTTATTACAAAAGTTATTAGCTTTAGTATTAACTGAAGAATTAATTATCTCACTGTTTTTTCAGAAAAAGTGTATTTAAAAAAATATTATTATAGTTAAACTAAGTGTGTATTAATTTGAAATAACTTAGAAAAATGGTTTTCAAAATTCATTTTTATTTAAACACTCTTCGTAAAAACTTCTTAAAATAAAAACATAAAGGTGTGTGTTTTTATTTTATTTTTTTAAAATATTTGTATATATAATTTCTTTGGTTTGGTTGGTGGTAGTCATTGGAGTTAGTTGTTGGAAGGTCACCGGTAGAGTCATCAGAGGTGGTGGTCGAAAATTGACTAGCGAACAATCAACAAAGGTGGTGTATAAAGTTGGTCAACGAGTGTCACGCCCTGTTTCAAGATCACTGCATGCGACCATGTGGAGGCATGACTGCCTAGAGATTCAACGAGAATCTCTCAGCAAGATAACATGCAGAACACCTAGTAAGTGGCTTAACACAAACATCAACTTAATGCGAGATGAGAACTCAGTTTGAAATAACAAGACTTCGTTGATACTTGATAAAAGATTACATTTCAAATAAGTACAAGAGTTTTTTGTACTAAAAATATACAAATCTAAAAAACAACACTTCCCGTCTAACTCTATATGCTATATGAGCTGACAGTGGCCACTACCAAGATGCTGTGATTTAAGTATAACACAACAGATAATCAAGACGACAAGTCAAACACTGGATGTCCACTACCTTGGAGGGGGGTAGGATAAAACAAAACATTTGAAACACTTCCAACACTTCCAGTTGCCATCTCCCCTTGCTTGCAATCTCAACGCATTAGGCAACTTTTGTCGCATGCACCCTTATCGCGTAGTTCAAAACGAAATCATGGTCTCACGATGAACTTCCTATTCTTAGAAATAAATACCCTTTTAGGGTTGAAGAATAATAAGTGCATGTGGGTTATTTGGAATCCTAATCTTAATCCCCAACTAAAACTAAGTATTGCTCTAAACAAAAATTGGACTATTGTAGTCCACTCCTAGCCCTAAACATGTCCTAAGGGGGTTTTTGTGTACTTGCTGTTCCACCTCCATAGATGTGTAGTCATTCTAATACGTCTGCACCCACCACTAAACCAAGCCAAATCCACCCATTGCCACTACAAGAAATCGTGGTCCTCTCGACGCACAAAACTCCATCGGGGTAAGAGATGTCGGAAAACAAGACCTCTACCAACACTGTAAGTGGTGCGTTGGGCGAGCTAATCTATCCTGGTGTTTGGCTACTGACGTTGGGCAAATCTCGACCATCCCCGACACCATACAAAACAACGTCAAGCAAAGGAAAACTATAAAATAATAATTTACTTTTCTCCGATGCCATACAAACAAACGTCAGACATGGCTTCCATATTTTTTGGCATGGGCTTTTATGGCATTAGGAAAAGGAAATTATTAGTTAATTGTTTTCCTTTCTTCGACGCCATACATAGGTACGTCGAAAATGTGTCGAGTAGTCCCGACGTGTTTGTTCATGGAATTGGGGGAAAGTAAGCAATTAAATAATAATTTCCTTTTCCCCCAACATTCATTGGTAATGTGTCGGTAATAAGGGTTTTAATTCCTGACACATTACTAATAGCATCGGGCATAGGGGGTTCTCTCGACGTTTTTGTTATGCGTCAGAAGTTTTCCTATAAAAAAAACCCATTTCAGTTCTATAATTCAGAGGACTGAAAGATAAGAAAAATTTGAGAGAGATCGAGAGAAGAAGAGACGTTTGCCTCTGCACCATGCTCATTGTCGCTCGTCGTCATTCTCTTTTCGTCGTTCGTCATCGTTTGTCGTCGCCGCTCTTAATTCTGGTAAGTGGTTTAGTTAGTTTTAGTTTTGGGTTAGTTTTGGTTTATATTTTAATTTAGATTTAGGATTTAGATTTAGAACTAGTTTTAGGATTTAGATTTTAAATTAGCATTAGGATTTATATTTTGAATTAATTTTAGGTTTTAATAATGAATTTGACTGTGAAGTGTTTTTAGGATATAAGAATTAATTTGAGATTGTCGAGATTGTGATTGAATTTGAATTTTTTATATTGAATTTGAGGGGGGTTGTATTGAATTTGGGGAGGGGGGGGGGGGTTATATTGTTTTAAAATTTCTATAATTTGTGGTTGAGATTTGTTTTGACTATCCTGCAGTTATAGCAGCCTTTAGTTTAAACTTAGTTGTTTATTTCTTAGTAGTTTTATTTGTTCAAGATTGAAGTAATTTATGGTTGATTTTTTATGTCTATCCTACAGTTATGGTAACCTCTTTAGTTCAAACTTAGTTTTGAATTTCTTAGTAGTTTTGGGGGTTTGAAGTGTTAGGTAGCTTGTAAAGTATGTTGGAAGGGTTAAGTAAGTTGTAAAGATTGAAGTTATTTATGGTTAGTTAGTTCTGGCTATCATGTGTAGTTATGGTTACTTATGTAGTTTAAACTTAGCTTTAATCAAAATATTGGGAGATTGGGCATAGTTTATTCATAGAGTAAGTTTAGGGTTTGAGAAGAAGAAATATAAGACTAATCAAACCTATTTATGTTTTAGGTCTTTAACGATGGACAAGGGTTGGATGAAACTTAGGAATAAAATTTCGGTTGAGTATAGAAAGGGAGTGTCCCAATTTTTAAAGGTTACCAAGTTTTACTCGATGATTACAGACAAACAGGTGTCCATGTAAGAGATGTATGAACTCAAATTGGGACTCATAAGAGGGTGTGAAGTGACATCTATTAACAATTGGAATATCCCCCTCCTATACAGACTGGGTGTATCATGGAGAGCTAGTGAACTTGCATAGAAGTATAGAAAGCATTGATGAAGGAACTAGTAGTAACCCTTTTGATGAAGGAACTAGCAGTAACTCTTTTCATGAAGAAGACAAAATATTGGGTATGCTTAGTGATTTACAAGCTCTGATTGAACATGAAGAGGAAACGGAGAAAGGTTTGGAGAATGAGATGTTATTTAATATTGGTCACTATAAGAAATATGACCTTTAGTGTCGGTTGAAAAAAATGAAAATGAATGTTTAATGTCGGTTTTTAAAATGCGGATGTTTAATGTCGGTTTAAAATTGACATCAAAGAGGAAGGATTAATGTCGGTTTAAAACCGACATTAAAGCTACTTTTTATTTTTATTTTTATTTTTATTTAATTAATATTTCCTTTTTACACTAGGGTTTTAATGCTTTTTCCTTTAACCCATTAGCAGTCGCCTCCATCCCTTCCCTCTATCCCTCTCGTCTCCCCTTCTTGCATCTAATCCTCGTCCATCTTTCATCTCCTCTTCTTCCCTTTCTTCAATCTTCATCGTCGCAAAGTTCCAACTCCCTTCTCTCCGCCTTTGATACCTCTCTCACATAATTCCATCAGACGATGACGGCTATAACCTCAGGTGCATCTTACGTATGAGCACTAGCTATGGTGTTTTTGAGGAACATCTCGGCAACACTTACCTAGTCGTCAACATTTAGATTCACCATTGTTCTCTCTTCGTTGGTGTTCATGCAATCAACGTCTATCGCGCGAGGTCGTTCTATTTCGCGTTTCTTCCAGTTGTCGTTGCGCACAAACTCGTACTTTCGTCCTCTACTCACCCATCCCTTTTGCAAGTGGTTGGAATTTTGGTTTTTTGGGGTAAGATTTTAGTATTTTTAGGAAGTATCTTGAATACCCATTGTCTAATGGAACAATAAAACAAAAACAAGAAGTCCTGGTCAGTTTGAGTGATGAGATTTCTTTCTAATCTGCACCTGCACTTGCTCTTCTACCTAATTGATTGATTTCTTTGCATAGTTCTTTTTTTTTAAACTCTTGGACTCACATGTAGGTTTTGGATCTGAGAAGCTGGGCTTGGACAAAACTTGAGGCTATGACCCAGTCTCCGGAATCACCTCCTGAAAAGCTAACTCCCTGTGCTGGTCATTCATTGGTCAGTGGACATGTATTTATTTTTAATTTTTGCATATGTTTGCTTGTATGTGGTCATATTTTTTCTTCCTATTGTGATGTATTAGTCTACCTGTCTTTGCCATAGTCATACTTCCAAATGCGATAGCATTTATTGGGAATGCCATCTTTTTACTTGATATCAATATCAACATTGCTATAATGTCAGATTTCTTATCTACCTTATTTGACTGTAGATACCATGGGAGAACAAACTTTTATCAGTAGCTGGTCATACTAAGGATTCTTTTGATGCTATTCAGGGTACAAATGTCGTGCTTTTGCCCTATTATTCACCTTAGGTTTAGTAGATAAAGGACTGGTAGATACTTTCAGGGTTGTATTAAGTTATTCACTGTTTAATTATATATTTAATGTTTCACTCTACAAGGGAAGTCCAGTGGAAGAACTCCCAACAATATTTTTATTTTCCCAACAAGAAATCTCATCACTCAGACTGACTACTTCTTGAATACCCATTGCAATTAAAGGGTGATGGTGGATCCATTGTAGTAAGTGAACAAGTTTTATTTTGGATCTATAATTAAGCGGAGCTTCCATTGATCTTGCTACTGGAAACTTTTTTACCCAATGGTAATAAAGTGAATTTTTTGCTATCTTGTTCAAGTTAAATTTGTTTGCTATTTTATTGGATTGCAATTGGTTGGATGAATCTATTTTGATGTAGGGATAGTTACAAATAAAGTAATCAACTCAATGCAAAAGAATTTGCAATTATAACAAAATTTAGATCTAGCTAGCCTTTCTTGGAATCTATTAGTATTAGAACATATATCCGTAATAAGAGTTCTGTACTGTTCCTTGATTGAGTTCTATAATGTTCGTTGATTGAGTTCTATAATGTTCGCAAGTCCACTAGTTCTTTGATCTAGCAACGTTCATTCAGCGGTAATTTTTTGTTTTGCTCGAGTGATTTTACCTATATGTTTTGGGATTGTAGTAAATTGGAAGCTGTGTTCTAATAGGTAGGTGTAGGAAATATTTTTCATGTAACAGCCAACAGAATGCCATATTTATTATGTATTCACAAAGTTCATTTGTTGTTTCTAGTTTGTTGCCATATTTTTCAGTCAGGTTATGGCAAGGAGGAAATACCGTTGGCCCTGGTGTGGTGTTTTTTCTTTTAAAGATTTTTTTAAAAAATCTTTGTGATATGTGGTTTGCTTGCTTTGAACGACCTTTTTTTCTCTTAAATAAGTTGGTTTCTGTTTTTTACATTTTTGTTTTGTTTGTGATATGGGTACTTAGTTACGTACGTTTCGGTTGCGAGGACTTGCAAATACAACTAGGTCATAACATTGTTACTTATCAATTCAACCATCTTGATGTATTTTACAGAGAGCTATCACTAAACAAATGACTGCAATAGAAGAAATGGTTGCAAGTGAGTACAATTAGCCAGACCCTCATCTTTGTGACAAGATCTTGAAGATGGTCATTTGTGAAGCGTTCTAGTTTGCTATTAGTTGCAGTTTTAGTTATTGCTCTCTCAATATATTCTTTTTCTTTCTTTCTTTTTTTTTTCCAAAGGATGATCAGTGTATAATAATTAAGCTTCATAATTTCTTTGTGTTTGGAGCCAAGTTGTATATAAATGTACACATTATTAAGATTTCATTTTGTATATGTACAAGTAAAAGATTTCATTTTTAACTATTTGGTGTCATACAAAATGGACAATAATGCAAGGATTTAATAAAAATAAATTTGAAAAAACGACATTAAAGACAGCTTTAATGTCGGTTAAAAAAATTAAAGACATCTTTAATGTCGGTGGAAAAACGACATTAAAGATGTATCATAAGTGACATTAAAGACATATTTAATGTCGGTTATCCACCGACATTAAAGATGAACCGACATTAAAGGCCTTCAATAACACCTTCAAAGATGTCGGTTATAAACCGACATTGAAGCCAAACCGACATTAAAGCCCTTTAATAACGCTCGCAAAGATGTCGATCGCTAAGTGACATTAAAGGCCTTTAATGTCAGTTTTAAATCGACATTAAAGGCCAAATTTCTTGTAGTGGGTGTAGAACAAGAGACAACAAACATATTTCGAGAGTTATTGAGTAAAGCACATAGAGATCTATACCCTGGTTGTTCAGAATTTTCCTCCTTAAACTTTTTAGTTAAGTTGATGCATGTCAAGATTCTCAATGGTTGGAGTAAAAAGTCATTCGACATGTTATTAAAACTACTAAAAGCAACGTTTCCAATGTGCAGTACTACTATCCCAGTTCATTCTAAGAAGCCAAATGAAAATTCTACTGGAATGTGTATTCATGCATGTAAGTATGAATGTGTATTGTACTGGAAGAAGTTTGGCAATTTGCAACACTGTCCAACTTATGGTGAGTCTTGGTACAAGGTTAGTCCTAATAAAGGAAATGTTTTTTTTGCATAAGGTATTATGCCACTTTTTATTGATATCAAGATTACAGCGCTTGTTTGTATCACAAGGAGACTCGTTCGATATGAGATGACATAAGGATAAACGAGTTGAAACAGAGGTTGTGTTGAGACATCCAGCTGATACAGAGGGATGGAAGCAGTTTGATTGTGAATTTCCTTATTTCACTTAAGATTCACGAAATGTTCGTTTGTGATTAGTTTTAGATGGGTTAAATCCGTTTAAAAGTCTAAATACTTCGTTTAGTATGTGGCTAGTGGTGTTAATTCCTTATAATTTTCCACCTTAGAAATGCATCAAAGAGTCAATCTTCTTCATGTCATTGCTCATGCCCAGTCCAAGATCTCATGGTAGGGAATCAATCCTCTAACGTAGTACTGCCAACTTTTGTCCGGACTACGTTATATACGTTGGAAGACCTTTCCTGACACCTTTGGGTATCTACGCCAAAGCATGCTGACGTCAGGAGAGTCTTGTTTTCTTGAGTGTGTCTCCACAGACCCCATCACACTTTATTCTAGTGATAACACAAAAAAAGTGCTATCTAAACAGGGCTATCTAATCTTACTTGTTTAAGATTGTTCTATGATTTTATGGTTCTATTCGGCTATTATATTTTGTAAGCTTTGAGAACATTCAAGAGTAAAAGTTGAACGTAAACCATGAAATTGAGCGAAAACGAACGAGATCATCATTAAATTACTATCAACCAGGGCAAAGCATTGAAGAAGTGGCAAATTTGCCACTAACCTAACAGTGGTGTGACATTTTCGTTCAAGGCATACAACATCGGGACATTGCCCTAAAGTGTCACAGAGCTTCGAAGATCTCTCCGGCATAACTTTTGTAGAGTGTTGCAGCGGTATTGCGAATTATAAAAAAGGTTGTTTTGCCACCTAAGTTATTCTACCTCTAATTCCAACCTCTCCTACATAGATTTTTCTCACTTCTTTTGTTCTGTTTGTGCACTCTTGCAACTCCCAATCATTCAGCATGCCGATTAGGGGTTAAGGTAACATTTTCTAGCTTAGACATTGAGTCAACTTCCCCTTTTTACCTCTTGTGAGGATTAGATCATTTGTATTTAGTTCATGTACATATTCCAACTCTTTCCTAATTTCGAATGATAATTTGGTTATATTTTCAACTTATGTTGTATGATCTATCGCTAGACTATCTTTCATATCTTGATATTTATTTGCAATAAACCCAAGTAGCCAATATGCTAAATTGACGTATTAGCTGTAAAATGGCTTCAATCAACATTTTTTCATTAGCTTAAGCAAGAGTTAATCTAAGTATTAAATTTGAATGTTCTAATTAGACATTTGGCTTTGCATGTTCTTAGTTCTTAGTGCAATAAGCTAACTGGCCATCATGATGCTTTTCATCGCTTAACTAGTTAATAGGTGAATAGGACATCACTCGTAGCTTTTCAAGGAGAGATGGCTAATAGTAATAGGTGTAAAAAGTAACTGATTCTCTTGTGATTAAGGTGAAGTAGTAAGGGAACAATTCAAAGGCCTAAGCTAGAGCTTTAATCAATTTGAACTAAATCTAATTTTCTTCGCACAATTTATTTTCATTTACAACAATTTGATTACAAACCCCTTCGGTTACTCTCAGGTTGCAAATTATTTAATTGAGAAATATAACTTTCTCATTGTGTTCGACCCACTATTGTCACTAAGAATAGTTTTTTATAGTTAGTTTGGTAGATCATTTGGTCTAGATTTAGACAACAGATATTCGGTCGACCACCTCACGTAAAATCCATTGTAGAGGTCATGTCGATCTAATTGTGTTGCACAACTCAAGCTACACTAAGGACCTTCTTAGTGAAGATTCAAGCTAGAACTCTCCTTCGATCTCACATATCCCCCTTGCCTACAGATTTAGAATACATTCGTGTTGCCACCTTACCTTGCCTCCAGGTAAGAGATTCTCCTACTAGACCTCCAAATTACATTACGGAGATCGCATGTATGAATATATGGTTACGCACGATTGATAGCTAAGTATATAACTCGAGGTTTTGAAAGGGAGACAGATATTAAAATTATGCTTACCGGTTGACTCTATGGTAATGTGATTAGTGAGTTGACGCTATCGCCTTCGCCCTATTGATATAGTTTTTGTGGTTGAGAATGACGTGATATAATATGTTATGGTTGATATGTTATAGCATGATTTGACCTAACTATGACATGTGATGATTTTATTATAATGTGAATTGATGAGATGTTGTGTGCATGCTATGGGTAAGGTGTATGTTAGCTTCTTATTAGAGTCGTACCCACATGGGTGTCTTTCGGGATCACCACTATTATGACACAGACATGATGGAGAAATCCGACGGGGTCGCTCACACTTATGACTGCGTAGTCTGACGGGATTACCAGTCTGACATTGACATTGACATAGACATGACGTGAGTGATCCGACGGGACCACTCACAGCCCAATCGTCTTAGGTGTTCCTTTGAGAATCACCAAATACCAGCTTGTTCCTACAGGGACACAGATTGCACGTGTTCGGGGACGTGCCAGTTCAGGGGTACCACTTTTCAGGACTCTAATAAAAAGTTAACAGGCATCTTGAGAGACTAGTAGTGGGTCCCTTACTGAGTATTTTTATGCTCACCCTTTCCATTTCCAGTTTTTCAGGTAGAGGTAGAGGTAAGAACAAGGGCAAACTGGCGAGTGACCAGAAGTGATCGTGACGGGCCATAGGGATACGCTTGCTTTCACTTATGCCAAAATTCGGATTTTAGTATTGCATTTTCAATTCATTCTTTATTGGTTATTTTATTTCTTTAAAATTAGATAGGGCCCGAGTTAGGACTTTATTTTATACTTCCTATTTCCCTTGATTATGTTTTTTTTATGAAAATTTAAGGTTTTGTCTTATTCTATTTTTTTAAAACATTACAAATTTACTTACCCTTTTAAATAGTAACGGCTGTGACTTAGTATAAGGAGTTGGGTCGTTACATATAATCAATACTAGTTCTTTACAATAATTATTGTGGAATTTGTCTTGGTTTGTATAGTGCAACCTTATTCTATTTGTCTTTAGTTTCTTGCAAATACTCACTTGTATTCTACATGTTTGACACTCTCTAAAGTCTGAACTACTAGTTCTCATGATTTGAAAAGTAAATTTATTTCGATTGGATTGTTTCTTTTCATAAGTCAATTCTTTCTATGTTACAACATTGTTCAATATGTCTAAGTACATATTATTCATTTTTATAAATAATATCGTGAGTAACATTGAATGCAAAAATGTTGTCAAGTTATTTAATTAGTATGGTTTCATATTTTTCTTATCATGACATATAATTTATCGAGATCTCTTTATTATTCTTTTTTACTTTAAAATTCTTATGAGTACTCATATTCTAGATTTCTTTTAGAATATCCATATTTTTAACTAAGTCATTAACTAACTACTTCTTGTTCAAGAATCTTTATCTTTGAAACTCATTTGACTATCACACTTTAGGCATGTAGTAGTGACAACTTGTTGCACTGTGATATTATTAGTAGATGGTGTCTATGTAACCATTATAGCTTGATCACTTTCTTAACAATCTAAATGTTTTATAACTGCATCTAGCATTTGGTTTGTAACATTATACAAATTAGTTATCTTTTTTCACTTCTAATTCAAAGTAACATGTATGATGATCAAAATGAGAAAATACTTATACATTTCATTAAGTTTATTTTTCCAACTTTTTCTTAATTTGTCCCTACAATGTTGAAAAATTTGTCTCATTAATGAGAACTAGCAAACTGCATAATAAATACATCACCCATTAGATATTCAAAGTATTTATTAATTGATATGATAATAATTTCAACATAGATTTTAATTGTTTCATCACCTTAAACATGATCACATATAGATTTAGAAGCTTTGCTATTCAAACATACGCTACAACAAGATGTTCACCACTTATCTTAATCATAGCATATTCGAACATACACAATAATTGATCAAGATAAGTGATGAACATCTTTGTTATCAAATGTTTGGGATATGGAAGCTCCCTAACTAGCATTCTCAAAACAAAATAAGTATATCTATGACCATAAACATGATGCGCCAACAAGAATAAATAAATCATGAATCTCTTTCAAAAGCATATGAGAGATTCAATTTCAATTTTTGCTAGTGAGAGTTTGATAATTAATCTCTTGAGAACAAATCACCTTGACAATTTATTTCATGAAAGAATCTTCTATTTGGATGTCAATGTATATTTTCAACGACTAATTTCACTATTGATCCAAAATGATTCATCATGTCAAATAGAATTATATTTTGATTAATAAACTTCAAGTTCATTGTTGCATATGTTTCAATTACATGAATATGTGTGTGATATAATTTAGAAGTAAAAGTAAACAAATTTTTTATATGCACTTCCTGTAGAAGATTAATTATATATATAGTATATAAGTAACAAATATTATTATTATTATATATTTCTTTAGATAATATCGCATACCTTTCAAATTTATTAAAATTCTCTTACCTGAGAATAAAGTATATCAATTGTAAATTTTACTCACATGGGCAAGATAATATTTTCTTTTCCAAAATTTTTAATCATGACTATAAATTCTTCATAACTTAATATTGTACTTGACGTTTCGCTTTAGGCATTTGAATTTTAGATCTATTGTCTACTTTTAAGTATACTATGGATAGATGCATTATATGCAACACATTAATATTGATTATTCTTATTCTCTTTTTCGAGAGATTAAAAAAAATTAAAATATCTCATTCATATACAAGTGGGTCAAAAAGAATAATCATTTCTTTAGAAGATTGTAAGCAATGTGCAATAACATCCAAATAGTATCATATAGGGGTTAAAATGAAAGTTGTATGATCTCTTCGAGAGACACAGATAATTTCTTAAAGATTTCTTTCATACATTGTTCTCTTTTTCATCACTAAGAATTTTAATTTTCTTTTAAATAGACTCTTAATGTATAACAAGTTACTACAAAAAATCAGGGATTTCTCGATGCATAAAAAGGCGTCAGGGGATTGGACATTGGGATAGAGGACTTTCCCTGACACCGTTATGTACATGTTGGGGCAAGGAAAATACATTATATAATTATTCACCTTTCCCGATGTTGTGTGCATGGCGTCGGGAAACAGGACACCAATCCTAACATGTAGACCTACTGTATCGGGGAAGGTGAATAATTAAATAATATATATCTTTTCTCACGATGCGGCTTGCATAGCATTGGGAATGGACGTCAATTTTCCTGATGCCATTGGTAATGCATCGGTAATGTGAGACGTTATTCCTAACGCACTACTAATTGCTCCGAGAATGGTGAACAATAAAATAATTTATTTTTCATGACGCGCAATGCATGGCATTAGGAATAAGCGTCCATTTTTCCGATGCCTTTAGTAATGCATTGGTAATGTTAGGGGTTATTCCTGATGCCATTAGTAATGCGTTGGAAATAGTGGAATTCTCCTAATATTTTTGTTGTGTGTTAGGAGTTTCTCTATATAAAAAAAAGATCCTTTAATTCTATAAATCATAGAACCGAAAGAGAGAAAAGAAATAACGAAGGAGAAGAAGAGAAAAAATACTTGTCATCGCTCGCCATTGTTCCCCTACCGCCATTTGTCACCATCTGTCACCTCTCCTCTTAATTCTAGTAAGTATTTTAATTTTAATTTTGGTTTAGTTTAGGGTTAGTTTAGTTTAGTTTTTTGTGTTTTAAAATTAGAATTAGGATTTTGATTTTGAATTAGTTTTAGGATATAGTTTTTGAATTAGTTTTCGGTATTGAATTTGAAAATTTGAAAGTGGTGGGGGTAGGGGGTTTAATTGAAAATTTAAGAGGGAGGTGGGTTTAATTGAAAATTTGAGGGGGAAGGGGGTTGTATTAAAAACTTGAGAGGGGTAAGGGCTGTTATTGTTTTATAATTTTTATAATCTATGGCTGAGATTTGTTTTGGCTATCCTACAGTCATGGTAGCCTTTAGTTTAAACTTAGTTGTTTATTTCTTAGTAGTTTTGTTTGTTAGAACTATTAAGTAGCTTGTAAATATTTAAGTCGTTTGTTGTTGATTTATTATGGCTATCCTGTAGTTATGTTAGCCTATTGAGTGCCAACTTAGTTTTGAACTTGTTAGCTTTTCTGAGGGTTTAAAGCAATGGTAGGTAGCTTGCAAAGTATATATGTTGGAAGGGGTAAGTAGGTTATCAAGATTGAAGTTGTTTGTGGTTAGCTTGTGATGGCTATCCTGCAGTTATGGTAGTCTCCATAGTTTAAACTTAGCTTTGGTGAAATGTTTGGGAGATTGGACATAGCTTATTCAGGGGAGTAATTTTAGGATTTGAGAGGAGGAATATTCGACTAATCAAATTTATTTATGTTTTAGGGGCTTTAACAATGGACAGGGGTTGGATGAAACTTAGGAAAAAGTTTTTCGTTGAGTATAGAGACGGAGTGGCCCAATTTGTAGAGGTTGTCATGTTTCAAGTCAATGATTATGGACGAATAAGGTGTCCATGCAAGAGATGTATGAACTAAAACTAGAACTTGTTAAAGGGTGTAGAACGACATCTACTTACTATTGGAATATCCGCATACCACATAGAATGAATGTTGAATGGAGAGCCATTTAACTTGCATAAAGGTATAGAAAATTTTGATGAAGGAACTAATAGTAACCCTTTTGATGAAGGAATTAGTAGTAGACACTTTCATGAAGAAGATGAAATGTTTGGTATGTTGAATGATTTACAAGCTTCGATTGAACAAAAAAAAGGAACAAAGGAAGATCATTTGGAGAATGAAAGGTCGTGCAATATTGGGGTAGATATAGAACAAGAGACAACAAACATATTTTAGGACTTATTGAATAAAATACGTAGTGAGCTATACCCCGGTTGTTCAAAATTTTCCTCCTTAAAATTTTTGATTAAGTTGATGCATGTCAAGGTTCTCAAGGGTTGGAGTAACAAGTCCTTCGACATGTTGTTAGAATTGTTAAGAGCAACGTTTTCAATGTGTAGTACTATTATTCCTAGTTTATTTTGTGAAGCCAAACAAAAACTGCTTGACTTGGACTTAAGATATGAGACTATTCATGCATGCAAGTATGACTGTTATGTACTGGAAGAAGTTTGGCGATTTGCAAAATTGTCCTACATGTGGTAAGTCTCGGTACAAGATTAGTCTTAACAAAGGGAAAAAAAAATTTGCTCAAGGTATTACGCCACTTTCGGTTGGTACTAAGATTACAACGTTTGTTAGTATTGTAAGAATGGTCCGCTGACATGAGATGGCATGTGGATAAACGTATTGAAACATATGATGTGTTGAGACATCTAGCTGATGCGAAGGGATATAAGCACTTTGATTGTGAATTTCTTGATTTCGCTTCAGATTCATAGAACGTTTGTTTGAGGTTAGCTTTATACGGGTTTAATTCATCTAGTCATATGAGTACCTCATACAGTATGTAGTCTGTGGTGTTAATTCCTTACAATTTGCCACGTTGGAAATGCATGAAAGAGTCAAATTTTTTCATGTCATTATTTCTACCCAGTCCTATATATTTTGGTAGGAAAATTGATGTTTACCTCCATCCATTGATTGAGGAACTAAGAGTTATGGAATTTTGGTGTGCGTACATATGACTCTCTAACTGGGCAGTTCTTTCAGTTACATGTACCCTTGTTGTGGACAATTAATGACTATCTGGCATATCACTTATCCGAGTGGAGTATGAAACGATATTACGCATGTCCCATATGCATGGGAGATAGATCATCATTCAGGATATGAGGTAAAATATCTTTCATGGAACATCAGCGCTATCTTCTAGAGAACCATGTGTGGAGTAGAAGTAGGCTAGCACTAGAAGAAATCTGGTTTTTATTGTCGGTTGTAAAAAATGAAAAAGAGTTTTAATATCACTTTTTAAAAAACAAATGTTTAACGTCGGTTTAAAACCGACATTAAAGAGGGAGCTTTAATATCAGTTTAAAATCAACATTAAATATCCTCTTCTTGAAAAGCAACATTACAGCTCATTTTTAATTTTCTTAATTTTGTTTTAATTTTGTAAAAAACATAAGTATTTCTCTATGTTACTTTACTCTTTTATCAAGCCACACAGTATTTCTCCTCTCTGTCAATTTCTTTCCTACTTTTCTCAATATTGCCTCACTTTCTTCCCGCTCTTCTTCGAATAGCCGCCGCCACCACCACTAGAAGAAATCCCTTGTGCCCAGTTGTCGTCGAACTCACCATTATTGTCTCTCGTGTCCAGATCGTGCCTTGTTGTCGTCGAATCCACCACTAGAAGAAATCCTTTGTGCTTCGACCGTTGTTGTGCTTACCACTACCGTTGGGTAAGTCATTTCTTCGACCACTACGTCCTTGCCCAGTTGTTGTCACCACCATGCCCAGTCGCATCTGTCTCGCAAGCTTAGATCTAGTCAGCTCGGGATAGTGTTTGAGAACTTGTAAATTCCCTAGCAAATATACTTACACCCGATTTGCTCCTTTCTATATTTTATTATATTTATCTATCATTTACTTTCTTGGTAGTGGTCAATGGTATCAACAACACTTTTAAGTTTTGAATCTTTTGCATTTATACCCTTAAACTACTATTGAGTTTCAACTTTGATATAACATTCATAGCTTTTCACCATACATGGCACTGATTTTGTGAAATCACATCTAATGATTTAGGCAATTAGCAACAGAGGTTTTAAACGTTACCCAGAACTTCAAGGACGTTTTTTCTACAAGAATTTTCAATGAAGAAGAAATCATATAAATGAAGATGGGATTTTATCTTGGTGTGACTGCAACAGCACTGCAAATCCTCCCAAGTTTATCCACTTATGTTACAAGCCCCCTAGTGGATCTGTGTTGGCCAAATTGGGTTTAGTTGGTAGAGGAATTACCTTTGACAAGTGATTATACACATCTACCATAACGATATTTGGTCATTTTCATGTTAATATTATGTGAGAGATGTGGTATATTCAATTTTCAACACAGATGGCTGAGTAAATCTCTTTTCTCCTTTCCAATAGTGGTGGCTACAATCTGAGAGGGACAAGGGCAATTTTTTGTGCATCCAAAGCCATTAGGTTTCCCTGGTAGCTCATATGGAATAACCTTAGAAACAGTATGATGGAATGAGTCGAATTGTTTGAAATAGGAGAGGAGAGAGAAACCAACAAGTATATGTGATATAGTCATCAATTTTTAGATTACTAATAGAGCTTTATGCTTAAATGTGATTTAAATATTAAAGATATGAATGTGGATTCATACTCGGAAGCTCGAAAAAGATGGAAATAGTCAAAGTTGTAAGAAGTCAAAATGTTGACTTTTGAATTTTTAAAAGTCAAACTTTGACCGGCAATAATATTCAAATGTGATTTGAATCTTGAGAAAATAAATGTGGATTCATGCTTGAAAGGTTAAAATTAATCAAGATGGACAAAATTGTAAAAAGTCAAAATGTTGACTTTTTTAGTTTGAAAAGTCAAATTTTGACTTTGACCAAATGACAATTTTACACTTTGACCAAAGTTAGTGAAAAATTTCAACATTTTGTTGGATAAACCCACTAACTATAGTGGACTAGGTGTTAGCATACTATAAAGATATTAAGCCCACTAATGGTTAGTAGGTTATGTGTTGTTGGCTCATGTGTTTGCATGCACATGCAACCTTACATGTGAATTTTCTATAAATTAGGCTCTTGGGGCCTTAAAGTTGGTTCTTGGAAATTTTTCTAAAAAAAAAATTGGGCTGCTATTTATTATAAAATTAAAAAAAAATAATAAAAACCCAACCCTTTTTCCATATTTATTTTCCATCTTCTTTCTCTCTCCCGATTTCCTTCATCTAACGAGTCCCACAACCCAGTTATGAGTCCGGAGGATAGTCGGTCAACCTTAGTGGTGGTTCAAGCATCAATTGGAGCTTCGAACGTAAGTTTTTCTTTAAAAACCCTATATTTAATCTTATTTCGGTTTAATGTTTATTGTTAATTAATTGCAATTAGGGTAGAATTTCGGTCTTTCTTTCGCCCTGCTCGTTTAATCTCTATCACAATGGTAATGAATGAGCATGAAATATTGGAACAACTAGATTAGTTAGAGTTTCCAGTTATGAGTAAACATCCTTCATTTAAAGATAAGAAAGAAAAAACTCTTAATTAGACGAAGATAAGTATTTTTTTCGAACTTCCTTATTGGTCGAGACTATTGTTACGTCACAAACTTGATGTAATGCATATTGAGAAGAATGTTTGTGACAGTTTGGTTAGTACGTTGTTGAATATTAAAGGAAAAACCAAGGATACCACAAATGCTCGATTGGACCTATAAGATTTAACGATAAAAAATGAGTTACACCTGATAGAAGTCAGTAACAGATTGGTCAAGCCACATGCGAGTTACACATTGACTAACAACGAGCAAGTTGAGTTTTGCAAGTTCCTCAAATCAGTTAATTTTCTCGATGGATTCGTTTCTAATATTTCACGATGTGTGAATGAAAGAGACGGGAAAATATCAAGTCTCAAAATGCACAACTGTCATGTTTTGCTACATCGACTTCTACTTATTGGTATTTAAGCATTCTTATCGAAAAACGTATACACCACTATTACTAAACTATGTAGTTTCTTTCATGACTTGTGTGCAAGAACGATCAAAATAAACAATTCTGATAGATTGTAAGCAGATATCATAATCATACTTTGTAAGTTGGAAAGAATATTTCCACCTACCTTCTTCAACATTATGGTACACCATGCCACTCACTTACCATATGAAACAAAAGTTGCTGGTCCGATTTCGTATAACTAGATGTATCCCACTGAAAGAAGTCTACGCACTTTGAAACAGTTTGTTTGGAACAAAGTATGTCCTGATGGGTCTATTGCAAAAGCATATTTGATGAATGAATTAGGCACTTTTTGTTCGTGTTACCTAAATGGTATTAAGACTCGATTCACTAGAGATGAGCGAAATGATGATAGCATTCCAAATGATGAGGTGATTGGTGAGTTTGAAACTTTCAAGCAGAAAGTACAATCATTAGGTGCATCAAGTCTATGAACTCTATCACAGAAAGAGAAATGCCTCTTTTATTGGTACATCTTCAACAATGTAGATGAAATATCGGAGTATCTAAAGTAAGCATTTCTTACCTTCGACTATTTAAGTATTTGTTAAGTATTTGTTATACATTATTGTTACACGAACTCATAATTGACACTATCTATTTATTATATATTGTTATTACATAAACTTAGGAAACATTTGAGGTTGATACATCGGCAAGCTCAAAATGTTACTGATTTATACAAAAGACATCAACGAGCATTTCCTGAATGGTTCCAAAATCAGGTATATAGAGTGCATGCATTTTCCATATACCTACTAACCTATTTGAACCTCTATGTATATAATCATTGTCACCTAGATTTTGGGTTATAAAATTGCGCGAGACAGAAAATCTGTCTCATGATTTCTTCTCACTTGCAATGGAACTATCACTTGACGTTCGGTATTACAATGGATGCATTGTCGGTTGGGGTGAGATTATACACGGCAAAACGTAATTCATGGTGTACTTCACGAAATGGTAGAGTCATGGTAATCAGTGAAAGTAGTGCAAGTGGAATTGGCGACAACAATTTCTATGGTGTTATGGACAAAATGTTGCACGTTCAATATCCAATGGGAAGACATGTTTGGCTTTTTAAGTGTAGGTGGTATGACACTAACAGCAACAAAAGCCAAATGACACATGTGGAATTAGGGTACAAATCAATCGACACGTCCCATTTTTGGTTCGATGAGGAACCAATCATTCTCGTGACGCAGACACATTAAGTATTTTACTTAGATAACCTAAAAAATGATACTAATTGGAAAGTTGTTCAAGTGGTCTAGAATAAGCGTATATGGAACATGCCTGAAGTGGACGATGTTGAGAATGAGCAAATGAATGTACTGGAAATCGTTTTCAATCATCAAGTGGATGAACACATTGAGGATGACACTTTGTGCAAGCCTAACGTTGATCATATAGTCATTGAAAGATTGGTTGCGCGTCATGTCACTAACAACTTCATAGACGATGGTGATGAACAATTATCACATCAAAGCAGATCAAGTGACGACGAATGGTAGTGACAAATCACGTATCCACATATTTGATTAGTTTATTTGCCAATCTGATTATGTATTCACAATTGCTTAATCAATGTTTCTTTCTATGTTCCACAGGTACTATGTCATCATTCCTGAGTGATGCGTTGTTTCTTGAATTCAGCGATGAGTTAAACACTACGAGAGGGTCGTCCTCGGTGGGTGATAGTTTAGGTTAGTCTCAATACTTTAACTCATAATTATTTTAACTTGCTTCTCATATGATTTGTTTTTTTATTCAACAGAAACTACTCAATCCTCTTCGACTCCTAGGAGACATCAGAAGTCTCGACTCTTAGAGTTGGAAAGGTACGTCCATGCCAATGGTAGGATTCTCCAGCAGAGAAGCCAATATCTCTACACGTTGTTCGGTTCAGCTAGACCATTGACGTGTGTGTGAGGTGTACATTTCTAGTTTGCTACCTTAGGTGCGCTGATGTTGAGAGAGAATATATCGAGGTCGTGAAGGGCAATCTACAGTTACATGCAATACACAATTTGTTTTCTTTTATACACAATAATCAAGCTAATGTGTGGTGTTTTGTAATGTGTAGTGTCATTTTTGTGCTTAATTTCAATGATCAAGCAATGAATAGATTTGTTGAGAATCAACAATGCTCACGTCCTTCAAGGAGTTCATGGAAGACTGTCATAGACATTACAAAAAGTACAGCAACCATGAACAAGAACATGTCAACCCACCACACATATTGGTGGGACGTATGGAAAATTGACACTTCCTATGCAATCACTACATGAGTCAAGCATTTTCGGTGAGACTTATATATTGTAATGGTTATTTCATTTAACTTTTTGTATGTATAAAATAAACAATTGTTTTCATGTAGGAGCAAACACGAACGAACAAGGTTGTCAGACAAAAGCAGCCTTACAATCATAATAACGGGTTCAAGTCGTTTCTACAACGATAACACAAGCTCATTGAGTAACGAGATCAGTCAGTCAATCGTGTGGAGTTATTCAAGCAAACACATGTTCGAGATGGCACGTTCGCTTCGCAGGCCACTTAGGATGCACATGTAAGTTCAAGCAATTTTTTTCACTTATTATGTACTTTTATTTGTGTCTTAATAGCTTAATTACGAAATTTGTTGTAGAATCAAATGTTGAAACTCCAGTCCCAACCTACCCTAAAGGATTCTCAACCACTCTCTGAGGATGAGATATGTGAGACCATTTTAGGTAGACGATCGGGCTACTAAAAAGGCCTTGGTTAGGGACCCAAGCCCAAGTTCCATAAGACTAGTGCTAACAGTTCTTCGACCTCATTTTCGCAAATCAAGGAGTACGAATTACAACAAATCGATCATGATTGAGTAGCAACGAGTCGAGCTTTAAGAAGTTAAATGCATGATTGAAGAACAGAGAAATACATTGGAGCTGCTAACTTCACAAATGGAAGAAATGAAGAAGATTGTCGAAGAAATGCATCGGACACAGAGGGAACCATGATTCCTTGCAGCACGTATATATCTTTCAATCATTAAGTTTTCTACTTTGCATTATTCAATGATATGTACATTGGAATTGTAATATGGCATACGCGGCTATTAGAAGACGAATGTCTTTTTTTTATTTTTTTATTTCTATATACTCTTTTTAAAACATTTACTATTTTATGTACTTTTTCGAACATTTATAGACATAGTAACATTTAATTATAATATGCTCATTTTGGATTTGGTATTTTGTATAATTATTTACTAATTTATTGTTTATTTTCTATAATTTGATTCAATTTAAATCGAATTAGAACCGAAAAAGAATAATAAGATGGAATAAAGAACAATTCAAATTTTTTTTTTAAAAAATATATATTTAAAATCTTTCCCAACGCAGCAAATTCTTTGGCAATTGAAAGGCTTTCCCGACGATACTCTGAGTGGCGCTGGGACAACCATTTCTAACATTGAGCCGGAACGACGTTGGGGAATGTGGTTTTCCAACGTTGCATTAACGTCGGCCATAGTGACGTCGGAAGACGTTCACTCCCGACACAGTGTTGGTAGCGCGTCGAGAATGGTTCTCCCAACACTCTTTCCGACGTCGCTTTCTGCGTCAGAAAATCTATTCTCGACATATTTGCAACCTATTTCAACAATTTTATACATCAAGAATCCCCCGACTTGTTGTAGTGAGTATAAGATTATTATATCTTTTGCATCACACATCTAAAAAATAAAATTCTCATACAAATATGTGTACAGGTTCTAATATATATTAAATAATTCTTCTCTATTAACATAACTTTGATCTTAATTAATTATTAAATATTGCAACATTCACTTTCGAGAATGCTATTAAATTATTTGGTCGAAATCAATCATTTTTTTCCATAAAAACATATGCTTGGTCATATGCTTGATCTAAACCCTAAACTCTTTCTTGAGAGAAATTAATTAAACATAGATAATTACTATATATAAAAATTTAAAAACTTACAAAATTCACATTAGAATAATTTAAATATTCAACAAACAAATAAGATTGAATATTAAAAGCATGATAAACAAATAAAATTAAAGATAATATTAAATATTTATTCTCGTATTCCCAAAATAATATTAGCATTATATAATCTTAACGTATGCAAAAGATAAATATTACCAGAATATTTGTCGAAAAGAATGCAATCAAATTAAGAAAACATATACTCTAATTAAATGTGTAGTAAAATAATTATATTCAAATTAGATATGAAAATATAAACTACTCCAGAAAGCATCTCAATCAAATCTTTCAAATTTAAAAAATATATTTAAAAATAAGTTGTATGATTTGCAATCTGATAGACTTTATTCTAACTGATATATTTTATGCAACAACTTAAACATACGTATGAAACATATAGCTTATTTAATATATCTACTTAAATTTGACTTGAAAATTTAACATGATGATATATTTGATTTTCAATATGTTTTATTTTTTATGAGTTTAAACATTAAACTTTTTATCCGATAAGTTCAACTCATCGTTATTGCTAGTTAATGCAGCAGACAACGATGAAATTCACCCACAAAACACATTTTCAACAACTTACCTTTCATCGTAACATTTTTTTTGTTCAAAATTCTCCCACCTTGTATGTGTGTGGTATACAAGGTGGGAGTATTTTGAACAAAAAATGATGGGTGTGTGATCTACATATCCATAAAGTTGCATCCAACAAAAATATTTGTAAATGAAATTATACATACATCTTGGCCTTTAATAATTTTACAATGTTCTAATCACGATAGAAATTTAATGCCAAATATTGTAAATCATATACCACATAGATGATCGAATTTGCAAATTACCATATATTACATACATGATAAATGAAAATGTTTATCTTTTGATCTCTTTACCTTTTCAAATACTTCGAACATATATAGATAATTTTGACAAATCTTTAGCATTCTTGTTATTCTAAATGAATTGACTCAAAATTCTACAAAATTACTAAAGTGGTGGAGACTTAGGTAGATAATGTGTTATAAAAAAAAAATGAAGAATAACTAGAAAGGAAAATAAAGAGAAAAGTAGAGAAGACGAAGAGTAAAAAATAACAATCGAACTCAATTGTAGTATGTCTTACAAAGATACCCCACATCTATTTATAGGATATCTCATGGTATAAGTTACAATATGAAATTCAATAGAATTAATGTTATTACAACATGAAATTAAATGAGAGTTATCTGACAATTGGTAGCCTAGGTAAGTTATGAAAATCTATATTTATAATATATAATTATATTTATAATAATCTCCAGTTACTTCTCTCCCTTCCAAAAATTGTGTTCAATAGCAACATTTTTTTTTATAAAAAAAATCAAAGATAGACTCTTTAGCAGTGATATAGTTTATATCATTGATAGAGTACTTCTACCGACGATCTCACATGGTTGAATCAATATTTGGCTGTATGTACAATATTGTGTTAGATCTACTGACTCCATATTTATGACGGTTACATTTATTTTATGCAAATCAAACTCAAATTTCATCTTCTAAAGTTTTAAATGGGCTGAAATTTGATTGGGCTTACATGGCCCAATAAACATTTTTTAGCAGTGTAGTAGAATAGGTTTTGGGTTGGCCCATACTTGACAGGATTCAACACCAACTACGACTTGTCGAACTCAATGGCCATGCATTTATTATCAAATCGAACTTTGGTGAAACACATCAAACATCTTTCTTTTTCTTTTTCTTTTGTCAGAAAAAAAAATATTATAAGCAGTTCCTATTTGATTTCTGGCCCTCATTTTCGTTACCATTCTTTCCATATCAATATCTAAGAACTTTATCATATTAAAATGGTTATTTTCTTCTACTTTTGACGATTAAGTTCACACACTTCACACAAAAAAGTAAGAATAAAAAAAAAATGTTGAATCATCATAGAGTTTGAGGTGCAAAATTAATTTTATTTATACCTATGAACTTGAAAAAGTTCAATTATTTAACCCTTTGATATTAATTTGTTTCAAACCAACTATGTATACTTTTCTTTTCAATAAGTTCATAGTTAGAAATGTATGTGCCTTAAATTATATGTCGTTTTATACGCAAATTTAAACTCATACGGTAAGTAAATATGAGTGTTAGAGTTTAAAAAATCATTTAAAAAAATTAGGATATAAATGTGTTGAAACGAGAAAGACAACATGTAACGACCTAACTCTTTATACTAAACTAAGGTCTTTACTACTTAAAGGAAAATAAAACTTTCTTAAAACAAAATGGAAAATAAAACGAATTTTCATAATCAAAACTTCAAGTACTCATTAAAATCATAAATAAACTAATGTATGTAGAAATAAACCTCTAAAATAAAATCCTAGCTCGGGCCCTATCTAGTTTTAAAAGAGTAATAACGAAAATATAAAAATACTGAAATTTAAACTGATAACATAACGGTGGAAGCAAAACATTTCTCTATGGCACGCCATGGTCACTTCTTGTTATTCGCCAACTTTCCTTTACCTCTAACTCTACCTTTACCCGAAAAATTAAACATTTAAAGAGTGAGTATAACAATATACTCAGTAAGGGACCTACTATTAATCCTGGTAGTTGTCTGTTAACTTCCTATTAGAGTCCTACAAAGTAGTACCCTTAAACTGGCGCGTTTCCGAACATGCGCAATTTGTGATCTCGTAGGAACATCTGTGATCTTCAGTGAACCTAAAGGAACACCTAGGACAAAACTGGTTTTCAGTGAACACAAAGGAACACCTAAGACAAGCTAGTCTTTAGTGAACTCGAAAGAAACACTAAGAAAAACGAGTTGTGAGTGACCCCGTCGAGTCACTCATATACATATCATATCATACTGGACTGGTGATCCTGTCGGACTACATAGTCATAAAAAATGTGGCGATCCCGAGGGACACCCATGTGGGTACGACTCTAATAGATAAAGGTAACAGAACATCTTATCCATAGCATGTAACATAACATAACATCATAAGCATAACATGAATATTAATCATGGCATTCCTAATCATGAGATTAATATTTCATGCATTAACATTAACATTAATATCATCAATTATCATCATTAACATAACTCAGTCATAACTGTCAGTCATCGTCATCAACATAAACTCAGTCATAACTATCAATCATCATCAACATCAATACATTATGCATTTTAGCTACGTCAATACATAATAGGAAAAATCACATGCAAAACTCTTACTTTAGTACGAGAATCTAGTAGAAGAATCTCTTACCTGGAGATTAGCTTAATCCAAAAATATTTCTAACAGCCACAGTAAGCTTCCCAAGAATAAATCCTAAACAATTAGGGAAAAATAACTAAGATAATAAATTTAATGGTTACTAAAAGACCTAAAAAAATCCATTTAATTCAACTTACCCAAAATTGAAGTCGAATCCAATTTATCCTTGGTTGGAACAATTTCACAGCTCAAAACTTTCAATTAAATCTAACCAAATTAATCCAAAATTAAATTATTTAGGGTAAAAAATTAATCTTTGTTAGGCATTAACCAAAATCCAATCAAACTTACCAAAACTTACCAAAATAGGTGGAAAAAGAACCAAAAGTAAGCTTGCGGCTCGGATGCAGAGGATGGCTTGCGCGTGGCTCGAATGCGAGGATGGCTTACGTACGGCTCGGGCCTAGATGACAGCTCGCGTGCAGCTCGGGTTGCGCGGCTTGGAGTTTGCATGTGTGGCTTGGTTGGAGTTTGACGGATGGGGAAGAACCAGCTTCGTCCTACCGTTCGTCAACGCATGCAAGATGGAGATGAACGAAGAGCTCAGCGGAAGATGCGTCGATGAATTACAACAACGACGAACTATTGACGGAAGAAGAACGCGGACGGTGACTACACGATGAAGCTTTACAGTGGGCGATGACAGAGAAAGAGAACCGACAAGAGGACGCGCCACGGAGATGATTGGCGGCGAGTAGGGATTTCCTTTGATGAAGGTAAGGAGATGATGATTTAGGGTTTCACAATGAGGGAGAAGGTGAATAATAACGCACGCACTACAAGACCTTATTTAAACAAAATAATAATATAATTATTTCTTTTTCTTTTTCCTTCTCTTTTCCAAGTAAACCAACTCCTTCCCACTCTTTATTTAACCAATCAAATCTCCTTTTTAAACTCAAATTTTCTCTTTCTTCGTTAATTCTTCCTATCAAATCATCACTTTTATCTTCTTTTTCTTTTCTCCTCAAAACAAAATCAAATTTCTTTAATTAATTATATTATTCCCATAATGTAATTATTCTTATATTTGCTAAACAAATTAATTATATCCACATATATAATTATCCAAAATTCTCTAAACTTCAATCATAAAAATCAATCAATAACATTCACTTAAATCATATCTTTCCACTTAGAGTTTCAAATTTCAAATAATCAATTAATTATTTTCTAAAAAATATCTAATTAATTCTAATTTCTACCAACTCAAATAATTTCAATCAATAGTTCAAATAAAAAAAAAAAAGAAAAAAAAGACTTCCAAAATTGTTCCAAAACAAACTTCAAACCTCCAAAAGATTTTAGCATTCAAACTTTACACCTTTGAAACGATACCTCCATTTTTCCAATATCACTGCATGTTTCCACTACAGATAAGAGTTAATTTTTCCAAATCTTAACCAAACTTCATGACGTTTGTTTATTAGAATTGAGGACAGGTTTTCCTTTTCAAACATTAGATGATTAGACCCCACATACCTAACAAGAAAAAAAAAGGTAATATATCCATCTTATTAGGCTCCACACATGTTAGAAGAGACCAATGTTCCATGTCTTAACCAAATTGGATATTTCTCATTTTTTTCTTTCAAACATAGATCATAAGCCAACTACCATATGCATAGAGTTTATATGGTTTAGTTTTCTCACACTCTCCCTATAGCTCGCTCTCTCCCTCTCTCTCCCTCTCTCTCCCCCTTTTTTTTTTTTTTTTTTTTTTTTGAATATGATAACATATAGTAAGAGAGAATAAAAAAAGAGCTGTTGGGGGTTTGAGAAATGGGTTGTAAAGAAAAAGAATAATGATGGGGAAAGAGATTATTTGAGTGTGTGTGTAAGAGATGGGTGATTGGGAAAACTGATAAAAGACCATCATGTCCACATGTTTCTATCTCAATCCCTTTGTCCTCTTAAACATAGAAAGTGATGCTCATGTGCCTTCCAACCAACATATATATCATAAAATATAATATATATAATATAATATAATATATATAATATAATATAATATATATAATATAATATACATTTCATTTTATACATTTATCTTCCATTTCTTCTCCTAGTTTCCCTTAATCCCAACATAATCCCCCTTTCTAATTCCCCTTTAATCATACCCTTTTTCTCCATATATATATATCTTATTAACCATTTCGTTTTTTCTTTTTTCTTTTTTTTGTTTGTTTACGTAGGTCTTTTAAATTGATCATATACTAAATTTCGGTTAGTTTTATGTTTTTGATATGCTCTTCTCTATAGTGTACCTTGTTTCTAATTCTTCTTTTATTTTCTTAATCATAGATCTCTCTCATAGCTAGTGATATGGTTTTGTGTTTTTTTTTTCGTTCAATTTTTATATTTTAATATTATAGTTGTGAATTGTTGGTATACAATTTAATTTAAGATTTTGTTTTCTATTTTCCTCATATATGGAAGCAAATGAATATGTGAACTTGTTTACATTTTTTCCCTTAATTTCCATTTTCTATTTTATATGATGTCAAATTTATAAAATTATATTTTAAAAGATATAAATAAATTAAAATATGTTTGATGTAATATTTTAATAAATAAAAATTTGTAAAAAAAATAGAACCTTTGATAAATATTGATATTTCATTAAAAAAATCAAATATAATAAGTTTTGTTTTTAGTAGTTTTGTAGAGCGTTAAATAATTTATTTATTTATTTTCTATTGTTAAAAAAACCCTTTATAAATTATATGATATTGTAAAATAACAATTATATATATAGACAATAGTTGAGATTATACCTAATAGTTAGTTCAAAACTACGACTCTATTTTTAAAAGGTTTTTAAATATATTATCAAACACGCATAGGTTAAATTAAATTTTTATTTTAAATTAAAAATACAATTTCATTTTCACTAAATCTAGTGTTATACTTAAATTTGGATGATTAATTAACCAAATACACACTTTTAATTTCTTTAATTCTTTTTCATCTGTATTGAAGGGAAAACAGGATGTCCTAAAGAAAGAAGCTTTCTAAATAAGAACTGTGTTAAAAGGGGGAAAAGAATGGAATAACATAATCTGTTTTGAATAATTTGACACAAAAAAGTAGAAGGAAAAAAAAAAAAAAGAGAAATTGTAAAAATAAAAAATATATAAATAATATAGCTGATTTTCTTAAAATATGAATAATATATTTACTTTTTAGAAAAAAAAATTGACTTTTTTCTTCTTGTCCAGTGAAGAATGAGTGGACATGTCTGTCTCCCATTTCCTTCACAATAAGCAATAAAGTTAATGTGTATAATTCAAAAGAAATAACTGTGTTGTGTTGCTGTTTATCACTTTTTGTTTTCTAATTTGCAAAGGAGGGCTTTGATATGATTTTTTTTTTCTTTTTTTGCAAAGATAAAGAAAGTATGTATATAATTAATGACACTTTGATTGTGTTAACTAATTGAGCTTTTGGGGACTCCAATTTGGTGGAATGGAAAATGATTGGTGGAAATGCATAAGTTAGAGAGAAGAAAGAATCATATAGACACAATTAAAGTGGGTTTGTCTTTATGAATTCCTCAATTGATTATAGACAAAGCAATGGACCAAAATCCAAAGAGATCCCACACATGGAATATATTACACATTATTATAGGCTTATTGGTATGTGGTTTAAGAGTTTTTTTTTTTCCCTTTAATTAGGGAAGTACCATATTAGATTTGTATATAATATTAATATAGTGGTCTTGTTTAATTGTCTGGTCAAACTTCCTGTTACAAAAAGATATTTTTTGAGAGTTTTGAGTTTAGAAATGATCTAAACCTTAACCTTTATATAATACTGTGATTAAAAAGTTTATTCTCTCAATTTTGGGTTTATGTTCCAACGGTTGATGAGGCTTGGTTAGGTTGTTGGTGAGATAAGAAAATTCACTTGGGTAGTAAGTGAGAACTCGAGATGAGCTTTTGGTGTTTTGAGAGGAGTTCACTCAAAGCTTGGAAAAAACTTGCTTAGGAAGACGAAGGGATCTCAGGGATCTTACATTTAGAAGAGAGCATAAGTATGTATGTATATCGTAGTGAGGGGATCTTACGTACAAAAGAATCCTAAATACGTTCTATAGAGGAGATATATGGATCTCATACAAAGTTTGGAGAAGTTGTTATTGTGGAAGTAGAGATGTAAAACTTAAGGGGAACTTAGGTTGAAACTAAATATAAGCTACCGAAGAACGAGTCTATTAGATAAAGTGCATTATTATTGTAATTGTTAAACTTTTCCTATAGTGAAATTTTTTCCACTAGAAAAATAACCCTAGAAACGGATAGACTATATATATAGCATAAACTTGAGTTATCAATCTCTATATGATCTCATTATTTATGTTGATATTGTTTTGATATTAATTTATTCTATTCATCAACTTTCATTCTACAATATCGTATTGACATTTGTATTTTGTGTGTGATTTATTTTAGTTTTTCATTAATAATTCTTAAATAAAAGTTAATGCTAATACTTAGAGTACTTATGTATCAAAAATTAAGATTAGTTGATTAAAAAAAATTCAAAGAACTCAAATTATACAAAAAAAGAAAAAAGAAAAAAATGCAAAGCCCTGTCGATACTACAACTATATATATATACTTATTTATTTATTTATAAAGTTCAATAACATCTAAAAAGATTTGAATAATTTAGCTTTATTTTTAAATTAGTATTTTTAATAGTTTTTTAAGATGAAGATTTAAATAAAAGACCTCAATGGTTATTAGTATGCACTGATGCTAATTACTCTAAGTTCTTCTTTTTTTTTTTTTTTGGGAGGGGGGGGGGGGGGTTTCTTTAATAATTGAATGCAAGAAGAAGGGTTTTTTCTTCTTCTTTTTTTCATTTTTAATCATGCATTCAATTAATAGTTATGAGCATGGACCACCATACTTCCAATAATTTCTCCTTTAACCACTGTCACATTAATTATCATTCATAAGTAATTTACTTTGAAATATGAAATAATTACATAAAAGTCCAATTTTAATTTGTCACTCGTGATGTGATACGCACTTTCATATATTTTTTTTAAATTTATTTATACGTAAAAGATCTAAACTATTATTTATTTGTCGCAGTGTAATCGTTATATAAATATTCGAAATTGAACCTCTCATTTTTAAGTAAAAGGTTTATCGATTATCGTAAAATTAAACTTTATCTTTAAACTAGAATATGTATATATAAGTATTTCTTCAGTTTGTTGTTAAGTTTGATATTCTATATGTCCTATCTTTAATTATTAAATTTATATTGAGTTCAAATGGAGGAAGTTTCTTTGATGATGTGGTAGAAGATTTTGCCTACTTGGGTTTATCTAAATCTTGACCAATCAAAATACCTCTCAAACTAATTCTTTGTTATTATCGTACAAAACAAATGAAAAATAAATTAAATTAAAAAAAAAGAAAGGGATCGAATTTTCTTTTCAACATTTCTTTTATTTGCCGACCAACTTCTTAAAATCTCATAAATAATATTTTGCATTATCATTTAAACATGTTACATATAAAGTTTTCATGCATGCTTCAAATAAGTCTTTTATTTATTTATTTTTTTCTATAAGCATTGAATTCATTGTTTAAATTTGAGAGATTAATAATCTTCCACGTCGTCTTCTCATTTTAGATTACGTTTGTATATTCAAACTTGGACTACACGTATGCATCCTCTGATTTAACTTGTTTCATACATGACATATCAATAGTGAAGATATATTATTACTTTACACATCGGAATTGTACAAGGATATGATATTGAATAATTTTGTCAATAATGTTGGGAAGAAGGAAGTCATGAACCAGAAAAACATGCCATTAATTATACACTTTGAATTATCGACGACGTTTAATTTTTCTGACTTTACCGTCAAATATTAACCTACATCGTATGAGAAAAATATTGAGAATACGAAAAAATGATTAAGAAATCTTTAAAAATAATTGAAAGTTACTATTATTTATGTTAACAAGGTACACTTTTTTTTAGTTCCTTGATTATAGGAATTTCAAAGTTAAGCATGGTAACTTTGGAGCAATTCTATATGTTCGAGATTTTCTAGATTTTTCTTTTAGAAATATGTGAATAAGAACAAAACATACGAAAGAATCTTTCTTAGAAGGATCAAAGACAAGAAAATTAGATAATATTACCTACGTGCAAGAGATGATGTTAAGAAGTTCGGAAGCCATTAGATTTCAAACTGAAAATTGTGAATCTTGACCTAAATTTTAGACCTAAAGTGTTATAGTCAAACATACATTTAGAGATGAATACATACGGTGATTTTGAAATTATTAAATTACATTTGTAAAATCACTTAAAATATTGTTACGATTGTTCAAAATTAATATCAATATTGAATCTGAAATTGTGTTTAAATATTTAAAATGAAACCCTTAATTAATTTTAAATGATTAGAAAAGGTTTGATTTTAACAATTCATGGAAGCACAAAAACGAGTGTTTTCGCTCCAAATTCAAACAAAGGCTCTGCTCGTTTCTGCGTTAGGACATGTGATTATATTGACAACTTTTTTTAAAACACTGTTTAGTTCTCATCAAGAATTTTGTTTAAGAAAACAATAACGCTTAATGTATTATATTAGAAGTGTTAACATAATGGTCCCACATGTACTGCATATTATTCAACAAGTTGGTTAAGATATTGGTTAAGATTCTTTCCTTAACAAATGACTTCAGTTGGTTAGGATCTTTTCCTATTTTATAATTTGATTGGGAACCACGAAAAAAATATCAGAATAAATACCCTAACACAAAAAGTTCCTAGTGATGATCCTTGCTATGTGACCAAAAGAAAAGAAACCGAATAGAAGAAGTGCTCCATTGTTGAAGTAAAAGTTGAATGCATATTTGATTAATGCTGCGATTAAGGGGGAGTCTCATCATACCGTCTGTTTAGTTATGACCATTATGTTACATCATAGTCAAGTTTGATTAAGTTCTGTTGAAACAGTCCTAAAATAGTACAGTAACAATAGTGCAAAGTGTTGTTCCCTCAGTCATAACTATGTATTCAACACTTATTGTATTTGTGATTAATACAATCTTCCATTCTGGGCAAACTACCCCCAGATGTAGATGTACATTCATCGAACTGGGTTATCAAATGTTGTTGCGTTGCTTGTTCTTTTTCCATGTTACTTCAGTTTAGTACTCTTTCTACAACTGTGTGGCTACAACTGTTACATATCACTAGAACTGTTCATATTACAAAAAGTCATCCAAAAAATATATATGATTGAAAAGTAAAAGAAGGTTTAGAATGTCAACGAAGATACTGAGGTTCCCCTAAAAGAATTATGAATAGTGACAATTGAATAAGAAATTTTATAGCCAATTACAAATTGTCAAGTCATTTACTAAATAATTATATTTGGGATTAACTAAAAATTGACATATATCCCAAATTAAAATTAAAGACATAAACTGGTCAATTTTGATAATGCCACGTGTCTTTATTATACGACATCAAATTAATTATTTTAGTTCAACTAAATATTATTTACTTGCTAAAATTTAATTGAGATAAAAAAATAAACTTAATTTAATCCAAAGGTTAAATATGATCCAAACTAATGTGGTTGAGTCCATGGGTCTGGTCCATAGATCAATTAGGCCTAAGTCCACAAAGATCCATAAGAGAACTTTATAAACAGAGGAGTTCTCTTCATTTGTAAGGGTTGAAAATTTTTTATTCTAGAAGGCATAGAGAGAATTCTCCCAAAAGCTAGAAGACAAGTCAACTATCCTTGAAGATTGAAACTCATTTGAAGATACAAGCTGTCTTCCAAGACTCTAACTTCAAAAACATCACGTGCTCCACTTTCTCAAATCAAGTGTAAGCATCAAACCGAAAAATAATCAGAGGATCAAATTTTAGAGGTTGAACCACATCGCATCAAATCAATACAAGTACAACATCAACACAAGTTGAACTCTACGAATCAAATATTTTTGAAAAATCTCGTGTGAAGAGTGATACAAATTATTATAATTAGTTTGATTGTGACTTAATTAAACTATATTTCTCAACCATTTTATAATCATCATATATATTTCTATAAAGTAAGATAAATTTAGATGTTGATCGTAAATGTTTGTAATGTTGATGTGAGAGTAAATTTTTTAAGAAGAGTTGGAAAAGTAACTATAAGATTGTATTATTGAAGTTTTGGTTGGTTACATTTTTCTATCAGGCAAAATATTCCTCTATATGTCAAGCATCTTGTGTTTGATCAAGGGGTCGTTATTGGAAAAAATGTTCCATTATTGGAAATTAAAGTACCATGATATATATGTTTTAAGTAAAGATTTTACTTTGAAGGAGTTGAAGTGAATTGGTTTGAGAGGATCTCCAAATTTGTGCTCAAAGTAGAGCATTCATAGAGGAGGGGGGAGATTTTTAGGAGCAGCCTAAGTAAAAGTTTATTAGGAGTTGGTTATTCACAATCGAGTCAATGTTAGGCATATCTAATAACATAAAAGAACTATGTTGTAAATGTTAAACTATTTCTTTAATAAAGTTTCTTTCTACACGGTAATTATTTTGGCACATCCAGATGTAGGTGTAGGTGACGTTGCACGAAATTTTAGTTATAAATTCTTGTGCATCTTTGTATTGTTTATTTATTGTACTAAATTTGGTATTTCTTATGTTGAAACATTACGTTTGGCATGTATTAAGTTATTTGATATTCAAATGCCTTTTCAAAAATAATATAAAGATTAGGAACATTTGAGATGAAATTATATATATGAATCGGAAAATTTGATGAAAATTTGATGGACGAAGTTTGAAAGTGAATAAAGAAAGATTCATCTTATCTCAATACTAATTAGAGGAAAATATAAAAGATTTAGGTTATTCTCCATATAAATACGTGATTATAATTTCATCAATGATAAATATATGGAATTTGGATTTATGAATAATGGTTCTCTATTTCTATGGTTGTTTCATCCTTAACTTCTAATCTAAGCAAGTGATATTTTTCTGAATGGGAATGTGACATCATTCATACAGAGAAAACCATCTTTTAAGATGGGATTTAAAGAATCCAGACAAAAAGATAGATATGGTTCCTAGCAAACTATTTGGGTACAAGTGGTTAAAAGCTAAAATTGTGTCATTGGTGTGTTGAAATTAATTTCCCACAACATGCATGTACAAATTTTATTTGCTTAAAAAAGGATTCAAGAACTTTAAAGGAAAGATGAAATTTGCAAGTGCTTTTGAGTGGTTTGATAAAGCTAAGTTGTGATCGTGTCAAAATAGTTATATCAAAATGTAGAGGAAGTAAAAGATGGTGGAAGGGAGTGGGAATATGATGTACATATATATAATAGAGTGAATATAATCTATGATAAAATATTGCATTTAATGGATTGCTTTTGCCTTTTCCTTTTTTTTTTTTTTTGAATAAGTCCAATTGAGTTTTTAAATTGAATTAGACTAAAATGAAAATGATATAACATTTAGAAAATGACAATTCATATAAAATAATAATTTTAATATTATATTTTATTATTTATTGTGTTTACATTCAATTATTAAAACATGCATTGGGATTATATGGGAATAGTTATTTCTTTAAAAAAATATATAATAAATAATAAATGTTTTTTTATATATTTATAAATAATTTCACCCATTTTACTATTTAAAACAACCTTTCTAATATTTATTTAAAATAAATAAAAATAAATCTCATGTTTACATCAATCTAGTAATTTTTTCATTGTTAGCCGTTATTAAATATATATTTTTAATATAAATTGGCGTAGGAATTTGTCTTCATAAAGGTGCAAATACTAAATGAGTTGAGTTTCGATTGACATTTAATTAAATTATGCCTAATAATGTATATATTTATATAATATTTCTTCAAAATGTTTTCAATTGTAAACAATTATTTAAACATGAGGCAGAAAAAATCTTACCTTCCTAGATATTGAAAGTTTAGGTCACCTTAAAAGAATCAACAATAAATTATGACATTTTTTTATTGTTTACAAACTAAAATGAGTTTAACACAAACGTAATATTCTGCTTAGAAATTCATATTCTATACTATAACTACTGTAGTAATAAAACTAAATATAATTTAATTGATTAGAACTGTAATTAATCAAAAGGTAATGGGAGATTCAAATACTCACCCATAAATTTAAAAAATGGAAAAAGACATAAAAATATTACAGATTTAGCCTGTACAGTTTCAAATTATATACAAACTATTATGAATAAGTTTATTATTGCTTTAATTCATGACATGACATTCAGAATAAAATAATAATTAAAAAAAAAAAAGACGAAATGAGGATGGAGGACAGATAAGAGAGATAAAATCTAATATTTTAATTATTATTTTTTATATAAAATGCAATATCAAGATATAAAATATAATTAACTTCAAAATCTAATAATTAAAACTCAAAAACTACCAAATAGACTACCTTGAGGTTCATCATGTAGAGTACAAAGTCCATGAGTTCCAAACTAAAATCTTTAATTTTATACATTGTTGAATCCACGATAAATTAACTCTTCAAATCTCGTAATTTTAATTGTTCATAATGGAAATGGTGAACGTTAATGTTTTTCTAAAATAATATTTGTTTTACAAAAGGTAAGAACAATTTTTAAGATTTGTAACTTTATTATTCATTTAAGTCGCCACGTAGGACGTACATGAGGTGTAAATTAAGTTAGTTGGTATGTATTATATGATGTGGGATGATGTAAGAATGTATGAAAGAAGAAATGATAAAAGGTTAAGAAAATAGAAAAAAGAGGAAGCACACGTGCAGTGCAGGGTGTGACAGGAGTGAAGAAAGAGAGAGAGAGAGCATTGGAAAGTGTTAAATGCAATAAAATCATAAGCATATAATATAATATATAATATATAACATATAAATATTGAATTTGATGTTGATGTTGATGTTGATGTACACATATCGAATATTGCTGAAGATTTTTCAGATACACACGTGTGCTTCAGACCTCGTGTCTCTTACCTCACCAGCTTTGACTACTACGCACGAATATTTGTTATATAATACCATGTATTGAACTACGTATTGTTTTAGAATAAAGTGTACACTTTTTATTTTACGTCCAAAAATCTGTGTTTAAGGTCTCTCTCTATATATATTATTATTATAATCTAAATTTTGGATTTGTATATGATTTATTGATTGGGTTTAAGGTTTTTTTTTTTAATTATTATTGTTATACATGTACTTAATATATCATATTTTGCAGGGTTAGATTTTAAGTTATGTTATTCTTAATTAGCTTATTTTAGTCATTTTTAGGATGTTCTAGTACTGTTGAATATGCACAAAATATGTAAGATTAGAATATAAATTAATATCTTGTTGATTATAAGGTAAGAAAGTTTCATTTTGTGGAGGTGTATAAAGACAACCAATTCTATAACTTTATAATATTACACAAAAACATATCTCTAGAGTAATAGTTGTCGACAATAGGTCACTTTTGATGGTTGCATGTGCATGTGCATGTGCATGTGTCAAGTTATATGAAGGGTCAAAAGAAGATGAATATCGTTTTCAAAAGATCAAATTTCCAAATAGGTTACTGTAGCTATCTCGTAATTGCCTTTGATTTTATTTAAAGGTTGGAAATAGGATGAATTATGAAAACTAGGAAACAAAGATAAAAGAATTTCAATTTCAATATTAAAAAAAATATTCCAGTGTTGAATTCAATGTCCAATTCATTAAGTCATATTTATGTTTTACGGACATACCTTTGTGTTCAATGTTGTTTTTCAATCTAGAAACTAAATTTCAAATTTTCCCATATAATTTTAATTTGTCCCTGAGCTCTTAAAACTAAGTTTAGAAACATGACATTAAGCAATATCGTGATCAGTTTTTTTAGTAAGAGAGTCAAAAGTGAGATTAACTCAACAGTAATTACCACGATCTTTGTCTTATTTAGAAGTCTAAGGTTCAATTCCTACCCACAATCAAGGAACCTCAAACTTATTTCTTATGAGCTACTCCCTCTATTGTCAATTGTTTCAAGATGAAATAACCTCATACTATCTAATCTGGTATCAATGTTAGTAAAACTCAAACAAGAATTTGTTTCAATAAACAAAATTGAGATCCGATCAAGAATCAACTCAAAAGAGGCAAACATCTTAAGAAGACATGTTCATAATTCACAACTTGAAAAAAATTAAAGGACCTCACACTCCTTATAAAATAAATGAATACTCATATTACCAATTGGTCTTGAAATAATACCTCATACTATCTAATAAGATTAACAATGGTTGGTTGAAGATCACCAATAACCCTTTGATTTGCACCTCAAAATGGATGATCTATCTCCAAACATTTTTTTTTGCTATATGCCCTCTTTTTTACAACCAAAACCCTTTGTAGGTGTCCAAAGTTTGATATACAAAACCCTATAACTTTATAATTGGAAATCATGATGGCACCACAACGTTATCTACTATAGTACGTCTTCAACGAACAAACTTTATACCATCACGATGTTACCTAAAAATGAGATTTCAGATTTACAACATTGTGTAATGCTGAAAGGAGCACTGAAACGCCCCTTCTTCCATAATTCTACCCTATCTCCTTTTATTATTTGTGGAATTGATTAAATAGACCATAACTGCTTTTATTGAGCATGATCGATCGCTCATTTTTACTCTATTGATACAATGTCCTAGGTTTAGGATTTGAAATTCAGATCATTGATATACCTCTGCATGTCCTTCAACCTGACAATATCATCCTTACTTGTCTTAAAGACTTATTAGAGTGAAATTCGTCCTCACAAACCAACAAGAGTCCTTTCAACATACTTTATCCTTGCTCAGATGCATTTTAGAAAAATTTCCAAGAGGCCATCCAACATAGGATTGTTCCAAGATAAGCACACAAAACTTTGGAGTTCTTATAATTGAGTCACCAAAATGAAAGGTATACCCAACTCTAAAACTCGCTATTTTGCATAATTATTGAAAATCACTAGCATACAACATCAAATCTAATAATATTAAATGAAAAATTAAATTCAAGTTCAAATAAAAATTCAATCCCAATCTCAAATTCAATCTCAACGCTAATCTTAAATTTTAAAAACACTTCAAATTCAAATTCAATACTAAAACCTAAAACTAATTCAAAATCAAAATCGTAAAACTATTTCAAAATACAAATCCTAAAACTAATTTGAAATCTAAATCCTAAAACTAACTAACTAAACCAAAACAAAAAACAAAACAATAACTAACTAAACAACTTACCAGAATGAAGAGCGGTGATGGTGAGACGACGATGAACGGTAGAACAGGGACACATTACAAGAAATTAGGGTTTTTCCAATGTCGAAACAGACGTCGGAAACAAGGACGTCGAGAATAAGCCAATCTTCTGACGCACATGATAGGACGTCGGGAGAAACACGTATTCTCGACGTCGGATAGATGCGTCGGAGAAAATATTATTCCCGACGCGAAGCACAATGCGTCGGGCCTTGCATCGGGAATAAGGCCACATGAAATACGGAATACCCCTTATTCCCGACGCACTTTGCATGGCGTCGGGAATAAGGGGTATTTCTGACGCGTTTACCGTGCATCGGGAATAAGGGATTAGAGAGAACTGAAATCGAAAAGAGAGAAATTAGAGAGAAACGATTCGTCGTCGTCCACCGTCCGTCGTCGCCGTTCGTTCCGTCGTCGTTGCCATCCGTCGTCGTCCGCCGCCGTTTGCCACCTTAGGTAAGTTTAAATATAAGTTTTTTTAGGTTTAAATATAAGTTTTAGGGTCTTTTTTTAATAAAATTGTTTTAGGATTTTTTTTGGAATAAATTTTTGTTTGTTAAATGTATTTTTGTATAGAATGTATGTAATGTTGTTGTGGTTGAATTAAAATTTGAAGGGTTTAGGGTTTATAGTTAAATTGAAAATTGAATTGGGGAGGGGGGTTTAATAGTTAAATTGAAATTTGAATGGGGGTTATAGTTAAATTGAAATTTGAAGGGGGTTATACTTCAATTGCAATTTGAATGGGGGATTACTAGCTAAATTGAAAATTGAAGGGAGGTTACTAGTTAAATTGAAATTTGTAGGGGGAGTTATGGTAGAATCCAAATTTGAATTGTGGGGGGGGGGGGGGGGGGGAGGGGTTATGGTTGCATTCAAATTTGAAGGGGGGGGTTTATGTTCTGAATTCAAAATGTAATATGTGTGTTAAGATTTGTTTTGTTTATCTTGCAGTTATGGTAGCCTGTTTGTATTGAATAACTTTGTTGTTGATTTGAGATGGTTATTCTGCAGCTAAGGTAGCCTTTTTTGTTTTGAATTTGGTTTTGCTTGGGATGGTTTCAAGGGGTGGTAGTATGATAGCTTGTAAGGAGCGTTGTTGAAAGGGGTTTAAACGATGCGAAGATTTTCAAGTATTTTGTTGTTAATAATTAAGTTGTGTTGGCTATCTTGCAGTTATGGTAGCATTTGTAGTTTGAAATTAGTTATTTAAAAATAGTGAAAATTCAGGGGAGTAAGTTATAGATGTAAGAGAGTGAGAGAGATATGTTTCTAATCAAACCTATTTATGTTTTAGGAACTTAAACTGTTGGAATTTATGTCCAAAACTTGTACTTTGTTATTTGATTTTATAAAATTTATTATTGAATGCTATAATCTTAATACCAATAAATATTAAGGTCCTGAGGCTATTTTACTAAGTTTGTCAATATACTTGAACTTTATGTAGAGACATAAACATGGATTAAGTTCGAGTTAATAGCCCAAATAGTCTATAGTGTATGAATAAGGTTGGACGTCTTATTCTTGAAAAACACTATGGATGCGACCCGCTCCGTAGTTAGTACAAACGATGTAATCTTGAATCGTTCATTTAGAGACATGGAAGTAGGGGCATCCTATATAAATGGTTTGCATAAGACTGGAACCACGAAATAGTCACTTTTAGTTATAACACTATAAACTATAAACTGACTATTTCAATTATGATGGCCTAGGTAACTTGATCTTAATCCTGAGCTAACTATGAACTTCTGTTCATTCGGTAGTATCCTTAGATCTGCATAAGTGAGGGCAGCTTAACATCGCTGGCCCAATAAGTCTCACATTTCAAGGGTAAGACCGAGTGGATAGCTAAGGACATAGGGTGAAAGATGGAATTCACTCCTACCCACTTCTAGGATAGTAGATAGGTTGTTCCCTTGAGGACTGAATCCAAGTCTTGAACAAGGGGCTCCACCTTCTCATTGGCCTGAGAAGGATTCAGGTTTAAGGTTGGACCTTAAACCAAGTGTTCAATAGTGGATCAATGGGTCTTAGGGAGCAAGATATAATCTCGGGGGTAAAACGGTATTTTGATCCAACCAAGATTACGAAAAACCTGTGAAGGATCGACTTACCCATCATGGTTATATTAGGTGGACAGAAATATATCTATAGTGAGGGGAGTGCAACTATAAGTCTATAGTGGAATGACTCATTAGTTAACGAATGTTGATTAAGCTTGGTCTAAAAGAGTTTAGCCAGTTAATCTCGAATCATTGGAGCCCATGATCTATAGGTCTATTAGGTTCCCCTACTAGCTCATATGGATTTAACTAAGAACAGTATGTTGGAATAATTCGAATTGTTCGAATTAGGAAAAGAGAGAGAAACTGACAAGTATATAAAGATATAAGTCGGTAGATATAAACTTTAAGCTTTGTGTTTAAATATCATTTAAATAAATATGAATGTAGATTCATATTTAAAAGCTTGGAAAGTTTTGAAACGGTCAAAGTTGTAAAAGTCAACATGTTGACTTTTAACTTTGAAAAACAAAACTTTGACCGAATTTATATGCAAATATGATTTGAATTTTAGAAAAATAAATGCGTATTCATACTCAGGAGGTTAGAATTAGTCAAGACGGGAAAAATAGCAAAAACTCAAAATGTTGACTTTTGACTAAGAAAAGTCAAAGTTTGACTTTGACTTAATTGGTCATATGACCAAATTGCCCCTTTGACTAATTTCTTAATTAACTAAAAGTTAGTGGTTAATGTGGTAGCTTATTGTGAATTAGAAGCCACTGATTCCATTAAAGAGTTAATGAATTAATTAGGTGTTGAGATTATATGAAATAAATTGCATGCAATTTGCATGTAATTTTCATATAAACTTTTCATTACAGAATGAGAAAAGGATGATGTTTTCTGAAAAGATTACCTAAACGATACACCTAACTGCCTACCTTCTCTCTAAACGATTTTTTTCATAAAAACGAGTCTCACAACTCGGTTCTTGGTCCTGAGATTAGTAGGTCAACATAGTGGTTGTCCTTACTCGTGATTTTCAGGCACAGAAGAATCTTTGGATCGAAGAAGAAGTTGAGAACTATAAAAGGTAAGTTCATTGTTTACCTTTTACACTCTTCGTATAGGTCCATCGTTTAGTAGTTGCATGTTAATTTCTAAATCCTTTAGATGCATATAGAGTAAAGCATGATCTAGATCTTCCGCTGTGCATGCCATCTCTGATGTTTTTTTCCCCAGCATAAACGATGGACAAGGGTTGGATGAAACTTAGAAATAAGTTCTCCCTTGAGTATAGATAGAGAATGACCCAATTTTTAGAATTTGCCAAGTTTCACATTGATGCCTACGTACGATTAAGATGTGCATGCAAGAGTCATTAAGCTCATTAGAGGGTGTGGAACGACATCTACTGACTATTGGAACATCCCTCTACTACACAGAATGGGTGTACCATGGAGAGTCATTAAGCTTTAGAGGTACAGAAAACTTTGAGGAATGAACTAGTAGTAATCCTTTTGATGAAGGAACTAGTAGTAGTCAATTGAATGAAGAAGGTGACATGTTTGATATGCTAAATGATTTACAAGTCCCTATTGAACATGAAAAGTAAACAGAGGAACTTTGTTTGGAAGATGAAATGCTGATGAATGTTGGGGTAGATATAGATGAAGATAGAACAAACAATATATTTTAGGACTTATTGAATAAAGCATGTAATGAGTTGTACCCCGGTTGTTCTGAATTTTCGTCGTTGAATTTTTTGGTTAAGTTGATGCATGTGAGGTTCTAAATGGTTGGAGTAACAAGTCGTTCGACCTGTTGTTAGAACTCTTTAGAGTAGCATTTCCAATGTGTAGTACTACTATCCCTAGTTCATTTTATGAAGCAAAACGAAAACTTCGTGACTTGGGCTTGGGATACGAGACTATTTATGCGTGCAAGTATGACTGTGTATTGTATTAGAAAGAGTTTGCTGATTTGCAACATTGTCCTACATGTGGCGAGACTAGGTACAAGGTTCATTATAATAGAGGAAAAAAATTTTGCATAAGGTATTGCGCCATTTTCCTTTGGTACCGAGATTATAGCGCTTGTTTGTATCGTAGGAAGAGTCTACTGACATGAGATGGCATAGGGATAAACGTGTTGAAACAGATGATGTGTTGAGACATCCAGCTGATGCAGAGGGGTGGAACCACTTTAATTCTGAATTTTCTAATTTTGCCTCTGATCCACGGAACGTGCGTTTGGGCTTAGCTTCAAATGGGTTTAACCCATTTGGTAAAATGAGTACCTCGTACAGTATGTGGCCTGTTGTGTTACTTTCTTACAATTTACCACCATGGAAATGCATGAAAGAGACAAGTTTCTTTATGTCACTGCTCATACCCGATCCTAAATCTCCTGGTAGAGAAATTGATGTGTATCTCCAACCACTGATTGAGGAATTGAAAGAATTATGGACTTTTGGGGTGCGTACGTATGACTCTCTTACAGGTCATTTTTTTCAGCTATATGCAGCCTTGTTATGGATGATTAATGACTTCCCGGCGTATGGTGACCTATCATGGTGGAGTACAAAGGGGTATCAGGCATGTCCTATATGCATGGGTGATAGATCGTCCTTTAGGATACGAGGTAGAATATCTTTCATAGGACATATATGTCATCTTCTAGAGAACCACGTGTGGCGTAGGTCTAGGCTACACGATGGAAAGGTAGAGCGTAGGGCTCCTCTAGTGGTGATGAATGAGCATGAAATATTAGAACAACAAGATCAGTTGGAGTTTCCAGTTATGAGTAAACATTCTTTAATACAGGATAAGAAAAGAAAGAGAGCTCTTAATTGAACGAAGAGAAGTATTTTTTTTGAACTTCCTTTTTGGTTGAGACTACTGTTACGTCACAAACTTGACGTAATGTACATTGAGAAGAATGTTTGTGACAATTTGGTTGGTGCGTTGTTGAACATCGACGGAAAAATCAAGGATACCACGAATGCTCGATTGGACCTACAAGATCTGAAGATAAGAAATGACTTACATCTTGTAGAAGTTGGTAACCGATTGGTGAAGCCACATGCGAGCTACACGTTGACTAGCAGTGAACGAGTAGAGTTTTGCAAGTTTCTGAAATTAGTTAAGTTTCCCGATGGATTTGTTTCCAATATATTGAGATGTGTGCATGAGAGATAGGGGAAAATATCAGAACTCAAAACGCATGATTGTCATGTTTTGTTACATCGACTGCTACCTATTGGTATTCGAGCATCTTACCAAAAAATGTGTATACTGCTATTACTGAATTATGTAATTTTTTTTCGTGACTTGTGCACTAGAATGATAAGAGTAAGTGATTTGAACAGATTACAAGCAGACATCATAATTATACTTTGTAAGTTGGAAAGAATATTTTCACTTGTCTTCTTCAGCGTTATGATACACCTTGTCGTTCACTTACAATATGAAACGAAGATTATTGGTCCGATTTCTTACAGTTGGATGTATCCGATTGAAAGAAGTCTATGCACATTAAGACAGTATGTTATGAACAAAGCACGTCCTAACAAGTCAATTGCATAAGCGTATGTCATGAATGAATCAAGTACCTTTTGTTCGCGTTACCTAAGTGGTATAGAGACTCGATTCACAAGAGATGAGCGAATTGATGATTCCATTGCAGAGGATGAGATAATTGGTGAGTTTGAAATTTTCAAGCAGAAAGTACGACTCTTAGGTTCGTTAATTGTTCGTGCTATATCACAGAAAGAGAAACGACTCTTCCATTGGTACATACTGAACAATGTAGACGAAATATCAAAGTATCACAAGTAAGCATTCCTCATCTTCGTAATTCTTAAATATTTGTTATACATTGTTTTCACATAAATTAAACTCACCCTCCTCCCTATTAGGAAACATTTGAGGCTCCAACATCGACATGCTCAAAATGTTATGGATTTATATAAAAGACATGAACGGGCATTGTCGTAATGGTTTCGAGCACAGGTATATAACAAGTTTTAGTGTGACATATAAGCACTAACGTACTTAATCACGTGAGATGTCTATAATCGTTGTCACATTTACATTAGGTGTTAGAACTCCGTGAGTCTGCAAATCTATGTGACGATTTTTTCTCATTTTCGATGAGACCATCATTTGATGTTCGTTGTTACAATGGATGCATTGTGGGTGGTCTAAGATTTCATGTTGTTGAACTTGATTCCCGACATACTACTCAAAACAGTGGAGTAATGGTAATTGGTGAGAGCGATGCAAGTGGAAGTGGCGACAATAATTTCTACGGTGTTCCGTACGAAGTGTTGCATGTACAATATCCGTTAGAAAGAAATGTATGGCTATTTAAGTGTAACGACCCAACTCCTTATACTGAGCCGAAGTCATTACTAAATGTAGAACAAGTGGTTTAAGTCATACAATTTAGCAAAGACAAATAAGGTTTGAGAAATTTATTTATGAAAATCCAATAAAATAATATGCAAAGATGAAATTTCGTTCTAAAGTCCTACTCGGGCCCTATCTACCTTAAAAAAATGGTAAATAGTGAAAAATACTCAAACTCAGGTACCAAAGTCAAAACAAGAATAAGCGGAAACAAAAAGTCCCTAAGGCTCGCCACGGTCACTTCGGGTCGCTCGCCAGCTTGCCTTTGCCCTTGCCTCGTCCTCTACCTGAAAACATGACATGACGAGAGTGAGTATAAAATACTCAGTAAGGGACCCACTACTAGTCCCACTAGGTGCCTGTTAGCTTCCTATAAGAGTCCTGTAACTGGTACCCAATCTCTGGCACGTTCCCGAACACGTGCAATCATGTGCTCCCGTAGGAACGTAACTCTGGCCTTCGGTGTCCCGGGGGACACCTAGGACAATCGGGATGCGAGGACCCCATCGAGTCACTCGAGTCATATCTATATACATGCTAGACTGGTGTCCCGTCGGACCACACAGTCTTGAATAGGTGGTGATCCCGAAGGACACCCATGCAGGTACGACTCTAATAGGTTAAGCTAACAGGTACCCTAATCACAGCATACATACACATGGCATCATCATATAATCACAACAGATTAATCATCATTTCACTCTCCATCTCAACATCCATCGTACAGCCATAACGGTTCTCGTCATCACAACATCATGCTATAATATAATCGTATCATCAATGGCATCATACTATCATAAATTTCATGCATCGTACAGTCTAGCCCTCAACATGCACCATTAGAGGTATACGTGACCTCATAACTCTAAACGTGGAGCTAGTAGTAGAAATCTCTTACCTGGAGATTTACTTGACGAGTCCTAACCGCGAGGCAAGTATGCTTTCCAAGCGACGAGGTCCTAACTGTCTAATACGCCAAAATTCGTAATTAGATCACCAACGACTAACGGTTCAAAACTCAGTTGAAATGACTTACCCTAGAAAGAGGTTGCAATGGTTGAGCCCCTACTGAAGAAATCTCACGCTGCAGCGGTTACTTGGTCCAAGACGTCCCTTAAGGAAATTATCTAATTTAATTCCAAATTAAATTATTTAGTGTCCAAAAACATTGAATCTTACTGGGTAATGCTAAAATAATTAATTTAATTACCAAAAATTAGGTGGAAGGAGCCAAATTAGGCTTGGCGGCTCGGCTGGAAAGAGAACAGGGATCGGCTCGGCTTGGAGGTTGAAGATCGGCTTGGCTCGCGGCGTAGACAGGCGCGACTCGTGGTGCAGACAGATGCGGCTCGGCTCGGCTTACGGGAACACGCGGCGCGGGCCGGGCTTCGGGTCGGAGGCGCGCGTCGGTTCGGGTTGCGGAGCGGGTTTTCGACCGGGTCGGACCTTTGCGCGCGAGGCGTTGGCTGCTGGGTTTCAGTCGATGCGACGGCTGGCTGACGGACGTTCCGGCTGCGCTGCGTCGGATCTAAGCGGCACGACGTGGCTGGGCGTGTGAACGACGACGATGCGGACACGGCTGGCTGACGGATCGGCTGCGGCTCCTCAGCGCTTGATCGGAGCGACGCGACGCGGCTCGGCTGCTCTGCCTTAGATCGAAGCGGCGCGACGAGTTTCGGCTGCAGACACGGCGCGGCGTGCGTAGCTATTCCTAGGCGTGCGGTGGCTTGGCTCGATTTGAATTCTCCGGCGCGGCTGGGCGTGTGGCGTTGGCTATGGTGGCGGCGGCTATGGTGAGAGCAAATTTTTGGGGCTAGGGTTTTCTTGGGATGGTGATGAATTCCACGCCTCCCAATGCCCCCTCTTTAAAAGAACCAATAAAAAAAAAGATAAAATAAAACCCACACCATATTACTTTCTTTTCTTCTTTTATTATTATTTTCTTTTCTACTTTAATCCAATAGCAACTCTCCTCTCTCTCTCTTTATTAAAGCCACCTTTGACCCTTTCCAAGGCATTAATTAATTTGTTGCTTCACAATTAATTAATTTATTTCACCCTTAAACCTCAACAATTAAAATAACCAACCAAGGAAAATTTTAACCTTAATTAAGTGTAAGTCAAAATAATCTCATTCCATAACCACTTTTGAATTTTACAAAAAAAATACTCTTGAGATGAACAATGGAACTCTAATCTACTGGGGCGTTACATTAAGTATCAGTGGTATGACACCGACGTAAACAAAAGTCAAAGAACACACGTTGAAGTAGGATACAAATCTCTCAAAACGTCCCATTTTTGGTAAGCGGAGGAACCTGTAATTCTTCGACTCAAGCACATCAAGTTTTTTACGTCGATGACCCAAAAAATGGTAGTAATTGGAAAGTTGTGCAAGTCATTCAAAATAAGCATATATGGGATGTGCCAGAAGTGGAGGATGTTGAGAATGAGCACATTAACATACTAGAAGTTGTTGTAAGCCATCAAGTGGATGACCGCATCGAGGATGTCACTCTGTGCAGAATTGACGTTGATCTTACGATCGTTGAAAGACCAGTTGTTTGTCATGTCATTGACGACTTCATCGATGATGTAGATGAACACTTGTCACATACAAGCAACGACGACGAATTATAGTGACAAACTACGTTCCCACATATTTATGTAGTGTATATATTTTGATTCTATGTGTTCGTATTTGCTTATTCAATGTTTGTTTTTTATGTCCATAGGCATTATGTCATCGTCATATCCACGTCATAATTTTCTGGAGACGGACACTATGTTCCTCGAGTTTGAGGACCAATTAGATAACTTTACGGGAGGGTCGTCGTCCGTGGGTGACAATGTGGGTGAGTACAAGATTTCTTTCAATTTAACTTACGATTATTTCATGTTTTTTTGTCTAACATTATATTGAGCAGGGTCATCTTCTCAACAACCTGGGACTCTGACTCCTAGGAGACATGTGCAGTCTCGACTTTTAGGGTTGGAGTGCCATGTTACAGTACATGGGCGCATTTCGATGAAGACGCCCCTGGTACAGTACATGGGCGCTTTAACCAGACGATAGGCATATGCGTGCGAAAGAGATTTCCCGTCCGCTGCCTTAAGTGGGTGTATGTTGGCAGAGAATACATTGAGGTTGTCAAGGGCGACCTCCAAGTAATTAAGTCGATTACACATTTATGATTTCATTTGAAACATATCTAAGTTAACCAATCTAATGTGTTATTTTTGTAATTTGTAGCGATTTTTTGTGCTTGATTTTAATGATCAAGCAATGAATAGGTTTGTTGAGCATCAAATGCTCACCACCTTTAAAGAGTTTCAGGCTGACTGTCACAGACATTTCAAAAAGTACAACGACCCCGAGGAGGCTCGTGCCAACCCACCAAACATATTGGTTGGACGTCATGAGGATTGACACTTCCTCTGCTATCACTACATGAGTCGTGCATTCCAGATATTTATCATGCTTAATTATGATTTCAATTTTTAATATGTATAAGAAATAAACAATATAATTGATTTCATGCAGGAGCAATCATGGACGAACAAGGTTGCTAAACAAAAGTAGCCTTACAATCATAGCAGTGGGTCAAAGTCGTTTCTACAATGACAACACGAGCTCGCTGAGAAGAAAGGGAAGTCGGTCGACTGTATGGAGTTATTTTGGGAAACACAAGTTTGAGCCAAGATATTCGTGTCGCAGGCCACAAAGGATGCGTATGTAAGTTATTGAACCAACACTTATGCCCTTATTAATTATATCCTCTTTCGTTATATATTTTTTGTGTTACCTAACTTAATTTTTAAAATTATTGCAGAATCAAATGTTAGAACTCCAGTCCCAGCCTACCCCAGAGGGTAGTCGGCTACTCTCTGGGGATGAGATATGTGATCAGGTGTTGGGTAGACGACCAGGCTACTCAAAAGGCCTTGGTTGGGGACCCAAGCCAAAGGCCCGCAAGACAGCGAGTGCAAGCAGTTCCACGACCTCTTGTTCGTCGTCCACACAAAAAGAGATTGAATTACAATCTAAACTTAATGAAGCTTTGGAACAGATTGAAGTGCAAGATAAAAATCACGCAGCGTTAGCTTCACAAGTGGAACGAATGCAAAAGTTGATAGAAGACTTGACTTGAGCACAGCAAGGACCACTCCATGATCCCTAGCTTCGCGGTACGTATATATGTCTCTACTATTCTTAAATTTTTGCAATGATAGTATATAGTGAACATATGAATATATGTACTAAACTTACTTACTTTTGTATCATTGTAGGATCCAAGGTGTAAAATGGCGCATACGAGCCTTGTTAGGAGACATACGACTTTGTTTTCAGTTTTTTGTATTATGAGAACTACATTTTTTGTATTATGAACAATTATGTTTTTTTTAACTTATTAATTATGTTTTCTTTTAATTTCTGTTTGTATTTCTTAATTTATTAATTTATATTGAATTTGTAATTTTAATTTAATTCAAAACGTCGAAAAAATATTTGAGCAATCCGAATGTCGTTATTTCACAAAAATAAAGAAGTTCTTTAAGCAATAATTTAAGGGGAAAAATTAAAATGACATATTTTAAAAAAAAAATACATATAAAAAAGAATTTTCGACGCAACAAAACGTTGGAAATAGGATGCACAAAAATGTCGGAAGATATCATTCTAGACGCTACCATATGAGTTGATAAAAATTACGTCGGGAGAGGCATTCTCGACGCCGGAAGTTTCGTCGCCAAAAAGGGCATCGAGAGAGGTATTTTTGACGTCGTCGACGTCGTCGGGAAACACGACGTCGGGAGAGGCATTCCCGACGCTGTGTTGTTCACGCGTCGGGGATGCCTTTCCCGACTCAGTTTTCCCGACATACGGCCTGACCCAACGAAAAACATCGGTATATCCTTTTCCGACGATTTTTTCACTTTCCCTGATGTTTTTGTGCGTCGGGAGTACCTCCGTCTCTTGTAGTGACGGTGGCATGGAGTTCTCTCCTTCTCGGTTTCTTTCTCAACTCTCTAGGCCTTATCTCTTTCGTTTCTATGAATTACAAAATTGAGAAAATCTTTTTATATGGGAACTTCTGATGTACACCGAAAATGTTGGAAGACCCCCCTTATTCCCCAACGTGGCCGACGTTGAGATTGGGAATAGGTTTATATATTTTTGACATTTCAATTATGACGTCGGAAATAGGTATCACCTCCCCCGACATGGCCTACATGGCATCAGAGAAACAAAAATAATTATTTAATTATTTCCTTTTTTTCGACGTGGCCAATGTTGACGTCGGGAATGGAAACTGCATTTCTGACGTTTATGTGCATTAAGTCGAAGAAAATGAAAGAATTAAAAAATAATTTCTTTTTTCTTGAAGTCTTAAATCATGACCTCTGGAATAGTCATCTAGACCGACACATACTTTACGACGTCGCGGGAGTCTCTATTTTTCGACGTATATTTCTCCGACACCTTTTTCTACGTCGCGATTTACTAATCCATCAGGTTTAAGTTTCTTCCTCAAAACCCATTTACACCTATTTCTTTGTAGTTAGAGGAGGTCAATTAGGTGCCAAGTCCTATTTGATTCAAGAGTGTCAACTTCATTATTTATAGCTTCTTGCTATAAGTTGACATCTGCTGAGAATAAAGCTTCTGTTAGATATTTAGATCTTATTCTACATTGTACATTTCAAAGTCTTCTCCAAAGTCTTTTATGGTTCTCACTCTCTTTCTTTTTCTAGGTTTATGATCTACTTCCTGATCTTGCATTTGGATCCTAACTAAAGGTAAGCTACAAGAACTTGAGCCCCCACTAGTTTGACTATTTAGGCCCCACTATTTCTAGATTTAAAAAGAAATCTATCTTTAAAGAAGTCTACATCGCTTGATTATATGATTACCTTATTTTCTAAGTCATAGAACTAATAAGCTTTACTATTTTCAGCATATCCTATAAAAACACACTCAAAAGCTCTATTGGCTAGTTTTCTTCTTTTAGCATAAAGAATTCTAATATAGACTAGGCAACCCCAAATTTTGAGATAAGACAGGTTCAATGTTTTATTCTTCAAGACTTCGTAAGGTGAAGTTGTGTTGTTTGATTCAGGAATCCTATTAAGTACATAATTAACTATCATAATTATTCCACTACACCAAGATAGTGCTATTCCTAAATTGAGCAAGATAGCAACTAATAGCTCAGTTAGAGTTCTATTCTTCATTTTAACTTTTCCATTCATTTCAGGAGAATAAGGTGCAATTTTTTCGTGTATTATTCCTTTTGAGTTATAAAACTCATTAAAAGAATCTTAATCATATTCAGTTCCACTATCTCTATGAAGGCTCTTAATCATTTTATTAAACTGATTTTCTACTTTAGTTACAAACACCTTAAGCAAGTCAAAAGCATCACTTTTATTTTAAGAAAGTAAATAAAAGTAAAATAAGAATAATCATCTATAAAGGTTATAAAATACCTTTTACTATTTCTAGTTTACATGCCATCAAATTTACATAAGTTAGAATAAATTAATTTTAGAGGTCAGTTATCCTAGTTACAGATTTATGTGATGTCTTAGTTATCTTAGCTTGACTACGACTTGCACACTTTTCATATTCATGCAAACATAACTTAGAAATCAAGTTTAACCTACTCATGTTGCCAATTAATCTTTTATTTCCGTGACAACGTCTAGCATGCTAAATATTAAAAGAAGACAACATGTAAGTATAAGACAATTTCTTATTCATTTCTAAGTTCAGTTTAAACATGTCATCAATTGTGTATCTCTTCCTAACAAATACAATGTTTTTAGTTAAGGTAAAGAGATTTGATCCTATTGTTTGAGTGAAGCTCGCTTTGTTGAGGGATAGCCCAAGACTAGGTTCTTTCAAATTTCTTCCGAATTTTAGGAGTGTGCAGGACTCCCTTTAGGATGAGTATCTTGCTAGATGTGAACTTCAGTTACACTTCCCTAATGTCGGCTACTTTGGTTGTGTGGTGATTCCGCAGAAGAATATTTTTATCCTTACTTTCGTTATATTTTTTAAATAGACTAAGGTCATTATAGACATGGCGTGATACATCAATATCTAGCCACCAACCTTCAGACCCCCCAACCACATATATCTCTGTGATCTTAGCTACTAAATCCTCTTTTATGAGGTTCGACCGCACAACAGGACTATTCCTGTTTCTACAGTTTCTAGCTAAGTGTTTAGGTTTATTGCAATTATAGCACACAATATGTACTGTACTTTTGAACTGGGGTTTTTGGGAGTTCTTCTAGTTGTTGGGAACTCGATCCTAAACCTTCATTTGTTTCCTTTCGGTTTCTGGTCTAGTTTCAGAATAGTAGTGGACTTCTTCCTAGGGAGAATGTTCACCTCCTCCATTTGGTCATGCTTACGAACCTTTTCCCCAATCCTTAATCGGGTGATCAGACTCTCCAGCGAGAACTCCTTCGTCTTGTGCCTTAAAGTATTCTTAAAGTCCTTCAACAATGAAGGTAATTTGTCAATAATAACAGCAATATTTGTCAATATTTTTTCTGTCGAAATGTTATTACACAGCTAGATCTTTCTTCCACTGCTGGAAATCGTCGTTGAGCGAAAAAGAAATTTCACCGCCGCATCTTTCTAAGTGCTTCACCAGCGTTTTTTATTTCACGATTTCATTCTGTTTCACATATATCTAGTTAGTTTAGATTAGATTTATAAGTTATTTTTCATTAATTATTTTTCTTATCTGATTATGTTAATATATACCCAATATACTGTATGTAATTTTCGTTACAGTAGCTACATGTGTTCTCTATTTATGTAAATATATATCTCGTCACACTAACAATGTATATACATTGTTCCGAATGTACAATATTGCATTATATTTAAGTATATATATATCCCTTACTATTTACCATAATACATACATTTTGGCATATAGTAATAGTTTCATATATTTATAATATAAGTCAGGATGACCAGAATTGCAGTATGCTTCGATTGTTTTTCAATGAATCGCAAAATTACGTTAGCTTTAGTGTGTTCGAGATTACAGTTCTAGAACATATGTCCTATAAAGATCTGTACAGTCGCCTTAGATCTAAGATAGACAGTATTAATGATATGAACACTATTGATATATACCTTTGCCTAGGTTCTATAGAATGTGTTAAGAAGGATTTGCCTATAACAAATGATAACGATGTTAAATGAGTTTATCATATAATAATATCGAATGTTGAGCGTCATATTGCCCTTATTGTTCATTCTGTTGGCCCTTTATCTATTTGTTTGGATTCATCATCATCGAGTACTTTTCAAAGTCAAATCCATGATGATTGGGGTCGATTTTTTGAAAACATAGATATGTCTAAGGTATATTCGAATTTTGCACTGAAACTCCAGGACATGTTTTCAACCAAATCTTTGTTCAAGCAGTGCGTATAAGCCATTGCTCTTAGAGATAATTTCCAATACGTTACTATGAAATCGAACAAGGAAGTTATGATTTTACAATGCTCCATTGAAAATTGCAAATGATCCTTGCATGCTTCTTGTTGTATTCATGGGGATAGGTTATTACGGGTTCTTACTAGGTTTGATCCAGAACATACATGTTTAGTAGATGTTCCACTAACCGATCATAGACAGGCCATATTTACTGTTATTAAGGACCTAAATAAGAACAAAATTTCTTTAGCTGGTTCTGAATTGTCCACTCTCAAAGTTATAGTTCATTTCATTCGTGCTGAACATGGTTTAAGTATATCCTACCAAAAAGCATGGTATGCTTGTGAGGCTGCGTTGGATGATATCCGCAGATCTCCGGAGGAGTCCTACAAGATATTACCCAGATTTGCATATATTTTGGAACTCAACAACTCAGGTATATTAGCAATATACATATGTATATTGCTTTACAATTTACCGTCATTATTTCTTTAACATGTATTAGTCATATGTTCATATTTTATATATATTTATAGGTTCTGTTGTTGAATACAAAGTTTATGCCGATGGTAGATTTCTTTACTTCTTCATGGCATTATCTGCTTCCATTTCTGGTTGGCAACATTGTCGTCCAGTCATTTCTATTGATGGAACAAGTCTGAAGAATAAGTACGGTGGTACTTTGTTATCTGCTTCAACACCTGATGCCAATGATCAGATTTTCCCCCAGCATTTTGTGTTATGGATTATGAGAATGATTCCTCATGGACTTGGTTTTGTAACCAATTGAAGAGAATTATAGGTGGTCGAAATGAGATTTTCATACTATCTGATAGACATAAAAGTATGTGCAAAGCTATAGAGTTAGTATTTCTCAACGTTTTACATTGCATGTGCCTTATTCATTTACTTAAGAACCTCAAGTTGAAGTATAAGAGAATAGTGGATATCGTATTTCATGCATGTGGGAAGGCATTTAATATTGTAGACTTCGAAGATGAAACGTGTTAGTTGGAATCTTATGCCCCTAGTATATGTAAGGAGCTTGAATCCATTGGTTTTGTTAAGTGGTCTCATGCCTACTCACCACGTAGGAGATATAATGTCATGACTACTAATATATCTCAGAGTTTGAATTCTCCTATGCTATAGAGAGTACTTACCAATATGTTCAATGCTTGAGGTTTTGCAAATGATGTTGCAAAGATGGTTTTTTGAAAGAAGAAATGAAACTGATTATCAAGTGACTGATTTTACCAAGTCCATTGAAGGTATATTAAGGGATCAGATTGAACGTAGTCAATCAATGAAGGTATTGTCATTTTAACTGTTGTTACGTATGCTTAATATACATATTCATATTTCATATATACATTGTATATGACTATTATATTTTTGCATTGTAGGGTAATCCGGTTAATAACATAAAATACCAAGTCATAGATGAAACTTCCCAATATGTGATTTACTTACCTACGAAGGTTTGTAGTTATAGGATGTGAGATATATTGGAAATTGTAACGCCCCAACAAATTTGATTTCCTTTTTATTATTATCTTAAGTGTGGATATGGAAATTTCGAATTTATTTGAGGAACTTGATTATTTTGACCTTGTGATTAATTAAGGTTTAGAGTTATAATTATTTTGATTTGGATAATATTTATTTTATTTGGAGGATAAAATATTGGTAAAGTTATTTGTGGAAAATAAAGGTATTTGGGTTGAGGAGAGAGAGAATTGATTTTTTTAGATATTGGTGAGATATTATTTGGAAAAAGAAAAAGGAAAAGAAGGGATTGATGTGATTGGTTGGAATTGAGATTTTTGGGGAAAAGGAGTAAAACATTTAATTAAAGCAAAATAAAATAAAATAAAAGGACTCATTTTATTTAAATAGGGCATTGGGATGTGCAACTAATGCACCATCACCACCATCTTCACCAAAGAGAAAAAAAAACCCTAGGAAGCTGCCCCCGCCGCCCTCCGTCAGACACCGCCGTCGGCGTTCGCTGTAGACAATCCCGAGCCGATCTCATCCTCGCAGCCGCATCTCCCCAGCCGCCAGTCGACTGTTTTCGCCAACTGCCGCCATGAAGCCTGCCGCTCGGTTAGCCACACCATCGCACGCCGCGTGCTGATCGTCGAAGCCCGCAAAGCTCAGTCGAGCCGCGCCGCCACTCGTCCCAAGCGAGTTGAACGCTCCGCTCTGACTCGTAAGCCGTGTCGCTCTGCCCCGACTCGCCAGCCGCGTCGCTCCATGCCCCGACCCGCAAACCGCGCCGCTCCGCGTGGCGCTCCACGTCTGTGTGCCGCTCCACGCTCGCGCACCCGCTCCAACCCACCAGCCACGCCTGCGCACTTCTGCTAGGTGCCTGAAGCCGTGCCAGCGCCCTTCTTCGCGAGCCGACTTCCAGGTGAGCCGTGTCCCCCTTCTGCTGCAAGCCGAGCCGACACCTGCCCTCAAGCCGAGCCGATCCCTCCTTTTCCAGCCGAGCCGCCAAGCCTTTTTGGAGCCACCTAGTTTTTTGGTCCTTTTCCCACGTGTCCTTGGTAAGTTGGTTGGGTTTTTGGCATACCCAACGAAGAGTAATTTTGGTTTTTAAATAATTTAATTTTGGATTAAATTAAATTATCTTTCTGAAAGGGCCGGTTGGACCAGCTGGACTTGGAGCGTGGGATTTCTCGACTTAAAGGGGATTAGCGCAACCTTGATCTTGGGTAAGTTGCTTCGATCGACTCTTGGACTTCTTTTCCATGAAGGTTAGGTTATTAATTGTTGTTCCTAACCATTTAGGGCCCCGCTGCTTGGAAAGCACATTTTTCTTGTTGTTAGGACTCGTCGACCAAATCTCCAGGTAAGAGATTTCTACTACTAGCTCTACGACTAGAATCATGAGACCGCATGCATTCCTAGTTATGCACTTGAGGACTACACTGCATAATGATAGTATAATTAATGAGGGCATGATGTGACTGCTGATGTGACTTATTATGATGACATGGTTAATGTGTTGACGACTGATTATGACTTTATGTTTGGTTGTGGTGATGAGATGTGATATGATTACATGATGGTGTTATGTATATGTATGCTATGGTTAGGGTGTACGTTAGCTTTTTATTAGAGTCGTACTCACATGGGTGTCCTTCGGGATCACTACCTTTATGACACAGACATGATGGAGAGACCCGACGGGGTCGCTTCCACTTATGACTGCGTAGTCTGACGGGATTACCAGTCTGACATTGACATTGACATAGACATGACGTAAGTGATCCGACGGGACCGCTCACAGCCCGAGCTTCTTAGGTATTCCCTTGGGAATTACCAAGGACCAGCTTATCCCTACGGGGGCGCATGTTGTACGTGTTCGGGAACGTGCCAGTTATTGGGTACCATTTCAGGACTCTAATAGGAAGTTAACAGGCACCTAATGGGACTAGTAGTGGGTCCCTTACTGAGTATTTTATACTCACTCTCTCCATGTCATGTATTTCAGGTAGAGGCCGAGGTAGGGGCAAGGGCAAGCGGGCGAGCGACGAGAAGTGACCGTGGCGAGCCATAGGGATTTCTGCTTCCGCTTACACCCCTTTTAAACATTTAGTACTTGAGTTTTATTTTCTTCTTTATTTACTATTTCGTTTCTTTAAAAGTAGATAGGGCCCGAGTAGGATTTTAATATTTGTTTATATTTTGCACATTACCCTGATTTGATTTTTATAAATAAAATTCTGAGGTTTTATTCATTTTAACTAAACTTTATGACTTAAATTATGTTAATTACATTTAGTAATGACTTCGGCTCAGTATAAGGAGTTGGGTCGTTACAGAAATACCTTGTGCTCATGCATGTACTATTTTCACCATGAAACATTTATCAATTAAGTTATATGTATCCCCCCCTTTACTTGAATAACACTTTGAGTTCAATATATTGAGGAGTAATAAATCCCTTAGGCGATCATCGTCAATGGTAAATACCTAATGATATTATGTCCATTGTCATCCTTCTCCCTAATGTAAAACGTGATGTTGGTCGACCGAAGAATATTAGAATTCCTTCAAGAATGGAGTTCAAGAGACGCATTAAATGTGACCGTTGTGGACGTGTTGGTCATAACTGCAAGAGATGCAAGTTTTCCTTATTGAATTAGATTATTCTTCATTTACTATGTTTTATACTCACAATATAATTTTTTATATTGTAATGTTGTTAGCACTTTTAATTTTAATTTTAAACATTTCCTATATTTTCCTCATTTATATGTTCCTATATACTTCAGTATATTTAAAATATAATCTCCAATATTCTTTCCATTTTAATGTATACATTCTTTGCCTTAGTTTTTTAGGTCAAACTTTACAATTCACAACGTTACAATATTGTATTTAAAATTGTAAATTTTAGTTAACTTCAAATTATAATGTATATCCTGATATACACTATTTTATTTAATATATATCATCTCAGTCGAAAAGTCTATTATCAGATTGCTTTCAATTTCAATATCTTGAAAAATGGTGGTTCATCCCAAAGTTGCTTTCAATAACCTGTATTATTGTCATGTTCATAAATAAACCTCTCAATTAATTGCATCCTTTAAACAAACATCTGTTAATAAACAAAAGGATATATAATTTGGGATATTCCTGAAATCCAGTATTGTATATAGATTGTTCTCAAATTAACATAATAAGCCTAATTACTATAGTCTACATTACAAAGCAACTACATTCTAAATGACAAAATTGTTTCTTCACTTCAGAATAACATAATCAGTTCGAAATTTGTAACATGAAATTGTTCTTTCACATTCTAAATTACTAAATTGTTCCTTCACTTCAGAATAACACAACATCTGTTAATAAACACATTGTTCTAAAGTCTTTGGGAGAGCAATTTGAAACTTGGTGCTTCAAATCCTTGATGGTTCAACTCTATTTTTTCCTTCTTTGGCTCCGCAGAACCAAATTTCATTGTGTATGGCGATCTAAATATCCTAGAAGGTAATTTTCGTCTCCTCATGCTCTTTCTCACTATTTGTTGATAAGCTTGTTATTCCTTGTTTGGCTCATGTTCTTTCTCACGTATTACATATTAACTTCATTAGAAATATACCTACAGTAAATGTAGCAGTCCTAACAGCTACATGCGTTTCAGCAGCTCGTTTTTCCAATTTTTTCTTCTACATAAAGCACTTAATGCGTTTATTTGAATAATTTCAAACTATATATATATTGAAATATAATAACTATATTGGCTAAATTACTTACCTTCATTTTTATTGCTTCTTTCTCAATTTTGTCTACTTCATTTAGGATAGCAGTGCTGTATACTACATCATCAAGCAAATCATTTTGTCCTCCCTGTTAATATTCATAATTAGTAAGTATTTTACAGTATTATAGATTACTAATTTAGGTATATAACATTCTAATATACCTCTTGTCCTTCGTTTTCATTTTTATCGTTTCCATCCTGTTCATAATTACAGTTAGTATGAAACAATATACGTCTACATATATATACTATACAGAACAAACCATAATTACAGTTGAATAGAAAATTTACCGGCTGATTAGTAACATCCCTATCAGCTTCATTATCAACATTCTCATTTTTTGTATCCCCTTCACCTCCATCATTATTGTCATCCCTTTGTATGTTTTCATTGTTTTCCATTGTTTCAGTTACCTTCTCTTTGAACATATTTTTTAGATATTCGACATCCTTAATCAGCTTGTTCAATTTCTGGTTTAAACATTGATTGTTGGCCATAATAAGTTCTTGAAATCTGAGGAAGTAATCAGGAATTTCTTCATTGGACTGCTTAGGTTTCCTTGAGCATTCACCTCTCTCAAATGTTGCATGAGTTTCCTCACTCATTTCAGTTTCATGGAATGTGGTTCATTCCATAAAATCATCCTCAAACATGACCTTGTATTGGAACTGTTCCAGAAATCATATTCACATATGAGTATACTATTTCCATGTATATATAAATTATTTATGGTATGTATTAAATATACAATCAAACGAGAAGCTTATTTTATCATTGTGAAAGACCTTTTCTACCAGTTCTTTCCATTCTATGTGGCTGTCAACTACCCAGTTCAGCATACAGATCTTATTACAATCAACTTTTTGTGCATAATATATGGAAGGATCGGTCAACTATGGAATGCATTCAAAGACCTATACTAATAGGGAATAAGCAAATCCATAAATTCCAGCAGCTAGGGCAGTAGGATTTTTTATAGACTTTTTAAAGAATCAATTAGCACATTATAACCTATTCTACCCCATGGGAAAGCATCAAACTAATTTTCATCATCTAGTAGTTAGATGTGTTCCAAATCACATACCGTTGTGAATTGTTTTTGAAGGAGTAAATTTTCCAAGAAGTATATTTTGACCATCTTAATCTTGTCTTCCTCTTTCAATTTCTTTGATTCATTAAATGAAAAGGAGACCCTAAACCTCGGAATAGGATCTTCATTCTTGAAGTACTTTGAAAGAAATTTGCCCTTCACCTTTGAAATATCTAAAGTTGGCAATGAACCACAATTCAAACCGGTTATTACTTCGAATTCCCTAATGTCAAATTTGACTAAGGTTCTGTAACGCCCCGAACTTTCGAGGTAAAATTTTTTTTCGTTTTATATAAATTTTCGGGAATGTTAAATTTTGAATTAATTTCTGAAATTCTGAATTTATATTTGTAAATTATATAATAATAATATAATAGTAATTATATTATTATTATTATTAGTATTTATGATTATCCTTATATATAATTTAATATTAATATTTTCTATTATTATTATTATTATTAGTATTATTATTATTAATTAATTTTTTTTAAAAGTTAATATATATATGTATATAATAATACTTTATATATTTTTATTATTAATTATGATAAGTAAAATTAATATATATATATATAATAATATCCTATTTATTATTATTATTAAAAGTTATATATATATATATAATAATAATTTTTTTTTTAAAGGTAACCCTAACCCGCGCGCCAGCCCCCCATCCAAATTTTTTTTCTTCTTCGTTTCGTCTTCCTCAGCGCCGCAGCCGACTCTCTCCCTCTCTCTCCTTTCCGTTCAGCGCCGCCGTTCGCCATCTTCTCTCCGTTCAACGCCGCCGCCCGTTGTTCTCTCCTTTTCCTTCCGTCGCGCACGTCTCCGTCTCTTCCACGTCGTCGAAGCTGTCCGCCGCGGCCTCCCTCTATTTCGGATCTCCTCTTGGACTCACGACGCCAGCCACCGACGTGCGCCCCACCTTCCGCCGACGCCCAGTCGCTCTCCGTCGCATTGAGGCGAAGCTTTTCCGTCGTCGGACGCCGGAGGCCGATGTTCGTGGTCGCCCCGGTTCCAAGTTGACCCGACCCGAGCCACAAACAAATCGAGCCGAGCCGCGAGCTACCCGAGCCGAAAACCAAACCAACCCAAGCCGCAAGCCGAGCCGAGTAGCGATCCGAGCCAAGCCGCGAGGCGCGAGCCGAGCCGAGTAGCGATCCGAGCTGAGCCGCGAGCTGCGAGCCGAGCCGAGGACCAAGCCGCGAGCCGAGCCGCGAGCCGAGTTGAGTCGAAGCCGAGCCGAGCTGAGCCGAGGACCGAGCCGTGAGCCGAACCGCGAGCCGAGTTGAGTCGAAGCCAAGCCGAGCCGAGCCGAGCCGAGCTCCTTGTTTCACTGAGCCACCTAAGCCTCCCTTCCTTCACTCCGGGCCACGGTGAGTCTTCGGTAAGGATTGTTTTCGATGAATTCCCTAATGTTGCTACATCCGATTCGAGTTTGAATATTGGAATAAGATATGGCCCTACTTTTCTCCCTTGAAGGTAGTAAGGAGTTGACGCTTAAGTTCTCGGGTATCGCGGCAGGCTTGTTTGGAGATAGCTTCCCTTTCCTTGGGTAAGTCAACGGGTGTCGTTTCGGACCTTTTAAAACGACTTCTACTAGAGTCATCAACTAAAACCTTTGTGTTTCCGTTTAGGTTGATCCGTTGAGCGTGGATTCGATCGAGGGGCATAACCGAGTATCAGGTAAGGGTTTTTCCTACTACTGGACCTCGGATCGAGGCTAAACACGTAGTAATCCACAGGGGATTACACGTTAGTGACTGTACTGAATAACTGTATGTGTGTTGACTGTTAAGCACTGTTATTATATTTTGTCTGATGTAAAGGTACTGTGACTGCTAATTGTAGATTGAAAATTTATGTTGATGGACCTTGAAGTTACGGTTCAGTATGTAGTAATCATTGGTCTCGATGTTGATCATGGAGTTTGGACGGGGAAGGACAGTGCGTCCGGTTTTGGTTGGTTAGTTGATTGGGTCTAGGGTTTTCCCCAATGGTGTGCGAATTGGTAATGCGTATAACAACTGAGGGTGTAATTGTTTAAACCTATACTATCTGACTGACAAAGCCTATGGCGGAATTGTAATATGAATGTCGTTGGGGTGTGACTGTCGTAGACGGTTTAGTATGGACTGAGGGGTAACGGTTAGCTTCATCTATGGGGTAGTGTGCCTTACGGATATGTGCATCCTTCGGGAGCACTAGACTGATGTGTGCATCCTTCGGGAGCACTAGACTGATGTGTGCATCCTTCGGGAGCACTAGACTGATGTGTGCATCCTTCGGAAGCACTAGACTGATGTGTGCATCCTTCGGGAGCACTAGACTGATGTGTGCATCCTTCGGGAGCACTAGACTGATGTGTGCATCCTTCGGGAGCACTAGACTGATATGTGCAACCTTCGGGAGCACTAGACTGATATGTGCATCCTTCGGGAGCACTAGACTGATATGTGCGTTCTACGGAACCACTAGACTGTTATGTAGGGTACCCCCGAATAGGAAGTTAACTGTTGTCCCCTAACGGGCCCAGTAGTGGGTCCCTTACTGGGTATGTTTATACTCACCCTTTTCTCTTCTTTAACTTTTCAGGTAAGGGCACAGCGAGGGGCAGACCGGCGAGAGGCAGGAAGGACGCGTGAAGGCCATATGGACGCGTCTGGTTTTCTTATCGCTTCCGCTATGTATTTTGTCAGAATATTTGACTTGTGGTTTTGAACTGATAACTTGAGTTTTTATTTGAGACTTTTATGATTGATTTAAAATAGGGCCCGAAACTGTCTTTTTGTAATGTTTCTAATGCTTTTAATGAATCGTAACTGGTCCGTTTTAAATTTTATGTTGAATGGTCGAGTTTTGGTATTTGGTAGTGACCTCAGCTTAGTCCGAAAAGTTGGGTCGTTACAGTTGGTATCAGAGCGTAAGTTTTAGGTTCTTTAGACTGGCTTATAATGTGAGTCTGTGTTTTGTGTCCTTATGGCTGAAACGATCCTTGCCACTCGTCAGGTACGCTCCCATGAAAGTATATGTATAACTCTACATGCATTACCTTACCTAAGTTAAACTGCAAATTCAATTACCATTTATGACTAAAGGGATCGTTGGTGGTTGTTAGAGAAATGCCGCCAAGGAGAGGTGCACGTAGGGGTGGCCGAGGAGGCCGAGGAAGGGGAGCAGGATGCGTTCAACCTGAGGTGCAGCCTGTAGCCCAAGCCCCTGACCCGGCTGCGCCAGTTACTCATGCGGACCTAGCCGCCATGGAGCAGAGGTTTAGAGATTTGATTATGCAGATGCGGGAGCAGCAGAAGCCTGCCTCGCCAACTCCGGCGCCAGCTCCAGCGCCAGCTCCAGCACCAGCTCCTGCTCCAGCTCCGGCTCCAGTACCAGTTGCGCCCCAGTTTGTGCCGGATCAGTTGTCAGCAGAGGCTAAGCACCTGAGGGATTTCAGGAAGTATAATCCCACGACGTTCGATGGGTCTTTGGAGGACCCCACCAAGGCTCAGATGTGGTTATCGTCCTTGGAGACCATATTCCGTTACATGAAATGCCTTGAGGATCAGAAAGTTCAGTGTGCTGTTTTTATGTTGACTGACAGAGGTACTGCATGGTGGGAGACTACAGAGAGAATGCTAGGTGGTGACGTGAGTCAGATCACGTGGCAGCAGTTTAAGGAGAGTTTCTATGCGAAATTCTTCTCTGCTAGTTTGAGAGACGCCAAGCGGCAGGAGTTCCTGAACTTAGAGCAGGGTGACATGACAGTGGAGCAGTATGATGCGGAGTTTGACATGTTATCCCGCTTCGCTCCCGAGATGATAGCGACCGAGGCGGCCAGAGCTGATAAGTTTGTTAGAGCCCTCCGACTGGACATTCAGGGTTTGGTCCGAGCTTTCCGACCCGCTACTCATGCCGATGCACTGCGCCTGGCAGTGGATCTCAGTTTACAGGAGAGGGCTAACTCGTCTAAGACCGCTGGTAGAGGTTCGACATCGGGACAGAAGAGGAAGGCTGAGCAGCAGCCTGTTCCAGTGCCACAGCGGAATTTCAGATCGGGTGGTGAGTTTCGCCGCTTCCAGCAGAAACCTTTTGAGGCAGGGGAGGCTGCCAGAGGGAAGCCGTTGTGTACCACTTGTGGGAAGCACCATCTGGGCCGTTGCTTATTCGGGACCAAGACTTGCTTTAAGTGCAGGCAAGAGGGTCATACAGCTGATAGATGCCCGTTGAGACTCACGGGGAACGCGCAGAATCAGGGAGCAGGTGCTCCACATCAGGGTAGAGTCTTTGCTACCAACAAGACTGAGGGTGAGAAGGCAGGCACGGTAGTGACAGGTACGCTCCCAGTGTTGGGGCATTACGCCTTAGTTTTGTTTGATTCGGGTTCGTCACATTCTTTTATCTCTTCCGCATTTGTGTTGCATGCCCGCTTAGAGGTAGAGCCCTTACACCATGTTCTATCAGTATCTACTCCTTCCGGGGAATGTATGTTGTCGAAGGAAAAGGTGAAAGCATGCCAGATTGAGATAGCAGGCCATGTGATTGAAGTAACGCTGATAGTCCTGGATATGCTAGACTTTGATGTAATCCTGGGTATGGATTGGTTGGCCGCTAACCACGCCAGCATAGATTGTTCACGTAAGGAGGTAACGTTTAACCCTCCCTCGATGGCCAGTTTTAAATTTAAGGAAGGAGGGTCAAAGTCGTTGCCTCAGGTAATCTCAGCCATCAGGGCCAGTAAACTGCTCAGTCAGGGTACTTGAGGTATCTTAGCGAGCGTGGTGGATACTAGAGAGGCCGATGTATCCCTGTCGTCGGAACCGGTGGTGAGGGACTATCCGGATGTCTTCCTGAAGAACTTCCGGGGTTACCTCCGCACAGAGAGGTTGAGTTTGCCATAGAGTTGGAGCCGGGCACGGTTCCTATATCCAGAGCCCCTTACAGAATGGCCCCCGCAGAACTGAAAGAACTGAAGGTACAGTTACAGGAATTGCTTGATAAGGGATTCATTCGACCGAGCGTGTCACCTTGGGGTGCGCCCGTTTTATTTGTTAAGAAGAAGGATGGATCGATGCGTCTATGCATTGACTATAGGGAGTTGAACAAGGTAACTGTAAAGAACAGATATCCCTTGCCCAGGATTGACGATCTATTCGACCAGTTACAGGGAGCCACAGTGTTCTCTAAGATTGATCTTCGGTCGGGATACCATCAGCTGAGGATTAAGGATGAGGATGTACCGAAGACAGCATTTCGTTCCAGGTATGGACACTACGAGTTTATTGTGATGTCTTTTGGTTTGACGAATGCTCCGGCAGTGTTTATGGACTTGATGAACAGAATGTTTAGGGAGTTCCTAGATACTTTTGTGATCGTGTTTATCGACGATATCTTGATATACTCCAAGACGGAGGCCGAACATGAGAAGCATTTACGTATGGTTTTGCAAACACTTCGGGATAATAAGTTGTATGCAAAGTTCTCGAAATGCGAGTTTTGGCTGAAGCAGGTGTCCTTTCTGTTGGGTTTTATGTCCTAAAACTCGTAGATAGTAAATATAATCAATTGACCGTCATTAATAAAGTATTTTATTATTTAATTTCAATAAGTGTTATTGATTATTTTATTAGTTTTGTCTTAATAACCCAAATCCAATAAACTAACATCCTAAGCTGTTTGATGAGTCTTGAACAGTATGTAGAGACATACAGGGATTAATGTTCAAGATCAGCTTAAAGAGTCTATAGTATAGGGTTAAGGTTGGGTACCTTATCCTGTTAACACTATGGATACGGCTCACTTTGTATTTGATACAGACACATTGATCAAATGCGTTCATGTATGTGACATGCGAGTGAGGGTATCCTATGCAATGAGTTTGCATAAGACTGGACCACGAAATAGTAATCACTAGATGTAACTCCGTTAACTAGTTGGATTGCTATTTCATTAGGATGACCTAGGTAACTTAGTCTTAATCCTGAGTGTATTATGAACTCCTGTTTGCGAGTGATTGTCCTTTGATTTATACGAGTGAGAGTGGCCAGATTGCCGACTCAATATTCTTATCATTTTGGGGACAATACCGAGTGGAGAGCTGGGAACATAATCACACAAGATGGAATTCACTCCTTCCCACCTTTAGGGTAAGTAGATAAGTGTTCCCTTAAATGGTGTCTCCGAGACTTGAACAAAGGGCCCTACCCTCTCAATGGCACGAGAGAGGTTTCTGTTTAGTGGTTGGACCATAAACAGGTTGTTCATTAGAGGAGCACTGGTATTTAAGGACCAGAGGTAACCCAGGGGTAAAACGGTAATTTGACCCAGCTGGAGTTACGAACACTTGTGAAGGACTAACTTACTGGTATTGGTCTATATCCGTGGACACAGAAATATATCTACAGTGAGAAGAGTTCAGCTGTGAGTCTTTAGTGGAGTGTACACACAGTTAACGAATATTGATTAATGTGGTTAATGAGTTTAGCCAATTAATCTCATATCGTTGTAGCTTCTGATCTGTAGGTCCATTAGGTCCCCTTCCTAGCTCATAAAGAGTAATGAGATTTATTTATATTGGTTGTAATTTGAAATGTTCAAATTTACTTTGGGAATTAATATAATGTATATTGATACATTATAATATAAAGTTTATATTTTAATTAGACTTTATTATATAAATTTAATTTTGGATATGATTCAAAATTAAATTATGAGAGAATAAAATATTTGAATAAGTTCAAATATCAGTTTAATGTGAATTAGATTCATATTAAAACTATAAGTTAAAATTTAATGTGTATATGATACATATTAAAACTATAAGTTATGAGAGAAATTTATATTTGAATATGATTCAAATTATGGATTAAATTAAATATAAGATATTTAATTTAGAAATTAATTAATTGGAGAATTAATTAATAGTTTTGTTTAATTTGATTTAATTAAATTTGATTTAATTAAATTAATTAAATTAAAACTATAGGTTATGTGAGAGATATTCATTTAAATATGATTTAAATGAAATATTAATTAAATATGATTTAATTATTTAAATATTTATTTAATTAATATAATTAATATAATTAATTAATTAATTAATATTAATTTAATATTAATTTATTAAATTAATAAGGAACGTGGGTGGTTTTCCCACGTTCCCAATTATTCTCTCTAACTTCCCTCTTCTTCCGACTGAAGAAGAGGGAATTTTTTGCGTAACAAATTTTTCTCCAAAAAACGGGAGAGAGTTCTGCGAAGAAGTCTATCCATTCTCTCTAAAAAAATAATCTCTCCATTCCCTTATTCCAATTTTGGTTCCCACAAACCATCTCAATCAGAGAATAGGAAGGTTTTCAAGTGGTGGTGCCCCAAAAATTTGGTGATTGGCAGATTCAGAGTCGTCAACGAGCGTAAGTTTTATTCTCTGTAATTTTTTAAAGCATGTTTAATCAATATTTTTTGCCAATGTATTGGTATTTTTAAGGTTCTAATTAAAATTGAGTTTCTGTATATTTTCCGCTGTAAAGGGTTTTCATCCTTTCACTTTCTGGGTCACGTGGTTTCTAAGGCTGGAGTCTCTGTGGATCCAGCTAAGATAGAGGCAGTCACCGGTTGGACCCGACCTTCCACAGTCAGTGAGGTTCGTAGCTTTCTAGGTTTAGCAGGTTATTATCAACGGTTTGTGGAGAACTTTTCTCGTATAGCTACTCCTCTTACTCAGTTGACCAGGAAGGGAGCTCCTTTTGTTTGGAGCAAGGCATGTGAGGATTGTTTCCAGAACCTTAAACAGAAGTTAGTTACCGCACCGGTTCTTACTGTACCTGATGGTTCTGGCAGTTTTGTGATCTATAGTGATGCTTCCAAGAAGGGTTTGGGTTGTGTTTTGATGCAACAGGGTAAGGTGGTCGCTTATGGTTCTCGTCAGTTGAAGAGTCATGAGCAGAACTACCCTACACATGATTCAGAGTTGGCAGCAGTGGTTTTTGCTTTGAAAATATGGAGGCATTACTTATATGGCGAAAAGATACAGATCTTCACGGACCATAAGAGCCTGAAATACTTCTTTACTCAGAAAGAATTGAATATGAGACAGCGGAGATGGCTTGAGTTAGTGAAGGATTACGATTGTGAGATACTGTATCATCCAGGCAAGGCAAATGTGGTAGCTGATGCTCTTAGTAGGAAGGTATCACATTCAGCAGCACTTATTACCCGACAGGCCCCATTGCATCGGGATCTCGAGCGGGCTGAGATTGCAGTGTCGGTGGGGGCAGTTACTATGCAGTTAGCCCAGTTGACGGTACAGCCGACTTTGAGGCAAATGATCATTGATGCTCAGAGTAACGATCCTTATTTGGTCGAGAAACGTGGCCTAGCAGAGGCAGGGCAAGCGGAGGGGTTCTCCATATCCTCTGATGGTGGACTTGTGTTTGAGAGACGCCTCTTTGTGCCGTCAGACAGTGTGATTAAGACAGAATTATTATCTGAGGCTCATAGTTCCCCATTTTCCATGCACCCGGGTAGTACGAAGATGTATCAGGATTTGAAGCGGGTTTATTGGTGGCGTAACATGAAGAGGGAAGTAGCAGAATTTATTAGTAGATGCTTGGTGTGTCAGCAGGTTAAGGCACCAAGGCAGAAGCCAGCGGGTTTATTACAACCCTTGAGCATACCGGAATGGAAGTGGGAAAACGTGTCCATGGATTTCATTACAGGGCTGCCGAGAACTCTGAGGGGTTTTACAGTGATTTGGGTTGTGGTGGACAGACTTACTAAATCAGCGCACTTCGTTCCGGGTAAATCCACCTATACTGCTAGTAAGTGGGCACAGTTGTACATGTCTGAGATAGTGAGATTGCATGGAGTGCCGGTGTCGATCGTTTCTGATAGAGATGCCCGTTTCACTTCCAAATTCTGGAAGGGTTTGCAGACTGCTATGGGCACGAGGTTAGACTTTAGTACAGCTTTCCATCCACAGACTGACGGTCAAACTGAGCGTCTGAACCATGTTTTAGAGGATATGTTGCGAGCGTGTGCATTGGAATTTCCAGGTAGCTGGGACTCCCACTTACATTTGATGGAATTTGCTTATAATAACAGTTATCAGGCTACTATTGGCATGACACCATTTGAGGCCTTGTACGGCAAATGTTGTAGATCCCCGGTTTGCTGGGGTGAGGTGGGTGAGCAGAGATTGATGGGCCCTGAGTTAGTTCAGTCTACCAACGAAGCGATACAGAAGATTAGATCACGTATGCATACCGCTCAGAGTAGACAGAAGAGTTATGCAGATGTGAGGCGGAAGGATCTTGAATTTGAGGTAGGGGACAAGATGTTCTTAAAAGTAGCACCTATGAGAGGTGTTTTACGATTTGAAAGGAGGGGAAAGCTGAGTCCCCGTTTTGTTGGGCCGTTTGAGATTCTAGAGCGGATTGGCCCTGTAGCTTATCGCTTGGCGTTGCCACCATCGCTCTCGACAGTTCACGATGTGTTTCATGTCTCTATGTTGAGGAAGTACGTGCCAGATCCATCCCATGTAGTGGATCAGGAGCCACTGGAGATTGATGAAAACTTGAGCTATACTGAACAACCCGTTGAGGTGCTGGCTAGAGAGGTGAAAACGTTGAGGAATAAAGAAATCCCTTTGGTTAAAGTCTTATGGCAGAATCACCGGGTAGAAGAGGCTACATGGGAGCGTGAAGATGACATGAGGTCCCGTTATCCCGAACTGTTCGAGGAATAAAACTTTCGCGAACGAAAGTTCCCTAAGGAGGGAAGAATGTAACGCCCCGAACTTTCGAGGTAAAATTTTTTTTCGTTTTATATAAATTTTCGGGAATGTTAAATTTTGAATTAATTTCTGAAATTCTGAATTTATATTTGTAAATTATATTATAATAATATAATAGTAATTCTATTATTATTATTATTAGTATTTATTATTATCCTTATATATAATTTAATATTAATATTTTCTATTATTATTATTATTATTAGTATTATTATTATTAATTAATTTTTTTAAAAGTTAATATATATATGTATATAATAATACTTTATATATTTTTATTATTAATTATGATAAGTAAAATTAATATATATATATATATATAATAATATCCTATTTATTATTATTATTAAAAGTTATATATATATATATATATAATAATAATAATAATTTTTTTTTAAAGGTAACCCTAACCCGCGCGCCAGCCCCCCATCCAAATTTTTTTTCTTCTTCGTTTCGTCTTCCTCAGCGCCGCAGCCGACTCTCTCCCTCTCTCTCCTTTCCGTTCAGCGCCGCCGTTCGCCATCTTCTCTCCGTTCAACGCCGCCGCCAGTTGTTCTCTCCTTTTCCTTCCGTCGCGCACGTCTCCGTCTCTTCCACGTCGTCGAAGCTGTCCGCCGCGGCCTCCTTCTATTTCGGATCTCCTCTCGGACTCACGACGCCAGCCACCGACGTGCGCCCCACCTTCCGCCGACGCCCAGTCGCTCTCCGTCGCATTGAGGCGAAGCTTTTCCGTCGTCGGACGCCGGAGGCCGATGTTCGTGGTCGCCCCGGTTCCAAGCTGACCCGACCCGAGCCACAAACAAATCGAGCCGAGCCGCGAGCTACCCGAGCCGAAAACCAAACCAACCCAAGCCGCAAGCCGCAAGCCGAGCCGAGTAGCGATCCGAGCCAAGCCGCGAGGCGCGAGCCGAGCCGAGTAGCGATCCGAGCTGAGCCGCGAGCTGCGAGCCGAGCCGAGGACCGAGCCGCGAGCCGAGTTGAGTCGAAGCCGAGCCGAGCTGAGTCGAGGACCGAGCCATGAGCCGAACCGCGAGCCGAGTTGAGTCGAAGCCGAGCCGAGCCGAGCCGAGCCAAGCCGAGCCGAGCTCCTTGTTTCACTGAGCCACCTAAGCCTCCCTTCCTTTACTCCGGGCCACGGTGAGTCTTCGGTAAGGATTGTTTTCGATGAATTCCCTAATGTTGCTACATCCGATTCGAGTTTGAATATTGGAATAAGATATGGCCCTACTTTTCTCCCTTGAAGGTAGTAAGGAGTTGACGCTTAAGTTCTCGGGTCCCGCGGCAGGCTTGTTTGGAGATAGCTTCCCTTTCCTTGGGTAAGTCAACGGGTGTCGTTTCGGACCTTTTAAAACGACTTCTACTAGAGTCATCAACTAAAACCTTTGTGTTTCCGTTTAGGTTGATCCGTTGAGCGTGGATTCGAACGAGGGGCATAACCGAGTATCAGGTAAGGGTTTTTCCTACTACTGGACCTCGGATCGAGGCTGAACACGTAGTAATCCACAGGGGATTACACGTTAGTGACTGTACTGAATAACTGTATGAGTGTTGACTGTTAAGCACTGTTATTATATTTTGTCTGATGTAAAGGTACTGTGACTGCTAATTGTAGATTGAAAATTTATGTTGATGGACCTTGAAGTTACGGTTCAGTATGTAGTAATCATTGGTCTGGATGTTGATCATGGAGTTTGGACGGGGAAGGACAGTGCGTCCGGTTTTGGTTGGTTAGTTGATTGGGTCTAGGGTTTTCCCTAATGGTGTGCGAATTGGTGATGCGTATAACAACTGAGAGTGTAGTTGTTTAAACCTATACTATCTGACTGACAAAGCCTATGGCGGAATTGTAATATGAATGTCGTTGGGGTGTGACTGTCGTAGACGGTTTAGTATGGACTGAGGGGTAACGGTTAGCTTCATCTATGGGGTAGTGTGCCTTACGGATATGTGCATCCTTCGGGAGCACTAGACTGATGTGTGCATCCTTCGGGAGCACTAGACTGATGTGTGCATCCTTCGGGAGCACTAGACTGATGTGTGCATCCTTCGGGAGCACTAGACTGATGTGTGCATCCTTCGGGAGCACTAGACTGATGTGTGCATCCTTCGGGAGCACTAGACTGATATGTGCAACCTTCGGGAGCACTAGACTGATATGTGCGTTCTACGAAACCACTAGACTGTTATGTAGGGTACCCCCGAATAGGAAGTTAACTGTTGTCCCCTAACGGGCCCAGTAGTGGGTCCCTTACTGGGTATGTTTATACTCACCCTTTTCTCTTCTTTAACTTTTCAGGTAAGGGCACAGCGAGGGGCAGACCGGCGAGAGGCAGGAAGGACGCGTGAAGGCCATATGGACGCGTCTGGTTTTCTTATCGCTTCCGCTATGTATTTTGTCAGAATATTTGACTTGTGGTTTTGAACTGATAACTTGAGTTTTTATTTGAGACTTTTATGATTGATTTAAAATAGGGCCCGAAACTGTCTTTTTGTAATGTTTCTAATGCTTTTAATGAATCGTAACTGGTCCGTTTTAAATTTTATGTTGAATGGTCGAGTTTTGGTATTTGGTAGTGACCTCAGCTTAGTCCGGAAAGTTGGGTCGTTACAGGTTCCTTCGAAGTTAAACCACAATTCATTATCTTTCGTTAATGTACATCGACGTATGATTATGTGGTAAAGTAGTTGGCTTTGGAATTTGGAGAATTTGAGGTCTAGAAAACTACCAACTGATGTATTTCTAAACACTTCTAATTCTCTACTATTTAATTTTTTTAATATTTCTAGTTACATCTAATATTGCATAAATGTTTAGTTTTTATACTATAGACCATTGACTCTTTTTCATGATCAATGGTGCACCCTGCACACATAACTTAAAGGATAATATCATCATATGTATAATTAAAATATACTATTATATAACAGTATCTAAATTATATTTCAGCATATCCATGAATATCTCATAATTTTTCTCTACGTCTGCTGTTTTTCCCCCCTTCTTTTATTCTCAGTTGATTTCTATATCAATATTAGTACCATTAACTAAATGCACTTTAACAATATACAATATTATATACATATATTTTATATACCTTTCTATTTGATTTTATTGATCCTTTCTTCACATTTGTTTGTTTTTACTTCTTTTTTATTTTCACTGGTTTTGATCTTTTTCTGTTCCCTTGCTTTCATATCTTTCTCTAACTTTCTCTTCCCTTTCCTCTTGAACACAGTTTCGAACAATTTTCTTCTCGCTATTGGTACATTATTCTGCAGATAATTGAATATCATTAGTTTATTCATAAAACTGAAGTTAATAAAACTGATTTCAAATATGTACAAATCATAAATAAACCTTATCAGACTCCGATGAGAAGTTTAATTCTACACTTTGCTCTATTTTTCCTTTATTATTCTACAAAAATATATAATTACGGGAACCATTCGTCATAAATCTTATAAAATATATATACATAACATATACTTACCTCTTTCCTTTGTTTTCCTCTGTTCTTTTTTTGGCATATTGGCTTCCGAAGTTTCAAAAACCACATCTGTTTCTATAAACTGCCCTTCATGGTATACAACAATCTATGAACCTGTCGATCCTCTCAAGTTTGCTTTATCATCTTCTGGATTAATTGTTTGCAGTGGCACATATTACACTAGTTCTTCATGTCTTATTTCCTCCTACGATATATACACATTATATTTTTCTTTAACTATATGTTTAATATACAATTTCAATTCAATACATAACTAATATACCTCTGTATTACCATTGATGATTATAGGATCATCCTTCTTTGATTTTATCTTGTTCAGCCTCGATCCAAGGCATCATTGGCTCCTACGAACCATTGTTTTTCAACCTTATCTTACAGTTTACAAAGAGTATCTGCACTTAAAAACTATATAATCACTTAAATATATACAGACTTGAAAATACTGGTTTAATCAGGAAATATATACCACGTGCATTACTAAATGTATGTTTTTCATAGAGTATTTACACTTTAAGGTTATTTAAAATCATATATAATGACCTTAAAAGCCCTAATTTTTTTTCACATTCTAATCACAGTAATCGAAGATTGTTCAAAAAATCAATGGTGATCCCATATATACCCCCTTATATTGCAGCTAAGAAGGAAAAAATACTAACCGAAACTGTAGAATGCTTCTTAATAGAGTGTTGCAAAGGAGTTGCTCGGCCCTTTAATGTCTGCTGAAGAATGAATTTTTTAAAACCCTAATGATCGATTGACGGTATATCACTGCGCATGAAAGAGATTTTTGTATATACCCCCTTTACTTAAAGAAACATAAAAAAAAAAGACCCACACCAGAAGGAAAGAATGCTGTTGAAACTCACCGGAAGGGAAGAATGCTGCAGAAGGGATGAAGGAGATTTTCAAAACCCTAAAGATTGTTTGAAGAAAATGTTCGACGCATGCCAGAGAGTATAATGGATTCTGAAATTTTCCGGTGCTTCTTCCTTATATGGTTCAAAAATACCACCTTTTCATGACATCAACGTATTAGTTTCCAATTTTCTTTTTTTTTTTTTTAAATTAATTCGTAAATTATTTAGTATGGGTAACCTAGTAAATTAGGCCAAACTATTATGTAAAATATTGGCCCATTTAGGACCTTAATGTAATATATAGAAAAATTAGGCCCAGTGTGTAAAATTATAGGTCAAATTAGGCTATTTGAGTTAAACCCCTTTTAAAAAACGAAAGCCCACCACATTATTTCTCACGACAGAATTACTCAGAGTGATTTATTATTATTATTATTGATTTATTTACTTTTTTTTTATCCATTTTATTACGGTGGATTGAAGTGTTCTTTCAAATTTGATTTCTAACTCCCTTCTCTTCTTTATTTTTTCCTTTTGCCATTGTGGATGACAATTTAAGAATAAGATATTTAAAGCGAGTCACACATTTTTTATACTTAACAAATATGATACTTTTTAATATATAAAATGTATAGAGTGTATCAAGAGTATCAAACTTATATTAGTATATCAAATGCATATAAGTGTTAATTAATCGTATATCAGTTGCATCAAGTATATTTTTAGATTTTTGACGTTTCATGAATTGGAATTTTTTTATCTTTTTTGCAAAAGTAAAAGTCTAGCCTATGATCTTAATTTTTAAAACTTGTTTTTGTCAAACGGTGCAAGGAGTCCAACAAAAGAATGATATGTTTTTCCATTAGAATCACTTTGGAAAAAATCCCAAATACTTGTGCATGTTAGATATTAAAAATGGTATCTTGCAAAAAATTGGAATTTATAGAGTTTGAAATTGGTTTTTTCTATTAACTAAACTTATATATTTTCTTGGAAAGATCATGAAGAATAGAAAATTCGACAAAATATTTATACAAAGTGTAATAAATTCATTACATAAAATGATTAAAGAGTTCGTCAATTTTTACCATTTTTGAAAACACTTTTTTATTTTTTCGAAAAAAGGTAATACTTATATTTTTTGTTAATTATATGCTAACTCCAATGAGATGTTTTTGGAATTTTTACTTTTGATTCAAGTTTTGACAAGGGAAACTTTCATAAATGTAACAAAACACCAAATTATTTACGACCCGTGTAACAAAACCCACAAAATTAGTCATTTTTTAAATATTTCAGGTTTGCTCTTCCATATTTCTTCTCTTCCTTTATTTTTTCTGCTGCGATTTCTTTCCATCATATTTATTATTTTCTGATTTCTTTTTTACGTCGTTTAATCTTTCTATCGTATTTCTTCTTTCCCTTTTTTTTTCGTTGTGATTTCTTTCCATCGTCTTTCTTCTTTTCCTTTTTTTACGTCGTCACCCAAATCTAAACAACCGTATATAAAAAATAGCAAAATCTAAAATATCGTGTTTAAAGAATTTCGAAAAAAAATCATTTAGATTGGAGTAGCCAAATGTAAATGATCGTGTAAAAAAAGTAAACAATTGTGTAAAAAGAATAAAAGATCGTGTCTAAAAAATCTTCAAAAAAATCATTTCGATTGGAGTAGCTAAATGTGTAAAATCGTGTAAAAAAAGTAAACGATCGTGTAAAAAAAATAAAATATCGTGTATAAAGAATATTCAAAAAAATCATTTAGATTGGAGTAGCCAAATGTAAACGATCGTGTAGAAAAAATAAAAGATCATGTATAAAGAATCTTGAAAAAAAATTATTTAGATTGGAGTAGACAAATGTAAACGATCGTGTAAAAAAAAAGTAAACGATTGTGTAAATAAAAGTAAACGATTGTGTAAAAATTGTGTACCAAATTTAAAAAAAAAATCATTTAGATTTGGGTCCCCAAATCTATACGACCCAAATCTATACGATCGTGTAACCAAATTTAAACGTAGGCAAATTAAACGATCGTGTAACAAAATTAAACGATAGAATTGAAAAGATAAATTGTAGCTATATCTAAACGACCGCGTACCAAACAATAACCAAATCTAAACGATCATAAATATATTACGCACGTGTTGTTGACGACATGGTTGACGGGACATTTTTTATATTTTATACAATGAGTCTTTAGGCTTTTTTCGTTTTTGGAATTGTTCTATTTAGTGTAAATATTTTGCTGTTTTGTTATATTTTTTAAAAGATTAGTTTTGACAACTCACATATTTATTTTAATCTAGAAAATAATGTAAAATCTTCCTAATTAAACTCATAATTAATTTTGTAAACATACGTTTTCCAATTAATGAGATGCTAAACATAAATTTATATTTTTCGATCCTTTGCCAAAAAAGAAAAAAAAAAAGGTAAAACCTATATTTTCATTAATGAGATGCTAACTTAAATGGGATGTTTTGTGACTTTCACCTTAGATTCAATTTTTTATAAATCAAATACTAATTTTAACCCAAAATAATAATGTAAAATCTTCATAATTAAACTTATTAATATCGTAAAAATAAAGTTTTACAAAAAAAAATATATCAACTAAATTTAACATTGGAATAACTTTGTCATAGTTTATGAATTTTAAAAAAGGAAAAAAATGATATTATTTTCTTTAAAATATTATCGATTTCATATTATAGGTATTGTTGATGCCAAATTTTGGCCAAGGAAGAATACATCTTGATCTTCACGTGATGTCGTTGGTAAACTTTTGATTTATGAAAGAAATGACCTACAAATTAAAGAAAAATGACTTCCATAGTGATGGATCCAAAGCTTGAACTTAGGTCTAAAGAGGACAAGAAGATCAATTTACCATCAAACTAACTAATTATATGTATATATATATATATATATATGTATGACAAACAATGATCTATTCTTTTTTTTCTTTTTTTTTTATGTCTCTTACCATTTGATTCTAGAATCCAACTGTAATAAGTATGTTTTATAATCTAATTGACATACAAGTGAAATAAAATAATTCTAACAATCTTTAGAATGTGAAGTTGTTAGAGGACTGAAATTACAACTCTTTATCAACAAGAAATTCAACATAACTAAATTTAGGTTAAATTAAATGAAACATTTAAGAGTGAAAATTGATTTCATCTTTTGACTTTTGTAAATTAGAATGAAAAATGAATTGTATATATAAACCCAATCAAGACCCTCTGTCATAATAAATTAGATGGGAAAGAATAAATAATTTTGGTCCCATTTACAGTGGGAATAAATGTTTTTGCCATAAGATTTTATACAAGATTTTGTGGTCCTTTTTATTTTAAAAGAAAAGAAAACAAAAATGAATTCTACCTTTACAGCACACACTACAAATTGTAACCATTCTCAATTCATCTCTCCATTTTCCCACAATCTTTTTAATAAATGATAAATTTAAGAAGAAAAAAAGTCAAAATTAATCTTCTCCACACACCACATCCCATAATTTCAAAAAAGATAAAATAAAATAATAATAATAATAATAATAATAATAATAATAATAATAATAATAATAATAATAAATAAATAAATAAATAAATAAATAAATAAAAAAAAAAAGTTGTTCTCAGTTCTATAATTTTTCATTTAAATTTCTTTTTTTTTTCAATTGAATTCTTGAATACTAAATTTCATTAAGCATAGGTCAAACTACCATTTTCGTCATAAAGTTGGTATAATTTTAATCTCTATATTTTTAATTTCTCAATTGATATTTTAGTAATTAATATACTCTCGTTTTTAATTTGTAAGTGAATCAATTTAGTTAGATCACTGGTTACGAATATATTTTAAATTCTTAAAGCATGAGGTATATATAATACCTTCTGAGATGTATGGATTAATGTAATATTATTAGAATAGATGATGACAAATTTTCATATTAGTAGTTTCTGTCTTTTCTAAGATTTTGAAATAAGTGAGTTGTTAAAATATTTATAAATATATTAAAATTTTGAAATCTATTCCTATAGACATGGATAGACATTGTTATTCATAACATCGATAGAAGTTTACCGACGTCTATTAATTAAAATTATGAAATTTTGCTATATTTCATAAATCTTTTGATTCATTTTGCTTTATTTGAAACAACGCTTCTATTTTATTGTTCCTTTTCTTCTATTTTCTCAACTTATTTTGAAAGATTTCTATTGTAATTTTTCATCTTCTCTATTTTTTTCTCTTATAGTTGGAGAGAGTTTCAGAAGTAAATATTTATTCCGACATAATTTTCATGTGATTTTGAGTGTGATCTAAAAAAACAATTATAAGTTACTAATTCTACATTTTAAGGTTCGTTTGGATTAAGAAAATTAGAATGAGAATAGGAATAGGAATAGAGGTGGTAATAAGTACGAGATAAACATGTTTTCTCTTTGTTTACAAGGTTTTGTAGTTTAAGCACGAGAATAAACTATTTTCATGCATTATTTATGCCATGAATTATAATCATTCAAAATGGTGAGTTTTCTTCTTTTTCCACACTCTTCTCTTTTAATACATTTTTTATTCCTTTCTTTTACATATTATCAAAATTAATTACATGAAAATTAAATTTGTGGTTAAAAAAAAAGATATTTTCAAAAATAGCAAAATATTGAAACTATATATAAAATATAGCAAAACTCATCAAACTCTCTACGGTCTATTTCAACTTTTTGCTATATTGTGTAAATAGTCTCATATTTTACTATCATAACAATTCTTCTTTATAAAATTACATAATTAAAATTTAAATTATAATGTTTATGCATTTAACTAACCTAATTTAATAAATTAATATATACTTGATTTATATTTGAATTTAAAAAATTAGTTTATATGTATATATATATATACTAATACTTATTTTTAAATAAATAATACTTTTAGAAAATGGTAAAGAACTTATGCAATTTAACTATTAACTAATTAATTATATTTGTAAGTTTATAATCATTATGATTAACATAATATGAATTTATCGCTTAATAATTTTATCATTCATTAATTAGAATTTATTAATTATTTTATGAGATATTTTTAAATATAATAAAATAAATTAAAATATTTACAACATATAACAATATTTTAGATTCAATCAATGATATACATTGATAGACTTCTATTATTATTCATAAAGAAATGTACTAGTATTTATGATTGTCCATCATTAAAAGAATCTAAATTTTTGCTATATTTTTTAAATATTTGTCAAATTTGTCATTTATAACAATTTCTCCTCATTGATTAATACATCATAAGTATATACGTTCATAAATTTTATCCTATCATATTATTCATTTACAATTATTAGTAATTAATGATTTAATAAATATTACTATTTCATTATTAAATAATTAATTTTTCTAAAAAATTTAATTTCCTTTATCGTTTATCAATTAATATACTAAAATTTATAGAAGTTTCATGATTAATATTACACATGAAATACAAAAATAATTTATTCTCATGTATATTTATATGCACAACCAAAACATCCTTAATTTCCAGTAATTTTATTTTCAGACATATTTAATTTTTAGTAATCTTATTCTCATTCCAATTCCTTCAATCCAAACGGTCCTATAAAGTTATAATATAACAATTAGTTTTAGAGTCTACTCCATACGACCTTTTAAACGAAGGATATTGTAAAATAAAAAAAGATCACAAAAAAAAAAAAAAAACAAACAGAAAAACATAGTAACCCTACCCTACTTGCTATGACCTTTTGATTATATTTTTCAACATCTAAATTGAAAAAGCGTGTTGTCAATTAATTTTAAGTTTAGCTTGCTATGAGTTTTCTCTCATAGGATATAGGATAATGTGTAATGAATTATTGCTAAAATATACTCGTACAACAACGAACTAGAAATCAATATTTTATATATAATTTGCCTTATCAACTAATAATAATAAAAGCTTAAGAAAAATAAATAAATAAAACATGAAGAAAATAAAATTGAGACTCCTAAGTATGGATTGAACTATAAATTTAATAAGCTTACAGAAGGAAGAAAAAAGAAGAATGAAATCGCAATAATTACTACATCTATAAAAAAGAGGACATTTTGTGTCGGCAAGATGAAACATATATATGAATGTGACAATTAATTATCAATGACCCACATTAGCTAATGGAAAGAACGTCTAGAGCTACCTATCTAACTGCCCTATCTTATAATATAATTAATTTCAATAACAAATTTCAATACAAGGAATATAATAATTTCAATCCTTTGGTTTTAAATTTTCTTATTATTCGATTGACCATGACCTTAATTTATTATTTTTATAATAATAATACAAACAAGGTGGAGGTTTTTTTTGGCTTTTTAGACTGTTTTGTATTCTTACACAAAATGTTTGAAATTTTCATCAACTTTTTGAGAAAATTTAGACTATTTATGGAGAGTAATATAATGTTGGGTGAACTATTATTTCTAAAATGATTAATTGTATTGCAAAAAATTTGACAATATATCGTTATTCTCAACCATCTAATTAGCTAATTTTTATTTGAGATTGACCCTACGTCACTATTGTCGTATTTTTCTTTTTTAATTTGAAGGATTCCAATGACGATTGTCTAGGAATATGCAAAATTTTAAAAAAGGAAGAAAAAACTATCATTTTGGCACTAGTTATGAACAAACCCTTCTAAATTAGGACATGTGAGTTTTGGACTATATTTTATACCATTTTATTCGGTGTGGTTAATATTTCTGTCATCGTCACAAAATAAACACAACTTAATAGTTATTCACATACTCTTTTGTTAGAAGTTTAAATCTTTATATCCCATCAATAAGAAAATATTTTAACATGCATTCCTTCTTCTCACCAAAAGTTTAAGTCGAAATACAAAAAAAAAAAAAAAAAAAGAGGAAGAATGCAATATAAAGTGTGCTTTTGGATTCAAATAAATTTGGGTATCAACTAACCATTGATCTAATCAAATCTAATAGGATATGGAAAAATTATATCTCAGCATAATAATCATAGGAGGAAAAAGGTAAACTACATGTCACTCTTTAAAAATGAGTCATTACTGCTTGTGTATATGTTGTTAAAATTCGCCAAGAAGTTGTATGTTGAGAAGCCTTAACGCCTAGATTGAATGCCTTGCTAGATAGAACCTGTGTTTTCTCGCCTTGTATCTGGCATAGTTTATTGATATCTCCCCTAGTCAGAATGCCTTCTCTAGTTAGCTCGTATACTGTCAAACCGCCTACTAGTCAAAATGCCTAATAATCAACTCGCTTATTGCTTGGTCAAAATGCCTACTGTAAAACAGAAACAAGTTAGAAGAAGGGCTAAGTCGGAGATCTAGTTTTCTTTAAGATGTTTCGTGGGTCTACTTTTTCTGTCCAAACAGATTTATATCGCCCCATCGTCTCCAAGATAAAACAGTCATGTTTCGTCAATCAGAACTGTATCAAAATCTGATCGGAATACCAACACTCAAAACAGACGTCTAATGCATGCTTGGTATGCTGATACAAAGAACTTTTGAAAGTATCACTGTATTTTTTAAAAAATGATGAAAAAAGAAGTGAGGTCAATATATAGTGAGTGGGGAACCTTTGCAACGGCCACAAAATTAATGACCAAGTAAAAAACCGCTCATTCAATTTGAAACAATTTCTGTTTTAAAATTTAATTTGCAAAAATATTTATAACATAAGAAACAATTTTGAAAATTGAACATAATTTTAGCAAAAAAAAAATAAAATATATTATTATTTTATTTCTTACCTTGCCCATCTACTCTCCCTTCCAAAACTTGGGTGCTCTTGGACCCTAAACCCATCGAACAATGGATTAAGGTAGTTAATGTAAATAGTGCTATTTAATATGACCAAAGTCAAAAATCGCCTAGAGCCTCTAAAGAAGGAAGACAATTATGATAGGTCTAAAGAGCTTGATCAACGAAAAGCAAAAGTTATTGAAAATATATTTCATTAGAAACTAGGAAATTGCACAAGGAAAATAAGGGTCTAATAGCATTCTGATTATTGTTTGTAAATCATAGGAATAAGGATGCATTTCTCTAAAGAAAACAAAGAAATGGAAAACCAACATTTTATTATCGATTTCTCTTTGGTTCCTTTGTTGAACTTAATCATGAACGTATCTCAAACTACCACAAGTCTCTTCTCGACTATACTTCAACCTAAGAACGGAGTTGTGAGACCTGGGATGTGATGAATCTTTCGAGAGTAAATGGGATTGTGAGAGTAGGAGTTTTTGTGTGTCAAGTGCTCAATCTCACAAAAGTTCTCGAACTCAAATCCTACGAGAAGAATCTCATAAGCCTATGAAACCATTTGGTTTATAGAGAATTAACCATACGCTGACACATTGTATTCCATTAAGACAAAGTGGGGAGCACTGTTTCTAAAAACCTACTCCATAATTCCATTAAGCTTGCGTGGGAGACATCAGATCTTTTTATGCAACTACACCATCCCATGGGTAATTACCAATGACTCAACTATGTTGGTGGAATTATCCAAAAGTAATTGTTGGAATTTTCCACTAAATTTATTCTTTGAATCAACTCTTTACCTTGTCAAAATTTTAACTTCTAAAGTCAACAATTTTGACTAATATTTACCTTTCGACCCTTTATATTTAATATATATTTCATATTAAATCTCAAACACCCAAATACGAATACGAATTTATACTTCCGATATTTAAACCATATTTAAATATCTTACTAATTCTCTCAATACCTTATCGTTAATATTCTCCAACCCAACTCTTAACACTTTGATCAATTAATTTGTTGTATTGTTCCAGAATTAAATCCTATGGCGAGCTAGCAAGGGGACATTATGGACCTACAAATCATGAGCTCCAACGTTTCGAGATTAACTTATTGAACTCTACCTAGTTAACCAACATTCGTTAACTTATTAGTTGTCCATTATAGCTCGTAGCTGTACTCTCCTCAGTATAAATATATTTGTGTCTACTTGATATAACCATGATTAGTAAGCTGATTGTTCAAATGTTATTTATAATTTATGGCAGTTGGGTCAAAATATCGTTTTACCCCGCAATTACATCTTGTTCCTTAAGTTTTACTAATCATCAAATGAACAATTGGTTTAAGGTCTAACCATTAAACCTAACCTTTGATGTCAATAAGAGGGTGGGGCTCCTTGTTTAGGATCACATTGTTTATACTAAACACAAAGTGAGTTGCATCCATAATGTCTCAGAATAAGGTATCCAACCATATTGTTATATTGTAGACCATTTAGACTATTAACTCAAACTTGATCCACTTTTATATTATTACTTGAAGTTTGAGTAGTCATATAATAGTCGAGTGAACCTTAGTTTATTGGATTTAGAATTACAATGAACAAATCATTAATTCAAAAACAACTTATTGAATAATACCTCAACAACAACTTTATTGAATAATAGAATAAGTTTAACATTTATAAATCACAAGTTTTATAACATGAATCCCATCGTATTTTTAGTTTAAAAAATTAGATGTAATATACTTTTCCTATCGAATAAAAAACACTAGTTACATGAGATATACTTCTCTATTAAACAAAAAGCAAATCTTCATTGCCTTCTTTAAAAATAAAAGAGAAATTAGGTGATGAGCTTCTAAGAAAACTTAATTATTCACATAAACAAATTTTTTTATTAGGACTCAAAAGAACTTCTAAATTAAACCATTTGGTAAATTAGGTCGGTTACAACGTTATTGAAACACTACCTATTTGTCCCTAAACGCCCAAAGTTTTTGTAAACGTTATTTGAGTTGTTGAATTGTTCTACTGTTATTTCGATGAATGGCGTTGGTCTCAAACTGTGTCTTCTCCAATTCTTGACCCCGAGGAGATAGATTCTTTGCGACTATTTTAGCCTAATTCTACTCCATATGCAAGGTTTTCGAGAGAAAACAAGCTGTCAGTGTCCGCACTAATTAACCAACAAACAAGTCAAGCCAAAGACCGATACTTTGAATCGATTCGCTATAATGAAACTTGAAACCGTACGTACACTCAAGTAATTTAGTATTGTGATCATTACGTGATTTTTAACACATAGAGAGCATTTATTTCTCCGCAAAAACTCACACCAATTTCCTAGTTTTGCCATCGACTCTATATAGTAAATATTTAAAAACTAGCAACTGTTGTTAAGATATCAATATCTTTAAGCAAAACTAACCAGTAACGTGTTCCACTTATGGATAATAGTTTTAAAAAACGATTGATTAGAAAAACAACAAAGATTCAAAGGCAATGAAATTTAATAACGACGATGCAATGCAATCATTTCTCTAATTTTCTATGACAAATAAATTATGACGTAGTAGTTATTTTAGGACCCATGTTGGACATAATTATGAATTATTGGAAGCATATATAACAGGTACAATTAGGACAAAATGTAGTCACGGCACGTGTAATCTAAAAGCAATAACAATGACACTGAATTGAATGGGATTGCGGAGAATGGTAAGGTTGATTAGTTGCTCATAATGATACGTATTATGTTAAAGCAGATGGTGGAGTGAGGTGCTCTAGGATGAACCCCAAAATTAAACTTGGACTCTTTCTTTCGATTAACGGAAGGAGCACACGGTGGAGGTGGTGGACGACCTTAGGTTCTCACACTCGGCCCAGACGGAGGAACACGCGCGCCTTTTGGCAATATTCCAAACTTGATTCTAGATTCCTTATGTAAAATGATTGGTAGGGCATGCGATGGGGGAGATGGGTTATTGTCCAAAGTTCTTTGACTCGACCCTGACGGAGGCGCACGTACGTCTTTCGACAGAATTCCCAAGCTAAATGGTGGAGCCAAGTCAGGTACTCTCTTGGGCTTCGGCCATGAGAAACGAATATGCCGTTTGGGATGCTTTGTGATGCTGCGCCCCAATTCATTTTCTAAAGGAGGAGTTCGTAAGTGGTTCGACATTATTCCCAAGCTGAAAGGTGGAGCTAAGTCAGGTACTCTCTTGGGTCTCGGCCAAATCCAAGAGAACCGAATATGGCTTTTTGGATGCTTTACAATGTTGTCCCCCAGTTCATTTTCTGAGGGAGGAGTAAGCACGTCTTTGGTTAGTATTCCCAGACTGAAAGGTGGGGCTAAGTCTGGTACTCTCTTGGGTTTCGGCCATGAGAAACGGATATGCCTCTTTGGGTGCTCAATAACGTGGTCTGTCAATTGGTTTTCCACAACATAGTTGCCTTCACTGACGAGAGAGAAGCTCCTAGCATCTACTTGGTACGTTTCAAAGTGCAATCCAAGAAGTATGAGAGCACAGACTACAAAAAGCACATTGGAGCTAATAGACATCATTTTTGTTGTGTCTCTACCCAACTTCTTCTATCGACTCCTTTTTATATATAGCCTTTGTCTCTCAATTGAAATTAAGTTAACACTTCGAATAAAACCTAAAAATAGCGTTTTAGATTTACCCAAACAACAAAAGCACGCGTTGGTTTGTTAGAAATCTTTTGGGTGAGAAGACTTTATAATAAAACAAACATTCTAAACTTAACATTTTGGTTTTGAAGCATGCAAGCGATGATTTCAAAGTTTTCCAACGCAAAGTGTTGACTCAACTTTTATTCAATGTGTTCAACATTAAAACATGTAAGTGGTCAAACAATTTTTCTAACCACTTCTGGAATGCTCGTTTGACTTCTTTTAGTAAGTGTGATCGTTAACGTGTGTTAAAAATAGGTAAGTACTAACGTATTCAATCCACAATCAACTTCATCGCACACGTAAATCGACTGATTTCATTTCAAGAATCGCTTCTGGTGCTATAAAATGCAACGCAAAACAAAGCCTAAACTCAATTAATCCATATTTACTTTCGACGACGACATAGAACCGTAATTAACGTTCCTTTCCACGAGGTTTTGAAGTTTTCGTGCTTTATTCCTTTTCCTTACAACTTATGCATTTTTCTCTCAAGATAGGAGCACTTTCTCCAAACTATCGTCATTTTTCATGCTTCGTCGTTTCTTTCGGTACTTCAACGTATATATTTAGTTGCTCATTATAACTTGAGCGATAATTGGGGTGAAATTGATGATTTGGGGTGATAATATGTTTTACTTGGACCATTTAGGCATAAATTGCACCTTGCAAATTTAGATAACAAGGTTTACAACCGTATTGAATCTTAAAGGACAACATTATTGAAACACTACCTATTTGTCCCTAAACGCCCAAAGTTTTTGTAAACGTTATTTGAGTTGTTGAATTCGTCTACTGTTATTTCGATGAATGACGTTAGTTTCAAACTGTGTGTCTTGTCCAATTCTTGACCCCGATGAGATAGATTCTTTACGACTATTTTAGCCTAATTAAACTTCGTATGCAAGGTTTTCGAGAGAAAACAAGTCGTCAGTGTCCGCACTGATTAACCAACAAACAAGTCAAGCCAAAGACCGATACTTTGAATCGATTCGCTATAATGAAACTTGAAATCGTACGTACACTCAAGTAATTTAGTATTGTGTTCATTACGTGATTCTTAACACATAGAGAGCATTTATTTCTCCGCAAAAACTCACACCAATTTCCTAGTTTTGCCATCGACTCTATATAGTAAATATTTAAAAACTAGCAACTGTTGTTAGGATATCAATATCTTTAAGCAAAACTAACCAGTAACGTGTTCCACTTATGGATAATAGTTTAAAAAAAACGATTTATTAGAAAAACAACAAAGATTCAAAGGCAATGAAATTTAATAACGACGATGCAATGCAATCATTTCTCTAATTTTCTATGACAAATAAATTATGACGTAGTAGTTATTTTAGGACCCATGTTGGACATAATTATGAATTATTGGAAGCATATATAACAGGTACAATTAGGACAAAATGTAGTCACGGCACGCGTAATCTAAAAGCAATAACAATGACACTGAATTGAAGGGGATTGCGGAGAATGGTAAGGTTGATTAGTTGCTCATAATGATACGTATTATGTTAAAGCAGATGGTGGAGTGAGGTGCTCTAGGATGAACCCCAAAATTAAACTTGGACTCTTTCTTTCGATTAACGGAAGGAGCACACGGTGGAGGTGGTGGACGACCTTAGGTTCTCACACTCGGCCCAGACGGAGGAACACGCGCGCCTTTTGGCAATATTCCAAACTTGATTCTAGATTCCTTATGTAAAATGATTGGTATGGCATGCGATGGGGGAGATGGGTTATTGTCCAAAGTTCTTTGACTCGACCCTGACGGAGGCGCACATACGTCTTTCGACAGAATTCCCAAGCTAAATGGTGGAGCCAAGTCAGGTACTCTCTTGGGCTTCGGCCATGAGAAACGAATATGCCGTTTGGGATGCTTTGTGATGCTGCGCCCCAAGTCATTTTCTAAAGGAGGAGTTCTTAAGTGGTTCGACATTATTCCCAAGCTGAAAGGTGGAGCTAAGTCAGGTACTCTCTTGGGTCTCGGCCAAATCCAAGAGAACCGAATATGGCTTTTTGGATGCTTTACAATGTTGTCCCCCAGTTCATTTTCTGAGGGAGGAGTAAGCACGTCTTTGGTTAGTATTCCCAGACTGAAAGGTGGGGCTAAGTCTGGTACTCTCTTGGGTTTCGGCCATGAGAAACGGATATGCCTCTTTGGGTGCTCAATAACGTGGTCTGTCAATTGGTTTTCCACAACATAGTTGCCTTCACTGACGAGAGAGAAGCTCCTAGCATCTACTTGGTACGTTTCAAAGTGCAATCCAAGGAGTATGAGAGCACAGACTACAAAAAGCACATTGGAGCTAATAGACATCATTTTTGTTGTGTCTCTACCCAACTTCTTCTATCGACTCCTTTTTATATATAGCCTTTGTCTCTCAATTGAAATTAAGTTAACATTTCGAATATAACCTAAAAATAGCGTTTTAGATTTACCCAAACAACAAAAGCACCCGTTGGTTTGTTAGAAATCTTTTGGGTGAGAAGACTTTATAATAAAACAAACATTCTAAACTTAACATTTTGGTTTTGAAGCATGCAAGCGATGATTTCAAAGTTTTCCAACGCAAAGTGTTGACTCAACTTTTATTCAATGTGTTCAACATTAAAACATGTAAGTGGTCAAACAATTTTTCTAACAACTTCTGGAATGCTCGTTTGACTTCTTTTAGTAAGTGTGATCGTCAACGTGTGTTAAAAATAGGTAAGTACTAACGTATTCAATCCACAATCAACTTCATCGCACACGTAAATCGACTGATTTCATTTCAAGAATCGCTTCAGGTGCTATAAAATGCAACGCAAAACAAAGCCTAAACTCAATTAATCCATATTTACTTTCGACGACGACATAGAACCGTAATTAACGTTCCTTTCCACGAGGTTTTGAAGTTTTCGTGCTTTATTCCTTGTCCTTACAACTTATGCATTTTTCTCTCAAGATAGGAGCACTTTCTCCAAACTATCGTCATTTTTCATGCTTCGTCGTTTCTTTCGGTACTTCAACGTATATATTTAGTTGCTCATTCTAACTTGAGCGATAATTGGGGTGAAATTGATGATTTGGGGTGATAATATCTTTTACTTGGACCATTTAGGCATAAATTGCACCTTGCAAATTTAGATAACAAGGTTTACAACCGTATTGAATCTTAAAGGACAACATTATTGAAACACTACCTATTTGTCCCTAAACGCCCAAAGTTTTTGTAAACGTTATTTGAGTTGTTGAATTGGTCTACTGTTATTTCGATGAATGACGTTAGTTTCGAACTGTGTCTTCTCCAATTCTTGACCCCGATGAGATAGATTCTTTGCGACTATTTTAGCCTAATTAAACTTCGTATGCAAGGTTTTCGAGAGAAAACAAGTCGTCAGTGTCCGCACTGATTAACCAACAAACAAGTCAAGCCAAAGACCGATACTTTGAATCGATTCGCTATAATGAAACTTGAAATCGTACGTACACTCAAGTAATTTAGTATTGTGATCATTACGTGATTCTTAACACATAGAGAGCATTTATTTCTCCGCAAAAACTCACACCAATTTCCTAGTTTTGCCATCGACTCTATATAGTAAATATTTAAAAACTAGCAACTGTTGTTAGGATATCAATATCTTTAAGCAAAACTAACCAGTAACGTGTTCCACTTATGGATAATAGTTTAAAAAAAACGATTTATTAGAAAAACAACAAAGATTCAAAGGCAATGAAATTTAATAACGACGATGCAATGCAATCATTTCTCTAATTTTCTATGACAAATAAATTATGACGTAGTAGTTATTTTAGGACCCATGTTGGACATAATTATGAATTATTGGAAGCATATATAACAGGTACAATTAGGACAAAATGTAGTCACGGCACGCGTAATCTAAAAGCAATAACAATGACACTGAATTGAATGGGATTGCGGAGAATGGTAAGGTTGATTAGTTGCTCATAATGATACGTATTATGTTAAAGCAGATGGTGGAGTGAGGTGCTCTAGGATGAACCCCAAAATAAAACTTGGACTCTTTCTTTCGATTAACGGAAGGAGCACACGGTGGAGGTGGTGGACGACCTTAGGTTCTCACACTCGGCCCAGACGGAGGAACACGCGCGCCTTTTGGCAATATTCCAAACTTGATTCTAGATTCCTTATGTAAAATGATTGGTAGGTCATGCGATGGGGGAGATGGGTTATTGTCCAAAGTTCTTTGACTCGACCCTGACGGAGGCGCACGTACGTCTTTCGACAGAATTCCCATGCTAAATGGTGGAGCCAAGTCAGGTACTCTCTTGGGCTTCGGCCATGAGAAACGAATATGCCGTTTGGGATGCTTTGTGATGCTGCGCCCCAAGTCATTTTCTAAAGGAGGAGTTCGTAAGTGGTTCGACATTATTCCCAAGCTGAAAGGTGGAGCTAAGTCAGGTACTCTCTTGGGTCTCGGCCAAATCCAAGAGAACCGAATATGGCTTTTTGGATGCTTTACAATGTTGTCCCCCAGTTCATTTTCTGAGGGAGGAGTAAGCACGTCTTTGGTTAGTATTCCCAGACTGAAAGGTGGGGCTAAGTCTGGTACTCTCTTGGGTTTTGGCCATGAGAAACGGATATGCCTCTTTGGGTGCTCAATAACGTGGTCTGTCAATTGGTTTTCCACAACATAGTTGCCTTCACTGACGAGAGAGAAGCTCCTAGCATCTACTTGGTACGTTTCAAAGTGCAATCCAAGGAGTATGAGAGCACAGACTACAAAAAGCATATTGGAGCTAATAGACATCATTTTTGTTGTGTCTCTACCCAACTTCTTCTATCGACTCCTTTTTATATATAGCCTTTGTCTCTCAATTGAAATTAAGTTAACATTTCGAATAAAACCTAAAAATAGCATTTTAGATTTACCCAAACAACAAAAGCACCCGTTGGTTTGTTAGAAATCTTTTGGGTGAGAAGACCTTATAATAAAACAAACATTCTAAACTTAACATTTTGGTTTTGAAGCATGCAAGCGATGATTTCAAAGTTTTCCAACGCAAAGTGTTGACTCAACTTTTATTCAATGTGTTCAACATTAAAACATATAAGTGGTCAAACAATTTTTCTAACCACTTCTGGAATGCTCGTTTGACTTCTTTTAGTAAGTGTGATCGTCAACGTGTGTTAAAAATAGGTAAGTACTAACGTATTCAATCCACAATCAACTTCATCGCACACGTAAATCGACTGATTTCATTTCAAGAATCGCTTCAGGTGCTATAAAATGCAACGCAAAACAAAGCCTAAACTCAATTAATCCATATTTACTTTCGACGACGACATAGAACCGTAATTAACGTTCCTTTCCACGAGGTTTTGAAGTTTTCGTGCTTTATTCCTTTTCCTTACAACTTATGCATTTTTCTCTCAAGATAGGAGCACTTTCTCCAAACTATCGTCATTTTTCATGCTTCGTCGTTTCTTTCGGTACTTCAACGTATATATTTAGTTGCTCATTATAACTTGAGCGATAATTGGGGTGAAATTGATGATTTGGGGTGATAATATGTTTTACTTGGACCATTTAGGCATAAATTGCACCTTGCAAATTTAGATAACAAGGTTTACAACCGTATTGAATCTTAAAGGACAACATTATTGAAACACTACCTATTTGTCCCTAAACGCCCAAAGTTTTTGTAAACGTTATTTGAGTTGTTGAATTCGTCTACTGTTATTTCGATGAATGACGTTAGTTTCAAACTGTGTGTCTTGTCCAATTCTTGACCCCGATGAGATAGATTCTTTACGACTATTTTAGCCTAATTCAACTTCGTATGCAAGGTTTTCGAGAGAAAACAAGTCGTGAGTGTCCGCACTGATTAACCAACAAACAAGTCAAGCCAAAGACCGATACTTTGAATCGATTCGCTATAATGAAACTTGAAATCGTACGTACACTCAAGTAATTTAGTATTGTGTTCATTACGTGATTCTTAACACATAGAGAGCATTTATTTCTCCGCAAAAACTCACACCAATTTCCTAGTTTTGCCATCGACTCTATATAGTAAATATTTAAAAACTAGCAACTTTTGTTAGGATATCATTATCTTTAAGCAAAACTAACCAGTAACGTGTTCCACTTATGGATAATAGTTTAAAAAAAACGATTTATTAGAAAAACAACAAAGATTCAAAGGCAATGAAATTTAATAACGACGATGCAATGCAATCATTTCTCTAATTTTCTATGACAAATAAATTATGACGTAGTAGTTATTTTAGGACCCATGTTGGACATAATTATGAATTATTGGAAGCATATATAACAGGTACAATTAGGACAAAATGTAGTCACGGCACGCGTAATCTAAAAGCAATAACAATGACACTGAATTGAAGGGGATTGCGGAGAATGGTAAGGTTGATTAGTTGCTCATAATGATACGTATTATGTTAAAGCAGATGGTGGAGTGAGGTGCTCTAGGATGAACCCAAAAATTAAACTTGGACTCTTTCTTTCGATTAACGGAAGGAGCACACGGTGGAGGTGGTGGACGACCTTAGGTTCTCACACTCGGCCCAGACGGAGGAACACGCGCGCCTTTTGGCAATATTCCAAACTTGATTCTAGATTCCTTATGTAAAATGATTGGTAGGGCATGCGATGGGGGAGATGGGTTATTGTCCAAAGTTCTTTGACTCGACCCTGACGGAGGCGCACGTACGTCTTTCGACAGAATTCCCAAGCTAAATGGTGGAGCCAAGTCAGGTACTCTCTTGGGCTTCGGCCATGAGAAACGAATATGCCGTTTGGGATGCTTTGTGATGCTGCGCCCCAAGTCATTTTCTAAAGGAGGAGTTCGTAAGTGGTTCGACATTATTCCCAAGCTGAAAGGTGGAGCTAAGTCAGGTACTCTCTTGGGTCTCGGCCAAATCCAAGAGAACCGAATATGGCTTTTTGGATGCTTTACAATGTTGTCCCCCAGTTCATTTTCTGAGGGAGGAGTAAGCACGTCTTTGGTTAGTATTCCCAGACTGAAAGGTGGGGCTAAGTCTGGTACTCTCTTGGGTTTCGGCCATGAGAAACGGATATGCCTCTTTGGGTGCTCAATAACGTGGTCTGTCAATTGGTTTTCCACAACATAGTTGCCTTCACTGACGAGAGAGAAGCTCCTAGCATCTACTTGGTACGTTTCAAAGTGCAATCCAAGGAGTATGAGAGCACAGACTACAAAAAGCACATTGGAGCTAATAGACATCATTTTTGTTGTGTCTCTACCCAACTTCTTCTATCGACTCCTTTTTATATATAGCCTTTGTCTCTCAATTGAAATTAAGTTAACATTTCGAATATAACCTAAAAATAGCGTTTTAGATTTACCCAAACAACAAAAGCACCCGTTGGTTTGTTAGAAATCTTTTGGGTGAGAAGACTTTATAATAAAACAAACATTCTAAACTTAACATTTTGGTTTTGAAGCATGCAAGCGATGATTTCAAAGTTTTCCAACGCAAAGTGTTGACTCAACTTTTATTCAATGTGTTCAACATTAAAACATGTAAGTGGTCAAACAATTTTTCTAACAACTTCTGGAATGCTCGTTTGACTTCTTTTAGTAAGTGTGATCGTCAACGTGTGTTAAAAATAGGTAAGTACTAACGTATTCAATCCACAATCAACTTCATCGCACACGTAAATCGACTGATTTCATTTCAAGAATCGCTTCAGGTGCTATAAAATGCAACGCAAAACAAAGCCTAAACTCAATTAATCCATATTTACTTTCGACGACGACATAGAACCGTAATTAACGTTCCTTTCCACGAGGTTTTGAAGTTTTCGTGCTTTATTCCTTGTCCTTACAACTTATGCATTTTTCTCTCAAGATAGGAGCACTTTCTCCAAACTATCGTCATTTTTCATGCTTCGTCGTTTCTTTCGGTACTTCAACGTATATATTTAGTTGCTCATTCTAACTTGAGCGATAATTGGGGTGAAATTGATGATTTGGGGTGATAATATCTTTTACTTGGACCATTTAGGCATAAATTGCACCTTGCAAATTTAGATAACAAGGTTTACAACCGTATTGAATCTTAAAGGACAACATTATTGAAACACTACCTATTTGTCCCTAAACGCCCAAAGTTTTTGTAAACGTTATTTGAGTTGTTGAATTGGTCTACTGTTATTTCGATGAATGACGTTAGTTTCGAACTGTGTCTTCTCCAATTCTTGACCCCGATGAGATAGATTCTTTGCGACTATTTTAGCCTAATTAAACTTCGTATGCAAGGTTTTCGAGAGAAAACAAGTCGTCAGTGTCCGCACTGATTAACCAACAAACAAGTCAAGCCAAAGACCGATACTTTGAATCGATTCGCTATAATGAAACTTGAAATCGTACGTACACTCAAGTAATTTAGTATTGTGATCATTACGTGATTCTTAACACATAGAGAGCATTTATTTCTCCGCAAAAACTCACACCAATTTCCTAGTTTTGCCATCGACTCTATATAGTAAATATTTAAAAACTAGCAACTGTTGTTAGGATATCAATATCTTTAAGCAAAACTAACCAGTGACGTGTTCCACTTATGGATAATAGTTTAAAAAAAACGATTTATTAGAAAAACAACAAAGATTCAAAGGCAATGAAATTTAATAACGACGATGCAATGCAATCATTTCTCTAATTTTCTATGACAAATAAATTATGACGTAGTAGTTATTTTAGGACCCATGTTGGACATAATTATGAATTATTGGAAGCATATATAACAGGTACAATTAGGACAAAATGTAGTCACGGCACGCGTAATCTAAAAGCAATAACAATGACACTGAATTGAATGGGATTGCGGAGAATGGTAAGGTTGATTAGTTGCTCATAATGATACGTATTATGTTAAAGCAGATGGTGGAGTGAGGTGCTCTAGGATGAACCCCAAAATAAAACTTGGACTCTTTCTTTCGATTAACGGAAGGAGCACACGGTGGAGGTGGTGGACGACCTTAGGTTCTCACACTCGGCCCAGACGGAGGAACACGCGCGCCTTTTGGCAATATTCCAAACTTGATTCTAGATTCCTTATGTAAAATGATTGGTAGGTCATGCGATGGGGGAGATGGGTTATTGTCCAAAGTTCTTTGACTCGACCCTGACGGAGGCGCACGTACGTCTTTCGACAGAATTCCCATGCTAAATGGTGGAGCCAAGTCAGGTACTCTCTTGGGCTTCGGCCATGAGAAACGAATATGCCGTTTGGGATGCTTTGTGATGCTGCGCCCCAAGTCATTTTCTAAAGGAGGAGTTCGTAAGTGGTTCGACATTATTCCCAAGCTGAAAGGTGGAGCTAAGTCAGGTACTCTCTTGGGTCTCGGCCAAATCCAAGAGAACCGAATATGGCTTTTTGGATGCTTTACAATGTTGTCCCCCAGTTCATTTTCTGAGGGAGGAGTAAGCACGTCTTTGGTTAGTATTCCCAGACTGAAAGGTGGGGCTAAGTCTGGTACTCTCTTGGGTTTTGGCCATGAGAAACGGATATGCCTCTTTGGGTGCTCAATAACGTGGTCTGTCAATTGGTTTTCCACAACATAGTTGCCTTCACTGACGAGAGAGAAGCTCCTAGCATCTACTTGGTACGTTTCAAAGTGCAATCCAAGGAGTATGAGAGCACAGACTACAAAAAGCATATTGGAGCTAATAGACATCATTTTTGTTGTGTCTCTACCCAACTTCTTCTATCGACTCCTTTTTATATATAGCCTTTGTCTCTCAATTGAAATTAAGTTAACATTTCGAATAAAACCTAAAAATAGCATTTTAGATTTACCCAAACAACAAAAGCACCCGTTGGTTTGTTAGAAATCTTTTGGGTGAGAAGACCTTATAATAAAACAAACATTCTAAACTTAACATTTTGGTTTTGAAGCATGCAAGCGATGATTTCAAAGTTTTCCAACGCAAAGTGTTGACTCAACTTTTATTCAATGTGTTCAACATTAAAACATATAAGTGGTCAAACAATTTTTCTAACCACTTCTGGAATGCTCGTTTGACTTCTTTTAGTAAGTGTGATCGTCAACGTGTGTTAAAAATAGGTAAGTACTAACGTATTCAATCCACAATCAACTTCATCGCACACGTAAATCGACTGATTTCATTTCAAGAATCGCTTCAGGTGCTATAAAATGCAACGCAAAACAAAGCCTAAACTCAATTAATCCATATTTACTTTCGACGACGACATAGAACCGTAATTAACGTTCCTTTCCACGAGGTTTTGAAGTTTTCGTGCTTTATTCCTTTTCCTTACAACTTATGCATTTTTCTCTCAAGATAGGAGCACTTTCTCTAAACTATCGTCATTTTTCATGCTTCGTCGTTTCTTTCGGTACTTCAACGTATATATTTAGTTGCTCATTCTAACTTGAGCGATAATTGGGGTGAAATTGATGATTTGGGGTGATAATATGTTTTACTTGGACCATTTAGGCATAAATTGCACCTTGCAAATTTAGATAACAAGGTTTACAACCGTATTGAATCTTAAAGGACAACATTATTGAAACACTACCTATTTGTCCCTAAACGCCCAAAGTTTTGTAAACGTTATTTGAGTTGTTGAATTGGTTTACTGTTATTTCGATGAATGACGTTAGTTTCAAACTGTGTGTCTTCTCCAATTCCTGACCTCGATGAGATAGATTCTTTGCGACTATTTTAGCCTAATTCAACTTCGTATGCAAGGTTTTCGAGAGAAAACAAGTCGTCAGTGTCCGCACTGATTAACCAACAAACAAGTCAAGCCAACGACCGATACTTTGAATCGATTCGCTATAATGAAACTTGAAATCGTACGTAGACTCAAGTAATTTAGTATTGTGATCATTACGTGATTCTTAACACATAGAGAGCATTTATTTCTCCGCAAAAACTCACACCAATTTCCTAGTTTTGCCATCGACTCTATATAGTAAATATTTAAAAACTAGCAACTGTTGTTAGGATATCAATATCTTTAAGCAAAACTAACCAGTAACGTGTTCCACTTATGGATAATAGTTTAAAAAAACGATTTATTAGAAAAACAACAAAGATTCAAAGGCAATGAAATTTAATAACGACGATGCAATGCAATCATTTCTCTAATTTTCTATGACAAATAAATTATGACGTAGTAGTTATTTTAGGACCCATGTTGGACATAATTATGAATTATTGGAAGCATATATAACAGGTACAATTAGGACAAAATGTAGTCACGGCACGCGTAATCTAAAAGCAATAACAATGACACTGAATTGAAGGGGATTGCGGAGAATGGTAAGGTTGATTAGTTGCTCATAATGATACGTATTATGTTAAAGCAGATGGTGGAGTGAGGTGCTCTAGGATGAACCCCAAAATTAAACTTGGACTCTTTCTTTCGATTAACGGAAGGAGCACACGGTGGAGGTGGTGGACGACCTTAGGTTCTCACACTCGGCCCAGACGGAGGAACACGCGCGCCTTTTGGCAATATTCCAAACTTGATTCTAGATTCCTTATGTAAAATGATTGGTAGGGCATGCGATGGGGGAGATGGGTTATTGTCCAAAGTTCTTTGACTCGACCCTGACGGAGGCGCACGTACGTCTTTCGACAGAATTCCCAAGCTAAATGGTGGAGCCAAGTCAGGTACTCTCTTGGGCTTCGGCCATGAGAAACGAATATGCCGTTTGGGATGCTTTGTGATGCTGCGCCCCAATTCATTTTCTAAAGGAGGAGTTCGTAAGTGGTTCGACATTATTCCCAAGCTGAAAGGTGGAGCTAAGTCAGGTACTCTCTTGGGTCTCGGCCAAATCCAAGAGAACCGAATATGGCTTTTTGGATGCTTTACAATGTTGTCCCCCAGTTTATTTTCTGAGGGAGGAGTAAGCACGTCTTTGGTTAGTATTCCCAGACTGAAAGGTGGGGCTAAGTCTGGTACTCTCTTGGGTTTCGGCCATGAGAAATGGATATGCCTCTTTGGGTGCTCAATAACGTGGTCTGTCAATTGGTTTTCCACAACATAGTTGCCTTCACTGACGAGAGAGAAGCTCCTAGCATCTACTTGGTACGTTTCAAAGTGCAATCCAAGGAGTATGAGAGCACAGACTACAAAAAGCACATTGGAGCTAATAGACATCATTTTTGTTGTGTCTCTACCCATCTTCTTCTATCGACTCCTTTTTATATATAGCCTTTGTCTCTCAATTGAAATTAAGTTAACATTTCGAATATAATCTAAAAATAGCGTTTTAGATTTACCCAAACAACAAAAGCACCCGTTGGTTTGTTAGAAATCTTTTGGGTGAGAAGACTTTATAATAAAACAAACATTCTAAACTTAACATTTTGGTTTTGAAGCATGCAAGCGATGATTTCAAAGTTTTCCAACGCAAAGTGTTGACTCAACTTTTATTCAATGTGTTCAACATTAAAACATGTAAGTGGTCAAACAATTTTTCTAACCACTTCTGGAATGCTCGTTTGACTTCTTTTAGTAAGTGTGATCGTCAACGTGTGTTAAAAATAGGTAAGTACTAACGTATTCAATCCACAATCAACTTCATCGCACACGTAAATCGACTGATTTCATTTCAAGAATCGCTTCAGGTGCTATAAAATGCAACGCAAAACAAAGCCTAAACTCAATTAATCCATATTTACTTTCGACGACGACATAGAACCGTAATTAACGTTCCTTTCCACGAGGTTTTGAATTTTTCGTGCTTTATTCCTTGTCCTTACAACTTATGCATTTTTCTCTCAAGATAGGAGCACTTTCTCCAAACTATCGTCATTTTTCATGCTTCGTCGTTTCTTTCGGTACTTCAACGTATATATTTAGTTGCTCATTCTAACTTGAGCGATAATTGGGGTGAAATTGATGATTTGGGGTGATAATATGTTTTACTTGGACCATTTAGGCATAAATTGCACCTTGCAAATTTAGATAACAAGGTTTACAACCGTATTGAATCTTAAAGGACAACATTATTGAAACACTACCTATTTGTCCCTAAACGCCCAAAGTTTTTGTAAACGTTATTTGAGTTGTTGAATTGGTCTACTGTTATTTCGATTAATGACGTTAGTTTCAAACTGTGTGTCTTCTCTAATTCTTGACCCCGATGAGATAGATTCTTTGCGACTATTTTAGCCTAATTCAACTTCGTATGCAAGGTTTTCGAGATTAAACAAGTCGTCAGTGTCCGCACTGATTAACCAACAAACAAGACAAGCCAAAGACCGATACTTTGAATCGATTCGCTATAATGAACTTGAAATCGTACGTACACTCAAGTAATTTAGTATTGTGATCATTACGTGATTCTTAACACATAGAGAGCATTTATTTCTCCGCAAAAACTCACACCAATTCCCTAGTTTTGCCATCGACTCTATATAGTAAATATTTAAAAACTAGCAACTGTTGTTAGGATATCAATATCTTTAAGCAAAACTAACAAGTAACGTGTTCCACTTATGGATAATAGTTTAAAAAAAACGATTTATTAGAAAAACAACAAAGATTCAAAGGCACTGAAATTTAATAACGACGATGCAATGCAATCATTTCTCTAATTTTCTATGACAAATAAATTATGACGTAGTAGTTATTTTAGGACCCACGTTCGACATAATTATGAATTATTGGAAGCATATATAACAGGTACAATTAGGACAAAATGTAGTCACGGCACGCGTAATCTAAAAGCAATAACAATGACACTGAATTGAATGGGATTGCGGAGAATGGTAAGGTTGATTAGTTGCTCATAATGATACGTATTATGTTAAAGCAGATGGTGGAGTGAGGTGCTCTAGGATGAACCCCAAAATTAAACTTGGACTCTTTCTTTCGATTAACGGAAGGAGCACACGGTGGAGGTGGTGGACGACCTTAGGTTCTCACACTCGGCCCAGACGGAGGAACACGCGCGCCTTTTGGCAATATTCCAAACTTGATTCTAGATTCCTTATGTAAAATGATTGGTAGGGCATGCGATGGGGGAGATGGGTTATTGTCCAAAGTTCTTTGACTCGACCCTGACGGAGGCGCACGTACGTCTTTCGACAGAATTCCCAAGCTAAATGGTGGAGCCAAGTCAGGTACTCTCTTGGGCTTCGGCCATGAGAAACGAATATGCCGTTTGGGATGCTTTGTGATGCTGCGCCCCAATTCATTTTCTAAAGGAGGAGTTCGTAAGTGGTTCGACATGATTCCCAAGCTGAAAGGTGGAGCTAAGTCAGGTACTCTCTTGGGTCTCGGCCAAATCCAAGAGAACCGAATATGGCTTTTTGGATGCTTTACAATGTTGTCCCCCAGTTCATTTTCTGAGGGAGGAGTAAGCACGTCTTTGGTTAGTATTCCCAGACTGAAAGGTGGGGCTAAGTCTGGTACTCTCTTGGGTTTCGGCCATGAGAAACGGATATGCCTCTTTGGGTGCTCAATAACGTGGTCTGTCAATTGGTTTTCCACAACATAGTTGCCTTCACTGACGAGAGAGAAGCTCCTAGCATCTACTTGGTACGTTTCAAAGTGCAATCCAAGGAGTATGAGAGCACAGACTACAAAAAGCACATTGGAGCTAATAGACATCATTTTTGTTGTGTCTCTACCCAACTTCTTCTATCGACTCCTTTTTATATATAGCCTTTGTCTCTCAATTGAAATTAAGTTAACATTTCGAATAAAACCTAAAAATAGCGTTTTAGATTTACCCAAACAACAAAAGCACCCGTTGGTTTGTTAGAAATCTTTTGGGTGAGAAGACTTTATAATAAAACAAACATTCTAAACTTAACATTTTGGTTTTGAAGCATGCAAGCGATGATTTCAAAGTTTTCCAACGCAAAGTGTTGACTCAACTTTTATTCAATGTGTTCAACATTAAAACATGTAAGTGGTCAAACAATTTTTCTAACCACTTCTGGAATGCTCGTTTGACTTCTTTTAGTAAGTGTGATCGTCAACGTGTGTTAAAAATAGGTAAGTACTAACGTATTCAATCCACAATCAACTTCATCGCACACGTAAATCGACTGATTTCATTTCAAGAATCGCTTCAGGTGCTATAAAATGCAACGCAAAACAAAGCCTAAACTCAATTAATCCATATTTACTTTCGACGACGACATAGAACCGTAATTAACGTTCCTTTCCACGAGGTTTTGAAGTTTTCGTGCTTTATTCCTTGTCCTTACAACTTATGCAATTTTCTCTCAAGATAGGAGCACTTTCTCCAAACTATCGTCAATTTTCATGCTTCGTCGTTTCTTTCGGTACTTCAACGTATATATTTAGTTGCTCATTCTAACTTGAGCGATAATTGGGGTGAAATTGATGATTTGGGGTGATAATATGTTTTACTTGGACCATTTAGGCATAAATTGCACCTTGCAAATTTAGATAACAAGGTTTACAACCGTATTGAATCTTAAAGGACAACATTATTGAAACACTACCTATTTGTCCCTAAACGCCCAAAGTTTTTGTAAACGTTATTTGAGTTGTTGAATTGGTCTACTGTTATTTCGATGAATGACGTTAGTTTCAAACTGTGTGTCTTCTCCAATTCTTGACCCCGATGAGATAGATTCTTTGCGACTATTTTAGCCTAATTCAACTTCGTATGCAAGGTTTTCGAGAGAAAACAAGTCGTCAGTGTCCGCACTGATTAACCAACAAACAAGTCAAGCCAAAGACCGATACTTTGAATCGATTCGCTATAATGAAACTTGAAATCGTACGTACACTCAAGTAATTTAGTATTGTGATCATTACGTGATTCTTAACACATAGAGAGCATTTATTTCTCTGCAAAAACTCACACCAATTTCCTAGTTTTGCCGACGACTCTATATAGTAAATATTTAAAAACTAGCAACTGTTGTTAGGATATCAATATCTTTAAGCAAAACTAACCAGTAACGTGTTCCACTTATGGATAATAGTTTAAAAAAAACGATTTATTAGAAAAACAACAAAGATTCAAAGGCAATGAAATTTAATAACGACGATGCAATGCAATCATTTCTCTAATTTTCTATGACAAATAAATTATGACGTAGTAGTTATTTTAGGACCCATGTTGGACATAATTATGAATTATTGGAAGCATATATAACAGGTACAATTAGGACAAAATGTAGTTACGACACGCGTAGTCTAAAAGCAATAACAATGACACTAAATTGAAGGGGATTGCGGAGAATGGTAAGGTTGATTAGTTGCTCATAATGATACGTATTATGTTAAAGCAGATGGTGGAGTGAGGTGCTCTAGGATGAACCCCAAAATTAAACTTGGACTCTTTCTTTCGATTAACGGAAGGAGCACACGGTGGAGGTGGTGGACGACCTTAGGTTCTCACACTCGGCCCAGACGGAGGAACACGCGCGCCTTTTGGCAATATTCCAAACTTGATTCTAGATTCCTTATGTAAAATGATTGGTAGGGCATGCGATGGGGGAGATGGGTTATTGTCCAAAGTTCTTTGACTCGACCCTGACGGAGGCGCACGTACGTCTTTCGACAGAATTCCCAAGCTAAATGGTGGAGCCAAGTCAGTTACTCTCTTGGGCTTCGACCATGAGAAACGAATATGCCGTTTGGGATGCTTTGTGATGCTGCGCCCCAAGTCATTTTCTAAAGGAGGAGTTCGTAAGTGGTTCGACATTATTCCCAAGTTGAAAGGTGGAGCTAAGTCAGGTACTCTCTTGGGTCTCGGCCAAATCCAAGAGAACCGAATATGGCTTTTTGGATGCTTTACAATGTTGTCCCCCAGTTCATTTTCTGAGGGAGGAGTAAGCACGTCTTTGGTTAGTATTCCCAGACTGAAAGGTGGGGCTAAGTCTGGTACTCTCTTGGGTTTCGGCCATGAGAAACGGATATGCCTCTTTGGGTGCTCAATAACGTGGTCTGTCAATTGGTTTTCCACAACATAGTTGCCTTCACTGACGAGAGAGAAGCTCCTAGCATCTACTTGGTACGTTTCAAAGTGCAATCCAAGGAGTATGAGAGCACAGACTACAAAAAGCACATTGGAGCTAATAGACATCATTTTTGTTGTGTCTCTACCCAACTTCTTCTATCGACTCCTTTTTATATATAGCCTTTGTCTCTCAATTGAAATTAAGTTAACATTTCGAATAAAACCTAAAAATAGCGTTTTAGATTTACCCAAACAACAAAAGCACCCGTTGGTTTGTTAGAAATCTTTTGGGTGAGAAGACCTTATAATAAAACAAACATTCTAAACTTAACATTTTGGTTTTGAAGCATGCAAGCGATGATTTCAAAGTTTTCCAACGCAAAGTGTTGACTCAACTTTTATTCAATGTGTTCAACATTAAATCATGTAAGTGGTCAAACAATTTTTCTAACCACTTCTGGAATGCTCGTTTGACTTCTTTTAGTAAGTGTGATCGTCAACGTGTGTTAAAAATAGGTAAGTACTAACGTATTCAATCCACAATCAACTTCATCGCACACGTAAATCGACTGATTTCATTTCAAGAATCGCTTCAGGTGCTATAAAATGCAACGCAAAACAAAGCCTAAACTCAATTAATCCATATTTACTTTCGACGACGACATAGAACCGTAATTAACGTTCCTTTCCACGAGGTTTTGAAGTTTTCGTGCTTTATTCCTTGTCCTTACAACTTATGCATTTTTCTCTCAAGATAGGAGCACTTTCTCCAAACTATCGTCATTTTTCATGCTTCGTCGTTTCTTTCGGTACTTCAACGTATATATTTAGTTGCTCATTCTAACTTGAGCGATAATTGGGGTGAAATTGATGATTTGGGGTGATAATATGTTTTACTTGGACCATTTAGGCATAAATTGCACCTTGCAAATTTAGATAACAAGGTTTACAACCGTATTGAATCTTAAAGGACAACATTATTGAAACACTACCTATTTGTCCCTAAACGCCCAAAGTTTTGTAAACGTTATTTGAGTTGTTGAATTGGTTTACTGTTATTTCGATGAATGACGTTAGTTTCAAACTGTGTGTCTTCTCCAATTCCTGACCCCGATGAGATAGATTATTTGCGACTATTTTAGCCTAATTCAACTTCGTATGCAAGGTTTTCGAGAGAAAACAAGTCGTCAGTGTCCGCACTGATTAACCAACAAACAAGTCAAGCCAAAGACCGACACTTTGAATCGATTCGCTATAATGAAACTTGAAATCGTACGTACACTCAAGTAATTTAGTATTGTGATCATTACGTGATTCTTAACACATAGAGAGTATTTATTTCGCCGCAAAAACTCACACCAATTTCCTAGTTTTGCCATCGACTCTATATAGTAAATATTTAAAAACTAGCAACTGTTGTTAGGATATCAATATCTTTAAGCAAAACTAACCAGTAACGTGTTCCACTTATGGATAATAGTTTAAAAAAACGATTTATTAGAAAAACAACAAAGATTCAAAGGCAATGAAATTTAATAACGACGATGCAATGCAATCATTTATCTAATTTTCTATGACAACTAAATTATGACGTAGTAGTTATTTTAGGACCCATGTTGGACATAATTATGAATTATTGGAAGCATATATAACAGGTACAATTAGGACAAAATGTAGTCACGACACGTGTAGTCTAAAAGCAATAACAATGACACTAAATTGAAGGGGATTGCGGAGAATGGTAAGGTTGATTAGTTTCTCATAATGATACGTATTATGTTAAAGCAGATGGTGGAGTGAGGTGCTCTAGGATGAACCCGAAAATTAAACTTGGACTCTTTCTTTCGATTAACGGAAGGAGCACACGGTGGAGGTGGTGGACGACCTTAGGTTCTCACACTCGGCCCAGACGGAGGAACACGCGCGCCTTTTGGCAATATTCCAAACTTGATTCTAGATTCCTTATGTAAAATGATTGGTAGGGCATGCGATGGGGGAGATGGGTTATTGTCCAAAGTTCTTTGACTCGACCCTGACGGAGGCGCACGTACGTCTTTCGACAGAATTCCCAAGCTAAATGGTGGAGCCAAGTCAGGTACTCTCTTGGGCTTCGGCCATGAGAAACGAATATGCCGTTTGGGATGCTTTGTGATGCTGCGCCCCAATTCATTTTCTAAAGGAGGAGTTCGTAAGTGGTTCGACATTATTCCCAAGCTGAAAGGTGGAGCTAAGTCAGGTACTCTCTTGGGTCTCGGCCAAATCCAAGAGAACCGAATATGGGTTTTTGGATGCTTTACAATGTTGTCCCCCAATTCATTTTCTGAGGGAGGAGTAAGCACGTCTTTGGTTAGTATTCCCAGACTTAAAGGTGGGGCTATGTCTGGTACTCTCTTGGGTTTCGGCCATGAGAAACGGATATGCCTCTTTGGGTGCTCAAAAACGTGGTCTGTCAATTGGTTTTCCACAACATAGTTGCCTTCACTGACGAGAGAGAAGCTCCTAGCATTTACTTGGTACGTTTCAAAGTGCAATCCAAGGAGTATGAGAGCACAGACTACAAAAAGCACATTGGAGCTAATAGACATCATTTTTGTTGTGTCTCTACCCAACTTCTTCTATCGACTCCTTTTTATATATAGCTTTTGTCTCTCAATTGAAATTAAGTTTAACATTTCGAATAAAACCTAAAAATAGCGTTTTAGATTTACCCAAACAACAAAAGCACCCGTTGGTTTGTTAGAAATCTTTTGGGTGAGAAGACTTTATAATAAAACAAACATTCTAAACTTAACATTTTGGTTTTGAAGCATGCAAGCGATGATTTCAAAGTTTTCCAACCCAAAGTGTTGACTCAACTTTTATTCAATGTGTTCAACATTAAAACATGTAAGTGGTCAAACAATTTTTCTAACCACTTCTGGAATGCTCGTTTGACTTCTTTTAGTAAGTGTGATCGTCAACGTGTGTTAAAAATAGGTAAGTACTAACGTATTCAATCCACAATCAACTTCATCGCACACGTAAATCGACTGATTTCATTTCAAGAATCGCTTCAGGTGCTATAAAATGCAACGCAAAACAAAGCCTAAACTCAATTAATCCATATTTACTTTCGACGACGACATAGAACCGTAATTAACGTTCCTTTCCACGAGGTTTTGAAGTTTTCGTGCTTTATTCCTTGTCCTTACAACTTATGCATTTTTCTCTCAAGATAGGAGCACTTTCTCCAAACTATCGTCATTTTTCATGCTTCGTCGTTTCTTTCGGTACTTCAACGTATATATTTAGTTGCTCATTCTAACTTGAGCGATAATTGGGGTGAAATTGATGATTTGGGGTGATAATATGTTTTACTTGGACCATTTAGGCATAAATTGCACCTTGCAAATTTAGATAACAAGGTTTACAACCGTATTGAATCTTAAAGGACAACATTATTGAAACACTACCTATTTGTCCCTAAACGCCCAAAGTTTTTGTAAACGTTATTTGAGTTGTTGAATTGGTCTACTGTTATTTCGATGAATGACGTTAGTTTCAAACTGTGTCTTCTCCAATTCTTGACCCCGATGAGATAGATTCTTTGCGACTATTTTAGCCTAATTCAACTTCGTATGCAAGGTTTTCGAGAGAAAACAAGTCGTCAGTGTCCGCACTGATTAACCAACAAACAAGTCAAGCCAAAGACCGATACTTTGAATCGATTCGCTGTAATGAAACTTGAAATCGTACGTACACTCAAGTAATTTAGTATTGTGATCATTACGTGATTCTTAACACATAGAGAGCATTTATTTCTCCGCAAAAACTCACACCAATTTCCTAGTTTTGCTATCGACTCTATATAGTAAATATTTAAAAACTAGCAACTGTTGTTAGGATATCAATATCTTTAAGCAAAACTAACCAGTAACGTGTTCCACTTATGGATAATAGTTTAAAAAATACGATTGATTAGAAAAACAACAAAGATTCAAAGGCAATGAAATTTAATAATGACGATGCAATGCAATCATTTCTCTAATTTTCTATGACAAATAAATTATGACGTAGTAGTTATTTTAGGACCCATGTTGGACATAATTATGAATTATTGGAAGCATATATAACAGGTACAATTAGGACAAAATGTAGTCATGGCACGTGTAATCTAAAAGCAATAACAATGACACTGAATTGAATGGGATTGCGGAGAATGGTAAGGTTGATTAGTTGCTCATAATGATACGTATTATGTTAAAGCAGATGGTGGAGTGAGGTGCTCTAGGATGAACCCCAAAATTAAACTTGGACTCTTTCTTTCGATTAACGGAAGGAGCACACGGTGGAGGTGGTGGACGACCTTAGGTTCTCACACTCGGCCCAGACGGAGGAACACGCGCGCCTTTTGGCAATATTCCAAACTTGATTCTAGATTCCTTATGTAAAATGATTGGTAGGGCATGCGATGGGGGAGATGGGTTATTGTCCAAAGTTCTTTGACTCGACCCTGACGGAGGCGCACGTACGTCTTTCGACATAATTCCCAAGCTAAATGGTGGAGCCAAGTCAGGCACTCTCTTGGGCTTCGGCCATGAGAAACGAATATGCCGTTTGGGATGCTTTGTGATGCTGCGCCCCAATTCATTTTCTAAAGGAGGAGTTCGTAAGTGGTTCGACATTATTCCCAAGCTGAAAGGTGGAGCTAAGTCAGGTACTCTCTTGGGTCTCGGCCAAATCCAAGAGAACCGAATATGGCTTTTTGGATGCTTTACAATGTTGTCCCCCAATTCATTTTCTGAGGGAGGAGTAAGCACGTCTTTGGTTAGTATTCCCAGACTTAAAGGTGGGGCTAAGTCTGGTACTCTCTTGGGTTTCGGCCATGAGAAACGGATATGCCTCTTTGGGTGCTCAATAACGTGGTCTGTCAATTGGTTTTCTACAACATAGTTGCCTTCACTGGCGAGAGAGAAGCGCCTAGCATCTACTTGGTACGTTTCAAAGTGCAATCCAAGGAGTATGAGAGCACATACTACAAAAAGCACATTGGAGCTAATAGACATCATTTTTGTTGTGTCTCTACCCAAGTTCTTCTATCGACTCCTTTTTATATATAGCATTTGTCTCTCAATTGAAATTAAGTTAACATTTCGAGTAAAACCTAAAAATAGCGTTTTAGATTTACCCAAACAACAAAAGCACCCGTTGGTTTGTTAGAAATCTTTTGGGTGAGAAGACTTTATAATAAAACAAACATTCTAAACTTAACATTTTGGTTTTGAAGCATGCAAGCGATGATTTCAAAGTTTTCCAACGCAAAGTGTTGACTCAACTTTTATTCAATGTGTTCAACATTAAAACATGTAAGTGGTCAAACAATTTTTCTAACCACTTATGGAATGCTCGTTTGACTTCTTTTAGTAAGTGTGATCGTCAACGTGTGTTAAAAATAGGTAAGTACTAACGTATTTAATCCACAATCAACTTCATCGCACATGTAACTCGACTGATTTCATTTCAAGAATCGCTTCAGGTGCTATAAAATGCAACGCAAAACAAAGCCTAAACTCAATTAATCCATATTTACTTTTGACGACGACATAAAACCGTAATTAACGTTCCTTTCCACGAGGTTTTGAAGTTTTCGTGCTTTATTCCTTGTCCTTACAACTTATGCATTTTTCTCTCAAGATAGGAGCACTTTCTCCAAACTATCGTCATTTTTCATGCTTCGTCGTTTCTTTCGGTACTTCAACGTATATATTTAGTTGCTCATTCTAACTTGAGCGATAATTGGGGTGAAATTGATGATTTGGGGTGATAATATGCTTTACATGGACCATTTAGGCATAAATTGCACCTTGCAAATTTAGATAACAAGGTTAACAACTGTATTGAATCTTAAAGAACAACATTATTGAAACACTACCTATTTGTCCCTAAACGCCCAAAGTTTTTGTAAACGTTATTTGAGTTGTTGAATTGGTCTACTGTTATTTCGATGAATGACGTTAGTTTCAAACTGTGTCTTCTCCAATTCTTGACCCCGATGAGATAGATTCTTTGCGACTATTTTAGCCTAATTCAACTTTGTACGCAAGGTTTTCGAGAGAAAACAAGTCGTTAGTGTCCGCACTGATTAACCAACAAACAAGTCAAGCCAAAGACCGATACTTTGAATCGATTCGCTATAATGAAACTTGAAATCGTACGTACACTCAAGCAATTTAGTATTGTTATCATTACGTGATTCTTAACACATAGAGAGCATTTATTTCTCCGCAAAAACTCACACCAATTTCCTAGTTTTGCCATCGACTCTATATAGTAAATATTTAAAAACGAGCAACTGTTGTTAGGATATCAATATCTTTAAGCAAAACTAAACAGTAACGTGTTCCACTTATGGATAATAGTTTAAAAAAAACGATTGATTAGAAAAACAACAAAGATTCAAAGGCAATGAAATTTAATAACGACGATGCAATGCAATCATTTCTCTAATTTTCTATGACAAATAAATTATGACGTAGTAGTTATTTTAGGACCCATGTTGGACATAATTATGAATTATTGGAAGCATATATAACAGGTACAATTAGGACAAAATGTAGTCCCGGCACGTGTAATCTAAAAGCAATAACAATGACACTGAATTAAAGCCTAATCTCACTTCAATGAAACTAATCTAACCCACGTTATCTTGGAAGCTTGATTATTTTCCATGTAAAGCATTTCTCCATCAATCTCCTTATAGGCGTTGAATCAAGGTTTCATAGGTGTCATGTGGTAGCAACATTCGGAATCCCAAACCCAATCATGTTTCCTAAAGAAGTTGCATTGATTGGCCTTGTCTTGAGTTGAGATAAGGGCACTTAAGAAAAAAATAGGAGCTTACCACAATAGAACTTTAGACTGTTTACCCTTGGAATCTTTCTCCTTTTCTTGATTCTTCCTCTTGAGGATAAAGCAATCTTTAATTAGATGACCTTTTATCTTGCAATATTTGCATTTAACTTTCTGTTTCGACTTATTCTCATCGAAGTGTTGTTTTCCATGTTTAATTAGGTTTGAAGTTTCCCTTCACTAATACTCCCTCATTGCTAGATTGGTCTTTCTTTGTAGATTGCAACTATATTTCTTTTGTTCTCAAGGCTGCAATTATGATATTTGTGGTTCTAGAATCTCTCTCATACTTTAGTGAATTTTTTACTTCTTGATAGGCTTTTGGTAGTGAGTTAAGAAGCATAAAGGCTTAATTTTCATCTCCTAGCTTTTCCCCTAGGTCCTTGAATTTAGAGACAATCTTCTTGAATTAATCAAGATTGTCGCACAAAGATCTTGGTGAATACATTTTGAATGTGAAAATTTTCTCTTATGTACATCTTGTTTGGAAGATTCTTTGTAGCATATAACACGGCCAACTTACCTTAAAACATTATCATTAAGGTTTAGAACCAAAGTACCATAGGTAGAAAGCTCCCATTCTTCTTTCTTGTTGCTGTAACTGTGTTAGGTAGAGTTGATGGATCTAACAAGGCCTTATGTGCCTTTTCCTGTCAAAAAATAGCTTTGATTCTGGCCTTCCATAAACCAAAATCACATTTTCTATCAAATTTCTCAATCTCAAACCTTGCTACTGCCATTGTCAATCTGAAACTTGAATCTTGATTGTAACGCCCCAAAAATTAAGATAATTTTGGAGTTAATTATCTTAATTTTGTTTAATTAGTTTTAATTTATTGGGCGTTATTTTGAATTCATTTAATGAGAATTATTTGATTTATGTGGGAATTGAAATTAATTAAATATTTCTTAGATGAATATTTAATTAATTAAATGTTTTGGCATGTGGTGTTTGTTGAGTTTTTGATTAAATGGTAAGTTAAGAGAATTGAGTAAAGTTGTGGATTTTTAGTATTGTTGAGTTTGAATTTAATTAAATAATTATGGATGTTATTTAATTAAATTGTAGGGTGGAAAGTTTGTTGGAGATTTAATAATTATATGTATATGTGGAAATATATATATAATTATTATGTTAAAGAAAAAGATAATTATATTTGTTGAAATATAATTATTTAAGAAAAAGATAATTGTATTTTGGAGAAAGAATATTTATTAAGGGAGAAAAAGTAAAATAATTATATTTTGGGAAAATATAATTATTTGTAAAAGGATAATTACTTTGGAGAAAGATAAATGATAATTAATTATTATGGAAGATAATTAATTATTTTGAAAAAAGATAAATAATAATTAATTATTGTGGAATATAATCAATTATTTTGATGAAAGATAAATAATAATTAATTATTATATAAGATAATTAATTCTTTTCGACAAAGATAAATAATAATTAATTATTGTGGAAGATAATTAATTATTTTGGAGAAAGATAAATAATTATTAATTATCGATAAATAATAATTAATTATTGTGGAAGATAATTAATTATTCTGCAGAAAGATAAATATTGATTATTGAGTGGAGTTGTTATGGTTGGGTTAAGATAATTCATATTGGAAGTTATAAGTGATTGATTGAAAAAGATTTGATTGATTAAATTAATTAAGGATTTAAGTTAATTTGAGATTTTGGAGGGAAAAGTTGATTTTGGTGGAATTGGAATTAATTGAGTATATATATATATGGATATATATATTTAATTAATAATTTGGAAAAGTGAAGTTAATTATATGATGGAATATAATTATATTTTTTTGGAAAAGAAGATAATCCATGAGGAGAGAGATGATTGATTTGATTGGACAAAAAAGATATATATTTATTTAAAAGAGAGAATAATGGTTTAAATAAATATATATGTTTAGTGTAGATTTTGGTGAGAGAAAAATAATAATAATAAAGAAGTATTATTATTATTATTAATGGTTATATATGTCTAAGATTTTGTGCATTTAAGGCATTTATTTAGGAAAGATAATGGAAATAAAGATATATGTATATTTTTGGTATTATATATATATATGTAAATTTTTGGTATTATACATCCTAAAAGGAAAAGAAAATAATAACAATAAATATTATTGTTATTATTTGGGTCTATAAATAGCATGGGAATGCTTATGTTAAAAAGTAAAGGAAAAAGAAAAATGTTCTTCGTCTTCTTCTCTAAGATAACCTTCTGATGTCGCCGCCTCATCAGTTGAGATTAAGATTAGTCTCTTTGGAAGCTTGAGAATTTAAAGTGATGAATTTTTCGATCAAGGATAAGAGGATTCTTCAACCTCCATCTGAGTAACCTTGGATCAAGTTAATTGGAGACTTTTTTTACTGTCAGCTAAGGAGTACTTTGTTTGGCTAAAATCTCCAGGTAAGAGATTCTCCTACTAGACATTCGAACTGAATTTAAGAGACTGCATGTAATTATGATTATGCATTGATGTAACTAAAATGCATAACTTGATGCTATTGATGATGACTGTCATTATATGTATGTTGATGATGATGACTGTTGATGATGATGACTGTTGATGTTGATGTTAATGCATGATATATTAATCACATGGTTAAGGACGTTAAGATTAATACTCATGTCATGTTATGATGTTATGTTAATGACCGATAGTATGTTGTTGACGACTGTTGATGTTTATGTTGATGCATGATATATATTAATTACATGGTTAAGGACGTTAAGATTAATACTCATGTCATGTTATGATGTTATGTTATGATACATGCTATGGATAGGGTGTTCTATTAACTTTGTCTATTAGAGTCGTACCTGCATGGGTGTCCTTTGGGATCACCGCCTTTTTAGGACTGCGTAGTCCGACGGGACCGCCAGTCTGGCATTGACATAGACATGATTCAAGTGATTCGACGAGATCGCTCGCAGCCCGATTGTCTTAGTGTTTCCTCCGGGTACACTATAGATCAGTTTGTCCTAGGTGTTCCTTTGGGATCACCGAAGACCAGCTATGTTCCTCCGGGATCACATGTTGCACGTGTTCGGGAACGTGCCAATTCTTGGGTACCACTTTTTAGGACTCTAATAGGAAGTTAACAGACACCTAGCGGGACTAGTAATAGGTCCCTTACTGAGTATATGTTTATACTCACTCCTTCTATGTTTAATATTTCAGACGAAGGTAAAAGTAGAGGAAAGCTGGCGAGCGACTGGGAAGGATCCGTGACATACCATATGGGGATTCAGTTTTGCTTCTGCGTCTATTTATCAGTGTTTCAGCATTCCGTTTTTAATGAAAATTTAGTCTTCCCTCTTTTCACGAAAGTGTCTATTGTTATTGTTTTTATTTTTTAGTAATGAAGGTGGTCATTTTTCTAAATATTTTAAGTTTTCCCTTCCTTTTTTATTGTCTTTCTTCTCTTCTTTCTCAACGATTTTTTTTTCTTTCCATCATCCTTCTTCTCTTCCTCTTCTTTTTTTTCCAAACTGTTATTTGGTTCAAGATCGTGGACCAAATATAAAATATCTATTTTTTTATTTTTTTCAAACTGTTATTTGGTTGTTCAAGATCGTGTACTAAATATAAAAGATTTTGAAAAACGTCATTCAATCATGTATAAAAATAGCCAAATCTAAACGTTCGTCTGTCAAAGAATCTTAAAAAAAAATCATTTAGAGATTTGGGTAGCCAAATCTAAACGATCTAAACGATCGTTTAGCAAAATAATCTTGAAAAAATAGCTTAGCCAAATTTAAACGATCGTGTACCCAAATCTAAATGATAAAATCATTTGTCAAATTTAAATGATCATGTAACCAAATTAAACGATCGTGTACAAAGAATCTTTAAAAAAATCGTTTAGATTTGGCTATCCAAATCTAAACGATCATGTACCAAATATATTACTCTCATTGTTGACGAGACATTTTTGGTATTTTTCATTGTGAGTTGTGGGCTTTTACCATTTTTGAAATGGTTCTATAAAGTGTAAATATTTTGCCACTTTGTTATATTTTTTAAAAGATCTCCTGTTATTATATATATTATGTATTATTTAATAAATTGTTTAAAATTAAACAAAGTAGAAAATCTTGTATAAATATTTGGCATTATTTTAGAGTATGGTTTATATATATATTTGGCATTATTTTAGCCTATTTAGTTAAGATTAACCAAATTTGAATGTTATTTACAAAATACACTATTTTTGTGAAATCTACGATATCCTGCTTCATTTTTTGAGTTATTCAAATATACTATATCTAGGATATATGGATTATTCTATACCTAAGGGTATATTCAAGTTTTATATAATTATATATATATATATAAAGCCAGGCGACGGTTTTGCCGTTTTCCTTTTTTTTTTTTTTTTTCAGATTTTTGTCATTTTTCAAGTTGCTAGTTCCATGGTTATTTCTTTTATTTACTTTGCCGGCCTAAGAGTTTTTTTTTCTTTTTTTTTTTTGGCTGTCTAGAAAAATATCAACTTTATAGGTTTTGCTTTGGATAAATGGCAAAAGTTAATTTAAATTGTTAATATAGTAAAATCGTAAAAATGGAAAAAAAGATTGCTACAAAAAATGTCTTAAATGCCTCGACTCGTGTAAAAAAATTCACATCTCAAATGCAATTATTCCAAAACCCAATGTAGTCACCTATTTTTATCCTACAACTTTTTTTATTATTCATTAAAATATAGTAATTGTAATAATGACTAATATTTTTACTTATTTTTTTTTAAAAAAAAGTAAAATTTATTCTAATAATATAAAATCTTATGATATTTGTTATTATATTTCTTAAAAAATCTTCTATTAAAAGAAAAAATAAAAATCATTAATGAAAATATCTATCTTTAAAAAAAATCAATTTATCACATTTGACTTAGGAAAAAATAAAATAATTTACTTTATACAAAATCTTTTCATATCATATTTGATTTATCATTTTAGAAAAAATAAAATAATTTATTTTATACAAAATCTTTTAATATCATATTTTGATTTATATCATTTTAGGAAAAAATAAAAAAATTTATTTTGAACAAAATCTTTCAATATCACAATTTAACTATTTCAGAAAAAAGAAAATTAATAAAATTACATAATATTTTATTTTATTTTATACTTATTAAATTTTCCTAATTTGTGGCACATCCGGGGATCTATAAATAAGGACCTTTGGTCATTAGAAAAACAAAGAAAAAATTGGTTTTAGAGAGAATCTCTACGACGGGAGAAAAAAATTGTTTTAAAGAGAATCTCTACGAGAAAAAAATTGTAATTTTGAAATCGTTCTTAAATTTCCCTTTTTAAAGCATTTAGAATTTTTTTTTTGTTGCTTTAAAATTATTTCTTTTAAACTCAAAATTAAATATATATTTCATAAAAGGTTTCCTAATCAACTTTTTTGTAATAACCCACATCGATTTCGCTAAAACAAATCCTACAATAAAATCTAAAAATTTCTCCGACTCTGTTATTTCTAGATTCTTGAGGTGAAGGATCAATATCTTTGAAAATCCGTGATTTAATCCCAAGAAAAAATGAATTTAATCAATGTTTTAAAAAAAAATCTTTATTCAAAGACTAGCCTATGATAGAATTTGAGAAATTGTAATAATTTCTCATTTTCTTAAAGTGGGGAGTTTTTCTCAATATAGTCTAATTAATGTAATATATTCTACTTATTTTATAGGATCATTGCTTCAAATATTGGAGTAATGAGCAATGAAATAAGACATATAATAATAAAAAAATCTTTGTTTTTCTAAATAAATTTTATTCAAGACATTAAATTTGGCCACCGTTTTCTAAACGGGTGTTACGGGATGCTAACACCTTCCTCGTGCATAAATGACTCCTGAACTTAACTCTAGTTTTTTTTGCATACCATTTTTTATTTTATTTAAAATTATTTACTTTATTTCGATGTCCAATCACACGTAAAAAAGATTGGTGGGGACTCATTTTTGTGTTTTTAAAATTAATCTCTTTTTTAAAAGGACGTCAGCCACTCCGCATCGTCTCGAGTACAAGGCAACAACTTGGCAACTTCACTGGGACATGAGGTTCCACCTAGAGAGTTTGGTCTTTTCTTTTGTCTTGATCTTGTATATTTGTTTTATTTGTTTTATTTTCTTTTCGTTTTAGTATGTTGTTTATTATTGTTTCACACACAATCACGAGCCTCCTGTCCAGGCTCTGTCCTTAGAAACGAGGATGGAGTAGTGTTGACCTTCGAGGAGCTTATGCTTTCATGCAAGCACACAAAAAGTTCTCACTCAATTTGGTCATGCAATTGCATGCGACTGTTGTGATCAAATTAGGGACCTTTGATCCTTTAGGACTTAAATTCAACTTCACTCATTATGATTCACATATAATCATGTCAACTCATATGTTTTAGAATGTTAATTTTCCTACCTTATTATATTATTCTCCCACTATCACAGACCTCTTTCCGGGTTGTACCTATAGGATTAGATTCGAGAATGTAGTAGTGTTTAACCTTTGAGGAGTTGTTACTCCCATGCAAGCACAAAAAAAATTCTCACTCAATTTGATTGTATGATCAAGTGTGATTATACACCATTTTGAGGACCTATGTCAAATAGGATACTAGCATTATCTTCACTAAGTTTACTTAAGCCATTCCATTATTTGATCGTTTTCTTTCTTGCATTTGGTATTTACATCTAAACTTATCCTAATTGAATCATTATTCTCTTTTTGAAAAAGATAAAACCCAAAACTTGCAAAATAGCTCAAGTTTCACCTCCTCAACATCCATATTGGATAAGAAGAAAGGCTAGAATAATGGATGAGCAAACCAATCACCAGGTTCAAGCAGTTCGTCAAGACGTTGAAGGATTGAAAGATCAATTGGCAAAGATCCTCGAACTGCTTACTACTGGAAGAGGAAAGAGTGTTGCGGGGACTTCAAGTGGAAGTAGATCTAAACTAAGTACTAGAGGACATGCCTGCATACCCTCCAGGTTTTACTTCTAAAAGGCCGTCTAGTCCACGCATGGTGGATAGGACATACCCTACATCCTTTCCTGTGCAAAATCCTAACTCGACCACCCAACAGGCATCCCATGTGAGCGATCCCATATCTACTCCAATTAAGAGAAGTGGTAAGAAAATTTCAGAAGAGCATGGTAGTAGAAGAAGATTGGAATTTCTAGAAGAAAGATTGCACGTCGTTGAAGGTGGAGACATGCACGGGAGTATTGGCACAGCACAACTATGTTTGATATCAGATGTGGTGATCCTTCCCAAATTCAAGACTCCAAATTTTGAGAAGTACAATGTAACCACATGCCCAAAAAGTCATCTAGTTACGTACTGTCGGAAAATGTCAGCTTATGCTCATGATGATAAATTGTTGATTCATTGTTTTCAAGACAGCTTAGTTGGCCCGACTTCTCGCTGGTACATGTAGTTGGATGGTTGACAAGTGCATAGGTGGAAGGATCTCGTCGATTCATTCTTAAAACAATATAAGTACAACATTGATATGGCACCCGACCGTCTGGATCTTTAAAGGATGGAAAAAAGAATGTTGAAACTTTTAAGGAGTATACACAATGATGGAGAGAGTTAGCTGCACAAATGCAACCTCCCCTAAACGACCAAGAATTAAAAGCCATGTTCATAAACACTCTTCGAGCCCTATACTATGATAGAATGGTTGGAAGTGCATTAACTAATTTCTCTGACGTCATAAAAATTGAGGAGAGGATTGAATTTGGAGTGAAGAATGGAAGGACCACTGATTCTTCTTCAGAGACAAGAAGGATGATGACCCCAAAGAAAAAAGAGGAAGAAATACATGAGTTGAGCTCGACTCAAAGAGTAGTGACACATGTATCCTCACCAACTGTTCTATTTATTAGAATAGAGGTAAAAGTCCATTCAATCAGGCAACTCAGAGAAACACAAGGAACAATTGGAAGCAAAACCATTTCGATCCCATACCTATGTCGTACGCAGAGCTTTTGCCTTAACTTTTAAAGATTCATCAAGTGGCTATCGTAGCACAAAGGCCTCTACGACCACCATATCCTAAGTGGTATGACCCCAATGCTAAGGCAGTTAGGCATTCTACGGAGAACTATTTTCCTTTGAAAGCTAACATGCAAAGTCTAGTCAAGGTCAGAAGGTTGAAATTCAAGTAGACAAGAGAAGAGCCTGACATCAACTAGAACCTTTTACTAAATTATGAGGATCCCACCATAAATGTTGTTGCCACATTCATGGAAAGATATAAGAATAAGGTGTGTGACGTGACTACTTCAATGAATACGCATTTCCAAATCCTTTGTGGAGCTGGATATTTGTCACCAAGGTTTAACAATGATTAGGGGAAGAAGTTTGGATGCGCCAACGAGAAGCAGTGTTTATTCCACCCTGAGATAGATGACCATTCCATTGAGGATTGTTGTTAGTTTTAAAATGAGGTACAAAAGCTTATGGATACAAAGATTCTCTTCGTAGGACAGATGAGCATGCAACAAATCAAGGTCGATATTATTATTGATAAGGAAGATTCAAATGATCCTCAATTACGGTTATCTCTGAGCATACTATTTCGCCTCATCCATTGGTTTATCAGTGCTAACTAGAATTTGAGTTGAACAATTGGGAGATCAAGAACATGCTAAAAGTCTCTAAGGGATCACAAAAGTAATATAGTTTTATACACCCACTGACAATGCCTAAGGTCCCAGAGTTTCTTTTCTTTTTGTAATAAGGGCATCCTTCCTTGTTTTTACAAAATTGCATTTTAATACCATAGTCATTATGTACTTTCTTTATTTTTCTTCTAAGAAATGAAGAATATTGATTTTTATCCCAAATACTGCATCCATTCCTCTTGTTTCTCTCTTTTCCTTTTTTTCATTTTACCGATACAATTTAGGATCCATAACAGGGGCACCAAAGTTGAAGGCGACATCAATGACGTTGTTATTTTGAGGTTTCAATCTGTAATCTTAAGTAAGATATTGAAGAGGATGAATATCCTGAATTACTAAGATTGATAGAGCAAGAGAAAAAAAGATTATGTCATATCAAGAGACTTTGAAGGTTATCAATTTGGGAACAACAGAAGAAGTGAAAGAAGTGTGAATTGACACTTTAGCTCCAGATCAGGATCAATAAGATCTGGTGACCCTGCTTCACAAGTTCAAAGATATTTTGCATGGTCTCATTGGAATATGTCTTGACACCATTGTCAAGTTCATATGGAAAAACAACTTTTAAACTAAGTTAAGGTCATTACTCCGAAAGACGAATAACAAAATACACTTTCTTTGAAGAGACGGAGGTCTAAAATTCTTATAAAACCAAAATACTCATGACATATAAGATGATCAAAACCAACAAAAGAAATTTGAAAACGTGACCCGCGGGTGGTAACAACAAAAACAATTAAATATAACAAAATCTTAAGTAAAATGATTAAAATTTAAAATACTGAGAAACATATAAACAAGTGCAAAAGCTAAACTGTGTTTCCATATGGCATGCCACAGATCCTTTCATGTTGCTCACCAGCTTCTTAAGTTCTTTACCTTAGCTTGAAATATTAAACATAGAAAGAGTGAGTATATAAATATACTGTAACGACCCAACTTTCCGGACTAAGCTGAGGTCACTACTCAGTGCTAAGACTCGACCACACAACACATAATTCATAACGGACCGGTTATGATTCATTAAAACGTTAGAAATATTACAAAAATAATTTCGGGCTCTATTTTAAATCACAGTCACAAAAGTTTCAAATAAAGTACTCAGGTCATCAACTCAAAATCACAAAACCAAATATTCTAACAAAATACATCAGCGGAAGCATAAAGAAAACCAGACACGTCCATATGGCCTTCACGCATCCTCCTGCCTCTCGTCGGTCTGCCCCTCGCTGTACCCTTACCTGAAAAGTTAAAGAAGAGAAAAGGGGTGAGTATAAATATACCCAGTAAGGGACCCACTACCGGGCCCGTTAGGGAACAACAGTTAACTTCCTATTCAGGGGTACCCTACATAACAGTCTAGTGGTTCCGTAGAACGCACATATCAGTCTCGTGATCCCGAAGGATACACCTATCAGTCTAGTGATCCCGAGGGATGCACATATCAGTCTAGTGCTCTCGAAGGATGCACATATCAGTCTAGTGCTCCCGAAGGATGCACATATCAGTCTAGTGCTCCCGAAGGATGCACATATCCGTAAGGTACACTACCCCATAGATGAAGCTAACCGTTACCCGTCAGTCCATACTAAACCGTCTACAACAGTCATACCCCAACAACACTCATATTACAATTTCGCCATAAGCTTCGCCAGTCAGATAATATAGATTTAGACAGCTACATCCTCGGTAGCTATATGCGTCTCCGCTTCACACACCATTGTGATATCCCTAGATCCAGTCAACTAGTCAATCAAAATCGGACTCACCGTCCTTCCACGACCAGACTCCATGACCAAAATCCAGACAAAAGACTACCACGTACCTAACCGTAAAATTTTAAGGTCCATCGACATACCATTCCAATCCACAACGTAGCCCATAACATAACTACAATATACTGAACATCCGGCATCGGTGCCTATCCGTACACAATTCCTTACACCCGATGGCACACAAGCTACAACTAACGGTCGCGTTACCTTTACATCAGACAAGAGCATAGCAACGATACTTAAAGTCAAACACACATGCATTTATTCAGTATAGTTATTAACGTGTAATCCCCTGTGGATTACTACGTTTCCAGCCTCGATCCGAGGTCCAGTAGTAGGAAAACCCTTACCTGATACCCGGTTATGCCCCTCGACCGAGTCCACGCTCAACGGATCCACCTAAACGAAAACACAAAGGTTTTAATCGATGATACTAGTAGAAGTCATTTTAAATGGTCCTAAGCAACATTCGTTGACTTACCCAAGGAAAGGAAAGCTATCTCCAAACAAGCCTGCCGCGGAACCCGAGAACTTGAACGTCAACTCCTTAATACCTTCAAGGGATGAAAGGTAGGACCAAATCTTATTCCAATATTCAAACTCGAATCGGATGTAGCAACATTGGGTAAATTACCAAAATGATCCTTACCGAAGACTCGCCATGACCCGAAGTGGAGGGAGAAAAATATGGCTTAGGTGGCTCGGGTCGGCTTGGCTCACCCTCGGCTCGGCTCGGCTCACGGCTCGGCTCGCGGCTTGGCTCAACTCGGCTTACGGCTCGGCTCGTGGCTTGGCTCAACTCGGCTTACGGCTCGGCTCGTGGCTCGGCTCAACTCGGCTTGCGGCTCGGTTCGCGGCTCGGCTCAACTCGGTTTGTAGCTCGGCTCGCGGCTCGCTCGATTTGGATTCGTGGCTCAGGTCGGCTTCACTTCGCGGCTCGGGTTTACTCCTTTCTCCTTCCAGCAACGACGGCGGCAGAAGGCAGCTCCCCTCGGTGTTCTTTCTGCGTCGGGAACACGAGATAAGGAGGGAGAAGCCACCGGTGGTGGCAGAGACGAAGAGAGAGAGAGAGAGAGAGAGAGAGAGACGTCGGCTGCAGATGGACGGCAGACGGCGCAAACGCGCGGATGGTGGCTGCGTTCGTCGGGTGAAGAATCTGAAGAGAAGGAGAAGAACAGCACGGCGTTGGCTTCGTGAAGGCAGTCGAGGACGCGCGGACGGAGGTGGAGACACGAATGGAGGAGAACGGATGGAGACGACGGCGTCGGACGATGTAGGAAGAAGAAGAAGAAGAAGACGGAACGGCTGGGGGGGGGGTGTCGCGCGCGGCTAGGGTTGTTTTTAAAAAAAAATTCTTATTATATATATATATATATTAAATAAAAATAAATGAATAAAGATAATGATAATAATATAAATAATAAAAGAAAATATTAAACACTAAAAATAAAATAAAAAAAATAAAAATAAAATTAATAATAAAAAATTAATATTAATTAATTATAATAATGTTAATATCAAATAATTAATATAATATTCAATAAAAAAAATAAAGGTATTAACATTAAATTATAATGATAATAATAAATAATAATAATTATAAGATACTTAATATTATATTATTATTTCATCATCTACAAAATTTTAAAATCCCGAAAAATTCACATAAATGCTAAAATTTTACCTCGAAATTCGGGGCGTTACATATACTCAGTAAGGGACTCACTACTAGTCCCACTAGGTGATCTGTTAACTTTTCATTAGAAACATAAATGTAACATCGTGTGTCCTACAGAGCACACCTGAGTGAGTGAAACCGTATGAACAACCCTAAATTGTACAGGCGATCTCATGGAAACACCCCTAGTCGTGCGAGTGATTGCAGGTATACACCATAATTATATATATATATATATATATATATATATATATATATATATATATAATACATAGGTACACCCCTAATCGTGCGAGTGCTCTCGTTGGAACACCCTTAGTCGTGCGAGCGACCCCATAGATAGGATCACAATACAGGTGGGGTAAGAAACTTATCATATAAAATTAACAGACACACCATAAACCAAAAGCACATGTTATCATCATAAGCATTATAACATCACATGAATATTAATCGTAACATCCTTAAGCATGTGATTAATATTTCATGTATCATAATAATCATAAACATAACAGTCATCATTAACAACATAACATCAGTCAACGCCGTCAACTTAACATCAATCATTATCTATAGCATAGCATTATGCATCTAAGCTACCCTTAATGTATAGTCGTAATACATGTTGTCTCTTAAATTCAGTTCGAAGGCCAGTAGTAGAATCTCTTACCTCAAGATTTCTTAAACGTTTAGTCCCTAACTAGCACCGCCGAAACTTTCGAGTAGACAAATCCCAAAATCGAGGTTGAATCCTTATTGGGAGAATTCCAAACATTATTTGTCCAAAGTATTATCCAAATGAACCTTAAAGGGGAAAAAATCCAAATTAAATTAATTAGAGTCCAAAATTTTCATTTAATGGGTATTACCAATGCGCAGTTTCGTTCGGCTTCGTCAGATGAGAAATGCGGTGGTTCGGGTCGTTCACGCGAGGGGACGGTGCAGCTGCTGGCGACTTCGTCAGAGAGGGGATTGGCGGAGAGAGCTGGCGACGACGACAGACTCGTGGAGTAAGGTGGCGGCGACTAGGGTTTGAAGAGGAAAAAGTGAAGAAGATGAAGGCACGCAGAACGAGGGACTTGTTATAATAATAATATCATTATTATTATCATTATTATTTCTCTCCTTTTCCAAAACAAATCTTCTCTCTCTTCATTTAAATCCTCATCCAATCAACTTTCTTTTTCTTATCATAATTATCTTTTACCAAATAATAATTATATTTTTCTAATATAATTATTATTTAAAATTTCTCTCTCCACAAAATCTTTCTCCAAAAATAATACTCTTCAAATAAATCTATCTTTATCTTTTTTTTTTCAACAATACACTACCCTTCCAAAAATAATTATTCCTCAACAAATATAATTATCTTATTCTCCTCCTCTCCAAATTATCATATATTTTGCTTAACTAATTATATTTTAACAAATATAATTATTCTTTTTATTTTCCATAATATTTATATGTATATAAATCCATATATACATAAAATACCAAGTGTCAACAAAAATCCACTCTCCAGCTTAATTAGATAAGCTCCCAAAATTTATTTTAATTTTTGGGACGTTACAATCTTCCCTCCTTTAAGAAAATTTTGTCCTCGAAAGTTATAATCCTCAAATAACTACGGGGCAAGGGACTTTCTTGCCATACTGAATAGCGTTCTCCATCAAAATTCAAAATATTTAATTAAATATACATACCCATGTATATACATTTAATTAATCCAACCCATTAAATAAATTACATAACTTTACTTAAGATTCATGACATATAATTAGATCAATCCTCAACAAACAGTAGAAATCAAACCTCTAAGTCATTAAATATCAACCAACAAAAAAATAATTTAATCTTCACAAGAAAGTCAAATAATTCTACACGAAAATAAGTCTAACTAAACAAAACTAAGAAAATAAACTCCAAAAATATCTAAATTATTGGGCATTAAAATCATTTCTATGCAGCCTTCTCGACCCCCTGTCGACTAGTAGCAGAAGCTCATTGAGGGCATTTGTTAGCTAAGTGCCCTTCCTGTTTGCATTTGAAGCAAATTCTCTTACCCGCTACACAGCGATCGGAATGATTTCTTCCACAGACCAGGAAACTCCTTCATGCTCCCCCTACCTTAATGACCTCTTGCTGATGACGATGAAAGCTGCCACCTGAACTTGAATCTCTAAGAGTAATGCCAGCAGGCTGCTGCTCAATCTTCCTCTTCTAACCTGTGGTTGTCCCTCTTCCTGCAGTCTTGGACAGGTTGGCTCTCTCGTGCAGGCTCATATCCACTGCCAGGCGCAGTGCATCAGCATGGGTGGTTGGCCTAGAGGCTCAAACGACACTCTGGAGATCTAGTCTGAGACCTCTAACAAATTTCTCGGTCCTGGTAGCCTCATCCTTCACTACATCGGAAGCAAAACAGGATAGCATATCGAACTCTGCATCATACTTCTCCACAGTCATGTCACCTTGCTCCAGGTTCAGGAACTCTTGTTGCTTAACGTACCTCAGGTTGGCAGAGAAGAATTTAGCATACAAGCTCTCCTTGAACTGCTTCCAGGTTATCTTGCTGCCATCACCACCCAGCATCCTTTCAGTCGTCTTCCACCAAGCGGTACCTCTATCTTCCAAGAAGAAAACTACACGCTGAACCTTCTGGTCATTAGGACACTTCATGTACCAAAAGATGATCTCTATAGAAGTCAATCACATCTGGGCCTTGGTGGGTTTATCCATGGATCCATCAAACTTCTTAGGATTGTACTTCCTAAAGTCTCTCAGATGTTTAGCCTCGACTAACAGTTGGTCTGGCATGGGCTAAGATTCCACTTGGGCTGGAGAAGGAGCGGTCGGGGTCTTCTAGGGAGCATGAAACGGTGCTAAAGTATCTCTCAGCATATCCTGGTATCTCTTCTCTATGGCAGCGAGATCTGTCTGAGTGACGGTTGCAGTAGAGTTAGCAGCTTGTACGGCAGGTTGCTCTTCAGGCTGGATACGTCCAGCTCCTCTACTTCCCGTACCACCTCTACGTGCACCTCTATGTGGCGGCATTTTTTTCCTAAATTCCACCAGCATAAGTCTTTCACAACACGAACATAACATTCATACTTTATCTATTTTAATTCAGGCAAGGTTATAAATATAACATCATTATAATCATAAAACATACTAACGAGTGACGAAGGATCGTGTAGACATAGGGACAAAAATCAAAGACTTAAAACGTAAGTCGGTCTACATCACCTAGAAACTTAGGCTCTGATACCAACTGTAACAACCCAACTTTTAAAACTAAGGTCATTACTCAAAAAGACGAATAACAAAATACACTTTCTTTAAAGAGATGGACATCTAAAATTCTTAGAAAACCAAAATACTCATGACATATAAGATTATCAAAACCAACAAAAGAAATTTGAAAACGTGACCCACGGGTGCTAACAACAAAAGAAATTAAATATGAAAAAATATTAAGTAAAATTATTAAAATTTAAAATACTGAAAAACATATAAACAAGTGCGAAAGCTGAACTGTGTCCCCATATGGCGTGTCATCAACTTCTTAAGTTCTTTACCCTAGCCTTAAATATTAAATATAGAAAGAGTGAGTATATAAATATACTCAGTAAGGGACCCATACTAGTCTCATTAGGTGATCTGTTAATTTTTTATTAGAAACATAAACGTAACATCATGTGTCCTACGGAGCACATCTGAGTGAGTGAGACCGTACGAACACCCCTAAATCGTGCGAGCGATCCTATGGGAACACCCCTAGTCGTGTGAGTGATCGCAGGTACACATTCCATAAATATATATATAATACGTAGGTACACCCCTAATCGTGCAAATGGTCTCGTCGGAACACTCCTAGTCGTGCAAGCGACCCCGTATACAAAATATAATTGTCTCCTAACCGTGCATGTGATCCATAGGTACACCTCTAATCATGCGAGTAACTCCGTAGGAACACCCCAAGTGTTCAATTATAATTATTCCTTTTATTTGTCATAATATTTATATGTATATAAATGCATATATACATAAAATCCCAAGTGTCAACAAAAATCCACTCTCCAGCTTAATTAGATAAGCTCCCAAAAATTATTTTAATTTTCGAGGCGCTACATGGTTTGTCTGAGCGTATCATCACAGATAATGAAAAAACCTAAATAAGAAATTAATAGAGGAGTTGTGCAGTCAGTTCAAGGTTCAACACTTTAATTCCACTCCTCATCACCCAAGATGAATGGACAATGGAAACAGCAAACAAAAATATCAAAAAGATTCTCGAGAAAAAATATCAAAAAGATTATGAGATTGGTTGTCTCCATATCAATTTTGAAACTTTTTTTTTTTTGCTGACGACCATTATTTTCCTTTTGCTTTTCTTTAATTTCTCTTTTGTTTCCTTTTGTTTCCACTTCTTGTGGTGCATGCTCTTTACTACTATCAGTGTCAATTTCTTCATCAGTTTCGTTATTATTAACCTCATCCGCTTCAATCAAATTTTGTTTTCCTCTTGTTGTATCTTTTATATATTCTTCCCCTTGTTTTTCTATTTTTTCTTCAACAATTACAATATTTCCCAATTGAATCTGGCTTCGTTTTGCTTTGTCTTCCTGTCTCCTATTTTCAACTTCTTCTTCTTTTTCTCCATCTTCAAATTCAATTATCTGAATGTAAAAAGAGAATGTGCTGTCAAAATGATTTTGCAAGAAAATGTAGACAGTCTTGCAATATAAAGATCGTTTAAATATGTATATACGATTGTGTAAAATACATAAACGATCGTATAACATGTATACACGATCATGAAACCAGTTGGGTAGCAAAAAATTAAAATGTGTGTAAACTAAACGAACAGTTGTGTTAAATATATAAACAATCGTTTAATATAATTAAAACGATCATGAAACCAATTGTACATTAAACGAATTAAAACTTGTGTGAATACATGTGTATTTTGTGTTCCTAAATAAATAAACCAGTTGTTCTTTTCGTCATCTTCATCTATCTGCAAGCACATAAAGTAAGAATGTTCAAAGACATCATGAAGAAAACACATCCAGACAGATAAGTTATATCTATCTATACGATATAAATTATACTTATTGTTTGGAAAAGAACTAAACCTGCGAAATATTTTTGTTTGGGGTATTTATAAATCTGTAGTTGCTATTGTTTCCAAAACAACAATTCCCTGTAAAGAAAACAAACAACATAATCGCATTTTATTTGGAAATTAAGGAACATTAAACAAAACAAATGAGTACATAATGAATACGACACTAAACATAGGACAATGTGTTGTTGCATATTTCACCATTGTATTAATTTTTCATCTTCATCAAGAATATCTGAAGATCAAGGCTACAAGTAGGTGGTCTATTTTTCTCCACGACTTTTGTATATGCAATTTCTTTCTCATTCTGTTGTTGTTGAAGCTTGGCTGATGGTGGTGGAACATTCAAGCTTCTCACAACCATTGTCAACATGATTTTCATTTTTTTTTATTCCTTGTCTTAATAATATTTGTTCTGTTTCTATTTTTTCTTGATTTTTTTCTGTTTTCTCTTATTTCATTTAAGATTTTATTTGCTTCATTGTTTTTTCCATTTCTTTCTCTCTTTTTTTCCTGTTTCTCTGGTTTTTCTTTTCTTTCTTGCTTCTCAATATTTTTGAAATATCTCAAAATTGTTTGAGACTCTTCTTCTAATGAGTCTAGAGGTGTCATGGAGAACTACAAATAAAGTGATATTAGATTATTAGTGAAAAAGTAGCAAAGGTACTGATAAACAGTGATAGATTAATATCATCATCTATTCAAGATAGACATGGATAGAAATCTTTCATTGTCTATCTAGATAGATATATATAAAGCATGCTCTAAATTTACTTATATTTTCATATTAAAAAATGTTGATGTTTAAAGTCCTTCAGTCACTTGTTTCCGAATATTCCCATGTTACAATTGGTGGCCTTTCAATAGCAAGCTTTCTTCCAAACCCAATATCTAAATTGGAAAGTCTTGGTATTTTCTCAAAAGCCCAATAAACTAACGCTAGGGGAAACCCTTAAAGGTATACAGCATCCTTGCCATTGTAGGATGTTTTTTTCAAAAACTGATATGTTAGGATGTATGATAACCTTCCCCATGGATAGTCTTTGAAGATTTCTTCATTAACCAATATGTCTAGATCTAGGAGATTTATATGGTTGTGTTGCTGCTTGGTAATTAAAAATTCTTCTAAGAAATAGAGGTTAATTAGTTTTTCTTTTAATGAGTCTTCCTCGTTGCACAATGCTCTGAAAGTTCTTTCTATATCTCTTCTTGTTATAAAGTCATCATGACGGAAAAGAGCATTTTTCAAACCATTTTCTTTTCTTTCTTCTAGATTTAACTCAGGGAGTTTGTGACCTTTTAGTCTGGTCATAAAACAAAATTCTTTCAGCCAAAATTCTACTATATGTCCATTGAAGTTGAAAGCAAGTATAGTTTTTTTTTTTTGTATGGCATTATTTTCTTAATAGAAAATTCAGGAATTGTGTTGGTATTTTGGCAATTTTAATGTTAAGAAACTGGCCAAAAGGACTATTTGTCAAAACTCGAGAAAGAATTCTTTTGTAACGACCCAACTCCTTATGCTGAATCGAAGTCATTACTAAATATAGAACAAGTGGTTTAAGTCTAAAAAATTTTATTAAAAGCATACGGTTCAAGAAATTCATTTATAAAAACATAAACAAGGTAGTCATGCAAAAATGTAAAAACGTTCTGAAATCCTACTCGGGCCCTATCTACATAAAAGATAGTGAAAAATAAAAAGTACTCAAACTCAAATGCTAAAATCTGAAATAAGAAATAAGCGGAAGCGGTAGTCCCTATGGCCCTCCTCGGTCTCACTTCGGGTCGCTCGCCAGCTTGCCCTTGCCCTTGCCTCGTCCTCTACCTGAAAACATAAAATGGAGAGAATGAGTATAAAAATACTCAGTAAGGGACCCACTACTAGTCCCACTAGGTGCCTGTTAACTTCCTGTTAGAGTCCTGATAACTGGTACCCAATCTCTGGCACGTTCCCGAACACGTGCAATCATGCGCTCCCGTAGGAACGTAACTCTGGTCTTCGGTGCCCGGGGACACCTAGGACAGTCGGGATGCGAGGACCCCGTCGAGTCACTCGAGTCATGTCTATATCATGCTAGACTGGCGTCCCGTCGGACCACACAGTCCTCAATAGGTGGTGATCCCGAAGGACACCCATGCAGGTACGACTCTAACAGAAATCAAGCTAACAGGTACCCTAATTGCAGTAAACATACACATGGCATCAGCATATAACATGTCACATAAATCATTTCTACACTCTCCGTCCCGACATTCGTCGTAACCATAACAGATCTTGCCACACATAACAGGCTATAGCACAACTATATCGTCATTTGCATCATACTAGCGTTTATTTCAGGCATCATACTGTCAAATCCTCAATATGCAACATAGGGCATACACAGTCTCATACTTCAAACATGAAACTAGTAGTAGAATCTCTTACCTGGAGATCTACTTGTCGAGTCCTAACCGCGAGGCAGTACGTTTTCCAAGCGACGAAGTCCTAACTGTTTAATAAGTCAAAATTCGTAAATAGGTCGCCAACGACCAACGGTTCGAGACTCAATTGAATTTAACTTACCCTAGAAGGAGGTTGCAGTGCTCGAGCCCCTACTGAAGAAATCCCGCGCTGCAGTAATTTCTTGGTCCAAGACGTCCCTTGAGGAAAATAATTTAATTTAGACCCAAATTAATTTAACTAACGTCCGAGCATGGAGTCTTACCGGAAAGACCACAATAATTAATTAGCTTACCAAAATATAGGTGGATGGAGCCAATTTAGTCCTGGCGGCTCGGCTGGAAGAAGACAGGACCGGCTCGGCTTGGGCAGACGCGGCTCGGCTCGGTACAGGGATTTCGCGTGCGGCTCGGCTTGCAACAGGGGGAGACGCGGCTCGGCTTGCCACAGGGGAGACGCGGCTCGGCTACACAAAAGCGCGCGGCGCGGCTTCACATGCGGGCGCGGCTCACGCACGGGTGCACGCGGGCGCGGGTCGGGTTTCCGGAAGGTGGCGCGCGTCGGTTCGGGTCGCGGGGCGGGTCTTCGGTCGGACCCTTGCGCGCGAGGCTTCGGCTTCCGGATTTCGGGCGGCGCGGCGGTTGTTGGTGGTCCGGCTACCGCGGCTTCGCTCGGCGACGGCTACCGACTGGCGTTTCGGCTGCGCTTGCGTCGGATCGGAGCGGCGCGCCTCGGCTGGCTGACGGGTTGGCTGCGGACGCGCGGAGGCGGCTTCGACTCGGCTTCGGCGTGCGAGAGACGGCTGCTCCGACGGACGCTCGGCTGCGCAGATCGGCTTGGACGATTCTCCCGGCGCGGCTGGAAGCTCGGCGACGGCTCGGTTGCGACTGCGGCTCGGCTGCGCTGCTGAACAGAGAAGGGTACTTGGCGGCTCGGGTTCGCGGCGGCGGCGGCGGCGGCGTGCGGCGGCTAGGGTTTCAATAGGAAAATTTTTCCCCCTTTTTCTTTCTTGAAAATTTTCCTCTTCCTCTTTACGCACGAGTCCCAAGGCCTCTTTTTAAAAGAAATAAAAATAATAAAAGAAATCTTTAAAACCCTCTTTCCTCTCTCCTCCAATAACCACCTTTGACCCTTTCCAAGGCCATTTATTTGTTAAGCCAATAATTTATTTCACCCCCTAACTTCAAAATTAATACATAAAAAAAAACTTTACTTTAATACTAATAATAAACACACTTTAGTATTAATATTAATGGTCAAAACAAAAGGAAACCGAAATTGTTGGGCGTTACAATCTTCCCTCCTAAAAAACTTTCGTCCTCGAAAGTTCTAATCCTCGAACAGCTTGGGGTACTGGGCTCTCATATCCTCTTCTTTCTCCCACGTTGCCTCTTCCACTCCATGGTTTTGCCAAAGGATTTTGACCAGTGGGATTTCTCGACTGCGAAGCTTCTTGACCTCCCTTGCCAGGACCTCGACAGGCTGCTCCTCGTAGCTCAGATTCTCGCTAACCTGTAGTGGCTCGAAGTCCACCACATGTGTTGGGTCTGCGACATATTTCCTCAGCATGGAGATATGGAATACGTCGTGCACTGCAGCAAACGATGGGGGTAGCGCCAAGCGGTAAGCCACGGGGCCAATCCGCTCCAATATCTCGAACGGCCCTACGAAGCGTGGGCTCAGCTTCCCCTTCTTCGCGAACCTCAGAACACCCTTCATGGGTGCAACCTTCAGAAAGACCATATCTCCCACTTCAAACTCGAGGTCCTTACGTCGTACATCAGCGTAACTCTTCTGTCTGCTCTGGGCTGTCAGCATACGAGCTCGGATCTTCTGTATGGCTGCGTTGGTCGTCTGCACTAATTCGGGGCCTAGCATCCTCTGCTCTCCAACCTCGCCCCAGCAGACAGGGGATCTACAGCACTTGCCATACAGAGCCTCGAACGGTGCCATACCGATAGTAGCCTGGTAGCTGTTGTTATAGGCAAACTCCATCAGATGCAGATGGGAGTCCCAACTTCCTGAAAACTCTAGTACGCAGGCTCGCAGCATGTCTTCTAAAATCTGGTTCAATCTCTCTGTCTGACCATCAGTCTGAGGGTGGAATGCCGTGCTGAAGTCCAACCTTGTACCTAATGCAATTTGAAGTCCTTTCCAGAACTTCGATGTGAAACGGGCGTCTCTGTCTGAAATGATGGATACGGGTACTCCATGTAGTCTCACAATCTCTGTCATATATAGCTGCCCCCACTTACTGGCAGTGTAAGTGGATTTCCCTGGCACGAAATGGGCCGACTTCGTGAGTCTGTCGACCACGACCCAGATCACCGTGTAGCCCCTTAGGGTCTTGGGCAGTCCCGTAATAAAATCCATCGACACACTCTCCCACTTCCACCCTGGCACACTCAAGGGTTGCAACAACCCTGCTGGATGCTGCCTAGGTGCCTTCACCTGCTGGCACACCAAGCATCTACTGACAAAGTCTGCCACATCCCTCTTCATGCCCCTCCACCAATAGACACTCCTTAAGTCCTGGTACATCTTCGTACTCCCAGGGTGCATGGTAAACGGGGAACTGTGAGCCTCAGTCAAAAGCTCCGTCTTAACTGCGCTGTCTTCCGGCACACACAGGCGTCCTTCAAACATAAGGCCATCGTCAGAGGATATGGAGAAGCCTTCACCTTGCTCTGTCTCTACCACGCGACGCTTCTCTGCCAAATAAGGATCATTCAGCTGAGCAGCAATGATCTTTTGCCTCAAGGTTGGCTGAACTGTCAACTGAGCCAACTGTGCGGTAACCTCACCTACTGAGACTGCAATCTCTGCCCTCTCAAAGTCCCTGAGTAAGGGGGTCTGCTTGGTGATTAGCGCTGCTGAATGTGCAACTTTCCTACTTAGCGCATCAGCCACTACATTCGCTTTACCTGGGTGGTATAGGATCTCGCAGTCGTAGTCTTTCACCAACTCAAGCCACCTCCTCTGCCTCATGTTCAACTCCTTCTGGGTGAAGAAGTACTTCAGGCTCTTATGATCGGTGTAAATCTGAATCTTCTCACCGTACAGATAGTGCCTCCATATCTTCAGTGCAAAGACTACAGCTGCCAACTCCAAGTCATGGGTAGGGTAGTTCTGCTCATGGATCTTCAACTGGCGGGAGGCATAAGCAACTACCTTACCCTGCTGCATCAGGACACAACCTAGTCCCTTCTTGGAGGCGTCACTATAGATTACAAAGTTTCCCGAACCATCGGGCACTGTCAGGACCGGTGCAGTCACTAGCTTCTGTTTGAGCTCCTGAAAGCTCCTCTCGCAAGCTGGGCTCCAGACAAAAGGGGTTCCCTTCTTGGTCAACTGGGTCAACGGGCTGGCTATACGTGAGAAGTCTTCCACGAACCTCCTGTAGTAACCTGCCAAGCCCAGAAAACTTCGAATTTCACTAACCGTGGACGGTCGGGTCCAGTTGGTCACCGCTTCAATCTTTGCGGGATCTACTGAAACTCCCTCACTGGAAACCACGTGGCCAAGAAACGTCACCTTCCTTAACCAGAATTCACACTTGGAGAACTTGGCATACAACTTGTTGGCTCGAAGGGTCTCCAAAACTTGGTGTAAGTGCTCCTCGTGCTCAGCCTCAGTTTTTGAGTAAATGAGGATGTCGTCAATGAAGACTATGACGAACGAGTCTAGAAACTCCTTAAACACCCTGTTCATCAGATCCATGAATACTGCAGGAGCGTTAGTCAAGCCGAAAGACATCACAACGAATTCGTAATGTCCGTACCTCGATCGAAAGGCCGTCTTGGGGATGTCACCGTCCCTAATCCTCAACTGGTGATAGCCTGATCGCAGGTCGATCTTGGAGAAGACGGTGGCTCCCTGCAACTGATCGAACAGGTCATCAATCCTGGGCAAGGGGTAGCGGTTTTTGACTGTCACCTTGTTCAGCTCTCGGTAGTCAATACAAAGGCGCATTGACCCATCCTTCTTCTTCACGAACAATACTGGGGCTCCCCAAGGCGACACACTGGGCCGGATGAAGCCTTTGTCCAGCAACTCCTGTAACTGGACCTTCAACTCCTTTAGTTCGGCTGGAGCCATTCTGTACGGGGCCCTCGAGATTGGGGCAGTGCCCGGCTCTAACTCGATAGCGAAGTCTACTTCTCTGGGAGGCGGAAGTCCTGGAAGTTCGTCTGGAAAAACGTCGGGGTACTCTCTTACCACTGGTTCGGAAGATAGGGAAACTTCCGGCTCTCTCACATCCACTACGCTTGCCAAAATACCCCGAGTACCCTGGCTGAGTAGTTTACTAGCCTTCATGGCTGAGATGACCTTGGGTATACATACCATGCCTGCCCCCCTGAATTTGAAACTAGCCTCGGAGGGAGGGTTGAAGACAACTTCCTTGCCATAACAGTCTATATTTGCATGGTTGGCTGATAGCCAATCCATGCCTAGTATCACATCAAAATCCTGCATGTCTAACACTAGCAAGGTCACGTCTAACATACGATTCGCTATCTCTACCCGACATGCCTTTATTTGTTCTTTGGATAACAGGACCTCCCCAGATGGAGTAGAAACCGACAAAACACTACCCAAAGGCTCTACCTCTAAACCCACATGCTGAACGAAAACGGAGGATATAAACGAGTGGGATGACCCAGAGTCAAATAGCACAAAAGCATAGTGCCCCAAAATTGGGAGCGTACCTGTCACCACAGTGCCAGCTCGCTCGGCCTCCTGCCGGGTAGTGGCGAAAACTCTCCCCTGCTGGGCCGCAGAAGGCTGGGGCGGTGTCGTCTCAAAGGGTTTCCGAGGACACATATCAGCAGTGTGCCCCGGCTGTCTGCACCTAAAGCAGACTCCACTTCCAGCCAAGCAACGACCTCCGTGGACTCTCCCGCAGGTAGTACAAGCGGGTAGCTCTCTCAGAGTCCTCCCGGCTGCTGCAAGCTCCCGTCGGTGTCTCTGGAAGACACCTCCTGACCTCAGTGTTCGCTGCGGTGCTACGTCAGGCTGCGTCTCAACCTTTCTCTTCTGTCCCAAGGCTGACCCTCTGCCGGCAGCCTTAGACGCATCGGCTCTCTCAGGCAGGCTCAAATCCAGTGCTATACGTAGTGCATCAGCATGCGTGGCTGGGCGGAGGGCTCTGACAATGCCCTGAAGGTCTAGCCTGAGTCCTCTAACAAATTTCTCCGTCCTGGCAGCCTCATCTCTTACCATATCGGGAGCAAAGCGGGACAGCATATCGAACTCGGCGTCGTACTGCTCCACCGTCATGTCGCCTTGCTCCAAGTTTAGGAACTCTTGCAGCTTGGCGTGCTTCACATTGGCGGAGAAAAACTTAGCATAGAAGTTCTCCTTGAACTGCTCCCATGTTATTTTGCTTACATCGCCCCCTAGCATTCTCTCCGCGGTCTCCCACCAGGCGGTGCCCCTGTCCTCCAAGAAGAAGACTGCACACTGCACCTTCTGGTCTTCTGGGCACTTCATGTACCGGAAAATAGTCTCTATGGACGTCAACCACATTTGGGCCTTTGTGGGGTTGTCCATGGATCCGTCAAAGGTCTTGGGATTATACTTCCTGAAATCCCGTAAGTGTTTCGCCTCGGCCGACAGTTGAACTGGTACTGGTTGAGCTTCCTCAGGGGCTGGAGGAGCGACGGCCTGAGCCTGAACAGGGGCGGCCTGGGCCTGAGCAGGGGCGGCCTCGGCCTGAACAGGGGCGGCCTGGTTCTGCTGGGCGGCAAGGAAAGGCGCCAAAGCAGCTTGCAGCATGTCCTGATAACGCTGCTCCATTGCGGCGAGATCCGCCTGGGTGACCGGTGCGTTTGGGTCGACTGCCGGTGCAACAGGTGGCGCCTCCGGCTGGCCACGACCGGCTCCTCTGCCTCCCCTACCACCTCCTCGGCGTGTACCTCTACGTGGCGGCATTCTCCCTAAAATTCACCAACAAACTTTTCACCACAAGAACTTAACACCCTATATCTAGGTCTTAGACTATTCAGGCAAAATTGTAATCTTAACATTAGCAAGGCTTTAGACATACCTGGCGAGTGCCGAAGGACCGTATAGCCATAGGGTGAAGTAAAACCAAACAAAAATGACTTACATCGTAGGTCAGTCTACAGAACCTAAAACACTGTGCTCTGATACCAACTGTAACGACCCAACTCCTTATGCTGAATCGAAGTCATTACTAAATATAGAACAAGTGGTTTAAGTCTAAAAAATTTTATTAAAAGCATACGGTTCAAGAAATTCATTTATAAAAACATAAACAAGGTAGTCATGCAAAAATGTAAAAACGTTCTGAAATCCTACTCGGGCCCTATCTACATAAAAGATAGTGAAAAATAAAAAGTACTCAAACTCAAATGCTAAAATCTGAAATAAGAAATAAGCGGAAGCGGTAGTCCCTATGGCCCTCCTCGGTCTCACTTCGGGTCGCTCGCCAGCTTGCCCTTGCCCTTGCCTCGTCCTCTACCTGAAAACATAAAATGGAGAGAATGAGTATAAAAATACTCAGTAAGGGACCCACTACTAGTCCCACTAGGTGCCTGTTAACTTCCTGTTAGAGTCCTGATAACTGGTACCCAATCTCTGGCACGTTCCCGAACACGTGCAATCATGCGCTCCCGTAGGAACGTAACTCTGGTCTTCGGTGCCCGGGGACACCTAGGACAGTCGGGATGCGAGGACCCCGTCGAGTCACTCGAGTCATGTCTATATCATGCTAGACTGGCGTCCCGTCGGACCACACAGTCCTCAATAGGTGGTGATCCCGAAGGACACCCATGCAGGTACGACTCTAACAGAAATCAAGCTAACAGGTACCCTAATTGCAGTAAACATACACATGGCATCAGCATATAACATGTCACATAAATCATTTCTACACTCTCCGTCCCGACATTCGTCGTAACCATAACAGATCTTGCCACACATAACAGGCTATAGCACAACTATATCGTCATTTGCATCATACTAGCGTTTATTTCAGGCATCATACTGTCAAATCCTCAATATGCAACATAGGGCATACACAGTCTCATACTTCAAACATGAAACTAGTAGTAGAATCTCTTACCTGGAGATCTACTTGTCGAGTCCTAACCGCGAGGCAGTACGTTTTCCAAGCGACGAAGTCCTAACTGTTTAATAAGTCAAAATTCGTAAATAGGTCGCCAACGACCAACGGTTCGAGACTCAATTGAATTTAACTTACCCTAGAAGGAGGTTGCAGTGCTCGAGCCCCTACTGAAGAAATCCCGCGCTGCAGTAATTTCTTGGTCCAAGACGTCCCTTGAGGAAAATAATTTAATTTAGACCCAAATTAATTTAACTAACGTCCGAGCATGGAGTCTTACCGGAAAGACCACAATAATTAATTAGCTTACCAAAATATAGGTGGATGGAGCCAATTTAGTCCTGGCGGCTCGGCTGGAAGAAGACAGGACCGGCTCGGCTTGGGCAGACGCGGCTCGGCTCGGTACAGGGATTTCGCGTGCGGCTCGGCTTGCAACAGGGGGAGACGCGGCTCGGCTTGCCACAGGGGAGACGCGGCTCGGCTACACAAAAGCGCGCGGCGCGGCTTCACATGCGGGCGCGGCTCACGCACGGGTGCACGCGGGCGCGGGTCGGGTTTCCGGAAGGTGGCGCGCGTCGGTTCGGGTCGCGGGGCGGGTCTTCGGTCGGACCCTTGCGCGCGAGGCTTCGGCTTCCGGATTTCGGGCGGCGCGGCGGTTGTTGGTGGTCCGGCTACCGCGGCTTCGCTCGGCGACGGCTACCGACTGGCGTTTCGGCTGCGCTTGCGTCGGATCGGAGCGGCGCGCCTCGGCTGGCTGACGGGTTGGCTGCGGACGCGCGGAGGCGGCTTCGACTCGGCTTCGGCGTGCGAGAGACGGCTGCTCCGACGGACGCTCGGCTGCGCAGATCGGCTTGGACGATTCTCCCGGCGCGGCTGGAAGCTCGGCGACGGCTCGGTTGCGACTGCGGCTCGGCTGCGCTGCTGAACAGAGAAGGGTACTTGGCGGCTCGGGTTCGCGGCGGCGGCGGCGGCGGCGGCGGCGGCGGCGTGCGGCGGCTAGGGTTTCAATAGGAAAATTTTTCCCCCTTTTTCTTTCTTGAAAATTTTCCTCTTCCTCTTTACGCACGAGTCCCAAGGCCTCTTTTTAAAAGAAATAAAAATAATAAAAGAAATCTTTAAAACCCTCTTTCCTCTCTCCTCCAATAACCACCTTTGACCCTTTCCAAGGCCATTTATTTGTTAAGCCAATAATTTATTTCACCCCCTAACTTCAAAATTAATACATAAAAAAAAACTTTACTTTAATACTAATAATAAACACACTTTAGTATTAATATTAATGGTCAAAACAAAAGGAAACCGAAATTGTTGGGCGTTACATCTTTGGTCTATTTTTGACTTGATCTGATTCAATGTTTCTATACTGTAGTATACAGTAATTCTAAGGCTTTTTTTTTGTTCATCTTCCATAATAATGTCATTTGGATAGTGTTTCACCTGTTGAATGACATAATAAATAGTATGTTTCAAAAAGGGTAAGTTTTAACAAATGTACAAATACAGAGCACTATAAAGAAAAAGATAAACAAATATTCAACGCTATACAGACAGATATTCACATTCTAGTTTGTTACCTTTATTCCTTGTTCTTTCTTCATTTTTCTTTCTTCTGTCTTTGCTTTACACTTTGTTGATTTGCTACATGATGCTTGTTGATTCTTGCTCACCATCTATTTGTAAAAAAGAAGTCTAATATAAATTATTCAACGAAATATATACAATCAGTATACAAACAGACGTCTTTGTATGTGGGATAGATTGTGATAGATATAGATTGATTGAAATGAATATAGATTCATATCTCTTTGTATGCAATATAGATTATGGTAGATATATATAGATGATGGAGATAGATCAAAATGAATATAGATTCAGACCTCTTTGTATGCAAGTCAGATCATTGATCGCGACAGTTTTGTTGAAGTAGTTAGCAGGATATAAACAATTGACAAGGAAGACGACGAACGAAAAAGTCTGAGCAAGTTCCTTCGCCTTTTTATAGCCCCTTCATTTTGATAGCATTTTTTTTTTATTACGGGTTATTGGAGTTTCTATAAATGTTCGTTTATACTTATATAAACGATCGTTGAAACTTCTCTACATGATCGTGTATACTTAAACTTTTTCGTCATCTTTTATTGTTTATTACCTCGTTTATATATATGATTATTGTAATGTACAGAATCGTGTATGATTGTCATTTATATTTTCAAACATGATCAAATGCACATATGTGATAATCGTTAAAGATAATTTACACGATCATTAAAGATAATCGCTAAAGTACTTTGTTAACGTTTATCGTTTATTTCTTATCGTTTATGTATTTGGTAATTTACAAGATCGTGTATCGATTGTATATTATTCTACACGATGTCGTCTAATAATCATTTATTAATATTAGTCGGGCGTGCGAGAAAGATTAATCGCTCGTTTATTACTGTATTTTTGGTATTTCACATTGTGAGCCTATGGGCTTTTTCCATTTCTAAAATTGTTCTATAGAGTGTAAATAATTTACCGCTTTGTTATATTTTTTAAAAGATCCTTACTATATATGTATATAATGGTATTATATGTATATCCTAAAAGGAAAAGGAAAGAATAATAATAATAAATATTTTTGTTATTATTTGAGTTTATAAATAGCATTGGAATGCTTAAGTTGGAAAGAAAAGGAAAATGAAAAAAAGGTTCTTCATCTTCTTCTCTAATATAACTCTCTGCCGCTGTTGCTTCTCCAGTTTTAGTTAAGATTAGTCTCTTTGGCAAAGCTTGAAGGTTTAAAGTGATGAATTTTTCCATGAAGCATAAGAGAATTTTTCAACCTCCATTTGAGTAACCTTGGTAAGCTAATGAAATTAAATTAATAATTTGTTAATTTAATTTTAAATTGATTTATTTAAAGGTTCAATTAGTTAATTTTTGAAGATTTAAATCTTGGATTTTTCCCAATTACGATTGAATTGGTTTCAACCCCAATTTTTAGAAAGTTAATTAATTTGGGAGAATTTTTTGGATGATAGTCAATTGCTATTTTTGTTAATTAAGATACTGAAATTTCCTTTTATGCTTAGGATCAAATTAATTGGAGAATTTTTACTGTCAGTTAGGGAGTACTTTGTTTGCCTAAAATCTACAAATAAGAGAATCTTCTACTAGACCTTCGAACTAAATTTAAGAGACCGCATGTATTTATGGTTATGCATTGATGGTAGTTAAAATGTATAACACAATACTATTGATAATGATTGACATTATATTGATGATTGATGATGATGACTGATTTACGTTGATGATTATGCATGGTATATTGATCACATAATTAAGGACGTTAAGATTAATATTCATGCATGTTTATGATGTTATAATATGCTACATGCTATGGATGGACGTTCTGTAACTTTGTCAATTAGAGTCGTACCCATATGGGTGTCCCTTAGGATCACTACCTTTTTATGACTGTGTGGTCCGACGGGACTACCAGTCTCAGATGTTATGTATATATGTGGTCCAACGGGGTCACTTACAGCCTCATTGTCCTAAGTGTTCCTTCAGGATCACTGAATACTAGTTTGTCCTAGGTGTTCTTTCGAGTTCATCGAAGACCAGTTTTGTCCTAGGTATTCCTTTGGGTTCATCGAAGACCAGATGTATTCCTACAGGATCACTAGATTGTGTGTGTTCGGGAACGCGTCAGTTTAGGGATACTTCCTTATGAGACTATAATGGGAAGTTAACAGACACCTAGCAGGACTAGTAGTGGGTCCTTTACTGAGCATATGTTTATACTCGCTCTTTCTATGTGATACATGTTTCAGTATTCTGTTTTTAATGAAAAATTAGTCTTGCTCTTTTCAATAAAGTGTCTCTTGTTATTATTTCTTTTTAGTAATGACCTCAACTTAGTATAAAAAGTTAGGTCGTTACAACTATCATTATAATTATGCGTGCATGCATTAATATCTTACGTTATTTGACTAATTTATTGTGTGGTATATTTGATTTGGTTTATGATGTGTTATTCCTATTTGACCTTCATTAAAAAAATTTTAAAGTTTTTAAAAATATTTTTAACCTTAATTACATGTAATTTTGACATCTTTCTTAAATTTCCCTTTTAAAACCATTTAGAATTTTTTTTTCTTGCTTTAAAATTATTTCTTTTAAACTCAAACTTATATATATATTTTTCATAAGGTTTCCTAATCAACTTTTGTGTAATAACCCACATCGATTTCACTAAAGAAATCCTACGATGGAATCTAGAAATTTCTGGGAGTCCGAGATTTGATTCCAAGAAAGAATGAATTTAATCAATGTTTTAAAAAAATATTTATTCAAAGACTAGCATGGGATAGAAATTGAGAAATTGTAATAATTTCTCATTTTCTTAAGGTGGGGATTTTTTCTCAATATAATCTATAGTCTAATTAATGGAATATATTATACTTATTTTATAGGATCATTGCTTCAAATATTGGAGTAATGAGTAATGAAATAAGACATATAATAATAGAAAAATCTTTGTTTGTCTAAATAAATTTTATTTAAGACATTAAATATGGCCACCTTCTCTAAACGAGTGTTATGGGTGCTAACACCTTTCTCGTACACAAATGACTCCCAAACTTAACTCTAGTTTTTTCTGCAAACCATTTTTTTCATTTTGTTCAAAATTATTTACTTTATTTCGATGTCCAATCATACCGTAAAAAAGATTGGTGGTGACTCATTGTTGTGTTTTTAAAAAATTAACCCCTTTTTGAAAATACGTCAGCCGCTCCACGTCGTCTCGGGTACATGGCAACACCTAAAATACCTCATAATTGAATCAAGCTCCCTAACCACAATTATTTCAGCTATTCCCTAATTTTACCCTACCAAAATAATCAAAGCACTTAAAAGACATCAAATCCTCAATTTCCTCCAAACTCGTTCTTCTTCTTCATCTAATTTCAAAACCTTCTTTCATTCATCTTCTTCATCACTATTGACGTTTACAATCGAAAAGGCAGCAGGCATTCACAAAAAATCCTCTCAACTGAAAGAAAGGTCTCCTCCTTCAATCTTTGCAAAAACAAAGTTTTTTTTATCTTCTTCTTCTTTTGTTCAAATTCGGTTCATGCAACTTAGTTAAATTGATGGCCAATTACCTTGACGACATCCTCAATTCTTGATAGACTGATGCAAACAGTCATTTACCACCATGGATTGGTTGTGATACTATTTCGATTTTCTCCTCTAAAAAATATAACATACCTAACAAATTTTAAAATGACAAAAAAGATATTTTTAATAAAAATTCAAATTATTAGAGAACAAAAATATCATCGCAATAAAAAACTAAATTACAATTTGATTAAGACAAATCTCAAATGTTTTTTTAAAAAACAACAAATTCAAATTCCAACTTCAATTGAATAAAAAACTAAATTATTAATAAATAAATAAATACTTTCCCATATAAATTGTTAATAAATAAATAACAAATTACGATTTGATTGAGAAAAATCTCAAATTTAAGAAATAGAGCAAATTTCAAATCCCAACAAATAATTTTTAAATTTATAAGATAATTTCAATAAATAGACAATTTCAACCAATTTCAAATCCCAACAACTTCAATTGAATAAGAAATTCAATTATTGATAAATAAATAAATAATTTTCTTATATAAATTATTAATAAATAAATAGTAAATTACAATTTGATTAAGAAAAATCTAAAATTTAGAAAAATACAACAATTTTCAAATCCCACCGATTTCAATTGAATACCAAATAATCTTAAACTTTATAACATAAATTTTTTCATATTTTAAAATTATGAATTCAATAACATAAATTTATTTTTTCTAGAAAAAAATTTGCTTTTACTTTACATTATATGCTGTAGATTGATTTACAATTCTACTGTAATTAAATAAATATTTTATTTTTGTTGAGATTGAAAACTAAATTTTAATACGCAAGATAGAAGGAAAAAATGAGTATGTTGACAACCCTGAAAGTTTAAGCATACTTAAATTTTAAGGAATTTAATAAAACTTTACCATTCAAAAAATTGAAAATGTGAATACAAAATACGTTGTATTTGCGACCAAAATAGAATTTTTTTTAAATAAAAACAATAAAAATATGAATATACGAATATGCGCTAAAATTAAGGAATCTAATATAAAATATAATTTTAAATTATTATAAAAAATATATATTATGTATTATTTAATAATAATTATAGATATTGTTAATAAATTGTTTAAAATATAACAAAATCTTGTAAAATATAATTTCAAGTTGTTATTAAAAATATATATTATATATTATTTAATAATAAATTACTGATTTTGTTAATAAATTGTTTAAAATCTAACAAAACCGAAATAAAAAATAAATCAAATTAGCAAGATTTTAGGAGATGATAAGAAATTTAAATTCAAGTTGATTTTGGGACTCGAAATAAAAATAAATTCAAAACGTATGATATTAAAATTACATCAAAACTGTTATCCTAAATTATTGTTAAATCAACACAATTTTAGAATAATGATGAGGCTATAAATTCAAATTGTTGTCTTTAGCATCATTTTAGAGGTATAACATTTGAATTCAAAATAATGATTATGTATTATTTGTGAAATTATTTAGGGAAACTATTGTAAATGTAACAAAACACCAAACTATTTACAGCCCCTGTAACAAAGCCCATAAAGTTAGTCATTTTTTAAATATTCCAGATTTGCCCTTTCATCTTTCTTTCTTTCTCGTGATTCGTCTTCCTCCTCTATTTCATCTTTCTTCTTTCATCTTTTTCTTTTCTGCGATTTCTTTCCATCATCTTTCTTATTTTTCAATTCTTTATTTACGTCGTTTAATCTTTCCATCGTTTTTCTTCTTTTCCTCTTCTTTTTTTTTCGCTTTGATTTCTTTCCATCGTTTATCGACTTTTTCTATTCTTTTTTTCGCTACTATTTCTTTCCATCGTCTTTCTTCTTTACTTTTTTTATGCGTTTGCATTTGGGTAACCAAATCTAAACGACTTTGTATAAAACTGTGTAAAAAAAATAGCAAAAACTAATGTGTATAAGACTGTGTAAAAAAAAATAGAAAAATCTAAAAGATCGTATCTTGAAAAAAAATCATTTAGATTAGAGTAGTCAAATGTAAACGATCTTGTAAAAAAAAAGTAAACGATTATGTGGAAAAAAAAGATTGTGTAAAAAAAATATTGTGTATAAAGAATCTTGAAAAAAAATCATTTAGATTAGAGTAACCAAATGTAAACAATCGTTTTAAAAAAAGTGAACGATCGTGTGTATAAAAAATCTTGAAAAAATTCATTTGAATTGGAGTATCCAAATGTAAACGATCATGTAAAAAAAAGTACACGATCATGTAAAGAAATCTAAACGATCGTGTAGCAAAAGAATTCAAAAAATCGTGTACTAAATTTTAAAAAAAGATCATTTAATTTAGATTTGGTCCCCAAATCTAAACGATCGTGTAACGAAATTAAATGATAGAATTGAAAAGATAAATTGAAGTCATATCTAAACGATCACGTATAAATTGTAGTCATATCTAAACGATCACCTTATAGCCATATCTAAACGATCGCATATAAATTATAGTCATATCTAAACGATCGCGTATATATTGAACCATATCTAAACGATCGTCTTGTAGCCATATCTAAACGATCGCATATATATCGAACCATATCTAAACGATCGCGTATTATTGAACCATATCTAAACAATCGCGTATAAATCACACATATATTACGCGCGCGTTATTGACGATGTGGTTGACGGAGCATTTTTTGTATTTTACACAGTGGGCCTCTAAGCTTTTTCCGTTTTTGAAATTGTTCTATAGAGTATAAATATTTTGCCCTTTTTTTTATATTTTTGAAAAGACCCCAATTATTTATGAAATTATTATTAAATCAGCACAATTTTAGAGAAATAAAGATGTCATAAATTAAATTTGTTATCTTTAGCATCATTTTAGGGATGATATATATAAAATCTAAACTCATATTTTTAATAAATCTCAAATATGTATTATATAATATTTATGTAAGTTAAATCAACACCATTTCATGGGAATGAAATATTTATCTTTAATATCATTTTCCGTAAAAGGTATAAAATTTGAATTCAAACAGACGATTTTAGGGTGAGAGATATATAAAATCTGAACTCAATTTGTTAATAAATATTAACTATGTATTATTGTTAGAATTATTAGAATTATTTCTAGAAAGAATAATATATAATATTTTATTTCCTAAATATTTCCTAGATATTTTCCTTTCTTACTCCTATTGTACTTTATTTATTCTCTCCCTTTGTACTTATTGTATTCATATCAAAAAATAATAAAACTAAAAACATCGTGATTTTTCTCCCGGTTCTCGGGTTTCCACGTAAGCCGGTTTCATGTTTATTGCTTTCAATATGGTATCAGAGCGAAACAACAACGAAACCCTATAGGGGAGCTGTTTTTGAAGTTAGTACATCCTTGGCACAGACCGATCCACCAATGTATTCCAAGAACCCGGTATTTTTGCTTCCTATTGTGCCTTCAAATTATATAACTAACTCTGTTGCCTTTAATGCTCAATCCTTGACCCATGATAATGGGAAACCAATTCTCGTTTGTGAGTACTGCAAGAAACAACGGTATACCAAGGATCAGTGTTGGAAACTCCACAATCGCTCCCAAGAGGTAACAAACGGTCCTCCAACGAGCAACAGAACTTAAGGCGTACTGATGTTAGGGAGACTACCAGCACCTCTCAGCCCATTGGCCTTACTACTAGTCAGACCAGCTCTCCTACACTAAGCGCCATTGCTCAATCAGGTATGTCTTAGTCCCTTATCCTTATTAGTGTTGATGGGACGAATCTCTTGATTTTTTACTCAGGGGCCACAGATCACTTGACAGGTTTCTCGGAGCACTTTGTCACTTATACCCATGTGCTGGTAATGAGAAAATTTGGATAGCCGATGGCTCTTTAGCCCCGATTGCTGGGAAAGGACAAATAGTCCTCTATGACGGTTTCTCCCTCCAAAATGTTTTGCATGTGGCTAAGCTTTCTTACAATTTGTTATCTATCAGTAAGATCACCCGTAAGCTGCACTGTAAAGCTACTTTCTTACCTGAGTCTGTTTGCTTTCAAGACTTGAATTCGGGGAGGACGATTGGCACTATCTGGCATAAGAGGGGACTTTACATCCTTAATGATGATACCTCGGTAGTAGTATCTCTACAACTAGTTTACTGTCTTCCTATTTTAGCACCTCTAAACATGACTTTATGTTGTGGCATTTTCGGTTAGGTCACCCAAACTTTACGTATATGAAATATTTGTTTCCCCATCTCTTTCTTAAAATAGATGTCTCATGGTTATCTTGTGAAGTGTGCATTCGGACAAAACAACATCGTGTTTCTTTTTCCTCACAACCATATAAACCCACACAATCGTTTACCCTTACCACAGTGACGTTTAGGGTCCCTCCAAGGTCACCACCTCATCTGGGAAAAGGTGGTTTGTAACCTTCATTGATGATCATACCCGCCTTACCTGGGTCTACCTTATCACCGATAAATCTGAGGTTTCTGCTATTTTCCAAAACGTCTATCACACCATTGAAACACAATTCCAGAAAAAAAAAAATTGTTATTCTTCAGAGTGATAACAGTCGGGAATTCCAAAACCATAACCTTAGTGAATTTCTAGCCTCAAACGGGATTGTTCACCAAAACTCGTGTGCCTACACTCCTCAACAAAATGACTGGCCGAGCAAAACAATCGTCGCCTTCTAGAAGTAGCCCATTCCCTTATGCTTTCCACTTCCCTTCCTTCATACCTATGGGGAGATGCTATTCTTACAGCAGCTCATTTAATCAATAGAATACCTTCTTGTATCCTCCACCTTCAAACTCTCGTAGAATGCTTTAAGGAGTCCTACCCCTATACTCGTCTCGTTTCAGAGGTTCCTCTTTGTGTGTTTGGGTGTACCGCTTATGTCCATAGTTTTGGCCCTAATCAGACCAAATTTACCCCTCGGATTTGGGTGTTTGTGTGTTTGGGTGTACCGCTTATGTTCAAGAGGAGAGTGTGAGTGAAGAGTCTAACAGCACCTTTGAATTTATCGAACCTACTCCTAGTATCGTGTCTGACATTGATCCTCACCCTATAATCCTACCAACAAACCAAGTTCCTTGGAAAACATACTATAGAAGGAATCTCAGAAAGGAAGTCGGGTTCCCTACTAGTATACCATCAGCTCTAGTCCAAGACTTCGAACCTCCTCAAGACCAAGGTATAGAAAACTCTACAGAACCTTGTACTAATAATATGATGAGTGAGAATGATAGGTCTGATACTGTTGTTCTTGAAAATATGGAAGAAAAGAACTGTGGTGATGAGACTGAGGTTAGAATACAAACCAATAATGATGAAGCTGAACAAGGTCATACAAGGAAACATGATGAGTATGATCCTTCTCTTGATCTTCCTATTGCATTGAGAAAAGGTACTAGGTCTTGTACAAAGCACTCCATATCTAATTATGTGTCATACGAGAATCTATCACCACAGTTCAGAGCTTTTACTGCCAGCCTTGACTCTACCACAATACCGATAAATATTTATATTGCTTTAGAGTGCCATGAATGGAAGAATGTTGTCATGGAAGAGATAAAAGCTCTCGAAAAGAATAACACTTGGGAAATCTGTGCCCTACCCAAGGGACACAAGCCTGTGGGATGCAAATGGGTGTTCACTCTCAAATACAAAGCAGATGGAACTCTTGACAGACACAAGGCAAGGTTAGTTGCAAAAGGATTTACTCATACCTATGGTGTTGATTATTCAGAAACTTTTTCTCCTGTTGCTAAGTTGAATACTGTCAAATTCCTTCTTTCTATTGCTGTAAACAAAGATTGGCTTCTATATCAGCGAGATGTTAAAAATGCTTTTCTGAATGGAGATCTAGTAGAGGAGGTCTACATGAGCCCTCCGCCTGGTTTTGAAGCCCAGTTTGGTCAACAGGTTTCTAAACTCCGAAAATCCTTATATGGTTTGAAACAGTCACCCAGAGCATGGTTTGACAGATTCACTACTTTTGTCAAGTCCCAAGGATGCAGTCAAGGACACTCTGATCACACTTTATTTACAAAAGTTTCCGAGACAAGGAAGATTGCAACTCTGATAGTTTATGTGGATGACATCATTTTGTGTAACGACCCAACTCTTTATACTAAGCTGAGGTCATTACTAAAAAGAAACAATAACATGAGACACTTTCTTTAAATGAGGGAAACTAAATTTTCATTAAAAACGGAATATTAAAACACTGAAACATAAACGCGGAAGCAAAACTGAGTCCTCATATGGCATGTCACGAATCCTTCTCTGTTGCTCGCCAGCTTTTCTCTACTTTTACCTTCGACTGAAATGTTAAACATAGAAAGAGTGAGTAAAACATATACTCAGTAAGGGACCTACTACTAGTCCCGCTAGGTGTCTGTTAACTTCACATTAGAGTCCTGAAAAGTGGTACCCAAGAACTGACATGTTCCCGAACACGTGCAATCTGTGATCCCGTAGGAACATATCTGGTCTTCGGTGAACCCAAAGGAACACCTAGGACAATCTGGTCTTTAGTGTACCCGAAGGAAACATTAAGACAATCAGGCTGCGAGTGATCCCGTCGAATCACTCGAATCATGTCTATGTCAATGCCAGACTGGCGGTCTCGTCGGACTACGTAGTTCTAAATAGATGGTGATCTCGAAGGACACCCATGCAGGTACGACTCTAATAGACAAAGTTAACAGAACACTCTATCCATAACATGTAGCATAACATAACATCAGAACATGGCATGAATATTAATCTTAATGTCCTTAATCATGTGATTAATATATCATGCATCAACAATCATCAACATCAATCTATTAGTCATTAACATAACATCAGTCATCATCATCAATCATCCATAAAATGACAGTCATCATCAATAGCATCAAATTATGCATCTTAGCTACCATCAATGCATAATCATAATTACATGCGTGTCTCTTAAATTCAATTCGAAGGTCTAGTAGGAGAATCTCTTACATTGAGATTTTAGCCAAACAAAGTACTTCTTAGCTGACAGTAAAAATTCTCCAATTAACTTGATCCTAATCATAAAAGGAAAACTTAGTATCTTAATTAATGAAATTAGCAATTGGCTAACATTAAAAAATGCTCCCAAAATAATTAACTTCTCAAACAAAAGGGATTGAAACCAATTCAACCTTGATTGGGAAAATCCAAGATTTAGATCTTAAAAAGTTTAGCCAATTGAACCTTTAAAGAAACCCAAAATAGATCCAAAATTAAATTAATAAAATATTAATTTAATTTCATTAGCTTACTGAGGTTACTCAGATGGAGGTTGAAAAATCCTCTTATCCTTGATGGAAAAATTCATCACTTTAAATCCTCAAACTTCCAAAGAGACCAATCTTAATTAGAACTGCTGAGGCGGCACAGCAGAGAGTTATCTTAGAGAAGAAGATAAAGAACCTCTTTCTTTTTCCTTTACTTTCTAACTTAAGCATTCCAATGCTATTTATAAACCCAAATAATAACAATAATATTTACTATTATTATTTCCTTTTTCTTTTAGGATATATATATATATATATATATATATATATATATATATATATATATATATATATATAATATCAAAAATATACATATATCTTTATTCCCATTATCTTTTCTAAATAAATGCCTTAAATGCACAAAATCTTAGGCATTTATAATCATTAGTAATAATAATAGTACTTCTTTATTATTATTATTTTTCTCTCACCAAAATCTACAATAAACATATATATTTATTTAAACCATTATTCTCTCTTATAAATAAATATATATCTTTTTCGTCCAATCAAATCAATTATCTTTCTTCTCATGGATTATCTTCTTTTTCAAACAAATATAATTATATTCCATAATATAATTAACTTTACTTTTCCAAATTATTAATTAAATATATATATCCACATATATATACTCAATCAATTCCAATTCCACCAAAACCAACTTTTCCCTCCAAAATCCCAAATTAACTTAAATCCTCAATTAATTTAATCAATCAAATCTTTTCCAATAAATCACTTATAACTTCCAACATGAATTATCTTAACCCAACCATAACAACTTCACTCAAAAATCAAGATTTAACTTTCTGCACAATAATTAATTATCTTCCACAATAATTAATTATTATTTATCTTTCTCCAAAATAATTAATTATCTTCCACAATAATTAATTATTATTTATCTTTCTCCAAAATAATTAATTATCTTCAACAATAATTAATTATTATTTATCTTTCTCCAAAAATAATTATCCTTTTATAAATAATTATATTTTCTCAAAATATAATTATTTTACTTTCTCTCCCTTACTAAATATCTTTTTTCCAAAATACAATTATCTTTTCCTTAAATAATTATATTTCAACAAATATAATTATCTTTTCCTTTAACATAATAATTATATATATATTTCCACATATACATATAATTATCAAATCTCCAACAAACTTTCCACCCCACAATTTAATTAAATAACATCCATAATTATTTAATTAAATTCAACTTCAACAACACTAAAAATCCACAACTTTACTTAATTCTCTTAACTTACCATTTAATCAAAAACTCAACAAACATCACATGCCAAAACCTTTAATTAATTAAATATTCATTCAAGAAATATTTAATTAATTTCAATTCCCACATAAATCCAATAATTCTCATTAAATGAATTCGAAATAACGCCCAATAAATTAAATCTAATTAAACAAAATTAAGATAATTAACTCCAAAATTATCTTAATTTTTAGGGCGTTACATTTTGTCTAGAGATGATCAGGCAGAAATTAGTCAACTTAAGCGGAGAATGGGTAATGAATTTGAAATCAAGGATTTGGGAAATCTGAAATATTTCCTTGGAATGTAGGTGGCCAGATCTAAAGAAGGCATCTCCATGTCTCAGAGAAAATACACTCTTGATCTGCTAACCGATACAGGTATGTTGGGATGTTGTCCCGCTGACACTCCTATTGAATTCAACTGTAAACTAGGAAACTCTGATGATCAAGTTCTAGTTGATAAAGAACAATATCAGCGCCTTGTGGGTAAATTGATTTACTTATCTCATACTCGTCCTGATATTTCCTTTGTTGTTAGTACTGTCAGCCAGTTTATGCAGGCTCCCTATGAGGAACACATGGAAGCTGTCAAAAGAATTCTGAGATACTTAAAAACGACACCTGATAAAGGGTTGATATTTAGAAAGACAGACAAAAAGACAATTGAGGCATACACTAATTCGGATTGGGCAGGATCTGTTGTTGACAGAAAGTCTACCTCTGGTTATTGTACCTTTGTTTAGGACAATCTTGTAACTTGGAGGAGTAAGAAGCAAAGTGTTGTGGTCAAAAGCAGTGCTGAGGCCAAATATAGAGCTATGAGTTTGGGAATATGTGACGAAATTTGGCTCCAGAAAGTCCTGTTTGATCTTCATCAAGAATGTGAGACTCCATTGAAGCTCTTTTGTGATAATAAAGCTGCTATTTACTATTGCTAACAACCCAGTTCAACATGATAGAACTAAACATGTTGAGATTGATCGGCATATCATCAAAAAAAGACTTGACAGTGGGAGCATATGCATTTCGTACATCCCTTCGAGCCGACAAGTTGCTGATGTCCTCACCAAAGGACTTCTCAGACCAAACTTCGACTTTTGCGTTAGTAAGTTGGGCCTCATTGATATTTACGTCCCAACTTGAGGGGGAGTGTTAGAATTATTAGAATTATTTTTAGAAAGAATAATATATAAGATTTTATTTCCTAAATATTTCTTAGATATTTTTCTTTCTAATTACTCCTATTGTACTCTATTTATTCTCTCCCTTTTGTACCTATTGTATTCATATCAAAAAATAATAAAACTAAAAACATCGTGGTTTTTCTTCCGGTTCTCGGATTTCCACTTAAGCCGATTTCGTGTTTATTGCTTTCAATAATTATGTATTATTTGTATCTATTTTTTGATAAATAGTTTCAAGAATAAAAAATGTGAAATAGTTGAATTTATCTTTGACATTATTTTAGAGATATGAGGTAAAATTTGGATTCAAATTAACGATTTTAGAGGATGATATAAAATCTAAATTCAAATTATTATTAAAAATATGTATTATGTATTATTTAATAAAGTTTTGATAAATAGTATGAAATATAAAGAATCCGATGGAGTTGAATTTATATTTTCCATTATTTTATGGGTATTATCTGAAATTTGAATTCAAATCGTTATTAAACATATGTATTATGGATTTTAGAAATATAAAAAAATGTTAATTAATTGATTTAAATACTAATAATTTGTAAATCTGGTTGAAACTATAGTCATATTTTTAGGGGATGTTGGTGTAATCTTTTGAACAAAAAAAAAAATTATATTTAGTTCAGATTTACCAAAAATGAATATTATTTACAAATACACTGTATTCGTGATATGTGATATTTTGCCTAATTTTTTTACTTATACAAATACACTGTATCTGTATGTGAGGAATTGTCCTATGTAAACGATATAATCGGGCTAAAAAAGTCAAAACAAATTTTTAGCATATGGTTTTGCTATAAATCAAATTATTTCTAAAATTTGCTACTTTTCTGTTTGTTATTTATATGATTTTCTCTTTCTTTTTTTTTTCTTTTTTTCTTCAACCTACTTATATCCTTCATATAATATTGAAGAATTTGATACTAAATATGTTCTAACAGTCAATAATATGGAAATCCAATTTGATGTAAAGAAAAAAAAAAACTTCTTTAACATGATTAAAATTTGTAATCAATACTTATGTAAATACTTAAAACAATTAATCAAATCAATCGAGGAAGAGTTAGAAGAATGTTGCCTTCTGATCGAAGACCAATAGATAAAGAGATCTAATTCCTTATTCGAGGTTTGCCCAATTAACCAAGCAAATTGACTTATTATTCTTATACGAAAAACACACTTCACAAGCAAGTTGATTTTTCTTAATTGAGGTCTGGACTTGAGCAACAATGTGACTTACGTATCTTGACAACCTTAGTCATTGTATGTATAACCATGTGCATCACTACCCATAAAGAACTTGCATTTCACTACGACAAAAGGGGATCTTCTGACTCACAAAAAGGTCGAGAGTTATATGAAAAGGCATCAGGAGACCCTCTATTTTTTTAAAAAAAATACCTTCCATTTAACAATGGAAGGTATATAAAAAAATTAACTCCTAAACCAAAATTAAGAAAAAAAACAAAGATAAAGACAAAGAAGAACAATGACTTACCAGCGGCAATGGGCGGCAGACGAAAGTGAAGACCGAATGGCGAATGAAGGTGAAGACCGAATGACTGACGAAGGTAGAGATCAGATGGTGGACAGCAACAAGATTTTGAAATCTCTAAAGCAATTAACCCCTAAAGCAAAATAAAGAAAAAGAAGAACAATGGCTTACCGGCAGCGAGGGGCGACAGACGAAAGTGAAAACCGGTTGGCAAACGAAGGTAAAGATCGAACGACGAAACCAGATGGTGGACAGCAACAGGATTTTGAAATCTCTTCCTCTCTCTTTTTTCAGCTAGGGTGTCTCCCTCTCTCTCATTTTCGATAAGTTTGAAAATAAGTTTACAGACCTGAAAAAATGGGTTTTAAAGGGTTACTCCCGATGCGGATCAAGAGAGCCTTAAACAACCCCGACGTCATTAGATATGGCGTCAGGAGAAGTTAAATATATTTTTAAAAAATTATAAACTTCTCCCGATACCATGCATAATGGCGTCGGGAGAAGTTAAATATATTAAAAAAATTATAACGTTCTCCTGACACTATTATGCATGGCGTAGGGAGAAGTTTAATATTTTTTAAAAAAATTAAAACTTTTCTCGATGTCATGCATAACGGCGTCGGGAGAAGGTTATTATTTTAAAAAAATTTAAACTTTTCTCGACACCATACATAACCGCGTTGAGAGAAGTTTAAAATTTAAAAAAAAAAATTAAACATTTCCTGACGCCATGCATAATGGTGTCGAGAAAAGTTTAAATTTTTTTTATTACATTACCTTATACTGACGTCGCCTTATATCATGTCAGGATTGTGAACCTTTCCTGATGGAGCTTCTATGGTGTTGGGAGAAGCTTTTTCTCCCGACATCACTGATTCTGACGTCCGTGTTATGCGTCGAGAAATACATATTTTCTTGTAGTGTTTTTAGGAGAATCCATATTATTAATAGTGTGTCAAAGAGGGATTAATTGAGTCGTTAATTAAATACTTTTAGAGAATGTCATTCTACTAGAGATGTTCAAAAAATAGATGAAAACTGAACCGGATGACAAACCGAACTGCAACTCAACCCAAACTAAACTAAAATTGAATGTGTGCGGTTCGATTAGCTTTGTGTTAAATTGAAATCGCTTGTGGCTTGGTTTGGTTTAAAACATTAAAATGATTCTAAAAAACTGAACCAGACCGCTTTATTTTATATATATATATATAGGTATAACTTAGGGTAGACAGTATTGGTACTCAAAGTTTCGAACATCACTCAAACTCAAACCCTCTGAAACCCTCAGACGTAGATGGCACGACAAACCCAATTGCATCATCTCAAACCCTTCAAAATGCTCAGATGCAGATGCATAGCAAACCCTCTGGCTCGACAATTGCGATTACATCATCTCAAACCCTCTAAAACAATCAGATGCAGATGCATGAAAAACCCTTCGACACAATAATGGCAACGACACAACACGCAATAGTACTGATATGTAGTTTAGATTTATTTTATTTATGCATAAAAGGTTTGGTTTTGATTTAGTTTGATATATATGAGTGGTTCAACTCGGTTTCGGAATTTATTTTTACATTTTGCAGTTAGATGCAGTTTTAGCTTCGAACCAAATCAGACCGAATTATGAACACTCCTGCATTCTATCCAACAAATTTCAAACCAAAAACAAAAAACAAATCACATCAAAATAGCATAGGCTTTAAATAGTCAATCTTAGAAATGGAGTCTTATTTTAATGTGAAATCATAACTTTAAACCAAATGACTCAAATGTCCCTACTTAAACACATTTAGAAGGGTAAAAATAGGAAATAACTAACCCCTCAAACAAAAAAATATAGATCATAATTTGATGTTTATTATTTATCCGTGTTCATATAAAAAACAGTAAAATAACTTATAGATAATCGAAAAAAGACTTCATCAATGTCATTGGGATTGAGTCTCCCTCAACTTGTTGATGGTAGAAAAGATAAATATTAAAGCGATAAATAATGAACAATTGGAATTTGCATTGACTTTAGCTTAGGAATCGGAAAAAAAGACTTCAATGCATAACATTATGAAAGTGGGGAAAGGCATCTTTTAGAGAGAGAGAGAGAGAGAGAGAGAGAGAGAGATGTGGTAGGGCATGTACCCTTAGCTAGAAGACAATGCGACTCCCATAAAAGCACGGACCCGTACCAACCAATATATTGGATTCGAAAGGATTGGTGGGTCAATTTTGATGGGGTTTTTATTTTTTTATTTTTTATTTTGATGATTCATTTTCTTGTCAATTTGATGAATTATTGAATATGGTTGTAGTTCACTATCAATAATGTATGTATGTGTCTTTAAACCAAACCACCCTTTATTTGGCTATTTATCATTTCATCGAGTGTTAAGTTTTGGAGATTTTGACCGGGAGTTATACCGTAAAACCCCAAGTTTAAACGTTTAGAATTTAGATTCTACATTTTGATAGTCATTGACATTCCTTTAACCTTTACATTAAATATCTCTATTTGTTTATGCTTTTTGGAAAAGTTCTCAAGAAGTCATTTCTTACAAATTTTCCAAACTAAGCATATTTAACTTTTGATTTTCTATAATTGAGCGGTTAAAAAGAAAAATGCACCTTGTTAATATTAAGTAGTAATTTTCTTAACCATACTTTCATATCATTAACACCACTCTTATTCATGTATCAGCCCTCTTAGACTCATGCATACATGATCACAAACTTTTTCTTTGGTTTGTCCTTGAACCAACTTTTGCTCTAATATCATTTGTTATCTTAGATTCATGATTCAAAATTTAAAATTCAATATCAACTCTTAATGACCCCACATTCTCTTGCTTTCTTTATGAACTGTTTGTGGTATATACTTATCTTGAATTGCTTCCAAGAGTGAAGATTATGCCATAAACTAATTTTATAAATATCATCTGTAAACCTAGGTGTTCACACAAGATTTCCGGAGAAATTTGATTTGTGGAGTTGAACTTGTGTTGATGTTGTATTTATATTGATTTGATGCGATGTGGTTCAATCTCTAGAATTTGATCCTCTGATTCTCTCTCCGTTGGATGCTTACGCTTGATTTGAGGACGCGAAGCACGTGATGTTCTTAAAGTTGGAGCCTTGGAAGAAAGCTTGTATCTTCAAAGGAGCTTCAATATTCGAGGGTGTTCTTGAAGTTTCAATCTTCGAGGGTGGTCGACTTCAGGACTTGAGAAGGCTTTTATCTCTTGGGAGAATTCTCTCTAGATCTTCTAGAGTCAAAAATTTCCAACCCTTGCAAACGAAGAGAATTCCCCTATTTATAGAGTTCCCTGGTTGGCTTTTATGGACTTGGGCTGGTCTGGTCTGGTTCATGGACCATACTCATGGACTCAATAACATGGATTTGGATCATATTTAATTTAAGGCTATATTAAGCTTATTTTTGGGCTCAATTGAATTTTAGCAAATAATATTTAATTAAACCAAAATAATTAATTTCATCCAATTGCCATAATAAAGACATGTGACATCGTTAGAATTGTCCAATTTGTCTTTAAATTTAATTTGGGACACATGCCAATTTTTAGTTAATCTCAAATACAATTATTTTAGTAAATAATGTGGCAATTTGTGATTGGTTCCAAAATTTCTTATTCAACAAATGCCCTCTTTCAAGATTTATGCACGTGTATGAGTGGGTGAATCTCGAAAAGATAAATTTAAAGTCCAAATATGAGCTTTTTTTTTTTTGCTCAAATTGACATATCCAATTAATCAAACTATGAATTTAGTACATAAGTTTGATTTAAAATTGAAATAAGGGTTGGGATATGACCAATCCTTAATTTAAGAAAAGTTTAAGGTTTTATCCAGAATTTACTTTAATTTGAGGATAAAAATTTGAGTTTGATGATGATTTGATTTTTTTTTTTAGATAAAATTTTGCAACCATATTTTAGTTTGAGATAAGAATGGGGTTCCTACCGTACCCTAATTTGTATGAGTATGGATAAGAATTTAGAATGATCAATTTTAATATTGGGATAAAATGACCAAATTTAATTTTAAGATAAATACGAAATCCCAATCTTGGGATAAAGTTGGATTTATGGCTCCAATTTAAACTTGAGATAAACCAAATAGAGGTAAAATCTAAATTTCAATTTTAATTTGGGGATAAAATCTAAACTTTGAAATATTCAAATATGTTTAATTATCTTAAAAAGTGAAACTAGAGATTTTATTTCAAAAACAACATAGATAATTGAATTTTAATTTTATTTTAAAAATTAAAATATTAAAATATGTTTGAATATTTCAAAAGTGAAATCCGAGATTTTATTTCAAAATAAAATACCATAAAATAATTGGATTTTAATTTTATTTATTATTAAAAAAAATTAAGACATTTCCAAATCCTATTAGGAATTGGATTTGTTAGGCTTATAAATAGACTCACACCTTGATCATTCTTTTTTCATCAAACAAAACAAAGGTATAAGAGCAAAAAAAAAAACTTCTCTTCGACCTTTTTATTTTTCTTTTTTCTTCTTTTTTTAATAATAATTAAATTTTATTAAAAAACTTTTTTTTAGGAACTAGGGTTATTGTGCCTCTCTTTACTTCTAGATGCGTCTTCAAAATGTAAGGATCCTTTTTTCTTTTCTATTTTTCGAAATCATTTGTTAGAAATAACTCCCCGTTAGCGATCCAACTTCAACTGGGGGACGATCCGAATTTGCCGTCAGATCCACCGCCCTCGTAGGAGCAATCTGACACCTTCATCATTTGGAGAGGTGATACTACCGTCAGCGATCCAACTTCTATCGGGGGACGATTGAGCTTTTGCCATCAGATCCACTGCCTTGGTAAGAGCGATCGGGCACCATTGTCGTTTGAAAAGGTGATACTGCCGTCAACGATCCAACTTCTATCGGGGGACGATCGGGCTTCTGTCGTCAGATCCACCATCTTGGTAGGAGCTATCGGGCACCTTCCTCCTTTGGAGAGGTCATACTGCTGCCAGCGATCCAACTTCTATCGAAGGACGATCGGGCTTTTGCCGTCAGATCCACCGCCTTGGTAGGAGCGATCGAGCACCTTCGTCGTTTGGAGGGGTGATACTCTCGTCAGCGATCCAACTTCTATAGGGAGACGATCGGGCTTTTGCCGTCAGATCCACTACCCTCGTACGAGCGATCAGGCACCTTCGTCGTTTGAAGGGGTGATACTCTAGTCAGCGATCCAACTTCAATCAGTGGATGATCGGGCTTTTGCCGTCAGATCTACCGTCCTGGTAGGAGCGATCGGACACCTTCCTCGTGTGTAGGGGTGATACTGTCGTTAAGGATCCAACTTTTATCGGGGAACGATCCGACTTTTTCGGTCAAATCCACCGTCCTAGTAGGAGCGATCGGGCACCTTCGTCGTTTGGAGGGGTGATACTTCAGTCAGTGATCCAACTTCTATCGGGGGACGATCGGGTTTTTAGCTATCAGATCCACCTTCCTGGTAGGAGCGATATGGCACCTTCGTCCTTTGGAGGGGTGATACAGCTGTCAGCGATCCAACTTCTATCGGGGGATGATCGGGCTTTTGCCATCAGATCCACCGCCTCGATAAGAGTGATCGGACACCTTCCTCGTGTGGAGGAGCGATACTGCCGTCAGCGATCCAACTTCTATTGGGAAACGATCGGGCTTTTGCCGTCAGATCCATCGCCCTGGTAGGAGCGATCGGGCACCTTTGTGCGTTTGGAGAGGTGATACTGCCATCAGCGATCCAACTTCTATCTCGGTAGATCGGGCTTTTGCCATTAGATCTACCGCCCTGATAGGACGGATCGGGCACTTTCGTTGTCTAGAGAGGAGATACTGCCGTCAGCGATCCAACTTCTATCTAGCGACAATTGGGCTTTTGCCGTTAGATCCACCGCCCTGGTAGGAGCAATTGGGCCTCTTCGTCGTTTGGAGGGGTGATACTGCCGTTAGCGATCCAACTTCTATCGAGGGACAATCGGGTTTTTGCCGTCAGATCTACCGTCCTAGGGGAGTGATCGGGCAACTTCATCGTTTGTAGGGGTGATATTGCCGTCAGCGATCCAACTTCTATCGGGGGACGATCGGGCTTTTGCCCTCAGATCCATCGCTCTGGTAGAAGCGATCAGATACCTTCGTCGTTTGAAGGGTGATACTGCCGTTAGCGATCCAACTTCAATTGGAGGACGATCGAGCTTTTGCCTTCAGATCCACCGCTCTGCTAGGACCGATCGGGCACCTTCGTCGTTTGGAGAGGTGATATTGCCGTCAGTGATCCAACTTCTATTGAGGGACGTTTTGCCATCAGACCCACCGTCCTGGTAGGAGCGACCGGTTACCTTCATCGTTTGGAGCGGTGATACTGCCATCAGCGTTCCAACTTCTATCTGGGGACAATCGGACTTTCGTCGTCAGATCCACCGCTCTGGTAGGAGCGATTAGGCACCTTCGTCATTTGGAGAGGTGATATTGCCGTCAGCGATCCAACTTCTATTGGGGGACGATCGGGCTTTTGTTTTCAGATTCACCGTCCTGATAGGAGCAATAGGGCACCTTCCTCATTTGGAGAGGTGATATTGCCGTCAGCGATCCAACTTCTATCAAGGGACGTTTTGCCGTCAGACCCACCGCCCTGGTAGGAGTGATCGGACACCTTCATCGTTTAGAGAGGTGATACTGCCATCAGTGATCCAAATTCTTTTGGGGGACGATCGGGCTTTTACCGTCAGATCCATCGCCCTGGTAGAAGCGATCGGGCACCTTCGTCATTTGGAGGGATGATATTGCTGTCAGAATTCCAACTTCTATCGGGGGACGATCGGGCTTTTGTTCTCAGATCCACCGTTCTGGTAGGAGCGATCAGGCACCTTCGTCATTTGGAGAGGTGATACAACCGTCAGCGATCTAACTTCTATCGGGGGATGATCGGGCTTTTGCCGTCAGATCCACCACCTTGGTAGAAGCGATCGGACACCTTCATCGTTTAAAGAGGTGATACTGCCGTCAGGTATCCAACTGCTATCTCGGGACGATTGGGCTTTTGCCGTCAGATCCACCGCTATGGTAGGAGCGATCGCGCACCTTCGTCGTTTGGAAAAGTGATACTGCCGGCAGCAATCCAACTTCTATCGGGGGACGATCAGGCTTTTGCCCTCAGATCCACCACCCTGGTAGGAGCGATCAAGCACCTTCGTCGTTTGGAGAGGTGATACAGCTGTCAGTGATCCAACATCTATTGGGGGACGATCGGGCTTTTGCTTTCAAATCCACCACCTTGGTAGGAGCGATCGGGCATCTTCGTCGTTTGGAAAGGTGATACAGCCGTCAGCGATACAACTTCTATCTGGAGACGATCGGGCTTTTGCCATCAAATCCACCGCCCTGATAGCAGCGATTGGGTACATTTTTCGTTTGTAGGGGTGATACTACTAGCAGCGATCCAACTTCTATCTGGGGACGATTTGGCTTTTGCCGTCAGATCCACCGCCCTAGTAGGAGCGATTGGACACCTTCATCGTATGGAGGTGTGATACTACCGTTAGCGATCCAACTTTTATTGGGAGACGATTGGGCTTTTGCCGTCAGATCCACCGCCCTTGTAGGAGCGACCGTACACCTTCGTCGTTTGGAGAGGTGATATTGCCGTCGGCGATCCAACATCTATAGCGGGGACGTTTTGCCGTCAAACCCACCGCACTAGTAGGAGCGATTGGGTACCTCCGTCGTTTGGAGAGGTGATATTGCCATCAGCGATCCAACTTCTATAGGGGGACGTTTTGCCGTCAAACCCACCGCCCTGGTAGGAGCGATCGGGTACCTTCGTCGTTTGGAGAGGTGATACAGCCGTTAGCGGTTCAACTTCTACTGGGGGACGATCGGGCTTTTGTCATCAGATCCACTGCCAATGTAGGAGCTATCGGGTACATTCATTGTTTGGATAGGTGATACTGCCGTCAGCGATCCAATTTCTATCGGGGGAAGATCAAAAAATTTTTGTCAGATCCACTGCCCTGATAGGACCGATCGGACACCTTCGTCATTTGGAGAGGTGATATTATCGTCAGCGATGCAACTTCTATCAGGGGACGTTTTGCCGTCAGATCCACCGCCCTGGTTGGAGCTATCGGGCACCTTCGTCGTTTGGAGAGGTGATACTGCCGTCAGCGATCCAACTTCTATTCGGGGACGATCGGACTTTTGCCGTCAGATCCACCGTCCAGGTAGGAGTGATCGAGTACATTCGTCGTTTGGAGAGGTGATACTGCCGTCAGTGATCCAACTTCTATCGGGGGACGATCAAACTTTTGTCGTCAGATCCACCGCCCTGGTAGAAGCGATCGGACACCTTCGTCGTTTCTAGAGGTGATACTGTCGTCAACGATCCAACTTATATCGGGGGACGATCCAGCTTTTGTCGTCAGATCCACTGTCCTGGTAGGAGGGATCGAACACCTTCATCTTTTGGAGGGGTGATATTGCCGTCAGCGATCCAACTTCTATTGGGGGACGATCGGGCTTTTGTCGTCAGATCCTCTATCCTAGTAGGAGCGATCGGGCACCTTCGTCGTTTGGAGGGGTGATACTGCCATCAGCGATCCAACTTCTATCGGGGACCGATCGGGCTTTTACCGTTAGATCCATCGTCCTGGTAGGAGCGATCGGATACCTTTGTCGTTTGGAGAGGTGATACTATCGTCAGTGATCCAACTTTTATCTGGGGACGAACGAGCTTTTGCCGTCTGATCCACCGCCCTAGTAGGAGTGATCGAGTACCTTCGTCGTTTGGAGAGGTGATACTGTCGTCAGCGATCCAACTTCTATCAGGGAACGATCGAACTTTTGCCGTCAAATCCACCACTCTGGTAGGAGCGATCGGACACCTTCGTCGTTTGGAGGGGTGATATTGCCGTCAACGATCCAACTTCTATCGATGGACGATCAAGCTTTTCCCGTCAAATCCACCGCGCTGATAGGAGCGATCAGGCACCATCGTCGTTTGGAGAGGTGATACCGCCGTCAGCGATCCAACTTCTATTGGGGGACGATCGGGCTTTTCTGTCAGATCCACCGTCCTTGGAGGAACGATCAGGCACCTTCAGTGTTTGGAGAGGTGATACTGCTGTCAGCGATCCAACTTCTTTCGGGGGATGATCGGGCTTTTGCCGTCAGATCCACCGCCCTGGTAGAAGCGATCGGGCACCTTCGTCTTTTGTAGGGGTGCTATTGCCATCAGCGGTCTAACTTCTATCGGTGGACGATCGGGCTTTTGTCGTCAGATCCACCGTTTTTGTAGGAGCGATCGGGCACATTTGTCGTTTGGAGAGGTGATACTGCAGTCAGCGATCCAACTTCTATCGGGGGATGATCGGGCTTTTGCCGTCAGAGCCACCGCCCTGGTAAGAGCGATCGAGCACCTTCGTCGTTTGAAGGGGTGATATTGCCGTCAGCGATCCAACATATATCGGGGGACGATTGGGCTTTTGCCGTCAGATCCATCGCCCAGGTAGGAGCGTTCAAACACCTTCGTCATTTGGAGAGGTGATACTGTTGTCAGCGATCCAACTTCTATTGAGAGACGATCAGACTTTTTCCGTCAGATCCACCATCCTGGTAGGAGCGATCGGGCACCTTCGTCGTTTGGAGAGATGGAGGCAAAACTGTACCATCGATGTTTTCTTGGAGAAGCAAAGGTGGATCTGCACCATCATCATCCTCTCAATGCTACAACATATTAGATATGAGGTAGAGTTTTTTTTTTTTTGTCGACATTTGTTTTAGAGGAGGCAAAGCCGCCTCTACATCAATGAAGCCTAAGGTCTTCAAACTTGCTTAAAAAGGCAATGATAAAGTCCTTTTTGTTTTTTTTAAGACAAAAATTTTAAATTTAAATATGAGAAAGCATCAATGAATCATTTGAGCTTGAATATGAGGATACATCGATGAAACCTTGGATCTTTTACATGGAAAAGTAACAATGCAATCCTCAAAGTCGGTGGAGCATTAGTGAAGTCTTCAACCTTGCATTTGAATGATCCTTTATGAATTTTTTAAACTCAAATTTGAAGAGACATCAACAAAGCCTCAAAATTTTATTTTGAGGAACTTCTAATCTTCTGTGAACTTAAATTTTAAGAAACATTAACAAAGCCCCCGAATTTGATTTTGGGGAACTTCTAAACTTAGCGATGGAGTGTTGAACTTCAAAAGAATGATGCCACCTTATAAGTATCTAACTTTGCAACATCTTGCTCCTCGTGCCACACCTTTTTAATTTTGTTTTATTGCCCCCAGTAAGGCATCTTCAACTTTAAGTTGATATTCTTTTATGAGAACGAAAACCATCAATTTCTAGTGCCACGCTTTATGTGATCATGACACTACTCTTGCTTTCCATTCTTCTCAACTGAGTTCTTCTTTTTTACTAGACTAAACTTAAAGTTTCCCTCAAGCTGCCTACGTACCCATTATAATATAGGGATCAAGTCATAACGTAGTTCAAAAAAAATTTTATTTACATAATGACGTTAAGCATAAAATTTCTTGAGAAACTTGCCGTTGATTGGGCCAATTTTTAATCCATCTCGATCAACAATCTTGTACGCACCATTTGTGTAAACTTCTTTGACAATATAAGGTCCATCCCATTTAGGTGTGAACTTATTCCCCGTATGCCTTGTCGTAATGATAGGTCTTCTTACTGCAAGCACTAAATCACCAACTTGAAATGATTGGGCCTTCACATGTTTGTTAAAAGCTTTAGACATTCGGGCTTGGTAACATTCCAATGCTTGCTGAGCTTCTAATCGTTTTTCATCAAGTGCTTCTAAGTCTTGAAGACGTAACTTGACATTGTCTTCAGTAGTCAACCATTCTTGCACTGCCATTCTTAATGATGGGATTTCTTTTTCGAGGGGAAGGACAGCCTTTACACCGTAAATAAGCGAATATGATGTAACCCTTGTAGGAGTGCAATGAGTGGTTCGATAAGCCCACTGCTTCGCCGATTCTTTCTTGCCAATCCCTCTTCGACTTGGAGACAATTTTCTTCAGAGGATTGCGTAACGTCTTATTGAATGCTTCTGCTAGGCCATTCACGGCGGCGTTGTACATAGATGACTTGTATTGCTTGAACTTGAATTTTTCACATAATTTATCTATCATGCTATTAGAGAATTGTCTTACATTATCTGTCACAATCCGGTGAGGAATACCGTATCGATAGATGATGTGGGTACGAATAAAGTTCGCCACGTTCTCCTTCTTGGCCTCTCTCAAGGGAATGGCCTCAGCCCATTTTGAGAAATAATCTGTTGCTGCAAGGATATAAGAATGTCCTGCTGATGATTTTGGTGTAATAGGACCAACCAGATCGAATCCCCAAGCCTCGAATGGCTAAGAAGCCACAGTTGGATGTAGAGGCTCTAGAGGCTAATGTATGAAGTTTGCATGGTATTGATAAGCTTCACACTTCTTTGCATAGTCCATTGAATCTTGAACCATCTTAGGCCAATAATAGCCCATTCTTCTCAACTGAAATTAAAGCTTTGGTCCCGATTGATGTGCTCCACAGACGCTTGCATGTGCTTCCTTTAGAGCTTTTATCGACTCTTCCTTTCCAAGACATCTAAGAAAGAGTCCTTCAAGAGAACGATGATATAAGGTTCCTTTGTAATAAATAAAGTGTGCAGCCTTTCTTCGTACCTCAGTTTTATGACGAGAATCCTTTGGAAGCTTTTCGTGCTCAAGATACTCTATGATGGGTTGACGCCAATCTTCTTCATCAATCAAATGAGATGTTGTTACGTTCGCTTCCTGACATTCAGGCAAAAGTGGAGGCATAATCCATTGTTGACAAAGTGGCATATTTAGAGCTACGTTATCTGGCATCATCAAGGCAGTGGCTAAATTTGCCAATGCGTCTGCTCTTTTGTTTTCTGTTCTAGGGACATGCTCCAGCATCACACTGTCAAACCTTTCCATCAATTGTCTAGCATAAGCAAAGTATGGCTTCAAGTCTTCATGTTTCACATCATACTGGATCAAGAGTTGATTAATAATCAACTTTAAATCGCCGTAAATTTCTATGAATGATACTCCGATTTCTAATGCCATTTGAAGGCCAATTATCAAGACGTGATATTCAGCCACATTGTTTGAGCATAATTTAGCAAGCACAAAACTATAAGGCAACATATGTTTTTCAGGAGAAATGAGGACGATGCATGCACCCATAGCACTTCTTCGCGTTGCGTCATCAAAATACATAGTCCAAGGTTCCATCACTTCCGTGAAGAAAACTTCATCATCTGGAAAATCCTCACATAACTTCCAATCTGAAGGAATTGGGTGGTCCGCCAAAAATCCACCAACACTTGTCCTTTTATCGCCTTTTGGGAAATATAGACAATGTCGTATTGTTGGAGTAGAACCGCCCATTTGGCTAAGCGTCCAGAGATAATCGACCTAGACAGAACATACTTTATAGGGTCCGCCTTTGCTACTAGATGAATCGTGATGGCCTGCATATAATGCCTCAACTTATTGATGGCAAAGAAAAGTGCAAGGCACATTTTCTCAATGGAATAATAGTTAACTTTGGCCCCAACTAAAGTTCTGCTTAGATAGTAGAGAGCACGTTCCTTTCCTTTCTCCTTCTCTTGCGCCAACAATGCGCCTAGAGACCTTTCTTGTGCAGCAATGTACAATATTAATGACTTGCCAGGTATTGGAGCTCCTAATACTAGGGGATTGAGCAAGTATTTCTTTACGCTATCAAAAGCATTCTGACAAGCCTCATCCCACACAAAATTTTCTCATTTTCTCATCAACTTTTGAAAAGGTTGGCACCGACCAGCCAGGTTGGAGATGAACCTTCGAATGTAAGCCAATCATCCCTGAAGACTTCTTGGATCATGAAAACTCTTTAGCCTTGGCATCTTTTGAATGGCATCAATCTTGGACTCGTCTATCTCAATCCCTCGATGCCTTACAATGAAGCCAAGAAACTTTCCTAAAGTTACACCGAACGTGCATTTGAGAGGGTTCATTCTCAACTGATATTTTCGCAAGCAGTCGAACACAACTTTTAGATCCTTCAAATGGTCTTGTCATCTCTTGGATTTGACCACAAGGTCATCAACGTAGCACTCGACATACTTATGCAGCAAATCGCCATAAACACTTTTTGCATAACACGTTAATAAGTGGCATCAGCATTTTTTAATCCAAAAGGCATCACCTTGTAACAATATATTTCCTTTGGAGTCTTGAAAGCTGTCATTTCTTCATCTGAAAGGGCCATTCGTATTTGATTTTATCCAAATGACCCATCCATAAAGGATAGTACCTCGTGTCCAGTAGTTGCATCAATCATGATTTATGTGATGGGTAAAGGAAAATCATCTTTAAGGCACGCATTATTCAGGTCACGAAAGTCTACACAAACACAAAGCTGCCTGTTCTTTTTTCTGACAGGGACAATATTTGCTATCCATGTAGGATATTTGACTTTGCTAATGAATCTTGCTTCAATCAACTTGTTGACTTCAACCTCGATCTGGGGAATAAGCTCTGGTTGAAAACGTCGTTGTGCTTGCTTAATCGGTCGATACCCTAGTTTAATTACGAGATGATGTACTGCTACCTTTGAATCAAGTTCTGGCATCTCCTTGTACGACCAAGCAAAAATTTCCTTATACTCTGTAAGCAAACTCATGTACTTCTCTCCTCTTCACTAGGGAGAGATGCACTAATGAAAGTTGGGTGTGGTTCTTCTATTGTACCAAGGTTTACCTCTTTCAGCTCATCTACAGTAGATTGGCCACCATCCTCTAGACTATGTGGGGCCTCTTCCGCGTCTTCTTCAAGAGTTTCAATCTCTAATTCCTCAAGAATGGTGATGTGATGACATGAAATTTCACCTTCTCCTTGTTCTGAGTCTTCCTTTTCAAGATTAGTTAATATAACATCACGTCCTTTTACCTTCAAGGAACCTCAACTTGTATTGAGAGCAACATAAGTTTTTCTTTTCATTTGGAAAGGAACATTGCTACGAATTTCTCTCTCCCTTTACCTCACAAGAAAACTCCTTACCATGGTAACTCTCGATGTCTATATGCTTAATTCGGCGCTAGACCGACGCGCAAGATGTTGATTCCTTCTTCTTTGTGTCTATGCTAGAATAAGTCTGAACATGTGGGCCTCCATCCCTAAGACGATTAATAATTGGAGCACGAGGTGTTTGTACATTTTTCTTTTTAGCCATGCTTAGACTTTCAAAAGCTGATGGTCTTGTAGTCATCGAGGCCTGACATATACCTTTCTCTTTTTTAAAGGTCATAGTTAGCCTTTGAAAGGTCGATCGTCGATCAAGGTTAGATGTTCACTGATGATCTTTTCTTTCTGCCTCTGTCATGCTTAGTCTTTCAAATACTGGGACGCGTGCAACATGTGGATTAATTCAGTCAAATACTGAGGTTCTTTGACTGTCACCTTCTTTTTCTTCCATACTATCGACCTCCTTTACAATTATATGATTGTTGTCAACCATTTTTTCCTTCCCCTTTCTAGTTATACAGATTGGCTTTGGCGACTTGTATCCGAGTCCTTTTCTTGACATGGGTATAGCATGTCCTTCCTGTAATAGCTTCTTTTTGGGTTGAGGAAAGCTTAGGTTGTTCGTGAATTTTCAAACTTTTAAACTCGGTGTGAGTTGTGAAGTCATAACCTACTTTCTCATCAATTTGTAAGCCTTGGGGTCGAACCCGTCTTTCGTCTGCCTTTAAGGCAAGCTTGCTTCTGTCAGGTCTATCTTTATTTCTTGCTTAGTTATTTTGGTAAGCGGTGTAGGGAAGCTTTCTTTTAGGACATCAATGTCACCAACTTTCAAGCCTTGTGAGGACTCTACAAATGGTGATTCGACTTTCTTGCGCCTCGACAGGGGGACATAGCGTAAAATCGGTGGGTTTGAAGTCTTTTCATCCATCAAGATCACACTTTTTGTGGTGCTTGTGGATGCCTCACTCTTTCTAGAATGAAATGTTTCTGTACTTTTATGTGGTTCCCTGCTTGCAAGTGATTTCAGCTGTAAAATATCTTCTCTGTTTACAAGAGGAACTTCTACAAACACGACTTCTGGGCTACTGTCATTCTTCAAATAAAACTTTGCATCAGCAAAGTGAGATTCACCTCTGAGAATGGGTAGGAGTCGGCTTCAACCTTCTTTACGCCATCTTGATAAAATTTAAAGCACTGATGCAGTGTCGATGTTACTACCCTATTTCCATGAATTCAAGGACGACCGAGTAACAACTTATAAGTGGTCCTTGAATCTATGACATGAAACAATGCACTAGCCTTCAGGTCACCAATTATGAGTTCTAAGCATATCATACCTATTACTCTTTGGTTGCCTTGGTTGAAACCTTGAATTACCAGTTACTATTTGAGAGTTCCTCCGCTAAGATGCCTAATTGCCTCATAGTCGATTTTGGCATTATGTTAACAGCGGATCCATTATCCATGAGAATTCGGTCGACTCTCTGTTCTCGAACATATCCAGAAACATACAAGGGTCCTTTATGAAGTTTAGATCCCAATAGTAAATCCTCATCTGAGAAGTTTATAGACATGCAGTAAGGAGTACTCTTGTATGTCGCAGTTGGAGCACTCGAACTTGATGCTGCTGCATTCAACAATGCATTAATGAGGATGGTTTTGGTTTCTTGAGGAAGTGATAACAAATCATCCACATTGAACCTCGATAGGTCTTTTGACACTCCTTCCTCCTCTAATGATCTTAGCGGGATGCTTTTTTCCTTCGTTGCATTAATAGCATGACATGCAACAACTTCTGGGTTTTCATCATGATGATCACAAAGGAATCTCGTTGGAAGAAGTCTGCCAAGATTACTAAGCGCTGAGTTCGAGGGAAATCCTTATCTTCCTCGTGCACGAGCTTAAGCTTTCGAGTCTTCTTCTTTTTCTTATTCTTTTGAGCCTTATTCTCTCTTCTATAATTTCTGTAGAAGCGAGACTCTTTTTGGATCGGAGTTGACTTTCTTTTCTTTCGACGAGTCACAACAGTCCACCCTTCATCATCTTCTTCGATCAATCTTTCTTTTTCTTGAGAATCCTCGAGTGCAACTTCCTGATGGAAATGGACCACTACAAGCTCGAAGGTTCCGAATTGGACCAAGCTTTCCCTTTGCTCAAAAATCAATCTTGGCGAAATAGCCTCTGACATTATCATTGCTGCAGCATGGTTTGTTTGAGCTACCTCCTCCAGGTCTAGCTCGATCTTTTTCTCACGAGCTAACCTTAGAATTAGCTCTTTCAACACAAAATATTTCTCTACCGGGTGACTGATGACCCGATGATACTTGCAGTAGTCGCGATCATCCACCTTTCCTGCTTGCTCAGGTCGCTTACATTCTGGCAGTTGGATCAACTGCTTCTCAAATAGTTGCTCTAGCATGTCAGCAATATCTGAATCAGGAAATGGGTAGACTTTTTCCTGTCTTTCTTTTAAAGTCAGACGTCGTCTCTCGCTTCCATCATCCTTCTTTTCAGCTCTCCCTTCTTTTCTTTTAGAGAACTTCAGTGGGATCGTGTTTACGACCATAAATTCTTTCACAGTGCTCTTCACTACCTTTTCGGCACTCTTTGTCTCCTTCTTATCTTTTCTTACTTTAGGAACAGAAAAATCCTTGGTTGCTCTGCTGGCAATGCTCAATTCCATATCATGAGTGCGAGTTGCTAACTCTTCAAATAGCGTGACTTTATTCCTTCTAAAATGTAGAGGAGTCCCCAATGCATGCCTTGGGTGCACATTTCTACCGTTGACAGTTCGATGAGTCGATCTTTACAGTCAAGACTTAGAGCTCTCCATCGGTTTATGTAATCGATGACTGGCTCTCCCTTCCGCTATTTGGTGTTTGTAAGCTCTATCATGCTTATGGTACGTCTGGTGCTATAGAAACGGTTGAGGAACTCATTTTCTAACTGTTCCCAGCTGTAAATGACTTCTGGCTCCAGATCGGTGTACCACTCGAAGGCATTTCCTTTCAAGCTTCGAATGAATTGCCTGACAAGTTGGTCTCCTCTTGATCTTACATTCTCACATGTTTCGATGAAGTGGACGATATATTGCTTTGGGTTGCCCTTTCCATCGAATTGCTGGAATCTTGGAGGTTGGTACCCAAGTGGCATTCTCAAGTTATCGATTCTCTTGGTGTACGGCTTAGAGTACATGAAATTAATATGCAACGGTCCTCTATACTAAGCTCTAATGAAATTCGCGATCGTATCCTGTAGCTGCTGAACTAAAAGAGAAGCAATAGAGACTGATTGTTGTTGTGGTTGGTTTTCCTGCACCACATTCTTCTCTTTATCAGTAGCTTTGACAACAGAAGTATGACTTGACTCAGCAGCTTCACGAGTCCACATCTGCTCCCTTCAAAGCTGTGATTTCATGGTCTCGTTCCTCTACAACTTTCATCAAGAAGTTAATTTTCCTCTCCATCTCTGCCATGGCAGCTTCGGGCGTTATATCAGCCATCATGATAGACATCACGTCAGGATGTGCTTCCTTCTTTGACTTGCTAGAAGCAGAATCAGCTGAATTTGATCCTCTGATTCTCTCTCGGCTGGATGTTTATGCTTGACTTGAGGAAGCGAAGCACGTGATATTCTTGAAGTTAGAGCCTTGGAAGAAAGTTTGTATCTTCAAATGAGCTTCAATCTTCAAGGGTGTTCTTGAAGTTTCGATCTTCGAGGGTGGTCGACTTCAGGAGTTGAGAAGGCTTTTATTTCTTGTGAGAATTCTCTCTATACCTTCTGGAGTCAAAAATTTCAAACCCTTGCAAATGAAAAGAACTCCCCTATTTGTAGAGTTACCTGGTGGGCTTTTATGGATTTGGGCTGGTCTGGTTCATGGACCATACCCATGGGCTCAATCACATGGATTTGGGTCATATTTAATTTTAGGCTAAATTAAGCTTATTTTTGGGCTCAATTGAATTTTAGCCCAAGTAAATAATATTTAGGGATAGTTGCAAATGTAGCAATTATATTCAAAATAATTAAGTATATAACAACATTTTTAAAAAATTGCAAATATAGCAAAATCTGTCAAAATCTATCAATGATAGGAGTCTATCACTGATAGACTATGTAGTAAATGTTGGTCTATTACTGATAAACCATAAGAATCTATCAACGGTAGAAGCCTATCACCGATAGATTTTGCTATATTTGCAATTTTTTTAAAATATTGCTATATACTTAATAATTATTCTAAAAATTGCTACCTATTATAATACCCTAATATTTAATTGAACCAAAATAATTAATTTCATCCAATTATCATAATAAAGACACGTGACATCATTAGAATTATCCAATTTATCTTTAAATTTAATTTAGGACACATGTCAATTTTTACTTAATCCCAAATACAATTATTTTAGTAAATGATGTGGCAATTTGTGATTGGTTCCAAAATTTCTTAATCAACACTAGGTTTATAATTTATAATCAAAATTTGGCACTTCATAGCTTGAAATTCTTTTGCATCCTATTTGACTTAACTAGGGTATCTACTTCTTTTAAATTACTTTCAAGAGTGAAGATTATCCCCACAAATGAACACGTGCCTTTTCAACATGCTTTGTCGTGACTCACATGCCTGCTTCCTAGAAAAATTATTATGAGGTCAACTAACATAGAATTGCTTCAAACTAATCACATATAATAATGAAGTTCTTATTACTTCGCCGTAAAAAAGGAAAATTGTACCTTATTAGCAATGGTAGTATCTTTTAATACTTTTAAACATTTCTTAACCATATTTTTATATTTTCGAGATCCCTCTCATTCAATCATGATATTAACACATTCATATACTTCTCTTAAATGCGGCAATTACATCTTACATAGCTAATTTGTTCAAATTATTCTTCTGAAGTTTGATTTTAGGTTCCATTTGAATTCACTTTCTAAGTATTTATAATTTTTTTTTGTACTTAAGAACACTTTTTTAAAATTTTGGATGTCAATTTAAACAAACTCTTACATTTTAAGATTATAGCTAGATTATTGAATACTTATTTTTGAGAAGTTTATGTAACAAATTTTGCTTTCAAATGACGACAATTTACTAGAGATATCTAAGGTCCTATTCAATAACCATTTGATTTTTTTTTTTTGGTGTTGCTGTTTTGATTTTTTAAATTCTATTTTTTAGTTTTTATTTTTTATAGAAACAAAAACCAAACATGTTTGATAATGGTTTTTGGATTTCTATTATTTTAAAAAATATGTTTTGATGTTTTTTTTAACAAAACAAAAGAAAAAACATCAAAACATATTTTTTAAAATAATAGAAATCCAAAAACCATTATCAAACATGTTTGGTTTTTGTTTCTATAAAAACAAGTAAAAATCATGTTTTATAATTGTTTTAATATTATTTTTTAAAACAAAAGAAATCAAACTATTGTTACTGTTATTTTTCTTGTAATAACATAATTACAAAATTATATCATTTCTTTATTTATTGTTTTTTATAAGGGAAACAATTTTATAAATATAACAAACGAGTCCGTATAACAAAGTTCATAAAATTAGTCATTTTTTAAATATTTCATACTTGTCCTTCCGTTTTTCTTTCCTCTTCGTCAATCCATCATCTGTTTCTTTTCTTCTTCTTTTTTCCAAACTGTTATTTGGTTCCTCGTGTATTATTGTTTTTCAACCATTCTTATTTGGTTATTCAAGATCGTGTAATAAATATAAAAGACCGAAAAAAACGACGATTTGCGTAGCCAAATCTAAATGAACGTGTAAAAAATAGTCAAATCTAAATGATCCTATACAAAAAATCTTTGAAAAATCGTTTACATTGGGGTAGTCAAATCTAGACGATCATGTACCAAATCTTGAAAAAAAAACCAAATCCAAACGATCGTGTACAGAGAATTTAAAAAATAAGTCGTTTAGATTTAACTACCCAAATCTTAACGATCGTATAACTAAATCTAAACGACCAAATCTAAACGATCGTGTACAATAGCCAAATATAAACAATCATGTACTAAATATATTACGTGCGTTGTTGACGACGTGGTTGATGGGACATTTTTGGTATTTTCCACGGTGGATCTCTAAACTTTTTTCATTTTTTGAATTGTTTTATACAGTGTAAATATTTTACCGCTTTGTTATATTTTTTAAATGACCATATTTTATAATATGCAAGGTAAAGAATTACTTATTTTTAAAATTTATTTCACAAAACAATATGAATATTTTACATGATTTGATTAATCATAAATCAAATATTGATTCCGTAGAAGAGAAATTACAACAAAGCATATCGACAAATTAAAAGAAAATAGTGCTATTTTGTAAGAGCAAATTACAAGGGAATAAAGAAACAATGAAAAATAATAATTCAAAAAAAGAAAAAAACAATCTCATGATAACTTGTGGTTTTCTAATTTACTTAAAAAAGTATATTTTCACCATACTATAAAAAAAATCCGTTAAAATCATTTTTCTAATACTTTCATTGTTGAAAAGGAATCTTTTCACCCTATCATATTTTGTTCTTCTCTTCGTGCATTAAATTTTTATAAAACTGTTAAAAATAGAAAAATTAACAAAATTCTTACCATTTATTGAAAAATAGTGTATATAAAAAAATTGTTTTAAGCGTAGAATATTAAATAGTTTGTTGTTTTTGTTATAAAATAAAGGATAATGAAACAAACAAAGAAAAGAATAGAGAAGAGAGAAAGAAGAGAAGACAATTGAACTCAATTGTGGTGTGTATTACAAAGGCACCACACTCCTCTATTTATAGAACATATTATGGTATAGGTTACATTATGAAATTCAATGGGATGGATGTTACAATATGGAGTGAATGTAAGAGTTATATGAAAATTGTAACCTATGTAGGTTATGGATATCTACATTTATAATATATCATTATATTTACAATACTCCCCCTTAGATATCCATATTATATAAAAATAAATGTCTTGTTAAAACCTTACTAGGAAAAAACCTGATGGGAAAATATCCTAGTGAAGGAAAAAGAGTACATCATTTTTATACATTAATAACTGCCTCATTAAAAACCTTGCTAGGAAAATTCAATGAGAAAAATCATAGTCAAGGAAAAAAATGCAGTACTCCTATTCCTTGAGAACAATATTTCTACTCCCCCTTATGGATACATCACTTAAGTTCTCTGAGTCGTCGCATTCCAATGTTGTGCACTAGCTTTTCAAATGTTGATGTGGGTAATGCTTTTGTGAATAAGTCCGCCAAATTGTCTTTTGAAGAGATTTGTTGAACACTGATGTCATCATTTTCTTCAAGATCATGTGTATAGAAGAGTTTTGGTGAGATATGTTTTGTTCTATCTCCTTTTATATACCCTACTTTGATTTGTGCTATACATGCGGTATTATCTTCAAATAATATTGTTGGTAAATTTTTACTGAAAGACAAACCACATGTTTCTCGAATATGATGAGTCATTGACCTCAACCATACACATTCTCTACTAGCTTCATGAATTGCAAGAATTTCTACATGATTCGATGAAGTGACCATCATGGTTTGCTTTACAGACAACCAAGATATAGCAGTTTTCCACATGTAAATAGATAACCTGTTTGAGATTTTGCTTTGTGTGGATCAGATAAATATCCAGCATCCGCATAAGCAACTAGATCAAAGTTTGATTTATTTGAATAAAACAAACCCATATCAATTGTCCCTCAAAGATAATGAAATACATGCTTAACTCCATTCCAATATCTTTTTGTTGGAGAAAAACTATATCTTGCTAACAAATTTACTGAAAATGCTACATCTGGTCTTGTGTTATTAGCAAGATACATTAGTGCACCTATTGCACTAAGGTACGGTACTTCAGGACCACGTAATTCTTCATTATCTTCTCGAGGTCGAAAGATATCCTTTTTTACATTTAGTGATCGAACCACCATTGGAATGTTCAATGGGTGTGCTTTGTCCATGTAGAATCTTTTTAAAATCTTTTATGTATATGTTGATTGATGAATAAAAATTTTATCGGCTAAATGCTCGATTTGTAAGCCAAGGCAAAATTTTGTCTTATCAAGATCTTTCATTTCAAATTTCTTTTTGAGATATTCTATTGCCTTTGAAAGCTCTTCAAGAGTTCCAATTATATTTAAATCATCAACATATACAGCTATAATCGCAAATCTTGACTGTGATTTCTTAATAAAAACACATGGACAAATTGGATTATTTTGATAACCTTCTTTCAATAAATATTCACTTAAGCGATTGTACCACATTCGTCCTGATTGTTTCAATCCATATAATGATCTTTGTAATTTGATTGAACATAATTCTCTAGAGTTTGAATTATATGATTCAGGTATCTTAAATCCTTTAGGGATTTTTATATAGATTTCATTATCCAAAGATCCATACAAGTATGTTGTAACTACATCCATAAGATGCATATCAAGATTTTCACATACAGTCAGACTAATTAAATATCTTAATGTAATAGGATCCACCACAGGAGAATATGTTTCCTCATAATCAATGTCTGGTCTTTGAGAAAATCCTTGTGCAACAAGTCGTGCTTTATATATAGTGACCTCATTATTTTCATTTTGTTTACGCACAACTACCCATTTAAATCCTACAGGTTTTACACCTTTAGATGTATAAACTACAAGTCCAAAAACTTCACGTTTCGTGAGTGAGTTTAGTTCTGCTTGGATGACTTCTTTCCATTTGGGCTAATCCTTTCTATTACGACATTCATCAACAGATTTAGGTTCATAATCCTCATTTTCATGAATGATATTATGTGCAACATTATACGCAAAAATGTTGTCCACAACTACATTAATTCTATTCCACCTTTTTCTTGTCATGGTATAATTTATCGAGATCTCATTGTTATTTTCATATACTTGAGTCTCTTCTGCATTTTTACCACTAGTCGTGTCCATGACTTTTTCTTGAATGTTTCTATTGTCAATTAAGTCATTTCGACTATTGGTCACTTTTCTTTTTCGAGGATTTTTATCCTTTGAACCCATCGGTCTACCACGCTTTTGGCGCAACGCTGATTCATTAATTGTATCAACTTCCTGAGTTGGGATTTCAATTCTAGATGGAGCATTTGCAGCTGGAATATATGACTTGGTCACTTTCTTAGTATCTTTAAATGCATCTGGTATTTGGTTTGCTACACTTTGTAAATGAATTATCTTTTGAACTTCTAGTTCACATTGCTTTGTACGAGGATCTAAATGAGACAATAACGATACATTCCAGGCAATTTCATTTTCCAACTTCTTAATTCCCCCCTCTAATGTTGGAAAAATTGTCTCATTAAAATGACAATCAGCGAATCGTGCAGTAAATACATCTCTCATCAAGGGTTCAAGATATCTAATAATTAATGGGGATTCAAATCCGACATATATTCCTAACCTTCTTTGAGGTCCCATTTTAGTACGTTGTGGTGGGGAAATTGGAACATATACTGCACAACCAAAAATTCACAAATGAGAAATATTTGGTTCCTGACCATAAGTTACTTGTGTTGAAAAATACTTAAGATAAGATGTCGGTCTTATGCTAAGTGATGCTGCATGCAAAATAGCATGACCCTATATAGATAATGGAAGTTTTGCTCTCATAAGTAATGGTCTGGCAATCAATTGTAAATGTTTGATAAATGATTCTGCCAAACCATTTTGTGTATGAACATGAGCTACAGGATGTTCAATATTTATCCCAGTTGACATGCAATAATTATTAAATGTTTGGGATGTAAATTCACCAACATTATCAAGTCGAATGTTTTTTATTGTATAATTCAGAAATTGTGCTCTTAATTTGATTATTTCAGTAAGTAATCGTGCAAATGCAAGGTTTCGACTTTATAATAAACACACATGTGACCGTCTACTTGATGCGTCAATTAAAACCATGAAATATCTAAATGGTCCACTTGGTGGATTGATTGGTCCACATATGTCACTATAAATTCGTTCTAAAAATATAGGTGACTCAACTCCCACTTTAGCTGGTGATGGCGTAATAATTAATTTTCCTTGAGAGCAAGCAATACATGATAATTCGTTGGATTGAAGAATCTTCTGGTTCTTTAGAGGATGTCCGTGAGAATTTTCAATAATTCTTCTCATCATTATTGACCCGGGATGACCCAATCGATCATGCCAAACAGTAAAAATATTTAAATTCATGAACTTCGGGTTCATGGTGGCATATGTTTCAATTACTCGTATATGAGTATAATATAATCCAGAAGAAAAGGCAGACAATGTTTCTAATATACGCTTCTCATGTGAAACAATAAATGTAATATAAAGATATTCTATATTATTTTTATTGTTAGTTTCAACATGATAACCATTTTGACGTATATCTTTGAAACTCAATAAGTTTCTTTTTGACTTACTGGAGAACAAAGCATTACTAATTGTGAATTTTGTTCCTCTAGGCAAAATAAGGTTTGTTCTACCAAAACCTTCAATCAAGTTTGTAGAACCTGATATTGTATTGACATTTGCTTCAAGCATTGTCAATGTAGACAAATATTTTTTACTTTTAAGTATTGTGTGCGTAGTTGCACTATCTGCCAAACATAAGTCTTCATTATTCATCTTTGAGTCAGCCAAAATATGAGAAATGTCCATAACTCTTCATTAAAAAAAAACGATTACAATAAGTCTCTTGGTAAAAAGGAAAAAAAAAACTAACCTTAAAATGTAAATAATGTAAATAAACTAGTAAATGTTAAATAAAAAAAAACATAATGCAAATATTAGTTTTTGACATTATCATAATTAAAGGAAGTATTTGCTACTCCTTCATTAACATCAATTTTCTCTTCAAGAGACTCAAAGAAGTTTGCCACATCCAAATGGGTCATGTTGGAAGGGTCAAATACATCATCTTGATAGGCAAAGTTTACTTCCACATTCTTCCCTTTTTCCTTCAATGAGGCTTGATAGAGGTCGACTAAGTGCTTGGATGTACGACAAGTACGAGTCCAATGACCATTCATACCACAACGGAAGCATTGATTTTCACCACTTTTAATTTTCTTATTTTGTCGAGTCTTTCTTCTATGATCATCATTTGTGGTTTTCTTGAAATCTAAATGATTATTACCACGTAAAGTATAACTACTTCTTCCTCTACCACGGTCACAACCTTGGCCACGATTACAACCACGACCTCGACCTCGACCATTAATATTATTTAAAAATACAACATTCGCTTCAAGGAATGGTGTTGCTCCAGTTGGTCGAGATTCATGGTTTTTCATTACTCATTATTTTGTTCAGTCACAAGAAGACATGATATGAGTTCGGAATACTTTTTAAAACCTCTTTCTCGATTTTGCTGCTGCAAGAGCAGAGCATATTCGAGACATGAAATGTTGAAAAGGTTTTCTCTAACATATCTTCATCAGTAACTTTTTCTCCGCATAACAATAATTTTGAAAAAAAAATTAAATAATGTGGAATTATAATCACTTACTGATTTAAAATCTTGCAACCTTAAGTCCATCCAATCATATCAAGTTTAGGAAGAATCACACTTTTTTTATGATCATACCTTTCTTTTAAACTTTGCCATAGTTCATAGGGATCTTTTATCGTAAGATATTCAATCTTTAATCCCTCATGAAGATGATGTCGAAGAAAAATCATGGCTTTCGCCTTTTTTTGACTTGAAGTCGTGTTTCCTTCTTTAATCGTTTCTCCAAGATTCATGGCATCCAGATGAATTTCAGCATCAAGCACCCATGATAAATATTTATCACTATTGATATCAAGAGCTAGAAATTCTAATTTGGTAAGACTTGACATGGTAAAACTATAACAAAGAACAAATAAACTAACTTATATTAGAAATTAAATTTAATAAACATGTCAAACATGCATTCTAAGACAACTTAGATAAATATCATATTATGCACATGATACAAAAATCAATGGAACCCATATATAATAATTCAAAACATGCATGTTAATGTATAATAATTAAAATTACAAATAAAAATTACATATACATATTATGGAAAATTAACAACAATACACACCAAAAATGTTAATTTTACAACATACTCAAGTAAATTAATAAAAGCATTTAGATCATAAAAACAGTTACAAAACTTATACTAATAGAAAGTAAACAACTAAATTATAAACACAAATTATAAAGAACCCATAAACTATACATAGATCTTAAAATAATTGATATAAGAACCAAACATAAACAATCACATAAATCATAAAGAAATTAAAGATGAACTAAATCATAATCTTATCATGAACTAAAAATATTTTTTAAGAAACAATAACCATGTAAACGTAATATGTAAAATTACAACATGCAATAGGTATAAAATATTACATTCTCAAATATTTAAACTATGCATGATGTATACATGGATTGTTTCGTGCAATATTCACAAATACCATAAAAACAAACTAATATTATAACCTACATTTTGCAAATAATAAAATTGTAGAGTGTCGTGCTGATAACGTGTTATAAAATAAAGGATAATGAAACAAACAAAGAGAAGAATAGAGAAGAGAGGAAGAAGAGAAGACAATTGAACTCAATTGTGGTGTGTATTACAAAGGCACCACACTCCTCTATTTATACACACTCCTCTATTTATAGGACATATTATGGTATAGGTTACATTATGAAATTCAATAGAATGGATGTTACAATATGGAATTGAATGTGAGAGTTATATGAAAATTGTAACCTATGTAGGTTATGGATATCTACATTTATAATATATCATTATATTTACAATACTTTTATTATTTTTGAACAAAATTCTTAATTTTTATATGGTGTATTGTAATATATTTAGGGAAATTTACATACATCTAACAAAACACCAAACATTTACGGCTTGTGTAACAAAACTCATAAAGTTGGCCATTTTTTAAATATTACAAGTTTGCCCTTCCATCTTTCTTCTCTTATTCACGATGAGATCGTCTCTTACTCGTGCGATTTCTTTTATCGTCTTCCTCCTACGATTTCTTTCATCGTCTTTATTCTTTTCCTCTTCTTTTTTTTTCTGCGATTTCTTTCCATAATCCTTCTTATTTTTCAATTCTTTTCTTACATCGTTAAATCTTTCCATCGTCTTTCTTCTTTTTCTCTTTTTTTTCTATGCGATTTATTTCCATCATCTTTCTTCTTTTCTAATTTTGCGATATCTTCAGTCATCTTTTCTTCTTTTTTGATTCTTTTTTACATCGTTTAATATTTTCATCGTCTTTCTTCTTTTTTGATTCTATTTTACGTCGTAATCTTTTCATCGTCTTTCTTCTTTTTCTCTTCTTTTTTTTACGTCGTTTAAATTTGGATAACCAAACCTAAACGACCATATACAAAATAATAGCAAAATTTAAAAAATCGTGTATAAAAAATCTTGAAAAAAATCATTTAGATTGGAGTAGCCAAATGTAAACGATCGTGTAAAAGAAAATAAATCATTGATAAACAAATCTAAATGATCGTGTACCAAAAGAATTAAAAAAATTGTTTAGCCAAATCTAAATAATCGTGTAGACAAATCTTAACGATCGTGTAGCAAAAGAATTTAAAAAAATCATTTAGCTTGCAAATTTAAACATTGTGTACCAAGTTTTGAAAAAGAAATCGTTTAGATTTGGGCCTAAATCTAAACGATCGTATAACCAAATTTAAATGTAACCAAATTAAACGATCGTGTAACAAAATTAAACGATAGTATTGAAAAAATAAATTGTAGCCATATCTAAACGATATGTACCAAACAATAGGGAAATTCAAATCTAAACGATCAAATCTAAACGATCATGTAACCAAATTTAAATGTAACCAAATTAAACAATAGTGTAACCAAATTAAATGATCGTGTAACAAAATTAAACGATAGAATTGAAAAAATAAATTGTAGTCATATCTAAACGATATGTACCAAATAATAGCTAAATCTAAACGATCGCAAATATATTACGAACGCGTTGTTGACTGCGTAGTTGACGAGGCATTTTTGGTATTTTACACGGTGGGCCTCTGGATTTTTTCCGTTTTCAGAATTGTTCTATACAGTGTAAATACTTTGCCGCTTTTTTATATTTTTTAAAAGATTCCATATATTTACTTATGCTATTTAACTAAGTTAATTTATCACGATAAAATTCATTATTAGTAATAATAAACTCTAGTTAACTAAAATTAAATAATTGATTGTAAAAAAAAATGAATAACCATGTACTTAACTGATTGAATTTTGAATAAATGCAAGTATTAGAAGAAAGGTGCAAAATCAATCTAATTTTGGTTATATCCAAAATGGATGATTTGACATTGGGATGACTTATTTCTTGAATGATGTAAAATTTTGATTGGTATTTGATGCTCTACCAAATTATTAAGAGATGTTTTTAGTAATTTTCCATATGCTAATAGCGACATCTGAATTGACATTTTAATAATGTTGAAAGACATAATCATATGTTTTACTCTTTATTTGCTCCAATTATAGAGTTGTATAATCAAACAAATACTTTCTTAAAAAAAAAACTTTTATAGATAAATTTCCAATTTATGTTTCAAAGGTGACCTTTAAAATTAACTTTTAGTAATTAGGATACACAATAAACCCATTTCACTATTCATCAATTTTTGACTAGTCATATCTTTAAAAGAAACAAAGATCAATAACTTTGTCCATTATATACAATAAAAGTAAATATATATATATATATATATATATATATATATATATATTTTTTTTTTTTTTTTTGTTATGGATAGTAAAATCTTAAATAAATATGTATAGTAAAAATTTTAAAAATTTAAACATGTTAGAGAAAGTTGGATAAATTTTTCTCAATTTTATAAATAGTTTTAATATTTAACTACTTTTTAAAATAACCCACAAACTAACCCATTTATATTTTTCAAAAAACTTTATCCATTTATGTTGATACTTTTTTTCTTTTACGTGTTCTTTTTATTATAAACTATTTCCATATACTGTGTAGTCTTTGTGAAGTCATTTCGTTCTGATTTCATGGATTTGGATTAGATTGCATTTCTTCCTTCATTGGTATTCTTGGTTCAAGTAATATGTGATCTTTTGTCAATTTTTTTCTTCGTATTAATTATTAAATGTGTCATAAACTTCAATAATGCCACTAATTAAGTTTTACGTTGTTGTTTCTTCTCTTCCCTCTCATCTTTCTTTCTGTTTTTTCTCAAAAATTTGAAGTTTAATATATAGAAGAAGTGTAATTCATCAAATCAAGTTGCAAAAGTAGGTTAATGTCAAATTCTCAATAAGGATAAGTAGATTTGACATTTACATGACACCAGCAGTAAATTTGTTTAAAAAAGGAGAAGAAAGTGACTTAAGAAAAGAAACTTGCATACTGGCATAGGTGCTTGCTCACCCTCTAATCCCTAAGTCAGAGAAATTAAAAAGTTGTGAAAGCTAGTAAGAGTTTGAAAGTCAAACTCAAGTTATCTCATATGAAGTTATATATAATGATGTATTTATAGACAAAGTTAACCTAAGATGTTCTCTTAGGGTTTTTGAGTTCCTTAGGATAATTAGATCATAACTCACCACATAAAGGGTGTCTAATTTAGTTATTGGGCTAGGGTCTGCCTCAACTGAGAATCTTTCTTGAGCTTAAAGTGTTAATTACTTTGGGTCTCAAACATGTGTAAAACATGCCCTATTGGGCATTTGGTGAGGGTTTGCCTAGGCTGATAGCTTAGGCCAAGCCCAAGCTAGCCCCCTTTTCCTAGCCCTATTTCAGTCTTTAGTTGTCAATTTGGTATCACGTCTTGCTCTAGAATGCTTAACTTAAATAAATAAATACCACGCAACAAAAATAAAATCACTACAAGAAAAGGGGACCTCCCGTCGAACAAAAACATCGAGAATTATATGAAAAAGCATCAAGAAAGGATCTCCCAATGCATAAATGACTGTCTGGACCAAGGTCGCAAAAAATTTGTCAAGAGATCCTAGACATCTCCCAATGCTGTCTATACGACATCGGCAATTGTACACTCTCGACACTATTCATACAACGTCAAGAGATCATCTATTTTAAAAAAATATACATTCCATTTAATAATGAAAGGTATATATTCTGTAAGAACATGGTCCAAGCTAGAAGAATTCAAACAAATCTCAAAACAATAAGCATTTCATCAAACAAAGTCTTCCAAACAAAATACTTTTAGGGAAATTTCAAAGAAAAAAAATTAAAAGGAAAATTTAAAAAAAAAACCTAAATAAGTTCAAAGAACAAAGAGATAGGGCAGGCGGTGATAGCGGACAGGGATGGTATGATAAGGCATGCGACGACAACAGCGACGAGTGAAAAAAAAAGATTGGCGGCTGCAGCAAGTAGAATAATACACCAAAGAGGCCCTTGACAATAAAAAACACAAAAACAATCACAAATTTAATAATATTTATAATCTCTAAAGCAAAAAAAAAAAAAAAAAAAAAAAAAGAACAGTGGCTTACCGGCGGTGAGGGGCGGCGGATAGAAGTGAAGACCAAATGGCAACAGAGGTGAAGACTAGACGGTGGAGGGCGACGGGATTCCGAAATCTCTTCCTCTCTCTCATTTTTCGATTGAGGTGTCTACACTCTCTCGTTTTTCTACTGGTTTCAGATATGTTTACAAATCTGAAAAATATCTTAAAGGAGAACTTTCGACGCTGATGAGGGTGCATCGAGAGTTCCCACATCTCAACCCCGATGTCATCATGCGTGGCGTCAGGAGAAGTTAAATATATTAAAAAAATTATAAATCAACCCCAACGCCATCATGCACAGCGTCGGGAGAAGTTAAATATATTAGAAAAATTATAAACTTCTCTTGATGCCATGCATAACGACATCGGGAGAAGTTAAATATATTAAAAAATTATAAACTTCTCTCGATGCCATGCATAAAGGCGTCAGGAGAATTTAAATATATTTGAAAAATTATAAACTTCTCCTGACCCCATTCATAATGGCATCAGTAGAAGTTCATAGTTTTTTTTATTAAATTACCTTATACTGACGTTGCCTTATGTCGCGTTAGAATTGCCAACCTTTTTCGACAGAGCTTCTATGGCTTCGGGAGAAACTTTTTCTTCCGACGTCACTTATCCCAACGTCCGTGTTGTGCATTGAAAAATATATTGTAGAACTCCGAACTTTTAAATTAAGTTAAGGTCATTACTTAAAAGATAAACATCAAAAGACACTTTCTTGAAAAGATGATAGCTAAAATCTTTATAAAATTAATATCAAGATGTTCACGAAAATATAAGATTATCAAAATTAACAAAAATAATTTAAAAATGTGACCCGCGGGTTCTTACAATTTTAAAGAACTAAAAATAAATAAATAGGACAAAATCTTAAGTAAAATGGTTAAAATTTAAAATACTGAAAAAAATATATATATAAATAGATGCGAAAGCTAACTATGTCCCCATATAGCATGCCACGGATCACTTTTTGTCGCTCGTCAACTTCTCAAGTTCTCTACCTTAGCCTGAAATATTAAACATAGGAAAGAGTGAGTATATAAATATACTCAGTAAGGGACCTACTACTAGTCTCGTTAGGTGATCTGTTAACTTTTCATTAGAAACATAAACATAACGTCATGTGTCCAACGAAGCACACCTGAATGAGGGAGACTGTACGAATACCCCTAAATCGTGCGAGTGATCCCGTGGGAACACCCTTAGTCGTACGAGTGATCGTAGGTACACACTCCATAAACATATATGTAATACGTAGATACACCCCTAATCGTGCGAATGGTTCCGTCGGAACACCCCTAGTCGTGCGAGTGATCCCGCATACACAATATAAATGTCCCTTAACCGTGCATGTGATCCATAGTTACACCCCTAAATCGTGTGAGTGATCCCGTAGGAACACCCCTAGTCGTGCGAGTGACCCCATAGATAGGATCACAATACATGTGGGGTAAAAAGCTCAACAGACAAAGTTAATAGACACACCACAATCCAAAGCATGTAACATCATCATAAGCATCATAACATGACATGAATATTAATCATAATGTCCTTAATCATGTAATTAATATACCATGCATCATCATCAATATAAATTAATCTTCAAAATAATATCAATCATCATCATCAATCATCAACATCAACATATTATGCATCTTAGTTACATCAATGCATAATGGAAAATTACATGCAAGCTCTTAACTTCAGTTCGAAAGTCCAATAGAAGAATCTCTTACCTACAGATTAGCTTAATTCAAAAATATTCCTAACAGCAAGGTAAAACTTCCCAAGAAAAATCCTAAAGTTGAGGTCGAATCCCAATTTATCCTTAGTTGGGAAAATTTCACAACTCACACTTTAAATTAAAAATCTAACCAAAATAATCAAAATTAAATTATTTAGGGTTCAAAATTAATCTTTCCTAGGCATTAACCAAAACCAAATCAAACTTACCAAAAACAAAATAGAGGCAAAATACCAAAAATAAGGTTGGTGGCTTAAAATGGCTTGGCAACTCAAGGAATAGGCTAAGTGGCTCGAAAAAGGGGGGTAGCGGCTTAAAGAGGGTTGCAGCTGGCGGGCGACTGAAGAGAAGAGGGTTGCTCGTAGCTTGGGAGGACAAACCGGCTCAGGCGACACAGATGACTCAGGCAGCTCGCACGCATGGCTCGGATCTGAGGCTGGAAGCGGCCCAGCTGACCGCTCACACAGATCAGTCGGACGCCTAGCGCGGATCGGCCGGACGGCTGAAGAAGAAGCGACCTGCACACTCACCTAACTTGGACAGCAACCCAACTCAGTTTGACGTTCGTCGACGATTGCTGCTCGGTGGGATGATGCAGAAGACGCGGTGGCCGACGACGTTTTGTGGTTACTACCGAACGGAAACTACCAGTGAGTCGAGCGACAGGGAACAGCAGACGGAGAAGAACGATGACGGCGACGGCGCTTGATTTCTAGGGTTTGAGGGGTTAGGGTTTCTTGAAGAAAGAGATGGTGAATGTTACCACGCACGCTTCACGAGGCCTATAAATAAAGAAAATAATTAGAATATAATTATTATTTGTTTTCTTTTATTTTTCCTTATTCTATCCCAAAATAAATTACACATTCTCCCTTCATTTAAAACCCATCAAATCTTCTTTTAAAATTCAAATATTCTCTCGTTTCAATTCAATCTTCATTCAATCAACTTTCTATTTCTTATCATAATTATCTTTTATTAAATAATTATTATATTTTTCATTATATAATTGTTGAATAAGAAATTTTGGAACCAATTACCACGTCATTTACCATAATAATTGTATTTGGGATTAACTAAAAATTGACATGTGTCCTAAATTAAATTTAAAGACAAATTGAACAATTCTAATGATGTCACATGTCTTTATTATGACAATTGGATCAAATTAATTATTTTGGTTCAATTAAATATTATTTACTTGGGCTAAAATTCAATTGAGCCCAAAAATAAGTTTAATTTAGCCCAAAATTAAATATGACCCAAATCCATGTGATTGAGTCCATGGGTATGGTCCATGGACCAGACCAGCCTAAGTACATAAAAACCCACCAAGGAACTTTATAAATACATGAGTTCTCTTCATTTGTGGAGTTGAAAACTTTTTACTCCGGAAGGTCTAGAGAAAATTCTCCTAAGAGTTAGAAGACTCTCCAACTCCTGAAGTTGACCACCTTCGAAGATTGAAACTCCTTTGAAGTTACAGGCTTTCTTCCAAGACTCCAACTTCAAGAACATTATGTGCTCCGCTTCCTCAATTCAAGTGTAAGCATCCGGGTTGAAAATTTTTTACTTTAGAAGGTCTAAAGAGAATTCTCCCAAGAGATAGAAGACTCCTCAACTCCTGAAGTTGACCACCCCCAAAGATCGAAGCTCGATCACCTTCGAAGATCAAAGCTCCAACCATCCTCGAAGATTGAAGCTCCTTTGAAGATACAAGCTTTCTTCCAAGACTCCAACTTCAACCTGGAAAGGGAACACTTAAAATGTAAGTCAAAAGACATAGTGAGTGAAGTTTTAAGAAAACCTTTTGGAACATAATTCATAAAACATTTTCATAATTACTATCAATAAAACACACATTAGCCATCCTCATTTCCTTTCCAGCAAGAACATGAACCATCCGTCACATATACTAATGTGATGTCCTTTCACAATCATCAGCATCTTCTAGGATTTCATTGGTTCATTTCTCGTTGCTTAGGCCATTAAGCTCGGTACGCTTCTTTCAACATATAAGTCAGCTTCTCACCTCCATGTGGTCCTTTCACTCCATGGTTGCCTTGACACATTATGTGCATATAATTAGTAAGCTCATCGATAGAAATATGACTAATAGTTTTGAATATACTTTCACATTCATTTGAAACACATAAAACTAGCATTAAACATAACATAAGCTTTCGTTCAAACTCTCTTTGTAAACATTCATGTATAAAATATCAATACAAATCAATATGAGTTTAGAAGAAAGCTTTAAAAATTTGTAAACGTTTTAGAAAATCAGTCACTATACTATGTTTCCTTCTTTGATCAGCACTCTTCTCCGATCTTCTTCTTACTTAACGATCTTGATCTTTTCTCTCTATAAATTCTTAGAGTAACAATCCTTTCCTTTTGTCTTCTCCTCTTATTTATATTATTCCTAAATTGGATTAGTCATTCTTTAAACTTCTATAATCTTGTCAGCTTATGCTTACCTAAATTCTAAGTCTTCGCATGTTACGATACCTAGAACCCACTCCACTAATATGATAATTATAATCTCGAGAATCTTTTTAATTTCCTACACGATTTTTTAACATTCTACATGATCGTTCAACCTTGTACACGATCGTTTACCTCCTTATATGATCATTCAATCCTCTTACACGATTATTTATTCTTTTTAAATGATAATTTTCTTCTTATACGACCGTCTACCTTTTCTTATACGATCGTCTAGCTTTTCTTACACGATCGCTTACTTCTTTATTCGACCGTTTAATCAAATTACCTTCTTTTTAAGAATGGGTCTCACGATTTCGACTCATATTCATGCTTCTTTATTTTACCATTTGTAAATGTGAATTATTATACCATTTAGTTCAGAATCATTTATAACAGTATTAAATGTTTTGTAATGATAATAATAGACTATTTTATATCCTTAAAATTAAGCATTAAGAGAACTTGTAATCTGGGTCCATGTACAGCATATAATATGCCTTTTGATTCCATTCTCCTTTTCCAATTAGTGTATGGTTATTTCTCAAGAGGGGTACTAGATGTTGGAATGAATATATATTCAACAAATACGTATATTTAGTTTTTCCAACCAAAAGATTTTTGAATTACTTTCGGTTCAAGAAAGATCCAAAAGATTAAATTAGTTTCAGTTCAGGAAGGATAAATGTCAGCTTCAAGGCTCTAACAAACCTTCAAATATAGCAATGGTTTTAGCAAGCTCAACATACTTCCGTCCTAGAAAAATTTCTCTCCATAAAAAGCATAACATTAACTTTTACATCACACAATCAAAAACTCTTGTCCACATCTCACACCTTTAGAATTGCCAAATCAAAATTGGCCTTGAAAGAAAGTTACTATAGCAATTTATTTTCTTATTATTTGTAGCAATCATTTATCACATAACTAATGCTATAATATAGTTTAGGAAAATTACATGATATGACAAAAAATTTAGAAAAAAACATCCCATAGTCTTTTTTTTTCATATTGCGAATATGGTAAATATGATGGTTACGGTTATCAGAAGGTTATCGGAGGGTATCAAAGGATTATCGAAGGGCTATTAGAGGGTTATCCGTTTTTAAATTTGCTATTTTTACAATTTAGAAAATGTAGTGACATGGGTTCTATTTTTATAAATTTCTTTTTTTTTTCCTATTTTCGCAAAAAAAACCCTATAATTTATATATATTTGAATATAGAATTTATTTTTATTTTTATATACGTAAGTGGGAGATGTTATGAGTTTTAATGATCTACTTATTGGTAAATAAGAGGTATTTTCCCTTGTATTATTAACTTAATGAATATGATATTTATACAAGAAAAATCAAGGACAGACATGTAATTTCTTTACATCAACAGATTAACAAATCTTTAACTAACTAACTGATTATATTAACTAATATGCCTCCCTCAAGATGGAGTATGGAGATTACGGATTTCCATCTTGAACATAAACTCGTGGATAGTAGATGAAGGCAGTGGCTTAGTGAACGTGTGAGCTAGTTGATGTGAAGATTTAATGGTTAGAAGTTTTTGTTGTCCTTGTTGAATTTTATCACGAATGAAGTGGGAGTCTATTTCAATGTGTTTGGTACGCTCGTGGAATGTCGGATTAGAAGCAATAGATATGGCTGCACGGTTATCACAGTATATTAAGGCTGGTTCTTGATGAGGAATTTGCAAGTCTTGAAGGAGGTGAGTTAGCCATGTAATCTCACTTGATACACTTGCTAAACCTCTGTATTTTGCTTCTGTCGATGAGCGTGAAAATGTGGCTTGCTTCTTGGTTTTCCATGATACAAGGGATTTTTCAAGAAAAATGCAAAAGCCAGTGATAGATTTTTGAGTGTCTAAACAACATCCCCAATCTAAGTCAACAAAGGCTTTGATGTTAAATTCTTTTGAGGCCCAAAGCATTATACCTTGTCATGTTGTGCCTTTTAGGTAGCGTAGTAAGTGATGCACTGCTATTAGATGTTCAGTATGAGGTCTAGCCAAGAATTGACTAAGCTTGTGAACACAGTAGAAAACGTCTGGCCTTGAGATTTGTAGGTACAATAGTCTTCCGATTAGTCTTCTATATGAAGAAGCATCATCATCATCTAGTGCATTGCCTGATGTTGTAGATAAACGCAGACTAGGCACCATTGGGCATTGAGTGGGTTTTGCGGCCAAAAAACCAGAGTCTTCAAGTATTTGTAGACAATACTTCCTCTGAGACAAATAAATGCATGTTGTTGACCGGGACAATTCAAGGCCTAAGAAGTATTTTTCTTGTCCAAGGTCTTTAAGTAGGAGTGTGACCTGAGTAGTTCCTTTACGGAGCTTATTTCTTTGCTTGAAGGGCTGTGATTAAGATGTCATCTACGTATACCAAGAGAGCGACAAATGAGGTGTCTTGGCCTTTGGTGAATAAGGAATAATCTGCTTTGGATTGGGAGAATCCATTTATGAGTAATACTCCAGAAATTTTGAGAACCACTGTCGGGATGCTTACTTTAGGCCATATATTGATTTGTGTAGCTAGCAGACTAGGTGGTGGAAGAAGCTTGTTGCTCTTTGGAATAATAGCCCATTGGTAATGTCATGTATACTTCTTCAAATAAGTCGCCATTAAGGAATGTATTATTCACATCCATTTGGCATAGGGAGCACCCAAAGGAGGCCGTTAGTGATAGAAGTACTTTGACAGTGACAATTTTAGCCACAGGGGAGAAGGTGTCAAGGAAGTCGATGCCTTCTTGTTGACTATAACCTTTTGCAACCAGCCGAGCTTTATGCTTATCAATAGTGCCATCAGCATGGTATTTAACTTTATAGACCCATTTGCATCCAACAACATGATGTCCATAGGGAAGGGGAACAATGCTCTCGGTATTTGTTTTTTCCATGGCAGTTATTTCTGCATCCATAGCATTTCTCCATGACTGTGACTTTACTGCTTGGTGAAAGAAGGATGACTCATATTCTGTAGACACATTGCATAAGAAGGTACGGTGTGTTGGATTCAGTTTTTCATAGGATAGGGACTTATTTAAGGGGTGATATGAGGTAGTGTCTTTTGGAGGGGAGCCATGGGTTAGTAGGTGGCAGTGGTAGTCTTTTAGCAAGTTGGGAGGTTTATGTTGCCTTGTGGATTTACGAGGCATGAGTAGGTTACAAGGCACGGTGGTATGTTCTATATTAGTTGTATTTGGTATGCAGTCAACATTTGTAGCATCTTGTTCAGCTTGGATTTCAGGTGAACTGTCAGTATTTGGGTTTTCGATGATAGCTTCAGTAATGGTTTGGGTGGTGATGTGGGTGTTAAGTATTGGTATTGGTAAGACAAGGTCGTGGAAGGCATTTTCAAGTTCTAAGTGGTCATTGGTGGATATTGAATGAGAGGGGAAATGTTGTTCAAGGAATGTCACATCTCGTGACACAAAGATGGTTTTTCTTTCAATATCGTATAAGCGGTATGCTTTCATGTTTGGTGGGTAACCAATGAAGATACAAGGTGAGGCCTTGGGATCAAATTTGGATCTTTGTGATATGAGGGTGGATGCATAGCAGAGACAACCAAAGACTCTCATGTAAGTATAATCAACTGGTTTGTCATGGAGAATGGTAAATTGACACTTGTTTTTCAAAAGTTTCATTGGGGTTCTGTTTATGATATATGTTGCTGTTAGGATGCAATCTGCCCAAAAACGAATTGGAACTCTTTACTGAAAAAAAAAAAAAAGCACGGGCTACATTGAGAAGGTGTTGGTGTTTCCGCTCTACTACTGAGTTTTGCTGAGGTCGTTCAACACAAGAGAATTGGTGGACAGTTCCCTTCTGAGTAAAGAATTCAGTAAACTTTAGTTCATGGGCATTATCAGACCGAAAACTTTTGATGACTTTTGAAAACTGAGTTTCGATGAGCTAAAAAAATTTAGGTACAATGTGAAAAACATCAGATTTTTGCCTTAGCATATATGCCCATGTGAAGCGTGAGCTTATCAACTAACGTCAAGAAATATTTGTACCCACCATAAGAAGGTATGTTAAAAGGTCCCATATATCAGCCTGGACAAGATCAAATGGAGAATGAGCAACATTATTATTTGAATGAAATGATAACCCTTTTTGTTTGGCTAATGGGCATACATGACATGATGAATGATGTATGGAATGATTAGACAAACATAAGGTTGAAGACAAATAAGAGAGACATTTAGGTGATAAGTGACCTAAACGTTGATGCCATGTATCAACTGAAATGGCATTGATTTTAACTCTAGCAGCAACACAGTTGGTATTAGCCTCTTTATTGAGAACATACAGTCCATTTTGGCAACTAGCCTTGCCAATCATCATTGGTCGGGAAAGATCCTGTATGATGCAACAAGTACTTTGAAAGTCAAGTGATATATTTTTAGTGATCAATAAGCAACTGACCGAGATGAGGTTGTATGCAAATTGAGGCACGAACAGTACATCTTTGAATAGCAGGGACCCATTTATTAGGATATCTCCAATAAGATCAACAGATATACAAATGGCCATTAGGTAGCATAACAAACATGTTATTTGTATGACTCCAATTTCTAAAAAGGGATTTATCATGACATATGTGTCTAGATGCTCCTGAGTCTATGATCCATTCATCATGTGACTAATTATTATGTGAAGATAGGGAGAAGATACCTGGAGTGTGAGTTATGGCAGTTGTCGTAGTGATAGGTGCTGTAGTGGCTGCTTGGAGATGGTTGTTGAGTAGAGTCATCAATTGACTGTATTGTTCTGAGTTTAGGCTTGAGAAAAAATCTGGAGAATGATTGGCAGCAGCTGAATTGGTATTGGCAACTTTGTTGGTTTTTGAGGTATCTGGTGCAGTAGTAATGGGGTTTGAGTTTCTTGGTTTGTAACCTAAAGGATATCCATGTTTATTGTAACATTTGTCTGCTATGTGTCCCTTAATTCCACAGTAGGCGCAAGTAGGGCACTCCTTTTTGCGATTTCGATCAGTTGAGATAGCCATGGTTGGAGCAATATTTTGAGTAGTAATTAAAGCCGCAGGATCAATAGGAGGGGTTAAAATGCCAGTAGATCTTTGTTGTTCTTCTTGAATCAGCAAAGAAAATAGAATGTTGATTGAAGGTAAAGGTTGCATAAGGAGGATTTGTGCTCTTACAGCAGCATAGGAATCATTTAGTCCCATCAGGAAGGTCATAATATATTCAGATTCAAGATGATCGATGAATGGTTTCAAACCTCCACATGTGCAGTCATTTGTAGGTTGGTATTCATTCAGATTCTGCCATATGGTTTTGAGTTTTGTGTAGTATGTTTCAATTGTCAGGTTTCCTTGCCACAAAGTGACGAATTCTTTTCAAAGTTGGTATATGTTGGGGCCATTTGATTGTTTGAATCTTTGGCGTAATTCATCTCATATTTCTTTAACTAATCCTGTGTAGATAATGCTTGCTGCAATTTCCTTTGAAATGGAGTTGAGAATCCATGAGGCTAGAATATCATTGTTGCAGATCCAGGCATCGAGTAAGACGCCATCGGAAGGTTTCTGGATTTTTCTGATGATGAACCTGGCCTTATTTCACCCAAAAATCGCCATTAACATCGCACGACTCCACGAGGTGTAGTTTATAACTCCGGACAAAGGTTGCGTGACTATTGCAGCCGTTGGACCAAGCGAATGATGGATGAAGTAGGGATTGAGTTGGGCATCACTTTGAGAGTTCGCAACAATAAATGGATCGGATCGACTTCCATTTGTGCTGGATTGGTTCTCCATTGAAGGTTGAAGGAGTTTGAGTTTCGGGTATGGGAAGGGTGAAGACGCGAAAAGGTTGAAGGAAGAGAAATCGTGCGAATAAGTGCGCGAAAAGGTTGAAAAAAATCGTGTGAATAAGGGTGGTGGGTTTTAGGGTTTAAAATTTCTCTGATACCATATTGGTAAAAAAGAGGTATTTTTCCTTGTATTATTAACTTAATGAATATGGTATTTAAACAAGAAAAATCAAGGATAGAAATGTAATTTCTTTACGTCAACTGATTAACAAATCTTTAACTAATTAACTGATTATATTAACTAATACTACTCGGTCTTTTTTAGACACATCTCCCTCTAAATTTTATTTGTAAAAAAGAAAATGAAAGAAATAACTTTTATTTTCCTCCCTACTTTTATAATATGCATTAGCTAGATGGTCCTTTTCAAAATTGTTCTCATCCTTTGTGGTAAACAATTGATTTTTCGTAAATAAATAATCAAAGAATATTCGAATAAAAAAGATAGAAGGATATTTATTAAAATTCTAAATTAACACTGGTTTACGTTTAAATTTTAAACTTTTAAAAGTAATTAAATTAGATTTGATTTATAACTGTTTTCACTTCGTTCTATTTAAAATATAACCAAAACTAAGTAACTAGAAGGGAAATTATCAAAATGACAAGTTTTGACAAAATATTTATAAAATATAGCAAATTTTCATATTCTATCAATATAGACATTGATAGACACCGATATATTTCTATTAGTCACATTGATAGACAGTAATAAAAGTCTATCAGTGTCTATCATTGAAAGAATCAAAAATCTTATTATATATTATAAATATTTTAGTTTATTTTACTATATTAAAAATGTCCTAAAATAAAATTACTAATTTTTCTCAATTAGATTCTATAAAAGTATAAGAAAAATATTAAGTAAAAGAATAGACAAAGAAAAAAATAAATCACCTTGTTGAAAAAAAGGAATTTTTTAATAATGATATTTAATTAAGTATTATCAAAAATCAAGTTGGTTGAAAAGTAATGTCAAAAATAGGTAGCGAACTCGTATACTGGGTACACGACTACGTTAAGTCATGGATCGGGTACACAACTCGAATGAGTTGTCTCTCTCCAGTGTGCCAGCATTAACTGTCATGTTGTCCAACACGCATTGAAGTTGTGGATCAGATGCACGATTTCAACGCCTAGTCGTATATTGGGTACATGACTCCTCCTTCGAAACCCTACCATACCTTTCGGCAGCCTTCATCCTTCTGCCATTTTCATTCAAAATAAAAAATACAACCTTTCTTTCCTTTAGGTCGCCACTATCTCCAACGTAACTGTTTCCATTGTCGTCCCACCATTTCATCATCCATTGTATCCATTATTACCATCAATCTAAGCTGTCTAAAGTACTTTTTTTTATACAATTTGTATGTTTTATTTGAATTTGACATCTTTTTTGTTCCATAAAGAACACATTGCATTGTGAATGGTGATTTCTATTATCAGTCAAAAAAAAAACATAAAGAAAAAACATATAGTGATTTAAATGATACAATCTCCACTTTCTTTTGTTTTCCAAATCCAAAATCATCATTATAAACTCCAAATCTCATCATTATAAACTCCAAATCTCATCCAAGCCACACAATTCCCATATTATTGTTTCTAAAATTTAGATATGATTTTGAAAAGCTTTGTAAAGATTAAAGAGATAAGAAACTTGAAGAAATTTCCTGTCTACATATTAGTATCAATCCAAAATAGACCCAATAGAAGAGACAATACATACTTACCAGTGAAGAAACTTGACGTCGGCCAAAGGACTGAGTGGTTAGACTCATACACAGTGGGTTAAGGCTCCTTCTTGACTTTTTCTGATGAAGAAACTTGACCGTACATAGTGTGTTCTTCTTTTCAAACAGCGGGTTAGACTCATAAAGTAGACGGTGGAAAGCAGAAGTGCAAGGGACTTTTTTGCGAATGGGAAGATAGAAGACTCATACACAGTGGACGGTGGAAGAGGAAGTGCAAGGGATCATACTTTTTTCGCGAACGAGAAGACGACAGACTTGTACACACTGGACGGCAAAACGAGAAGCCACAGTGGACAGCGAAAGTGAGAAGACCGAGGAAGATGGAAGAGGGAAGAGAAGGGAAGTTTTCATGAATGGGAAAGATGGAAGAGAAGAGAAGTGAACGCGAGCTTTGGTCTTGACGTTTTCAAAGGACAAGAAGTTTAGGGCTTTTATGAATTAATGGAAAATTACATATTTTGTTTTTTTAATTATTTAATAAATCTTGACGTTTTAAAAACATTGAGGAAAAGTATCTTACTTGATGTTTAAAAAACGTTAAGAACTTTGGAAAATGACTCCCCTTCGCCTTTTTATAAAAATTCTTGACGTTTTAATTTAATTGATATTACTTAACATTTTTAAAACGTCAAGGAAAAGTACATATTACTTGACGTTTACAAAACGTCAAGAATGTTGGATTTATAAATATTCTTGACGTTTTAAAAAAGTAAAGAATTTAATAGATATTCTAAAACGTCAAGGAAAAATACATATTACTTAACATTTATAAAACATCAAGAAATCTGAAATTTGGCCTACCTCCACCTTTTCATAAAAAATTTTGACGGTTTATCTTTCCAATCATCCCTTTCTTGTCGTTTTTTTTTTAAAAAAAGGTCAAAAAATTAAAACCACAACCGTCAAGAAAGTTTCTTTTTCTAGTAGTGATTTGTCATCCATTGTATCCATTATTACCATCGACCTAAGCTGTATAAAGTTGTTTTTTTCTTTTTTATACAATTTGTATGATTTATTTGAATTTCATATCTTTTTTTTCTATAAATAACACATTGCATATGTGAATTGAACGTTACAAAGTTGTTTGTTTTAATTGTTTGAGTGTTATTAGTTGGTATGGTTGCACTGTATGTATTGTATGATTGTTTGTTCTATAAAAGTGTGGGCTTGATGTATTGATATGTAAATTCTTAAAACAAAAATAGACATTTGGCATATTTTGGAATACAAATTTAGATTAAATTTGGACATGATCTAAATGTATTTTAAGTGTTATTGAAGACTATATTTGGATTTGGATTGACTGAGCGAAGAATGAAAATGAGGTAGGCTGACTGATCTCTGTTCTTGTTTTTTAGATTTTTTTGGACTAGTTAGACAATTAAAATTTGGACTTGGGTATTGAAGTTCTTTTTATTAGAGTAATGTTGGAATGAGTTATGGTTCTGATAATGTTTTTCCAACTTTAGCAGTTGATTAAATATATGAATGTGACCTAAAGATCTAGTAATTCTTGAACTTGGTAATGGCAAGGATAGTGATATTGATGTAGAAGTTGATGAATATTTAGAAATATAATGAAAGAAATACATAGTAAGAAAATGAAATTGTACCATTTGAGATAATTATCCAAATAAACTGGGACATTACTGATTCTATTTGTAAACAAGGGTCAACATTGGGAGATAGAAATATATATGTAGATAGTTCTTGTTTAATTCAAAAGCGAATGACAAATGTTATTTGACAGTAGAAAAAGAACTTCAAATGGTGGTTATAAAATATTGTTAGACAAATGTTGACGTAAGATTAATGATGTGGTCTACACATCATGATCATCGTTGTGCACAAGGAGAAGCAACACATGATCCAATTGTATTAGCTAATGACTACTTTTCCTAATACAAAGTTAATTACAAGATGATTTATTACACCCGATGGTACTAACTATTATTGCATGGTAAAAATTATAATATGATACGTTTTATAATTTTATAAAACATTATTTAATGTTACTATATTTAATCATATAGAATAATTTTGTTCAAAACATACATAAGTACTTGATGGAACATGATTTACGATATTTGAGTTCAATGTGTGATCAAACCTTGGTAAAATGTAGAATATATTATTCAGTAGACAAGAACGGCTCAATATTTGTAGACACGGTTCAAAGACATATTCAACGTAGACAACGACAAGGGGAGAATGTTACAAAGGGAGATCAAAATCATGTTTCATTTGTAATTCAAATTTTAAATTCATATCAACTTCAATTTTCAATGTAGAATTATATGAAATTACATTTTCCTTTACGTCAAAACCATAGTCATATTAAAAACTTTACGGAAAAAATAACAAAATTGTAAGAGAAATCTACTTATATCAGCAAGCTTTAAAGAAAAAAAGGGACAAAACCAAAAGAAAAAAAGATCAATTATTTATGTTGCATTTTAGTCTATTTATGATTTCATTATTAGATGAAATAGTTAAAAAATATTAAAGACAATTAAACAACCAATACATTGGTTCTTGCTTGTCCACTCTTACCAAACAAGAACATATTATCAATATGGCTTAAATAAGAAAAGGACATGCATTATATTGTTTCAATTTAATAATATTTAAAAAATCAAACAAAATACCAAAGTCGTGTATCAGGCCACGACTTTCCTCAACACCAATTTCACCTTATTTTCTATGATAGTTTCAACTTTAGCCCTATTTTTATTTTTTCTTTCATAATTACCATATTTTTGTTACTAGTTTAAAAGAAAAAATACATTATTGATCTTGAAATCTGTCCTAAAATGAGCTCTCCTATGACCTATCTATTTTTCTTCTTTCTTTCTTTTTTTTTTTTTTTTTTTGTTCTAATATTATGTTAATCCTTTAACATAAAAGAAAGTCTTATACCTAGGAAAAGCTTATGCAAATTAATTTTTAAGACAAAATTTTAGTAAGATATTGTTAATACCAAATTTTGATCAAAGAAAAATGTACCTAATTTTTTGTGTAACATCAACTGTAAATTTATAATTTGAAAATAAGAGAAGCTAAAAGAAATATAAAAAAGTGCTTTATAGTAATTAAGAAAGTTATTGAATAGAAAAGAAATAAACCATGTAAGTTCAAGTTTAAGATCCCTGATTAAGAAGTCTCATGTAGGGTTATGATGGGGTATTTATAGGAATCGGAATAGGGATGAAGTAGACATTTTCCTCTTACAATAAAGATTAAATGCTTCTTTCTTAATATTCCGAATAAGTTAGGATTATATATTATTAGAAAAGTCCACTTTATTTTATACATTTATCTTTTTTTATATATATTTTCTTAAGTCCAAATTCACTTACCACAAGTATAAGTGGTTGAAAGTATAAAAATTCAGGACTTCAATTTCTATAGTTATCCATCTAAAATTTTAAACGATAAAACCTTTAAAAAAATAAATTGAGCATAGCATAAATCTAATTTTAAATTATTTTCTTGAAAAAACTACCTTTCTAATCCCTAAGTTACGATATGAATATGTGTTTTTGACCCTTAAATTTTAAAAATGAACATTTTTAGTCTTAATGTTTAACAATAGATCCATTTAATCTTCAAATTTTCAAAATGTACCTTTTTAGTCAGTATTTTTAGAAAAAATAGGTTTATAAGATCCTAAAAGTATTTTATGTTTGACTTTTTTAAAATAACTATATGATATTTAAGATTTTCAAAAATAGTTTTAGAGAGGATATGATTTTTATAAGTTATTCTTCTACTTTAAAATGTTATATACTTATTTAAAATAAAAAATATAAAGTTATTTGAGATGTCTTTTAAATTTATTTTTAAAAATCCATAGACTAAAAAGATATACCGGCGAATTTAGTATAGATCTAGGGAGGCTCGAGCTCCCCTCAACTTTATTGTCTTTGTATAATATATATATATATATATATATATATAAAGAAAATTATTTAATTTTTTAATATTTATAGTTAGGTCGGTGATTAGTCTAACTGTCAATCCTCCTCCAACCTAAGTTTAAGTCTTCCCTATATAGTGCCATTGAAAGATACATTTTAAAAACTCGGTAACCAAAGTTTATTATTATAAACATATAGATTAAAAAAATTATTTTTAAAATTCAAGAACCAAAGGATAATTTTCTCTATTTTCTTTTAAATAGAACGTAAAAATGTGAGATAACATTCTTTTAATGGTCCACCTGATGCTGCATATCCTCAGCATGCAACATGCAAAAAATTAGTAAATAGACATGAAAAAGTCAAACATATATAGTATTTATTATCAAATATGATGACCATAAAACTATATTATATTTTTTCTTGTATTCAATTTAAAATTTTACCACTTAATTACTAGGAATGTAATATTTATTATAAGTAAATAAAATAAATGACTAAACAATACATTATTGTATATAGGGAGATTGATTCTCTACACTTTTAATATAATTTAAAATATTCCATTAATCCTAAAATTTCACTAGGTTAAGACTATTATATATGAACATAATCATTTTTCTAATATTATCCATGTCAATGCTTTTTTAAGATAGTCGACGATTGACTGCTCATATGATATAAAAGGACAAGAACTAACATTGGCATGAGGGTATATATATCTTCAACATATATTCTAATGTTTAAGTCAATACTTTTGTTAAGATTGTATATGTTGGCAAACAATACATAATTAATTAAAGAGTAGAGACACATGCTTTGGCAATTAGTTGTATAGTCCTCAAATGTCCATCAAACCAATCAGATAATATTGATCTTAAGCCTTTACAAGATGGTTATTGGTCGATCATTAGTCTGTTTAGTGTTCTACAAGGGATCATAGGGGCAATGGGCTCATGGCTCTTGATCTCACACCCATTTAGGATATAAATCCTTCATAATTTTGGCTTTTGGTTCCATTCCAGAAAATTTAACATATAAAAACATCTCATAGTAATAAAAACTAACTGAGATAATGTATACACAATGATCTTCTTCTTTGGTAACCCATGTGAAACTTTTTGGTTACATTAGTTACTCTACACAATTTGAGATTAAAAGAGGGTTATCCCCATTCAAATACATTGAATATAAGCAAAGTTTTTTCTTTTTTCTTTTTCTTTTTTTTTTTTTTTTGAAAACTCATAATGTAGAACAAGAAACCAAAAATGGCAATGGAATCATCCAATGGTGTGATAACAAAAGGCAGAGAGGGATATATTGCCAGTCAAAATAGGGCAGAAGCTATAGAGCTGCCATTGATGAAGTTTTTAGCTTCACAATAGACCTTCCCCCACCTTAGGTCTTGCAAGTTCCAATAAAAACTATACAAAAGGAATATACAATTTATTTTTATTTTTTAAAAAAGTAGAAATATATAAGATCAAATTTCACTTATAAATTGGTAATTCTCAAAAGAAGTGTTTCAAAACAAACTGACCTGCTTGATGGTTGGTATACACCATCACCTTCATTACTACTTAATACATGCATTAACATGTGATTTTATAAATTAATCATTCTTTAATTTGTGTGTTTCTCTTCCATTAAAAATATAAAATCTTCACACTATATATTAATCAACATATATTCCTTTTGATTTAGAGAGAGAAAAAGAGTGGAGATCATAGGGGTTGGAACTAATAAACATAATATAATATATTGTGTTCAATTATAATATAATCTATTGGGTTCTTAAAGAATGTTTGGTATGTGGGTTTTTGGAAAGATAATGTATAAAATATTTGAAAAGGTAATTCATATCCTATCTGATTATACATATTTAATAAATCTTTTTTATATGTTGTCAAACTTAAATATAGTTCAATTTGTAAGTATCTTTTGCAATAGTTGAACTAAATGGTAATAGTAAAACTGATTAGTTGTAGAAGGATAAATTGATTATAGGATTTCATGAAATTTATTATATTTGTAGAATGTTAAATTCATTATAGATCAAATTTATGTGTAAACTATAAAAACTCTAATTATCTTCTTTCGTGTAATAAAAACTTACCATTAATTTTGTTTTCATCGTAAAAATACTTTTTTTTCAAATTTAAAGCACGAAGTTGCTATATAAGAAAGTTTAGACTATTTTGTTATAAGTTGGAAAGTGTAAAAACTTAAAATGAAAGTTTATTTACTAAATTGTCGGTTCTTATGTTAAAAAAATTTCTTTTACTAAATTAAAACCATTTTGACAAGTGGGAGTCTACTTTGGATGATTAAAAAAAAATCTAAATCGTTTGTTATATTCAAATTAAAAGAAGAACCATAAAAAGGATAGAAATGAGAAAAAAAAATTGGGGACCAAAAAGGATTTAAACCAAAAAATAAAAGAAAGCATAAGTTTTCTCATTTGTTTATTTTTCTTTGGGTTTGTTTGAGTGTGGGTAAGAAATAAGAAAGTTTGATGTTTTTCCTAATGTGGGAAACCATGTGATTGAACATGACAATAAATCAAACACACTATATGCCTCAAATCAACCCCTATCATTGCATCACACACCCCTCATTCTTTTAATCTATTATTTAGGTTTGGTTTTATATTCTATAACACTGATATTGAAACGATACGTTTGTTTTATCTAGAAAAAATTGAAAGAAATTTTAAAATTAATTATTACATATTTATGTTTGAATTATACTCATAGAAAGTTTATTCAAATAATCATTTTTAAATATATGATCATCATTTTTACCATATAAATTTGCTTTAGAATTCTTATTATTCTATTATAATTTACTTCAAATGCTAATAGATTCTATGTGAATGCATTTTCTTTTTTTAAAAAAGAATATATAATTATAAAATAATTAAAAGAAGAGGATGAATTGTTGTTTCTATTCCTTTGCCTTCAAATTATTTTGGAAAACTATGCAACCAAACATGTTTTCCTGTCCTCAAAAATAGAGAATATTTATAATTGTCAAACAAATTCCAAACAATATAATGTATCATCCCTTACATTCAAATTAACTTTTTACTGGAAAATCCTTTCGATTATGACTTAATTGGTATCTAATATAACTATCGATCTAGAGATTTAAGATCTTTCACACCACATATTGTTGAACCAAAACAAACTTTGAATAGAAAAATGAAAACTTGATTTAGTTTTAAAATTTTGATTAAGTCATTCATTTTTTAAAATTTATTACGAGCTTTTATAAATTGTGTATGATCGTTCAACTTAAACATAACTCAATTGGTTTTGAAACCAAATGATCAAAGATTCAAATCAATCTAAAACAAACCTAATACCATTATTTAGTTTAACAAACTTTCGATCTCAACTTAAGCCATAACTTAGTTGATTACTACATACAACTTTTTTAAATGGTTGAAACTTTGAGATGAGACCTACAGTGATATAAATATATATATAATTCAATTCAACCTAAAATAGAGTAAAAACAAATATAACAACCTTATAAAGAAAGCACAATAACTTAATGGGAAAAAAAAGAAAAGAAAAAAAGGAGGAGTTAATTAGACCATGTACAACGTAGACAATTTTGTCATACATCTAACCTAAAAACCTATCCTAACATACCTTAGTTTGATCATGACAAATTCGACTCTAAATATGTCAATAGTTTGTTTCTTTCACCCCTACTTTATTGTAATTTGTTTTAAATGGAAATTACTTAAGAGTTTTTATCTTTTATTACATAATAATAATAATAAATTGCTTAGATAAAAGCTGTCAGATACAAAAATATCCGACATTCATTTTCTCTCTCACAAATTCCCAAAAAATAAATTTTAAAAAATTATGGAAAAAAAAAAAGGTTTTTCCTTCTCTCTTTTTCTTCACTTCTTTCTTACTCTGTTTTATGAGTAATACCACCCGTGTGCCTCTGTCTCATACCCATTTTTTTCCCCTTGAAAACAACAATTCTCTATTTTCTCTCTCCTCTTCTTTCTCTCTCTAAAATTCCCCCATTTCTTTTTTTTTTTTTTTTTTTTTTTTTTTTTTTTTTTATTTATATCCCCTCCATCTCTCCTTATTTTCTCTAAAACCCATTTCCCCCAATTCAATTTCAATTCAGTCCTCCATGGCTTTCTTCTCCTTTTTCTTCTTCTTTTTCCTTTCCTCTGTTTTGGCTTCTTCTCTGTTTCTCCTACTCCGTCCGGCCAGATTCCGCCGTATGAGGCTGCCACCGGGGACTCTCGGGCTTCCCCTGATCGGAGAGACCCTTCAAATCATCTCCGCCTACAAGACCGAGAACCCTGAACCCTTCATCGACGAACGGGTGCGGAAATATGGATCGGTTTTTACGACGCATTTGTTTGGTGAACCGACGGTTTTCTCAGCCGATTGGGAAACGAACCGGTTTATTCTTCAGAATGAAGAGAAGCTTTTTGAGTGTAGTTACCCCGGTTCGATTTCTAACCTTCTCGGGAAGCATTCTTTGTTGCTTATGAAAGGAAGTTTACATAAAAGAATGCATTCTTTGACTATGAGTTTTGGAAATTCTTCGATTCTTAGAGACCATCTTTTGGCCGATGTGGACCGGTTGATCCGGCTCAATTTGGACTCTTGGTCCGGCCGGATCGTTCTCATGGAAGAAGCTAAAAAGGTACACAAAATATTATTCATTTTTCTTTTTCCTTTTCTTTCTTTTGCTTTACTGTTGAATTGAGCGATTGGCCTCCACCACTTCACTCCCATAAAGTCCCATTAAATAGAAAAATAAATTTAATCACAACTTCTCCAAATTTGAAAGTATAACTCAACATATAAAACATGTACTAGTTTGAGTATAACTCACATAGTTAAAACATTAGTTCAAATTTGTAGTCTCATTGACATAATGAAAGCCGAGTTGGCACTCGGCAAATGGACAAATGAGTGCATGTTAGCAGATTTATTGTGACTCAAACCGGGCCTCCCTTCAAATTCCCCTGGCGCAGGTTAGCTACAATAAAAAAACAAAAAAGAAAAAGCCTATAATTCTGTTTGCAGTACAGATCATGCAAACTTTTATTTTAATTATTCTTTCGGCCGTTCCTTTTATTATTATGTTTTTCTTATTCTATTGCATTTTAAAATACATTCATTATTATTATTATTATTATTTTAATACAAAAAATTGGTATTTTTGTTCTTTTTCTTTTTTAACAAAAAAATTTCAGATAACATTTGAGTTAGCAGTGAAGCAATTGATGAGCTTTGATCGCTGTGAATGGACTCAAAGTCTCATGAAACAATATCTTCTTGTCATTGAAGGATTTTTTACCGTTCCTCTCCCTCTTTTTTCATCCACTTACCGTCGAGCCATCCAGGTAAAATAATAACTACTCTTCTTTTTTACCTCTTATTACTTACTCTATATTCAATATAACTCAACGGTAGCTAATTGATAGTAAAAATTCTCAAACTCTGCCTAACTCTTTTCATTCTCACCAAACTAAATAATTCAAGATCTTACGCTAGTTTTAAATAATACTAATAATGCCGTTGTTGATTGGAATAGTTTCTTTTTTTTTTTTCTTCTTTTTTTTTTTTTTGATAGGAAGAGAAAACTTAGTACTCTAATAGTACCTTATCTCATTTCGTATATAAATTCTTTAATGAATGTCACATCATATTAAAATATGAGATTGTGGTGTTAATTAATACGGAAGTAACGACTAATAGTACTTTAGTAGTAAATGATATGTATATGTGAATGTTAATTACTATATGGTGTAGTACAACAACTTTATGATAAATTAAAGACAGATTTGATTTAAGTTAAAGCTTTTGGGTTTAGGCCCGGAGGAAGGTGGCGGAGCAATTGGGGACGGTGGTGCGGGAGCGGAGGAAGGAAAGTGAGGACGGGTTGGGGAAGAAGGACATGCTGGGTGCGCTGCTGGCCGGAGAAGACGCCCTCTCCGACGAGCAAATAGTGGATTTTTTACTGGCTTTATTGGTGGCGGGATATGAAACGACGTCAACTACGATGACGCTGGCCGTTAAGTTTCTGACGGAGACGCCGCTGGCTTTGGCCCAATTACAGGTCACTTTCCGGCCACCTTATTTATTTATGGAAATAATTGGAAAGTAATGATCCAATAGTGGGGCAGAAAATTGCAAAATCTATGGCTTTTTTCTTTTCTTTCTCTCACTCTCAACCTCATATCCATTATCACAAATTACATGCTTTTTTTTTCTTAAATTTTTTTTAAAAAATTTGTTTGTATTTTTTTTATGCTTTTTTTTTACAGCACATTTTTTTTATATACATTAAACTCCTAAATTTCATTTTTTTTATTGATTTTTTTTCTTTATTGGTGGCTTTAAATGGGTAAAAAAAAATTTTGATTTTGGGTTCATCTAAATATTCTATCTTGCTTAATATATATATATATATATATAAAACTATTTACACTTTAATTAAGAATACAAGATTGAAAAAGTTTTATTTGAAAACTAAAAGAAAAAAGATTAATTTGAAATGAAATTGAAGTCTAGATTCCTCCCTAATTGCCTAAAATTCTCAAACCCTAGATCCTACTTGGATATTGTCATTTTTTGTTTAATTGTTCATGTCACTGTTTTTTTTTTTTTTTTTCTTTTTTTTAATTTTCTTTAATGCTATACACGTGCCCCTTCTAAGATTTATTTTCCCAATGACTTTTTATTATATTTTATTTTAAAATATTATTAAATTTTCTTTTTCCTATTATCTACACTTGCTTTTAGTTTTAAAAATAAAGTCAAAAATTCCAAAAAAAAAAAAATGATAACAAAATAGTTTCAAGAATTTTTTTTTCTTAAAAAAATGAAAAAATATTCAGTTAAAGAATTCAAGTATTTGCATACAAAAGGTTAAAACAAAAAACATAGTAAAGTAGTTGTAGTCTTAAATTTCAAAAATACAAAATAAAAATCTTCTTTGATTGATTGTTGTTTGATTTTAAATTTTTGAATTTTGAAAAGTAAACTTAAATCAGTATATTTAAAATTTTAAAAATATACTTTAAAAAAAGACTTTATTTCTTTTTGAAATTTTGTAAAAGATTCAGCTTTAAAGAAAAGAAAAAAACTTAAATTTTAAAAACCAAAAAAATGAAGAAAAATATAAAATGGTTATCAATTAAAAACTTAGGGATTTATAATTTATCTTGTTTTCATATCGAGTAGACAAACGTACTTGATTGGATTTTTCTTTATTTCTTTTCATTTCTATTTTTCAAAACCAAAACTAATTTACTTTGTCCCTTTTCTACTTTTTACTTCTAAAGTATTGTATATATCATACATTTCAAATATAGAAAACAGATATTTAAAAACTTCATGCTTTAAATAGGAACCTACATTTGTTTATATTATCTGTAAAAATATTTATTTTCAATATTCAAATATATTGAATGTATCATACACTTAGGTTGGGTTTATCTCTCTCACATTCATTTCTTTTTTAAAAAAAATTATCAGTTGATGGGATCTAAGATTAGAATGTGCTAAAAGTCCTAAAGAGAACTTTCTGCTACTTTTAGAAGAAACATTTTGTTTAAAAAATAAAACTAAAACTAAAGTATTTAACAACAAATTACTTACTTTAGTATATGTAGTTTTATACTTATAAAAGTGAATTTAAAAATAAAAGAACTTAACCTTTAGTGCTTTTGACCTTTTTTTTTCTAAAAATAGTACTTTGATTCTAATACTCTTGAAACACAAGTACTCTCAAGTTTCAATTATGTCTAGGAGTGCAAGTGATAGATATTTATCATCAAATAAGGAACTAACCTCTATTAGTATTTTAAAATGTTAGAAGAATTCTTTTTAATTGAGTGAAAAAAAAATATTTAAAGATTTAAAAAAATAGATGTATTTAAATTTTTGTATTTAAAAGTTAAGAAGTTGACCAATGTAGATTTATTATCTGTAAATCATATAAAATTATTTGAAATCCGACTATTTTTTAAGGAAAGTTTTTGTATTTTGGATTCATGATCAATAACCTTTTTTAAAAGAAAGATATGCTATGGTTTTAAATTTCTCAAAATCAGGAGGTTGTAATGAGAACTAACAAACCTAGTTAGAACAATGATGTAAAGTTTAAATGGACGTAAAATGCTATTGACAAGCTAAACCTAGAACTGAGGTTAGAAGCTAAGGTAGGTTAAATTCGTAGTGTTGTCTAAAGTTACAGCAACTCTATAAATCACTTTTTTTTTTTTTTTTGTTGGGTTTGTTTCATCATTATATTGACTTAGTGCATAAAAAACAAAGACAGAAAAAAATTAACTCTAACAAAAGAAAAAGGGTCAAAAAGGTGAAAGTGAAGAGTGAGAAGAAAGTACATAAAATAGCAGAGAGGCAGAAAGCAGTAAGAAACCTTACACTTACACACACACACACACACTTGTCCCCTTTATCCAATGGACATTATCATTTCCTTTTAATAAAAAGAAAATCCAACTATATTGAATTTCCTTTCCCTTTCTTTTTTATTATATTTATAAATATTTTAAATAGTTTTATGATCTAAATCAGTTTTGTTAATAATTATCGGAAAAAATACTGTAAGGTCCATTTGCATTACATCAATAGATTAAAAATATTATATATTTAGTAAGTTTTGAGTTTTTAACTTTAATTTAGTCATAGATTTGAAAATGGTAGAAGTTAAATTTGAAGATTTACATTTTGAAGCTGATATAATTAATTATAATAAATAATTATTATTTATGAAAAAAGAAAAGGAAGGCAGCTTTGGTGATGTTTATTTGGGAGAGCACGCTTTCAACTTTGACCACTCTGTCTTGTCCGTTGAAATGACGAGAATGCCCTCCAAGAAGGTCACCATTCCCCACACCACGTGGGACCTTTCTTTCTTTTTTTTTTTTTTATGTGGATTGGATCATACGGTCCGAATTCCTTCTCCCACCAAACCCTAAACAAACCCTACAACTTCCATCTAATTTTTCTCTAGATACCTAGTATTTCCAATCTCATTCCTCCCCTCACGTGCCCCTTTTACTTTCTTTTCAACCCCTCCCTCCCTTTTCACTATACTTTCCTTTTCTACTCTAAACTTGTTTAATCATGAAACCTACTTGTGATCTCCACTATTTGTTTGTGCCTCTTAACTAGTTTGGGTTCTTGGTTGATCATATTAGTTATACTTTATTTTAGGATAATTAAAATTCTATTTGTTAGGGATGATTTGTGGTGTCTCATACCTTTTATCTATAAATCTAAAAAGTTATTTTCTTGATTTATATTTTTGAAAAAGAAAAAAGAAAAAAGAAACATTTAAAGGACCAAATCGAAAATTGAACTGAAATCTTAGGGCACATGGGTAATTTTAATATTAAGTAATGGGTGGATTGGTGGACAGGAAGAGCACCAACAAATCAAAGCAAGAATGAAGGAATCACACCAACACCTCCAATGGAATGATTACAAGTCCATGCCTTTCACCCAATGTGTGAGTATATCCCCAAATATTAAATTTTCAAAAAGAAAAAAAAAAAAAGAATAAAAATCATTACTTTCTCTCTTTTTATTTTGTTAGGTTTCAATATTTAAAGAGTTTTTTTCTTTTCTTTTTTGGTAGGTTGTGAATGAAACATTAAGAGTTGCGAACATAATCAGTGGGGTATTTAGAAGAGCAATGACAGATGTAAACATCAAAGGTAACTAATACTTATTATTACGTTTTCTTTTGTTCAATAAAATTCAAATCTCTCGTCTTTTTGTCAAAAACCTGTCTTAACGTGTATTCATATAGAATAAAAGTAAAGTAAAATTTTGATGTAGGTTATACGATTCCGAAAGGATGGAAGGTTTTCGCATCATTTCGTGCAGTACATATGGACCATGAGCATTTCAAAGATGCACGTTCTTTTAACCCATGGAGATGGCAAAAGGTACAATCTAATCAAACATGTTCCCTACTGTCAATACACCAATGTCAAATCTCAATCCTTCCAAACATCATCTCTCTTTCTCACTTACAATCTCCTTCCCATTTGCTAACTTCATCTCTGTAATACAGCAGAATAGCTCGGGCTCAACGACATTAAATGCATTTACACCGTTTGGTGGAGGTTCAAGATTGTGCCCAGGTTACGAGCTGGCCAGAGTAGAACTCTCTGTTTTCCTTCATCATCTTGTCACCCAATTCAGGTACTCATCTACCTGCTCAAACATAGTTTAAATATGCAAACTCTGCTAAGATATCAATTGTAATTCATCAATATTTCAGTTGGCTTCCAGCAGAAGACGATAAGTTAGTATTTTTCCCAACAACAAGAACACAGAAGCGGTACCCTATCTATGTGACGCGTAAGAACGAAATTACACAATGTAAAGACAGCCATCCAGACACATGAAGGGAAGAGAGTCGAGCTGGGGTTTCGATATGTAGAGGGGAGGTGTAATCTTTCTCTTAATCCTGTATGAATAAGATCATATGCTAAAGTAATGAGTTTTATAATACACAGAATATGGAGCTACTCAATAGCACAGCCAATGAATTACCAATACAAAAATTATAAATATCACTTCTTCTCTCAGCCCCACTCCAAGGGCACCAATTTTCTAGCCAATCAAACACAGTCTTCTACCTACATATCTTGTAGTCAGATGTTGTCCAAGCTTCAAAATTCAGATGATTTGACATAAGTCTGAAGAATTTGGGGGGTTTGAGACAGGCTTCTTTACAGAAATAGTCAGAGATATCTAGTTGCAATTCCATTGAACACATTCAAATACAGAGAAGAGAAGATATCAGGATCTGTTCCTCTCCTTGCTTTGTATCCTAGATTCAACTAGCTTAACCTTTTTAGTGTTCTCAGCATTGAGGAGGGAGAGTTTCTCAAGTGATGATTTGAGTTGGGAGATCTGAGAGCCTTGGATATAAGTGTTTCTCCTGTACATTTTTTGTTGTTGGTTCACTAAATTGTTGTTCTTTGAAGAATTTGTGAATCTCCTTAGTCTTGCAGTTAGTGTGTCGATCGAAGTATGCAACGCGTCCAACTCAACATCTGTAAAGTGGTCTGGAGGCAACAAAGCATCACTTTGTTAAAAATTAAAAGCAGTAATAATATAAAATGTAAACTCCTCCACCTTGAACAGAAATCAACTGGTTAAAACATATCTCTCTTGTTATTAGTCAAAGTATACCAAGACGGTAGGATAACATGTGACAGTGTTGCACAATCGAAAGGAGAGCAGTAAGTCAATTTTGTCAACTTAACAGAACTTGATACAACTAAAACCATGATAATTGAGATTTGTCAGAGTATACCAAGACTGGACGATCATGTGTGGATCATATGTGAAAGTATTCCAGTATCAAAAGGAGAGCAATAAGTCAATTTTCAACAAAACAGAACTTGATCCAACTATAACCATACCATGACAATAACCATACATGAACGTACATTGAAGCCACTGGGTTGAACACAAGCATGAGATAAGTGCATAATAAGTGGAAGATAATTAAGCAAAACCAAAATGGTTACTTTTAATTCTAAGGCCTCAAAAAGACAAGTTCAAAAACAAAAAAAATCAAAAAATTGAACAAATCTAAAATTTTTTATAAGTATAAAATGTGCTTAAGACTCTTTTTCCTAGACATACTTTTGTACAAATCACTAATTGCATTTACACATTTCTTTGAAAATTAAAATGTTTAATCACGTAAACAAAACAGTTTGAAAGCTTTGAAAAAGTAACTATAATTGACAAAAAAAAATGCTTTTCATCGTTCCAAAAGCCATATCAAATACTTTATTAGTTAAAGAAGTCAACCAAACAAACAAAGTTAAATACTGTAGTGAGAATTTATTACCAAGTGTAGACTTGAACTCTCTTTCTGCTTTGGACAACGGCTTTTTGTGAGCTCCTGGCAAGTTCTTCAACCTATGTATCCGATTTTCCAGGACATTGTGCAGTTTGATTGCACATTCTATCCTCTCGTCCAATAATTGCTGTTTCCCCTCTACTTTTATGAGTTTTTGTTGTGCCTCTTTCAAACGAGTTTGCTGGTCCTCGATTAACCTCTTCAACTTGGGCTCATGCTGCTTGAGCTCGTAGTACACCTACACATGGTTAGATGAAAGGAAGAAGGGGGAAGTTTAGATGTTACACCCATGGAGCACTAAACCAACTAAATTATCTAAAGTAGTTGATAAGCACTACATAGTTCTGCAGTAAATTGCAATTACCGCATGCGCATACTCCACATAATTTTCATGGAAGAGCTTGAAATACTGATGAAGCATGGACCGACCTTCAATTGAATCAGCAGTCACAGAACGCATAGTTGATGATGGCTGAGGAAGGAGAACCACCTTAGGTCCACCAAGAAGATCTTTGCTTATAATTTCAGGTCTTTCACTTTCATTTTTCTCTCCTGTTGCTGCTGTAGCAGATTTTCCCTCGTATTGAAAATTGCTAACCTGAACTGGGACTAGAAGGTTCCAAGTTTTCATCTCTAGAACAATGCATTCGTGAGAAATGGTAACTCCCAGAATCCAAGAATATCCTAACGAATCAGATAATGAGGCAAAACCACAAAGAGGAAAAGGGCTGGAAGTGTCTCCCTGGCAGGTATTCAGAACGGGATGCACAGAGGGAGTTCTCATAGTTTGGTTCTGTCCTCTGCTTTGACTTGTGAAGGGGAGAAAATGCAATATAATCGAGTCTATACCTCCATTATGAAGAGCATAAATTCTTTGATCCATAAGTTTATCAGCAAACATTGTTATAAGAGAATCTTTTTCCATTTTCTTTGGAAGGGCTAGATCTACTATAGCCAGCCTCAGCAAAGGGGGTGGGAGCCCCGACCAAACGGTATGATCAAGTGGCTGATCAAGCTTCACGTTGGTGAGCTTCCTTGTAACCACTTCACATATCATAGCAAGACCGAGAATATTGTCATTTGGATCAACCCGTACACGTGGAGGACTACCAAGATTCCAGACAGGTTGAATTTCATCTGCAAGGGCATCAATCTGCAGTTGCCCACCACTCCAAGCTGTCACAAGAACTGAGTCTTTGCTGATTAAATTATACAATAAACTTACTGCACGGCCTTCACATTCTGCACCTTTAATTGATATATCTCCTTCATCTCCATTATTACATGCCCTCCTCAAAGGCCCCTGGAGATCATGTCATGTGAAAATTAATGACTCCAAACCCATGCACATGCCATACCACTAAATGTTATAACACATTCTTAATATGAATCCATACATGGATATACATGGTTGTCAACTACCAATTCCATTCATTGAATGTCTCATGTGTCATACCTGCAATGCAAGTGACGCATCAAATAAAGCACAAGGCTGGGCTACTATCACATATGCATCTCCTCCATCTGTTGCTTGAACTAAATTTGGAAAAGTTTCTTCCAACCAAGAAATTGCAAGACTGGAATTCATAGCTGTTGGATTGGGTGATTTTTGCCCAAAGGACTGAGCATCGTTATAAATCTCCAATATAGATTCACACTTGTAAACACTGTTGAGGACAAAGCAATCACTTAGAGACAGTAATATACATAGTTCTATCCAAAAATTGTAGGCCTAATGCTAAGAAACTATTAGGCTCTAATCAGAACTTTTAGTAGGCTGTAGGGAGGGAGATTTTCTTGAAGTGCAAAAGTGCACACACAAACCATTATTTATGAATTCAGATGATGAGAGAAAATATTCTCTCCAAATCTCACCTCGACATATTTTCAGTGTACTAAATATTTGAAGAATGAAAACCAAAGAAATAAGTCTGTCTCTGATGATATCCCAAAGTCAATTAAAGAAAGGAGAGATGTGATAAATTGAGTACCTTCTAAATGGAACAACTGGGCAGAGGATGTAAACTGAACCATCACTGAATAAAACAAACACCTGCAGATTTAGTAAGTAAGATTAATTGAACAGGATATGTTCTATAAATTGCATAATTATGTCCTTGAGTTCTAAGTAGTACTGATATCAGATTTCAGATCCTACAGATTATGGTTACTGAAATATTCCTAATGCCTACAAGTCAATACATAGGAAGATATAAAAAATTTAAAGCTTGAGACCACCGACTCTTAAAGCATAATAGAGCACCAAATGAACAGAGCACAAGAAAGCTACGTGACTAGGTGAGAACATTGCTAAAAGGTCGCAAATAAAAGGTTGGATCTTTTAATTCTTTTTTTTTTTTCTTGGTAAAAGAACTTTTAATTTATGTGTCGGCATCAACATGGAAGAAATCATCGAAAAGTTAGAACAATTGAATCAAATAACTGGCAAAAGAAAAAGTGAAAGATACTAACATCACTATAAAGAGAAAATATTATATCATCCAAATTTGACATTTCAAATTACTAATTAATGAACTTACACTGAACTTGTCCCACAAGTGATCTTCCCCAAATGAAAAATCAACAGGGCAGATTGATGTGGCATTTTTAGATTGACCAGGTTCCACTGGCTGTAGATAATATTCTTGCTCTGGTTGCACAATATCTGTAGACAAATTGAAAAGCCTGAAAGGAAAAGGTGTTATACAATAAAACACCCAGATCAAATGTTTAGGAAGAAACTAATTGGCAATGGATATCTTATGAAGGAATTAGATTGTTTTCGTTAATCAACCAGACACGTTGAAGCAAACCTACACAAATTTCATGGTCTAAGATATCAATAATTGCTTTTCTGCTGTGTGTCTGAGAGGGAAGCAACATCCATCTCTCCATAGACAAATCTTATATTTAATCATTTGCAACAAGCTATAGATAGTTTTTTTTTTAATGCAACTAAACAAGAAAAAGAGAGTCCATGCTGAACATGGAAAAAAAAAACAAGAGAAGCCACAATAAGTCACCATTAGCTTACAATAAGAGCAAGTGAAAAATTAAATTCTTCTCCTCATCCTCTAAGGTTGTATGAGTTGAATCCTAGCTCACAGGGCAATATGGAGCCAAGTTTTAACTTAGTCGCAAAAAGATAGATAGACCCAAAATTACCAAGTTCTATACACGTAAAGACTAGGGAAGGGAAAGCAACGTATGGGTAGAGGAAGAGTGTAACTTTGTGATTTTGTAGGGTCCAAGAATATTGGTAGTTAGGGAGAGAGTTGTGAGGTGAGTTTTCCTTGGGCTTTAAGAGAAACTTCAGCAGTGAGGAGAGGTATGTTTCGGTATAAATTGCAAGAATCATATTTTGATTGTGTTTAGAGAGTTAGGTAGCTCTAGAATCTCCCATGGTGTACCAATCCATTCATCAATAAATTGAGCCGTACAAAAAACCAGAGCCAACTTTAGTCCATGACTACATTTATTTTATTTTCTTTCTCATACTTCCAAGTATTTAGATTTCATCCATCCTAAACTTCACAGGAACCGTTCTGATATTTTGGCACTGAATTTCCATATCCCAGAACAAAAAATATGAATGATGGATGACATTACATGGACATTGTTTTGAAGCCACATATTGAAATTTGACAGAAATAGGTAAGAGAATTCAAGCAGCAAAACAAGATTTCAAACCTCAAGTAAACAGTTCAATATGGTGAAAATCTACTTCTGGACTCTATGATTATTCTCATATCGACTTATAAGACCCAAAAAATCTCTAAATAAGTATTAAGAATAAAATTGCACTAGGTATAGTTGAATAAAACGTCATTATTCAGGAAACATAATACCTGAAAACAGAATCAGATGAAAGGACTCCAAGATGGAAGTTGCTATACGGGTGCCAAGAAACTTGAAGCGTGCGTATGACATCATGACCACCACAGTAGATTTGCGGACCAATTCTAACAGTCCTGTAACACAAATTGACAGACTCATTCAGGAAAAACTAAATGGAAAACATGTTTTGACATCCTTTCACAAGCACTACATAAAATAGAAAACAAATGAACAAAACATATGAAAATTTTGCAATTTAACTACAACAGATGGAAACCAAACTTAAAGCATTAACTCAGTTGTTGACACTTCCTCACCTACAGATGACAGTGTTGTTATCTCTAGTAGAACTATGACCATAAAGGTACATTATACACAACCCGCCTGAACCCACAAGGGCCAATGCCGATCCATTCTGATTAATAGAAATCTTCTGCACCACAAAGTCAAGTTGGACATCCGGTTGCAATACCTGTTCAAAGCAATTGAGATTATGTACAAAAAACTAGAGAAATGAGAGAACATTACACAAAACACTTATGAACAAAAGGGGTTGTTCCTTTTCAAACACTTGTTAAATAAAAATAGAGAAAGTGAAAAGTAGAACTGACTTTAGAAGGAGAAGAGGCGAGGACGGAGGTGGGTTCGGGTTCTCCAAGGCGGATAGAAATCCGGTGCAAGCAGAGTTTGGTGGAGTCCCAGAAATAGAGACGAGAGGCGCCGTCGGACACTAGAAGGTTTCGGAGAGGCGGAGAAACAGAAACGCCATAGTCGTCGACGGAGGAGGTGGAAGTGGAGGCGGCGGCGGCGGGAGTGAAAACGGGGTGGGTCTTGAGAGGAAGCCAATCGACATCCCGTTTTGGGGTTAGGGAACGAGGGGGATCAGAATCAGCTTCGTTCAGGTCGAAGTTGTATCTCATTGTCGTTTGAGAATGTTGCTAATCGCCGATTTTGATTTGCAATTCCGGCGACTGCTTCGTCCCGAGACTGAAGGGCGCAGTAGCCCCTGTTTTTTTTTTTCTTCTTCTTTTTTTTTTTTTTTGTGGGTGGAGGAGTCTCCTCCAAACGATGTCGTTTTAAAAATGAATGCTATTCCTTCCTTGATGCTCCGTTTGGCTTAGGATTTACATAGAAACGATTTAAAAGGAGTGGATTTTAAATGAGAAACTACCAAAGATAGATCAAAATATTATATTTTTTATAGACTGCTTCAAGAAAAGTAGGGTTTTAAAGAGTCTTTAAACTTCAAAATCCTCTCACATCAAAATTTTTCTTTTCTTCCCTAAAATAATCTAAAAATGCTTTTCTTTCCCTCATTTTCTTTTTTTATCTTTCTCTACCTTCCTTTTTTTTTTTTTTTTCAAACTTGTCATTTCTAATCATTTTTTAATAAACTCTCTTACTACTTTCTAAAATACAAAATAAACCAACAACCTCCCTTACTATCAATATCCCTTCCATTCAAGTGAATGAAAAAATTCAACATTTTATTGGACAATTACATTAAAAATAGTAGATCGTGAGTTGTTGAGCTTTAGTGAATCAATTATATGCAAACTTGCATGTAAACTGTTTATAGAAAAAGTGATAATTTCAATTGTTCAAAAACTCTTGTCTCTTTTATTTATTTTTTACCTTAAAACTAATTGTTCACACGAGATCTTAGGAGAAATTTAATTCGTGGAATCAAACTTTGTATTGATTTATGTATTGTGGATATAATCTCTAATATTTACTACTTTGATTCTTTCTCTCGAATACAAAAAATAAAATTTAGAACTTCGTGGTCTTCGATCTTCAAGAAGTTGTAATTACAAGTCAATTCGAGCTTCAATCTTCTGGAATTCTGGATCTTCCAAGTTTTCGATCTTTCAGAAGGATGATTTCGAGGTTGAGAGTCTTCAGAAGTTTTTGTTTTCAATTCTTCAAAGCTTCGATTCTTCTTTTTCAACCAAAAAGTCCCTTAAATGAATGGTAGATGTCTCTATTTATAGAGAAATTTTATGGGCTTTAGGTGGGCTTAGGCCCGTTTGCTTGTTGGGCTTGGACTTGGGCCCGTCTGTCTGTTGGATTTAGGCTTGGCCCATTTGCTTGTTGGGCTTGGGCTTGACCCCACCTGGCACTCTGGGCTTGGGCATATTTGCTTGTTAGGTTCGTCCCCAGGCCCACTTGTTTGATGTGCTTGGTCCATTATTTCTTGGCATAATTTATATTTAGGGCTTAATTAGATCGGGTACGAGAAAACTTAATTATCCAAACCCAATCGAATTATTACAATGTTTACTGTGATGACGTGGCATAATTTAATTGGCCAAAATTTATTGCTCAACAAATGCCCCTTTTCGAGATTCGTACACCTGCATGAGTGGATGAATTTCGAAAACAATAATCTGAAACAAAAAATACTAGCGATTTGTTCTTGATTTTGGCTCCCATTAAAAATGTCAAATTAATCACTATGCATTCGGATATGAGTGATTAAAACGCTATGTGAAATTTAATTTAATTTAATTTTTTTAAAACAGTAATTGGAAGATTGAAGCTTAAAAGTAATAAAATTGGAATATTGTCAATTCATAAATGTAAGCCGTTGTTATTATTATTATATTTTTGAAGTTGTATCATGATTTTTTTTTTTTTTTGTAAAAGGAGAAATGGAAGGAAGTAAATTTAGCATGTATTTACTTATTTTATTTTTTATTTTTTATATACTTTTAACATATTTAGAAGGATTTTTTTTTATCTGTTTAGAAAAGAAAAAAAAATTAAAGCTTTTTTTTAATTATTATTATTATTTATTTTTATGTATATTTTTATTTTTGAAATGTTTTGTTTTTTTCAAGTTAGTTTTTTCTTTTTAACAGAATACTCAAATATCTTCCTCTTTTAACAATTTTTTTTATTATATATATTCTTTTCTTTTCTTTTTTTAAATCAATCTCAACTTTCTCTGTATCTTAACCATTTGAACTTCAAATAACCTCAAATCTCAACAATCCTATATATGATTTATCTTTACTCCCTATAAATACTTGATGCAAAGAGACAGAATATTCACATTATTTACTGTCAAAGAGGGAGGAAGAAGAAACAAAGTTTTTCTCTTTTTTGCTGATCTTTTCTTTTTCATTCTGCCGCTGCACGCCTCTATTAGTCCGCACTGCCGCTGCACCATCGTACGAAGACTCATTGCTTGTTCGTTATTTTTTTTTTAAACTATTTATAATTCTTTTTCTTCTTTTTTTTAATTATATATATATATATATATATATATATATATATATATATATATATATATATGTGTGTGTGTGTGTTCTTACCCTTTCTAAAAGAAACACTTTTTCTTTTTGTTTTCTTTTTTTTTTAATCTTTTCTTTTTCTTTCTTTTTTTGTTTTTTTTTATTTATATATGATTTCTATAATTTTCTTCTTTTTTTTCTTATTTTTCGTAAATATTTATTTATTATTATTATTATTATTATTATTATTTTAAAAACAATTAGTTTCTTCTCTTTTTTTTTTTTTGTTAACTTTCTTATTTGTTTGTTATTCCTTTTTTTTCGTTTTTCTTAAATCTATTATTTATTTATTTATGATTTTTTTCTTTTCTTTTCTTTTTTTAGTTATTATTTTTTTGTTTTCTATATATATATATATATATATATATATATATTTTACCTTTTCTAAAAGAAAGACTTTTTCATTTTTTTTATTTATTTTTGTTAATCTCTTCTTTTTCTTTTTTCTTTTTTTTTATCCCTAGCTTACCTAATTTTTTTTTCAGGTTTGCACCAACTTGAAGCTCTATCAAAGGTTGGTCCTTTTTTTTTTTACTATTAACGACTTTTTTAAAAAAAAAAAATTGGAGATCCCATACGAGTATATATGAAGTTATGATCTCCTGGATGCCCTACTTCTATGATTGTCAACTTTTACGGTTTGTTCATGATAGACGATGCAACTCTATCATGACACCCTGCTGCTTCTTCGGCGCCTAGGGTTTGTTCGTGATAGACGATGCAACTCTATCATAACGCCCTACTGCTTCCTCGACGTCTGGGGTTTGTTCGTGATAGATGATGCAACTCTATCATGACGTCCTGCTGCTTTCTCGACATTCGGGGTTTGTTCGTGATAGACGATGCAACTCTATCATGACGCCCTGCTGCTTCCTCGACGCCTGGGGTTTATTCGTGATAGACGATGCAACTCTATCATGACGCCCTGCTGCTTCCTCGACGCCTGGGGTTTGTTCGTGATAGACGATGCAACTCTATCATGACGCCCTACTACTTCTTCGACGCCTAGGGTTTGTTCGTGATAAACGATGCAACTCTATCATGACGCCCTACTGCTTTCTCGACGTCTAGGGCTTGTTCGTGATAGACAATGCAACTCTATCATAATGCCCTACTGCTTTCTCGACGTCTGGGGTTTGTTCGTGATAGACGATGCAACTCTATCATGACACCCTACTGCTTCGTCTACTTTGTTTTCATATATTCTTTGTTCCAAAACAATGTCATCGGCACTAACTTGCTTGTGATGATTTACTTTTATAGAACGATGGTTTACTTCACGGAACGATTTTTGTCTGGAGTTCGACACCTCGTAATACTTTCTGATAGAAATCAACCCAGAGTAGATGGACTTAGTCTCATTGTGGAGAAGCCATAGACTGGCGCTTTTGCAGATCATTGGCCACGTTTAGATAACAACTCAGTTCTTCCCAGATTATCCGTGGAGATACCTTTGTCTGAGGGAAAAAGCGCATGGGTCTTGCAATCTTCTATCCACAATGAGGCTCCTAGTTCTAACAGAGCTCTCACTCTTGGATAACGTTTAATTTAAGGCCAAACACGTTGGGGTACTGTGACCAAGGTCCCTGGAGAGTTCTGCTTTACTGACTGCTATTGGGAGTAGTTGGAGATTGTAGTTGGTTGAAATACACGACTTCTTTACAGTACTCATTTATATGGCGCCGTAACAGCTTCTTTATACACTTATGATCGTAACAGTGATGTTGTTCGAGCATTTTGTGAAGCATGGTGTCCTTCGACTAATACTTTTCATACTAGGGCTGAGCATCGGGCGGCCGGGGTCGGTTTTTCAACCAAATCACCCCGAATCAACTACAAGTTGGCATGGAAGTTGGAAAATCGGCCTCGACCGTCGGTTCTAACAAAACCGGTCGGACCGACCGACGGTCGGATCAGGTCGGATCAGTCAATTTTTTTTCTTCTTCTTCTCCTACTTCTTCCTTTTCTATGTTTCTTGGTTTCTTTCTTTTGATAAACGATTTTAAAAAATAAGAATGACATTATTATGTTTTATTTCTATTGTGATTAAAAAATGAAATCTAGTTCTATTAATTTTAATGCTTAGTTCATAGGTATTACACAAATTAATAAAATAAACTACATAAAAATAAGAATCTAAACATACTACCAAAATGAAATTAGAAACATCCAAGTTCAATTCACTTCACCACATTACTATTAAGAGTCACAAATACAACCAAAGTATGAAACAGAAACACTATGATAGTTTAGTCAATAGAAATATTACAAGTCTTGGATCAGAATTAGTTAGTAATCGCTTAATTGGTAATTGACAACTTATCAAGATCTGGAAGGTCTTCAAGCTCCTTTTCATTCTCCCTAACCAACCGGAATCCTACATAATCAATATGAAGAATTTACTAAACAATTTAAGATTTCACTAAAGTTACACATTACAACTACAAAAGATATCATGTAAAGATTTGAAAATTCCTTCTTCAAATTTTGAAGCCTCTTCCAATTCATGTTGAATTTGAAGATGTATTGGATCAGAATTTAGCCAATTTTGAGTACATATGAGAGCCTCCACTGTTTTAAGAGCCAATGAGCAGCGTGATGAGTCAACAACACGTCCTCCAGAACTAAAAGTCGACTCAGACGCTACAGTAGAAACTGGAATAGCCAAAATATCTCTAGCCATATGACCAAGAACCTCAAATCGATCACTGTTCACTTCCACCACTGTAGTATGTCAAAATCACCTTCGGTCCTAACATTGGCTTCCAACAAATAGATATCAATCTCCGATGACCCCTCTTCGAAAAGTGTACTAACATCATCTTCAAATTCCTCAACAATCGTGTCGTAGACAAAATCTTCACCCACATTTTCATTTGAATCAAAATCGATATTAGCATCCAAGCCTGAAACAGTTTGTGTACTAGTTATACTAGTACTACTACATCCTTGTCTACTCCCACTTCGAGTAGTACTATACTCATGAAAGAGACGTCTACAACATTGTTCCACTACATTTCCCATGGATTCAGCAACCTCGGGACCAAAAAAAGTTTTCAAACAAAAAGATACAAATTTTAATTTCTTTCGAGGATCCAACACAATAGCAACATACAACAACAAATTATTCTTTTCATTGTTTCCCAAATATTTCTCAAATTTTGCCTTCATGTTATTAGCCATTCCAACTAACAATGCATTTGCACTACCCGCATTCAAACAATACAATTCTGAACCACTGTAATCTGATGGAAAACTAAGTTCGAAGTAGTATACAAAGAGCCCGAAATCTTCAATGTGACATCATAAAATACTTTTAAAAACCGTATTAACATCCTAGCATTTGTCCAATCTTCCTTATTCGGTGACATATCATGTCTATACGAGGCATCTTCATCTTCTAATCTATCAAAAGCTTTTTCAAACTTAACAGCAGCTTCAAGCATCATATATGTGGAGTTTCATCTTGTAGGAACATCAAGACACACATAACTCTTACAAGCAATTTTTTCAAGTTCAATGCACTTTTTAAATTTCAAAAAACGAGCAGGAGAAGACCTTATAAATCGCACGACATATCGAATCCTATCAATACAATCATTATGTTCCTTAAAAGCATCAGTTACTATAAGATTCAAAATATAGGCACAACAACGAACATGCAGAAATTCCCCACCAAACAATAATCCTTTATTGAATCTCTTTAAAAGATAAGCAACAGCAGTGTCATTCGAACTTGCATTATCAACCGTCAAAGTCATTACCCTCTCAATGCCCCAATCCTTCAAATTCTTTTCAATGGTTTTACCGATAGTATCACCTTTATGATTCTCAATTGGACAAAAATTAAGTATTCTCTTATGTAATTTCCAATCAGAATCAATGAAATGGGCAGTTAGGACCATGTAATTAATATTTTGTCCCGATGTCCAACAATCAGTGGTGAGAGAAACTCTATACTTATTTTTTACAAACATGTCTCTCAAACGATTCTTCTCATTAACATACAACTTAAGCACATCTCTAGCCACAGTAAATCGAGATGGAACAACAAATCTCGTATGATTTTCACATGTTAATTTATCCACAAACTTCTTAAACCCCTTACCGTCCACAAACTTAAAGGGTAATTCATCAACTATTATCATCTCAACCAAAGCTTCCCGACAACCCTCTAAACTAAATGACTCACATACAAGTTGTGAAGAATTATCTCCAACTTTGTCTTTAGGTTTAAAGGCTAATGTCATTTGAGTTTGGTCTCTCTTTTTTTGGTAAGGGTACTTTTTGCAATTTTCTAAATGATGCTTCATAGTTCCAGTACCATTACGTTTAGAATGACATGCATAAACAACTCCACAATATTTACATTTAGCACGAGGGTCATTAGGATCACCTTTAAGCCTCTCAAAGTGGTCCCAAACCATTGATTGTTTGACATTCTTCCTTATTTTCGGAGGATTTGGAACATCTTCTCTCCCATATGAATCAAGATCAACATCAATGGTTTTACGCTTGGCATCCGTATCTTCGTCCCTTACGATTTTTGAAGTTTCACAACTCCCATCACACTCTAACTCCATATCCGTTGAATCCATTTAATTTAACTGTAATGAGAGTAAAAAAAGAAAATATTCCAGAAAGAATAAAAGAAACCCAAAGCTTAAAAATAACAAATCAATAGATATAGATATGGTAGCCAAAAATGATGATAAAATTCAAAAGCAAGCTAGATAACTATTGCATGATACCAAAATTCAAGCAAAACTCATCAAATGAAACAAACCACAAAATTATAAATGAAATATTATCCCATATAAATGTTGTAAGATGAATTTAATCAACATAATAAAATTCAACTAAGGCAATAGCTCATGAAATCGTATATTTTCTTCTTAGTTTTAAATGTATAATATAAGTTAGAAACTTTACCTTTTAAATAAGTTGCTGGTGTTATTGATATATATAAAAAATCATTATATCTTTAAACAAGTTTTGGTGAAAGATACTTAAGAAACAAATAAAATTGTTGTGAAGAAAAAAAAGAGGAAAATTAATGATGGAAAGTTGTGTTGTGGGTGAAAATTAATCATCTTTTTTGGGTTCAAATAACAAATCAATTTAAAATCAAACCCAAAAAAGATATACAGACTTTGGGATGCAACACAAGTAGGTTTATTCTGTTAACTTCACTTCCGCAAGATCTAATTTGTGTGATATGTTATTTAAATTGATCTATCTTTCAGTCCTTTCTTGTTTATCATAAATGATCATGTGACATCTATTCTCCCAGCCAACTTATAGTCTACATGCGTATACTGGACATACCTCCCAAGTGCAATCTCTTGATTTCCACCCTATTTTCTGCTCTTGTGATGCAAACAATGAGATTCGCTACTGGCACGTCAGTCAGGGTTCTACACACATCTCCAAGGCAAGTCCAATGATTCCTTTGATTTATTTCGTTCTTTCAAATTGCCAATGTATTGTATCTTTTTTGTTAGTGGTTAAATTTCTAGTCTAAATACAAATCATTTTTTCAGTTCTATTTACATTTTCGTATACACATATATTCAAAAAGGAAAAGAAAAAAATACCTAATGGGTTGGGCGTGCGGCTGACGACGAATGGAGTCACCGGCGGAGGCGATTGCGACGGCCAACTGATAGGGCAAAGGAGAGATGAAAGATTTGTGCCGACGAGACTGTGTGATTTCAACGACCAACTAAAAGACTGTGCGACTGCGTGCGGAATCGTGGGTACTGGGGAATCGAGGACTTTGGTCTGAACTTTGAAGCGTGAGCACAAGATGAAATAACCTAAATTTACAAAAAATTATATATATATATATATATATTTTAAGGGGGAGTCGGTTTGGTCGGTTCACCAGACCGACCGACCTCATAGATTGAACCGACCGCTTGGACTCGGTTTTCAAATTGTAATAACCAAAACCCGACCGCCCATAGTATTTTTTCGCCCGCCCGACATCGGTTCGTTCGGTTTCAGTCGTTCGTTTCGATTTTTCGGCCCACCATGCTCACCCCTACTTCATACTATGGCGGACGAGTTATCTATTTCTTTGTGGGACTTATGGTCTATTGGGGGTCTTCCCATTAAGGGAGATTTCTATGAGGAAAGGATCCCTTCTTTGAAAGAATTAACCTCCACATCACGGGATAAGACGAAGTGTCTTCCAACGACCTGCCAATATCTTTTCCAGGCGTATTACTCAATAGTTTGTACGCAGAGGAATGATCGCTCGGCATCTTCTAAGAATGACTCCCAAGTAACTATTGGCTCCTAGATTTCGTTATGGTATCTTGGATCTAGGAGCTATGATAAGCCAACAACGCAAAAACAAAAGAAGGCGTCGCGCTCCAAATCTACTCAAAACCCTGATGGTTCGAAGATCCAAGCTCATGAGTGGTCTTCTAAGGAAAGCATGTTATTTGCAGAACTTGGAATCATGGATGATTTGAAGGATGAAACGTATTTAGCTGCCTTCTTATCTTACTGGTTGTGCCTTTTCGTATTTTCTCACAAAGGATCGTTTCTTCGTCCTGGAGTATTTAGGGCTGCAAGCCTAATGGCCGCTGGCACTATTTATAATCTTGCAGTTCCAGTTTTGGCGAACATATACCATGGGCTAGGTTTGATAACCAAAGCCTCTAATCTGATAGGACGCATGGACTTTCGCTTTCCCATGCCTTACGTCCATGGCTGGTTAGCCCATTATTTTGGCACGCATTATCCACTTCCCACAGAAGTTCGAGGTCCCAAGATGACTAACATTTCAGGCGAAGGCGGGTCTATTTATTTTGGCGAATATGAGGCAGAGAATTGATCCATAATGGTGCGAGAATTCAGTGGCACGCTAACCTCCAGAACAGGAATAAACATGAACGCATGGTTGATACCTATGATTCATCGTTTCTGCAAACGTCATATTTCGTAAGCATGCGTTCCTGCTACTTGTCCTCTCGTTGCGAAAATACCTGGATCATAACATCATACAGTTCGTATCGATTTGGACGACAATTTGGCTTTTACCAGGATATCCCTAATGATATAGGGGGCATGCCACCTGCGATCACGCTGGATAATATATTACATCACTAGAGAATATGTACGAGGCGCAACACTTTATCTGAGTTATACTTGCCCGCCCGTTTGTTAGGGCCTTGCAAGCATGTAACTCAGCGATTTACAGACTGGTGGACCATGAGGCACATGACCTAGTTTGAGGATAACAGACACCATTTGGTGAGTAGTGCCATTCCTCCCCCTTCACAGCCTAGACTACCCAAGAACCGAGGGAGCAACCTAGGTGGTAAAGAAATTCGATTGGTTGAGGCGATGGCTCCTAATCTTGAGGAGGAGGTAAATGAGCATAAAGATGAGAGCGATAGCAGCAAAAGTGATCGTCATTGGAAGAGACCTTTGAAGAAAGCGAAGGTATCAGGTGATAATCCCGACGGAAGGGGTTTAAGTGCTTTGATAGTTCCTGATGTTCCACCATTGGTTTGCACGTTTTCTCTTCTAAATTTTTTTTTGTTTTGTTCATCTTCTTCATAAGTGACTTATTAATTGTTTACTTCTGCAGTCACCATTGAACGATCATCTTGAAGGACTTATAGCGCTAGACAGTGATGAATCTTTGATGGGACCTCACGCAGTTGATTCGGCCTTTGAAGAAGTTGGTACCTCGAAAACTCCCGTCAATAAACCGACTGAACAATCCTTACGCCCATCTGCTCTTCTTGAGGAGATTCGTCGAGGCAAGATGATAGTGGGGGGAAAAGACCTTGAGAGCCCTTCATCCAAAGAAGGTGCCTGTCCTAAAGCATCCTTACAAAAAGTTAGCTCAGCACATGCTCCCCTTAAGTTTTATGAATTACCATTAGGCGCTTCTAATAAACAGACTACGAGAAACCCTTAACCTTCTCAGTGGGTTGGTGCAAAGGTGGTTTCAAACTTCTTCCAGAAAACAGCCTTATGTATGTGGGAGGATATTCAAGATAAGATCATGTGAACTCCTTTTGAATATATCCCAAGACTTAGGCTAGAAATAGCGACGGTTCTCTCGGGGATTGAGAAGATCCATGCGGATGGCTTGACTTCTCTTGAAGAGTATCTAAATAGTTACCTTAAGAGGGTAGACAATTTTAGCGATGTGCAATCTTCATATTCTGCACAATTGTTGTCGACAGACAAAGCTCGTCAATTAAATGAGAAGACATCTGCCATCAAGGAAGCTTTAACTTTGGTGAAAGAACTATGAGGAGATGCCAAGTTGTTCAGGAAAGAACTGCGGAGTTATCTTTAGAAAGGAAGGAACTGGAGAAGAGACTTCAAAGCAAAAATGCTGAGTCTGAACAACTGTCAATCTTATCTTGTGAAAAAGCGGAGGCCATAGACCAACAAGAACTAGAAATTGCCAAGCTCCAGAATGAAGTCAATACCCTTGAAAACACCCCTGCTATTACTGAGGAAGCGATTGAGGCACTAGCTACGGTTCGCAAGAGCATGGAAGCTACACGAGAAGAATTTAAGAACTTCAAGTGGAAGCTTTGATTTATGCCCCCTTTGCCCCCTTTTTCTTTTGCTGCAAACCTTGTAGATGTGAAAATTTTCGTTGAATTATAATGCAGAAGCATTTTTTTATATATATTGCAAATCTTATATATATATAATATAACTACATTTACATTTAATTTGCCATGTTTTCATATGAGCAGACAATGAAGCATGATTTTTTTTTATACATGTGACTGAACTTAAAGTGAACTTTAAGCTGCCTACGTACCCTTTTTATAATATAGGGATCAAGTCATGACGTAGTTCAAAATTTATTTATTTATTTATTTTATTTTTCTTGATATAATTGGATTAGGCATAAAACTTCTTGAGAAACTTGTCGTTGATTGGGCCAATTCGTAATCCGTCTTGATCGATGATTTTGTATGCTTCATTCGTGAAAACTTCTTTGACAATGTAGGGTTCGTCCCATTTAGGTGTGAACTTATTTCTCGTATGCCTTGCCATGATAATAGGTCTTCTTACTGCGGGCACTAAATCACCAACTTGAAATGATTGGAGCCTTACCTGTTTGTCAAAGGCTTTTGACATTCGTGCTTGATAACATTCGAGTGCTTGTTGAGCTTCCAGTCTCTTTTCGTCAAGTGCTTCTAACTCTTGAAGACGTAATTTAGCATTGTCTTCAGTAGTTAGCCCTTCTTGAATTGCCATTCTTAAGGAAGGAATTTCTCTTTCTAGTGAGAGTACTGCTTCAACGCCATAAACTAAGGAATAAGGTGTAACACCTGTAGGAGTACGATGGGTAGTTCTGTAGGCCCACAATGCTTCCCCAATCTTTTCTTGCCAATCTCTTTTTGTCTTGGAGACCACCTTTTTAAGCAGACTGCACAAAGTTTTGTTGAATGCTTCTGCCAATCCATTTGTTGCGGCATTGTACATAGAAGACTTGTACTGTTTGAAGTTAAATTTTTCACATAGCTTGTCCATCAAAGTGTTTGCAAATTGTCTTCCATTATCAGTTACGATACGATGAGGAATACCATATCTGTAAATGATGTGTGTCTGAACAAAATTTACAATGTTTTCCTTCTTTGCTTCTCTTGGTGGCACGACTTCAACCCATTTAGAAAAATAATCAGTTCCTGCAAGGATGTAAGAATGACTAGCCGATGATTTAGGCGTGATAGGTCCAACCAGGTCGAATCCCCAAGCTTCAAAAGGCCATGAAGCTATTATCGGATGGAGCGGCTCTGGTGACTGATGTATAAAATTTGCATGGAATTGACAAGCCTCACAATACTTCGCAAAATGCATCCAATAGTGGATCATGGTAGACCATCAACTGATATTGGAGCTTTGGACCAGACTGGTGGACACCACAAATACCTGAATGAGCTTCCTCTAAGGCCTTTGTCGATTCCTCTTTTTCTAGGCATCGTAACAGAAGTCCCTTATATGAGCGTCGATAAAGTGTGTCTTTGTAATAAATAAATTGTGCAGCTCTTCTACGTATTTCAGCTCTATGTCGAGGATCGGTGGGAAGTTTTCCATGCTCCAAATAGTCTATAATGGGATGGTGCCAATCTTCTTCATCAATTGCATACACAGATATCGCATCAGCTTCTTCGTATTGACTTTCAATTGAAGGCACAATCCATTTTTGGCAAAGGGAAATGTTTATTGGTATGTCTTCCGAGACTCTTAAAGCAGTGGCCAAATTTGCAAGTGCATCATCTTTCTTATTTTCTGATCTCGTTATATGCTCCAATATTATGCTGTCGAATTTGTCCATCAATCTTCTAGCATAACTAAAGTAAGGCTTCAAGTCTTGATGCTTTACCTTGTACTGATAAGAGAGCTGATTTATGATTAACTTCGAATCATCGAATATTTCTATGCACTTTATCCCAAATTCTGAAGTCATTTGGAGGCCGATAATAAGGGTTTGGTACTCGGCAACATTATTTGAACACAACTCACCGAGTGTGAAGCTATATGGCAACATATGTTTCTCAGGAGAAATGAAGACAATGCCGACACTAGCTCCATTTCTTCGTGCCGCACCATCAAAGAACATGATCCAAGGCTCCATGCTTTCAACAAACAATACTTCCTCATCAGGTAAGTCGTCACATAACTTCCAATTTGATAGAACTGGATGATCAGCTAGGAAATCTGTCAATGCTTGGCCCTTCACTAATTTTTGGAGGATATATACAATATCATATTGTTGGAGTATAATAGCCCATTTCGCGAGGCGTCCCGAGATGACTGGCCTTGATAAGATATATTTGACAGGATCAACTTTTGCCACCAAATGTATAGTGAAGGCTTGCATATAATGTCTCAGTTTATCTATTGGAAAGAAGAGGGCGATACACATTTTCTCAATTGGAGAATAATTTAATTCAGCTCCTGTCAGAGTTCTACTTAGATAGTAGAGTGCACATTCCTTATCCTTATAATTTTCTTGTGCAAGTAATGCCCCGAGTGAAGTCTCTTGAGCCGCAATATACAATATTAATGGTTTTCCAGCTGCAGGCGCACTTAATACCGGAGGGTTGAGCAGATACTTCTTTATACTATCAAATGCATTTTGGCATGACTGGTCCCAATCAAAGACTGCATCCTTCCTCATTAGTCTCTGGAATGGTTGACATCGACCTGCAAGATTAGATATAAACCTTCTAATGTAAGTCAAACGACCTTGCAATCGTCTCAATTCGTGCAGGTTCTTTGAACTTGGCATCTTCTGGATAGCATCAATTTTTGAGTGATCAACTTCGATGCCACGATGTCTCACTATAAATCCCAAAAACTTCCCTGAAGTTACACCAAATGCACACTTGAGAGGGTTCATTCTTAGTTGATATTTTCTGATGCGACCAAGTACAAGCTTCAGGTCTTTCAAGTGATCGCATTTCTTCTTGGACTTGACTACGAGATCGTCAACATAACATTCAATGTGTTTATGCAGCATATCATCAAAGATCCTTTGCATAGCACGCTGGTATGTAGCACCTGCATTTTTCAATCCAAAAGGCATTACCTTATAACGGTATATACTTTTTGGAGTTTGAAATGCTGTTTTCTCCTCGTCATCTAGAGCCATTCTAATCTGGTTATATCCTGACGACCCATCTATAAAAGATAAAGCTTCATGTCCTGTAGTTGCATCTATCATGATTTCCATGATAGGCAAAGGAAAGTCATATTTTGGGCATGCGTTATTTAGGTCGCGAAAATCGATGCAAACACGTAGTTGACCATTCTTCTTCCTTACGAGAAGAATATTAGCTATCCATGTTGGGTACTTGACTTCACGAATAAATCCAGCCTCAATGAGCTTATTTACCTCTTTCTCGATTTGAGAAATGAGTTCTGGTCGAAATCGTCGTTGGGCTTGCTTGACTGGCCGATGCTCTGGTTTGATCACTAAGCGATGAACAACCACCTTTGGATCGAGTCCAGGCATTTTCTTATATGACCATGCAAAGACATCTTTATATGCTTTGAGTAAGTTCACATACTCATTTTCATCATTGTCAGAAAGTTGGGTGCTTATGAAGGTTGGACGAGGTTCTTCTTTCATACCAAGATTGATTTCTTTTAACTCATCACTCGTTGATTGACCCTCATCCTCAAGTGATAACGGAGCCGCTTCGGCATCCTCTTCAAATATATCATGATCAGATGTCTCTTCTCTTGTAACATGGCAACAACCTGCCACATCTACTTCATCTTCTAGTTCATTATCTTCAGGTCGAGTAAAAACAACATCATATCGCTTTATTTTCAATGAACCCTCTGTATTTACTGAGACAAACATCTTTCTTTTCATTCTTGATGGAATTGCACTACGAATTTCCTTGTCTCCTGTCACTAGGCTAGATTTGTTTGAGACGGACATGGAGGCTTTCTTTTGGCCTCTTGTTACTGACATGCTTAACCTTTTGAAGGCATATTTTCTTGTGGTCGGAGTTGGGCTTATAGATTGTACTTTCTTTGCATTTGTGTTTAGCCTTTGAAAGGCAGAAAGTCGAGTGGAGCCGTAGGTTGAAGCTTGATTATTGTCTTCCGCTATCGATGTACTCACCCTTTGGAAGACTGAAGGACATATAGCAGAAAAAGTAATGCGATCAAAAACTGAACTTCTTTGACTTCTATCTTTTTTGCCCTCTTCATAATCTTTGCTTTCTTCAACTATAATGTGGCATGTATTAGTAACTTTTGCTTTTCCTTTACCAGTTATTCGAACTGGTTCAGAAGACTAATATCCAATTCCAACTCTGGAATTAGGTAATGAATATCCTTGTTTCTGAAGCTTATTTTGAGTAGGGGAAAGCCCAGGCCTTTCGTCAAATATTTTCATGCTTTTAAGCTTAGTACGAGTTGTAAAGTCATAACCCGCCTTTGCCATCAACTTATATACCTTTGGGTCGAATCCCTCCATTGTTCGTCTTTCTGGAAGGTATGCTTCTAAGTCCTTTTTCTCAATTTTTTTTGCTTCTCCTCTCTCTATCTTGGTAAGCGGCGCGGTGAAATTTTCTTTTAATATCTTGGTGTTTTTTACCGTCAGGTTTTTCGAACATTCTGCAAATGGTGATTCTCCCTTCTTACATCGGGACAAAGGAATATAACGTAAAACAGGGGGATTTGAGACTTCCTTTTGTAAGGTTGCTATCTTTTCAGCCTCTAGCGCCCTTGACTTAGTTTCGGTTGTTGATTCATCATTTTGTTGACTATTGAGTGCATCCCCTTTATTTGATTTCTTGCTTGTGATCATTTCTTGCTCGTTTTTAAAAGTGCCCTTAGTCACTGGAACTTCAGTTGATATGACTTCACTCACGTCTTCACTTTTTGTATAAAATTTTGCATTGAAGTGAGACTCAGCCTTTGTAAATGGCCTAGAGTCAGCATCAACCTTCCTAATTCCCTATTTATAAAATTTGAAGCATTGATGAAGCGTGGAGGTTACTATTCCATTTTCATGTATCCATGGACGTCCCAATAACATTTTATAAGTAGTCCTTGAATCGATCACATGGAATATTGTTGAATCGATCACATGGAATATTGTGCTTGCCTGCAAATCCCCTATGATGATCTCCAAACGAACAGTGCTTATTGTCCGTTGTGCTCCTTGATTAAAGCCTTGAATCACCAGTTTACTATTTGATAACTCTTCCACTGAGATACATAATTGATTTATTGTTAACTTGGGCAGAATGTTGACGGCGGAACTGTTATCTATGAGAATTTGATTAAGCTTTTGCTCCCGAACGTATCCTGACACATATAAAGGTCTATTATGAAGCTTTGACCAAAGTAGCAAATCTTCATCACTGAATGATATTGACATACAACAAAAATCACATGCCTTCGTTGGTGATGTAACAATAGTCGAGACATCATCATTTTTTAATATCTCGATGATTGTATCCTTAACTTCTCACGATAGTGTCAACAAATCATTTATGCCTAAAGGAAGAAAATTCTCTTGCTTGGGTGTCTCCTCCATCGCATTTGAGGGGAAAGCGTCCTCCTCCGTCATACTGGTAGTATGACACGAGACTATTTCCATTGGAAAGTTTTTAGGGAAGAAGTCCTTTAGAGTTATCGGTCGTCGTGGTCGAGAAAGCCTCTCACTTTCTTCAATAATCGGTAGAAACTTTCTCAGGTTCTTTCTTGTGCTTCTTCTTTGAGACTTACCCTTGCTCCTATATTTTCGGTACGAGCAGGATTCTTTTTAGGAAAAACTTTGCTTGCGCTTCTTTCGACGCATTACCAGCGTTCATCCCTCTTCAACATTATCTACTTGTTTTTCTTCTTCCTTGGGGCCATCAGCCTGAAAGTCATTATTTTGTAAATCCTCCGGTGAAGAATATATAACAACAGGTTCCAACGATCCAAATTGGATTAGACTCCCTATAGCAGACAATCTACTATCTGACTGTATGATTACTGCGACATGATTTGTTTGTGCCACATCATCAAGTTCTAGCTTGACCTTTTTGTCTAGAGCTAACTTTAGAATCAACTCCTTCAACACAAAACATTTTTCAACTGGATGGCTAATGACCCGATGATATTTGCAGTAATTGGGATCATTTACTCTCCCCATTTCTGCAGGTCGTTTACATTTGGGAAGTTGAATGAGTTGTTTTTCCAGTAATTGGTCTAACATGTCAGGTAAGTCAGAGTCTGGAAAAGGATAAATGTTTTCTTGCCTCTCTTTCAATGTTGGACGTCTTTTTTCGCCTTCGTCTTGGCATTTTTCCATTTTCTTTTCCTTTGAGACAAGCTTCAAAGGGGTCGTACTGACGACCATAGCCTCCTTGGTAGCACCCTTTAATACCTTCTGGATGCTCTTCACTTCTTTCTTTTCTTTTCTAACTTCTGGGACCAATAGATCATTGTTTCCTCTATTAGCAATACTTAGCTCCATATCATGAGCTCTGGTTGCTAACTTTTCAAAGGTACGGGGTTTTATTCCCTACAAGATCTACAGGAGCCCCCAATGCATTCCTTGAGTGCACATTTCAACAGCTGATAATTCAGTTAATCTATCTTTGCAGTCAAGGCTTAATGCCCTCCAGCGATTAATATAGTCAATGACTGGCTCACCTTTTCACTGCTTGGTTGCAGTTAACTCTATCATGCTAACAATACGTCGGTTGCTGTAGAAACGGTTAAGAAAGTCTCTTTCAAGCTGCTCCCAATTATCAATGAATTCAGGCTCCAAGTCGGTGTACCAGCCGAAAGCGTTTCCTTTGAGAGTTCGAACGAACTGCTTGACTAACAAATCTCCCCGTGTACCAGCAGTTTCACAAGTTTCGATGAAATGAGCAACATGTTGTTTTGGGTTGCCCTTTCCATCGAACTGTTGAAACTTGGGTCGCTGGTATTCATGTGGCATCCTCATATTGTCGATCCTTTTCGTATATGGCTTGGAATATAAAGAGAAGGTTTGAGCAGGTCCACAGTATTGAGTTTTGATAGAGTTTGCAATCATCTCTTGCAGCTGCTGGACAGACAACGATGCGATCGAGGTAGAATTTTGTGGTTGACTTTCTTGCATAATTTCTTTCCCTTTGTTAACATTTTTTATAATGTGTGTGTGACTTGATTCAGCAGCATCACGACTTTCGATGTGATTCTTCAACGATGCAATCTCAAAATCCCTTTCTTCAACTGCCTTCATGAGCATATTAACCTTTTTTTGAGCTCTGCCATTCTGTCTTCGCTTGTATCCACATCAGTTACCATAACTGACATTATATTTGCTTGCGGCGCCTCCTTGTTTCAGCGCTCAGACAACGAGTATTGTTCGTCAATTGCAGGACTCTCTTTGATTACAATTCCACCTTTTGGTGGCTTAGAGAGTTGCTCCCAAATATTCTTTGCAACTTCAAAAGGAGGCATATCTTCAGATGATTGAATCTCCCTTGAGCGGTTACGAGTGTTTGGCCGTTTGTCGATGTCACTGAGAGCTTTGGAAGTGTTGCCTTGGGATGTCATGATTTTCTTTGGATGTTCTTCAAAAAGAGAAAGAGATGAAAGGTACAGATGGTCCCACTGGGCGTGCCAAATTGTTCACACGAGATTTCAGGAGAAATTTAATTCATGGAATGGAACTTTGTATTGATTTATGTATTGTGGATACAATCTCTAATATTTACTCCTTTGATTCTTTCTTTCGAATACAAAAAATAAAATTTAGAACTTCGTGGTCTTCGATCTTTAAGAAGTTGTAATTACAAGTCAATTCGAGCTTCAATCTTCTGGAATTCAAGGAAAGTTTGATCTTCCAAGTCTTCGATCTTTCAGAAGGATGATTTCGAGGTTGATGATAACTTGTACGTCTTGAGAGTTTTCAGAAGTTTTTGTCTTCAATTCTTCAGAGCTTCGATTCTTCTTTTTCAACCAAAAAGTCCCTTAAATGAATGGTAGATGTCTCTATTTATAGAGAAATTTTATGGGCTTTAGGTGGGCTTGGGCCCGTTTGCTTGTTGGGTTTGGAATTGGGCCCATCTGTCTGTTGGATTTAGGCTTGGCCCATTTGCTTGTTGGGCTTGGGCTTGAGCCCACCTGGCACTCTGGGCTTGGGCCCATTTGTTTGTTGGGTTCATCTCCGGGCCCACTTGTTTGACGGGCTTGGTCTATTATTTCTTGGCCTAATTTATATTTAGGGCTTAATTAGATCGGGTACGAGAAAACTTAATTATCCAAACCCAATCGAATTATGATTATCGCAATGTTTACTGTGATGATGTGGTGGAATTTAATTGGCCAAAATTTATTGCTCAACACTAATTTCACCAAAGTATTTTTCTCCCGACTCTTAACTCTCAATTTAATTTAACTTATCAAAGTGCAACCTCCAAATTCCATCTCTCAAATCCTTCACTTATTGGGTCCCACTATTCGATTCTTAGTTCGAATTTTAGTGATGGTCTGGTTCGACATCGTGAGAAGATTACAAGTAAATTATGAGCTACAATAGTAATATTTCTCTTAACCCTAATTCAATTTAATTTTGGGTTTCATATTAATTAAGAGCAATTAAGGTAAAGTTTCGATCCAATTTTCATTTTGCATGTCTAAAATATATCATGTCATATCAAAGTAATGCTTAATTTTACTCTATTAGATGTGGGTGGTGAATGTAAATTTATTACTAAAAAGGAAAATTATAATTTTGACAATTAAATTAAGCTTACTTTTACAATAATTTTTGTAATTGGCACGGGTTTTATGGCCTACTATGCATGATAAAGGGTTTTTAATTTTTCTAAAGTAGTTTGTTTCTTTTCGAGGTTGGAAATTGCAAAAATCAGGAGAAACGACCGAAATGTGAAGAAAAAAATGCAAAGACCCGAAAATACCTCCTAGACCCCGAGAACTCGGTTCGGAACTGACCCAGAACCCGCACCCGATCCCGGCCACCCTTAGCATTCGGTGCACACCACATAATTCTCTTCCACATCCCGCTTCACGCCCGTGCACCCTGACCTATTTGATCCAGTTCGCGCACCTGCCTCACATAGCCCGCCGCGTCTCTCCTTTCCATTTGCGCCAAGTTTCTATTTGTCCGACCCGCGATCCGCCAGACTCGGTTTGCTTGACCTGCGGGCCTGAGGTATTTTTTCTATTGGTTTGGGCTGGTTTAGTCCAAAATTAGGTGCTTTTTCGGTCTATTCAAGTGGTTCGGGAGAGGTTTTATACTAATTCAAATTATTAACATAATAATTTAACTTTTAAATTAACTTAGAGTCAAAACCAGTTTATTTTAAGTTATTTTTAATTAATTATGCATAAAGATGTATGTTTAATTAAATTTAAATCTTTTTATCTATAAAATATATTATGAAAATTTAAAATTTCATCTTGTTTGTACATAAAAGCATGTTGTAATTGTTATAATTTACGATACGCATGTTAATTAATTAATATGAAAATCAATTAATAAAATTAATTAATTGTTTAATTTATTTATTTATTTTATTAAATCATATATTATCAATCTAGAGATAGAGTTTTATGTCTAAGTGTGATTTAAGTATAAAAAATATGAATGTGAATTTATACTTGAAAGTTCGAAAATGGCGAAAAACTTCGCTTTTTAAAAACTTTATTCTTTTTTTTCTCCACAATTTCTAAAAGCCCACATTTGCCCCCATTTTAACAATTTTTTTTTTTTTTTGAAGATTTCCTCCCATTTTCCCACTTTCTAAAAAAATCTTTCATTTTCTCTCATCTATTCCATTCCCCCATTTTCACGAAACTCTCTCCACGTTGGGTGTTTCAGCCGTCGCAGGAAGAACGCCGTTTTATCGTCCACGCCCGCGCCTCCAGTCGTTCGTCGTTTGCCCGTGCCTCCTGCTGCTCTAACCTCCAGCCGCCCACTCTCCTGCCGCCTCAACCTCCAACCGCCGTCGTCCCTCTTGCCTCCAGCCTTGTTGCAGAATCGCATAAAAGGTATTTCTTATAAATTAAAAAAAAAAAAAAACTCTTTTGCCTTTGTAGTTTGGTTTCAAATAAAGAGATGTGTCTCTTAATTTCAATATATTTATCCAAGTTGGCAAGTAGTGTCTTCCATTCATGAAGAAAACTCCAATGATTATACTATGTATGGATTCTTTAACAAAATGAAAGAGAGCGAAAGGAGGAAACTTTGGATTAGTTTGTTTTATTGATCCTAGTTGACTTGTCATTTTGAAAATCTTTTTAGCCTCTCATTTATCTCATTCACTTATTTAAATTACTTGGAGATTGTTTATTAATCTTATGACATGTTGGTATCAATTAGCGTTTTTATCATTTTTCATAATGTTGTTTATGGTGACTATGTAGTAGGTCATTATCTATTACTTTAGTCATACACATATCAAGAAATAACATTTGAGGTAGGATCGCTACATCTTGAAAAATGTATTTAGTAAGCATTTTGGATTTGAGTTTGATAGAAACAATGATAATTTTATGTTATTTTAATAATCAAAGTGTCACACTTAGAGTTGTAATTTGTAGTTGGTTATGAGTTTAAAAGTCACGTTTAGGAACTTATTGGATAATTTTTAAGTTGGTTTGAAAGTAAAATGTATCACTTACGCATTTTTAAGTTATCTTAAGATTTGATTCACACTTTTATGTTGGGTGAGTTTTGAAGTCATACATAAGTATTTTTAAATTGTTTTGAGAGTTAAGTATCACTTAAACACTTCTAATTGATTTTGAGTTTGGTAGTCATACTTAATCATTCATAAGTTGTTTGAGAGTTAAGACATCTTTTAAGTGATTTTTAGTCGGTTTTTCATTTGAAAGTCACACCCAAGACACTTTTCAACTTGTTTTGAGAGCTAAAGTGTCACTTAGACATTTTGTAGAGATTCTGTGTGTTTGGTTTTAAGTTCAGAAGGCGCACATAACCATTTTAAAAATTATTTTGAGGGTCAAGACCATTTGTAGATGATTTGATTGATTTCAGTTTAAAAGTCACATTAGGGAGTTTTGGCTTGTAATAGGATATAAAGTGTTACATAGACACTTTTTAACTTGTTAGTTATATTGATATTTTCACACTTTAAAGAAACTTGTTAGGTTGACATTGATATTACATGTGAATATCCTTTAGCTACGATAGCCAATTATGCATATATTTCATATTTATTGTATGCTTAAGTTGTAATATATGTTGTGGCTATCCTTGTAACGCCCTAAATTTAAGGTAAATTTATTTTAATTATCTTAAGTTTAAATGTTGATTTTGGGTATTATTTAATTATTGAATTCTATTGGAACTTATTAGATATTTTTAGTTTGTATTTGAGAAAATTTGATTAATTATATTTAATTGTATATTTAATTGACCTTGAAGTTAAAATAATTATATTATGTGGATAATATAATTAGGTAAAGATATTTATTTTTGAAAGATAAAGGTGATTGGTTTCAAGAGAGAGAAAGAAATTTGAGTTTAAAGAGAAGATTTGATGAGTTTTAATGAAGTGAGAGAAGATTTGGATGGTTATTTGGGGAAAGAAGGAAAAGAAAAAGGATAAATTAAAAATATAATAATAATAATAATAATATTATTATTTTGTTTAAATGTGGTATGGGAAGTTGTGTCATCTTCTTCATTGGGAAAAAAAGAAAAGAAAAGAGAGAGGAAAACCCTAACCTTAATCCTTCCCCCCTGCCTTTTGCTTCCGTCGATCGCCGCAAGGAGACCAACCGATCCTCTCCTCCATCCTCGCTTTAATGTTCGTTCATCGCCGTTGAAGTCCAACCGATCGCCGTTGAAGCCCAGCCGGTCGCCGTTCGTCTTCGCAAGCCGATCGTCCCAAACGCCTCCTTCTCCGTCTCTATCTCTATCTCCTTCTCTGTCAACGTCTCCATCGACCATCGGTAGCTGTTGTCTGCCGTCGTTTCATCCGCCGCGAGTCACGCACGGAAAGTTGAGCCATCAATGCCTCAACCCGCGTCGTTGACTTTCGCTTCGAGCCACACGCGCGAGCCCATGCTCAGTCGTGCTTCATCCCTAGTCGTGCACGCGTGCGAGCCGCATCCCAACGCGTCCCTCAGTCGTTCGAGCCCAGTTGAGCTGCACGCAAACCCTACCGAGCTGCCCTTGCATTTGCAAGCCGTTCCTGCCTCTAGTCGAGCCGAGCCCCCTTTGACTCAGCCATTTGAGCCACATAACCTATTTTTGATAAGTTTTGTTTGGGTTTTGATTCTTTCCCAACAAAGATCAATTTTGGACCCTAAATAATTTAGTTATGGATTTAATTGAATTATTTTCATGATAGATCAATTAAGGGTTGAACTGAAGAATTTTCCTAAACCAAGGATAAATTTGGAATTATCTTCAACTTTAGGTAAGTTGAAATAATTGGAATTTGGTCCCTAGGCAACTATTAATTAATTTATTAATATTAGTTATTGGGTTCACTTGTGTTTAGGGCTTGACTGTTGAGGAGCTTGATCGTGACTATTAGGATAATTTTGGTGTGAGCTAATCTCCGGTAAGAGATTCTACTACTAGACTTTCGACTGAAATTAAGAGATCGCATGTGTGTATGGTTATGCATTTATGATAGCTAAATTGCATAACTCGATGTTATTTATGATGACTGACATTGTATTGATGATTGATGTTGATGACTAATGTCATGTTATGACTAGTAGTATGTTGATGAAGACGACTGCGTTATGCCTATGATTACGATATTTGGTTAAGTATGCTAGATTGTTATGTTATGCCATGTTTACAGTGATGTTATGTCATGTTACATGCTATGGATAGGGTTACTGCTAGCTTATTCTATTAGAGTCGTACCCACATGGGTGTCCCTCGGGATCACCACCTTTTTATGACTGTGTAGTTCGATGAGATTACCAGTCCAATATGACATTGACATTGACATAGACATGATTACGAGTGATTTGACAGGGTCACTCACAGCCCGATTGTCTTAGTGTTACCTTCGGGTACACTAAAGACCAGTTGTCCTAGGTGTTCCTTTGGGTTCACCGAAAACCAGATATGTTTCTACGGGATCACAGATTGTACATGTTCGGGAACGTGCTAGTTTAGGGGTACCATTTTACAGGAGTCTAATAGGAAGTTAATAGGCATCTAGTGGGACTAGTAGCGTGTCTCTTACTGAGTATATTCTTGTACTCACTCTTTCTTGTTTAAATTTTTCAGGCAGAGGTAGAGGTAAGAGCTGAGGGAAGTTGGCGAATGACAAGAAGTGATTGTGGCGAGCCATAGGGATCTCTTTTTGCTTTCACTTCATGTCGTTGGATCTGATGCATTATTTTATTTTATTTTATTTATTTTTCTTTAAAATTAGATAGAACCCGAGTTTAGATTTTATTTAATTTTATCTTTACAAACATCTGTTCATGATTTTTAATAAATATTTGAGGTTTTGTTTTAATTTCTATTTTATTTAAATTAAAAAATTATTATCCTTTTAATTAGTAATGACCTCAGCTTAGTATAAGGAGTTGGGTCGTTACAGTTGGTATCAAAGCCTAAAATTTTAGGTTCTGCAGACCGACTAACGATATAAGTCTTTGTTTTGTTTTTACCCTTATGGCTAATACGATCCTTCGTCACTCGCCACATATGTTTTATAATTAAAATGATGTTATGTTTATAACCCTACCTGAATTAAACTAGTTAAAGTATGAATGCTATGACTGTGATGTGAAAACTTATGCTGGTGGAATTTAGGAAAAATGCCGCCACATAGAGGTGGTAAGGGAGGCAAAGGAGCTGGACGTACCCAGCCTGAAGAGCAGCCTGCCATACAAGCTGCCAACCCTACTGCAGCCATCACTCAAGTAGACCTCGCTGTAATGGAGAAGAGATACCAGGATATGTTGAGAGATGCTTTAGCACCGTTTCATGCTACCCAGCAGACCCCAATCGCCACTTCTCCAGCCCTAGTGAAACCTCAGCCCGTGCCAAACCAACTGTCAGTAGAGGCCAAACATCTGAGAGATTTTAGGATGTACATTCTTAAGACGTTTAATGGGTCCATGGATAACCCCACCAAGGCCCATATGTGGTTGACTTCTATAGAGACCATCTTCTGGTATATGAAATGTCCTAATGACCAGGAGGTCCAGTGCGCAATTTTCTTCTTGGAAGATAGAGGTAACACCTGGTGGGAGACTACTGAGAGGATGCTAGGTGGAGATGTTAGCAAGATAACCTGAGAGCAGTTCAAGGAGAGCCTTTATGCTAAATTCTTCTTTGCCAATGTGAGGTACAGTAAGCAGTAAAAGTTCCTGAACATGGAGCAAGGCGACATGACTGTGGAGCAGTATGACGCAGAGTTTGATATGTTGTCTCATTTTGCTTCCGAGGTAGTAAAGGATAAGGCCACAAGGACCGAAAAGTTCGTTAGAAGTCTCAGATTAGACCTCCAGGGTTTTGTTCGAGCCCTCAGGCCAACCACCCATGCTGATGCACTACGCCTGACACTAGACATGAGTCTGCACTAAAGAGCTAATCCGTCCAAGGCTGCAGGAAGAGGGTCAACCCCAGGTTAGAAGAGGAAGGCTGAGTTACAGCCTACTGTAGCACCACAGAGGAACCTGAGGTCAGGAGGTCTTTTCTAATGGCATCGCCAGGAGCTTGCTGCTGCAAGAAGGACTTTGAGACAGCTACCCATTTGTCGTAGCTGTAGGAGATCTCATGGAGGTCGTTGTTTAGCAGGAAGTGGAGTTTGTTTCAGGTGCAAGCAACCAGGGCATACAACTGAATTTTGCCCTCAGAAACTGCTTGAGACTACTTCAAATCAGACTCCCACTTCCCAACAGGGAAGTGTAACGCCCCAAAATTTGAGGAATTAAATTTTTATTATCTTAAGAGTAAATTTGAAATTTTGGGTGTTATTTTAAATGTGGAAGTACTTTACTTTATGGAGAATTGACCCTATTGGATAATTGAAAAAAATACCTATTTGTTCTAATGTTTGGAATTGATGATTGTTTTGGTTGGGCTTAGATTTTATGTGTTGAGAACTTAATTAATCGAGTTTAAGGACAAAATAATTAGGTTAAGAAGATAACATAATTAATTAACATTTTAGAAAGGGTAAAGGTGATGTGATTTGGAGAGAGAAGAGTATTTGAATTTAAAGGGAAGATTTGATGGGTTTAAATGAAGAAAGAGAATGAGTGATTTTTATTTGGAGTAAATTTGGGAAAAAGATAAAAGAAGATAATAATTATTATATTATTATTTTTTATTAAAAAGGGCATTGGAAAGTGTGAAACTATTCATCATCTTCCCCAATTAAACCCTAATCCTAAACCCCTCAAACCCTAGCCGTCGCTGCCGCCCTCCTCCAATCGTTGCCGTCGAGCGTCCGTCTGAAGCTACCGTGTTATCAAGCCGTCTTCGAAGCCAGCCGTGCGATCGTCGAGAGTCAGTCGCAAGCAACCGAGCCGATTCACCTCAAGCCGCTTCACGTAGCCGCCGCTCTCTGCCGCTTCCGTTAGCTGCTGTTACGAGTCTGCCGCCTCTCCCAGCCGCGACCGTCCGTCGAAACTGAGCGCCAGCCGCCAAAACCGAGCGTCGGCTGCCAAAACCGAGCGCCGTCTGTCGAAGTTACGAAGCCGAGTCGCGTCGCCGCCCGACCCGCAAGCCGCACCTGCTCCACGCCGCAAGTCGCTCCCGCGCCTACGCCAATATCCGTGAGCCGAATTTTCCAGCCGAGCCGCCAATTGATTTTCGCCTCTCCAGCCGAGCCAACTGAGCCGCCAAGCTCCCTTTTAGCCTGTTTTAACCCACATTTTTAGTAAGTCTAAGTAGGTTGATTTTGATTTTAACCTATCCAACTAAGGTTACTTTGACCCTAACTAAATTGGTTGTTGGATTAAACTTACTTAGTTAATTGGAAGTCGAGCTGGGGATTTATCCAACTAAGTCCAAACCAAGTCCGACCTTGATCTTGGGTAAGTCGCGTCAAGTGAGTTTTGGACCAATTTTCTTTGAGGGTTAAATTATTAAATTGTGGGTTCCTGATCTTTTAGGACTTTCGCCGCTTGGGGAATGTGTTGTTACTGCTAGGACTTATTGAGTAATCTCCAAGTAAGAGATTCTCCTACTAGCCCTTCGTTTATATTAAAGAGACCGCATGTTGAATTTATGGTTACGTAAGAATGGTAGCTAAGTACCTAACTCAAGGTTGTAGAGAGAGAGAGATTGATATTGACATTATGCCTGCTGAATTACTCTGTGGTTGGCGTGAATAGTATGTCGATGCTACCGTCTTCGTTCTAACGACATAGTCGTAGTTGAGAATGACTGTTATGATGTGTTAGGGTTGGTACGTTATGGTTTGATATGTTATAGCATGAATTGACGTAATTATGACATGTATGATAAGTTATGATGTGATTGATGAGATGTTGTGTGCATGCAATGTGTATGAGGTCATATAGTGCTTTTTGTAATTTGAAAACACGATCCAGATGAACTAGATCTTCAAATCTTTTTGGTTGGGCTACATAGACTTCCCCATAAATGAATCCATTCAGGAATGCACTTTTGACATCCATTTGATACAAAATAAACTTTCAAAAACATGTAAGACCGAGCAATAATCAAATCGATTATGATCGAGCCATGGGTGTAAATATCTCACCAAAACCAAACTCTTCAATTTAAGCATGCCATTGAGCAACCAACCGAGCTTTATTTCGAGTTACATTTCCCTTTTCATCCGTTTTGTTCTTGAATATCCATTTTGTACCAATAATATTAACATTCGACAGTCTTGGTACAAGCTTCCAGACTTGGCTTTGTTCAAACTGATGTAATTCCTCCTGCATGGCCTTGATCTATCGGCCATATTTTTTAGCCTCAGTAACATTGGTAGGTTATATCGTAGAAGTAAAGCAAACATTCACTATCATTTTTGCATAGTCCGATCTATTATTCTTTCTAGTAATGATTCCACTACTTACATCACCAATAACACTACTACAAGATGATTCTTCTTCACATAAGCAGACAAAACGAATGATCAATCACTTGACTCATTACCTACTGACACGTCTGTATGACTGCCATTAGAATGTTCTTTTGTACTACACTGCTGAATATCGTTAGTAATATTCTCTGAAGGTACCTCAGAAGAGACCTTTGTAGAAACTTTCTTAGTTCTAGAACCAGTATTAACCGTCATTTCAAAATAGGTAAAGTTTCTTTTAGTAGTCGGTACTGCTTCATTATCTGATTGACTTTGTTCACCCATATCTTTAGTGTCACGTATTCGTACATTTACTGACTCGATGACAGTTTTTGTTTTCCTGTTGAAAACACGGAAGGCATTGCTATTGACAGAATAGCCAAGGAAAATATACCTTCATCTGACTTCGAATCCCATTTCGATGATAGCCTCTATCATTAAGAATAAAGCATTTTCTCCCAAATACATGAAATTATTTGACGTTCGGCTTGCAGCCTTCCTAGAGCTGATAGTTGGTGAGCTTAGTTCCAGGTCGTAGTGCAATACGGTTGTGTATATGACAAGCTGTGTTCACCACTTTTGCCCAAAAATATAGTGGAAGAGACTTTTCATGCAGTGTGACTCTTGCCATTTCTTGCAAGGCTCAATTCTTCCTTTCTACAACCCCATTTTGTTGAGGAGTCATAGGTGTGGAGAATTCATGAAATATCCTTTCTGGCTGGTAGAAATCAACAAATAGAGAGTTTTCAAACTCTTTGTCATGATCGCTTCAAATTCTACACACATTCTGATATTTTTCTCTCTAAATTTGTAGACATAGTACTCGAAATGCTTTAAAAGTATCAAACTTTTCTTTAATGAATTTCACCCATGTATATCAGAAATGATCGTTAACAATCACAAGAACATACCTCTTACCGCCAAGACTTTCAACTTGCATCGGCCCCATCAAATCTAAATACAGTAACTAGAACCCAAGAAGAGCCTTTATGCTCATTTATCTCGTGGGACGTTTTCATTTTCTTACTGGCAGGACATTCCGAACAGAATATATATGTTGTCTGTAACAACAGAGGTATGCCATAAATCACTTCAGCCTTCAACGTCTTACATATCTTGGACAGACTTAAGTGACCAAGTCGTTTGTGCCACAACATTGTCTCCACTGATTTAGATAGATTACATTTTAGATCCTGGCAATTATTGTCCCAATGATAACAATTATCAGAGAGTCTTGTATCGGTCATCACAGTTTATTTTCACTATCTAACACTGACAGCTATCTTTAGAGAAGTTCACAATAAACCCTTGGTCGCAAGGCTGACTAATACTGATCAAATTTGTTGATAACCCTTCCACAAAGTGCACGTTATCAAGTTTTAAAGCTCTTATTCGATCAATGTTTTATTTACCAACTACATTGTCTTTGACACCGTCTCCAAAGGTTATACGACTGGTTCTACATTCATTTAATTCAGCAAAAAGAAGTGAGTTACCAGTCATGTGTTGAGAGCATACACTGTTGAAATACAAATCTTCAAAATTGATCATATGAACAGATGTGAGAGCAACACAACATTTAAGATTTTCTTTCACTTTCCACATCATTTTCCGAATGCAAATCTTGAAAAATTTTCTCTCCAACCCTGCCCATCTTGATTACTGAGTCTTTGTAATTTATAGCAAAAAGGTTTGATGTGGCCAGGCTTTCCACAATAATAACATACCCACTTTGGGCATTCTTTGTTTTCTTCTTTCGATGTTGAGCATTTGATGATTCAGGAACATCATTTAAACTCTGCTACTCAGTCGCTCGTACAAGTACAGTAGAATTTCCTTTAGCTAAAGCATGAATGTTACTGTATCCTAGACCTTTTGATCATTCTTGAGTTTCTCCTTACTGAGAATGGTATCAAGACTCAGTGTTCTAGGCGATAGCATTCGGACTGACTTGTCAACGCCTTGTACTCATTGCACACAATTCGAAGTTCAATCTTAGGAGTGGAAATTGTAGTCATTAAACGATGATTATCCTCAAAGAGTGTCAAAAATCGCTCCCGGTGCTGTTTAAGAAGTTCCCAATCTTCTTTCCACAAACATAGTAGATCATTGAAGTGAGAGAGAGAGAGAGAGAATTTTGGTTCTTTACTGTCCTGACTTTCACATACCTCAGTTTGCAACTCAGAATTTTTGTTAATTGATGTGACACAATGTTTTCATTAGCCTCATCTTGTGTTTCTTCAATTTCACAACTAATCAAAGCTCTCCCTTAACCAACTTCTCAGTCACTATCTATTGTTGTCTCCTCATCAGATAGGATAATAGTGAGGCCATTCTTCTTTCTCTTAAAAAAAGTAGCACATTCTACTTGAAAGTGTCAAAAATCCTTCACATTCATGACACTTTACACTTCTATCAATCTTATCAGTCTGTGAGGTATTACGCTCACTTTCGTGTCGTCAAGTAAAAGGAGTTGCATTTGACGATCCTGATCCTGAATTATTTGCATTATTAAGATCACAATTAGACTGAGTCCCATTCCCCATAGACTTCTTGTAGAACTTATTCTTGAATTTTATAAACCGACGAGACAATAATCAAACAGCTTCTGCAAGGTTCTCCTTAGATGTAGGCTTCTAACTGTGCTTTGAGGGCTCTTCACATACTCCTTGGAAAGCAATACCTCCTTTCTTCTTCTGACTGTGATCGTTGAAAGAAATCTCAAATGTTCAAAGAGAACCGAACAAGTCATCTAACTTCATGGTGGTAATGTCATTTTCTTCCTCGATGGTCATTACCTTCATATTAAATCTAGCAGGAAGAGATCTTAACACTTTCTGGACCATCTTAGAGTCAGAGATCATTTCTCCAAGTGCAAATGATTCATTAGCCAAGTTCAGGACACGAACATTGAATTCTGCAATGGTTTCTTCTTTAGCCATCTTAAGTGCTTCAAATCGCGATGTCAAAATCTGAAGTCGAGACACTTTAACTTTTGACGTTCCTTCTTAGGCAACTTCCAAAACATTACATGCCTCTTTAGCCAAAGTACACGTATTTGTTAGTTTAAACACATATTGGTCAACTTCATTAAATAATGCATTCAATGCTCGTGAGTTTCCAAGAGATGCTTCATCCTTTTCCTTGGTCCAAGTGATTTCTGGTTTCAGAACAGTCTTACTTGCAGCATCCTTGGTTGATGGTGGTTCTCACCCTATGAGGACAACTTTCCAGGACTTGTTATCCATTAACTTAAGGAATGCAACCATCCTGGCTTTCCAATATCCATTACTCGCGCACAGAATCCATAGAGAATAGATAACCCACTCTTATACCAAATGTTAAAACAGTGAAACAGTCAACAACTGTAGCTAGATAATTATAATGCTCTTAACAACAGTAGATACATATAGTAGAGACAGTAGTAGAGACGGTAGTAACATACGACACTATCAACCCAGTTTGATGACACAACATCTATATCATGAGAGTTCTCAACCCGAAATTGGAGATTTTATTAATTTAATAATCTGATCATAAGTACAATCTTATGATAAACAGTTTAGAGTTTACAGTGTAACTTTTACTCTATACATAGGTGATGATTCTAATAGATTACGAATTCATATCAAGAACAAATATAAGTGTAATTAAGTCACATATAATCTCTCCCTTAATCAATGTCCCTCTCATCAGACTAATTAAGAGTGTCGTTAATGAAGATCTCACCCTTGATCAAGTTTCTCATCAATCATTCGATCATGGTACTATATGTTCTATTTCTTCATACACGATCTTCACAAAGATGATATGCACTATATGTTTTTCATGAATTCACACCCAAAACGGAAAGGATGCACATTAACACGTACACGTAATCACCAACCACCCAAACTCACACAATCTAATTTTTTTCTTCTGAACTTCAACACCCGCTCAAAAACAAAACAACCTTATATATTTCTTCCGCAATTACCGATGAAATATGAATCTTAGATCACATCCTCCATAAAGATCAGAACAATAAAAACAAAAAGGTTGTTTTAAATCATACACAATTATATAAACATGTCGACGCCAACAATATCCTATTTATAAAATAATATCTTCAAACTTCTCAAGCATATAATTTCTCACATTTTGAAGATCACAAATAACGCGAGCCCACACAATCTCAATAATCTTCAAAAAACGAAAAAAAAAATCATCATATATTCATTACATTTTACCTATCCAAAGATTGAAAATTTTGAAAAAGCAATAACCATAACTAAACTAACTTCAAATATATTCTATACTAACTTCAAATTTTCTCCTCGAGGTTTAGCAACCAGCAATATGGTTCTTTGTGGAAGAATCTGATTTTCATATTTGGAATTGGATTGTTGCCGTCGCCAGCTGAAGGGAGGAGGAGAAATTGAGCAACAAAAATAGGGAGACGAAGTCGAGCAGTGCAGAATGAGCTTGTATGGGACAGAAATAAGAAGAGTTTTGTGTGCAGCAAAAATAAGAAGTTAAGGGTTTTTTATTTACAGGAGAAGTGTCAAATCTTATTTAAGGCGTCGGTAGCTGGGATATCTCTCGGTAGTTCCTACGAACTAGAATAAGTTTCTAGTCTTTACCAACGGGTGAGTATACAGAGTGGGCAGATGGTATCAATCTCCCGACGCCAAAAATACATGGTTGGGAGATTGATAACTTTACCCGTTTTACTATATATATCTTCTCAAGACCAAGGAGCTGAGAAAGTTTTTAAAAAAATTATTCAATTGGACAAAACACAGTTTCAAGCAAACATCAAAGCTTTTCAAACCGCTTGGGGTGGTGAATATTGCTCCCTCTGTAGAGATTGACCCATAAGTTCACTAATGGTGTGTTATCTAGATTTGTTTGAGAGATATTTTTAGTATAAAAAATGACACCAGTAGATTAGAGAGCTCTAAAACTTAGAGTCAAAGTCGTTTATAACTTATAAATAAATATATGTGCTCTATACAAGAATTGAAGGGGTGTGTTGTCCAAGACCCATACTAACTAACTAGTCAACGAAACCTCTCAGGTAAGTTGTTTATAGCACCACATAACGAATTCAAGACATTCTAATAACAAGGTTAAATGAAAAAAATAGACATATCGTTGAAGTTGGTCTTTGTACGACATGTCTTGATATGTAAGAAAAATTTTGTAAGCATAAGTACCGTTTATGATTAGCAGTATAGGCTAGAAAAATACATTCCGTTGATGGAAAATCCAGTTTGGGGAAGAAAGAGGAAAACAACAACCAAAAACTTGGAAAACAAGAATGGGAGTGGGTAAAGGATTAATTAATTAATTAAGGAAGTGGCTTTTTCCTTCCATTGTTAAATGCATTCTTTAATTAATTAGACTTTGACATTATGATGCGATAACTATACAATTTTTATCTAATTTATTTTGTGGTAAAGGCTCTAATATTTTTATAATTAGATTTCAATATTTTTCCCTTCCATGACTTTCAATGTTTTTTCAAAATTAAATTGTTAGATTGGTTTGTTTTAATTTGCAACATTGCTTGTTTAAAATGGATGAAATTTAATGTTTAAGTTAAAATTGAATACGCATCTGTATTCTCTTTCTCCTTCTCGATCCTTAATCGTTGACAATGTAGAATAATTTAAACATCTCTTTCATCAACATCAACATCAACATTATCTCTCTTGTATTTAATAAATCTTTGTCATATTTGAAATTTATAAATTAGACGATAAAGTTGTTGAAATTTTTTATAAATATAGTAAAATATCCTACTATATTTGTAAATATTTTTATTTATTTTATTATATTTAAAAGCGATTCTTAATAAAATTCTATCAATTTACTTTACACTCGGTTTACGAGAAATAAAATTTATATACTTATATCTAATAGATTCATTAATTTTTGTTTTTCTTTAACATAACAATGACTTAAGAGATGCAACTATGAAAACTAAAAATACTCTAAAAGGTGAATAACTAAACTTGTAAATTTAATCGCATGAGACTAAAGATTAGAAAGTCATTTCGATTTGACAGTCGATATAAATCATGCCCTTGGATTGAAAATTGAAGAAGCTTTTAATAAAGTTGTATTGTATGAGATAATGAAATGTCTACTTTATATTTTGTTAAAATGTTTACTTAAAAAATAAATAATAAACTTAACTAAAATAAACTTCATGTATATTTTTAAGGACTAATGCATACACCCACTCACTAGGCTACTCCAATTCTACATTTTGTGGCTCTCATTCCCTTGCAATATCATTTCCTATAATTACAAGAAAATTAGAGTTTAAATCCAACCATTTTAAGAGTTTAGAATTTAGTTTTTCTGATTTATGATAAAATCATTAAATAGTCATAGAGTTTGAAAAGTTTCCAACATAATCCCTATGGTTAGGGATCTATTTATGATAGTTTTATCAAACAATAGGGATTAAATTCTAATTATAAACTATGTGGACTAATGCTCACCTTTTTACAATATTAGAGATCAAAGTTCAAATTTAACCAATTAGATGCCTTCAAACAGAACAATATCTTTCTTGCATCCCAACATCTTAAGTTGGTTGTTGAACTTCATCAATATTTAATTTCGAACTTATACTTCTTTACCCATTTCTTTCTGACCATTTTACCGTCAGAAATTCAAACTAAATTCAAGCTTGGAAAATGCAGATACCAAACTGACATATTCAACAAAGTACAATAAATCAGAATAGTATTTCAGAAACAAACGTCTAGAACTCGAGATGACAACAAACAAACCTAGAGAGAGTTGGCATCAGGCGCAGAACATCATAAGGTTACATGGCCCTTGACCATTTTTTATTTGCACTGATCCATACTATACAGTATACATTTTACATCAGATAAACTTAGATGGCTAAATATGAGGCAAAATTGTATATTTCTATATAATATTCAATAGTGACACAACTAAAAATTTATAGACAGCATGGTGTATGTTAGCTTTGCACCTCCTGAATCTCCAGATGAGCTGATTTCAAGTTATTACTTAGAAATCTGTTTCACAAAGAAATAGGCCGAAATCAGATCTCAATCGAGCAACTTCGAGAGCAACATGATCGAACATTTCGTGTCGACTTGTTGTAACTTAAACTCACCTGAAATCTGAAGACCGGGGTGAAATAAGTTAGATGGAAACAAGTTCTGATCTCCTGGGATGGTGATTTTACTTCACCCTTTCCTCTTGAAGAATCTTTTGGTACCTGGGGAAACCACTCTTGCAAGCAGAAACCTACAATGAAAAAAGAAGTTAGAATTGTGTTACATAATACGTTGATCAAATGAGTAGCCAAGTTATGGCGACTTTATTGAATAATTTCACAGTTCGAAAGCTCATCTACTGTTTTATTACACAAGACACAGACCTTCACTTCTACCTAAAGATGACTAATAGAAGACTCAAGACTGTGTTGGACTTGGGTCTAACGACAATTTAGAAACTATATAAGTAAAAATGAATAAAATTTGTCGAAGTTATAAACCAAATGAAATTCAATAGTCTTAAGGATCACTATGTTGCTTAAAATGATTCTTCCCTGCCTTTCTTTCTAGCGAAATTGCTCATCTCGATTCCCGTTAATATATTATATCTACAATATGATTAATATTAGGTTTTTTCTGTTAGAAGTAGGAAAGATGTTAGGTATATAAGCAAGGCCAATATTTTCACTAATATACGGTTTATTTTTTAAAATCAAATGCAAATCCACGTGTACTTGGGTCCAAACTATATTATATAGTATTATAGAGAGACCCATTGTCCTAACAAAAATCAATCTCTTGAGACTTTTCTATGTAATCTAAAAGAAGCTTGACAACTAATGCCAGCCTCATGGGAAGGAAATGGATGCCGAATGTTGAGTAATATTCTCCCTTGGAAGCTCAGCTTATGATATGCCAAAATGTGGGTGTACAGAAGCACATGACATAAGGTCAAGAGCTTAGTGTTATTACAGCTAAATGACAACCACTATTGAATATAATTGCCAACCACAAAGGCTTTTTCAATATGTGAATCGATATTTTCGATATCAATTCTCTCTTTGAAAAAATAATCTAACATAGAAAATGGAAAAGGAATCAGGAATAAAGATTTTGGTAGAAAAATTGAGAGAGATACCAAAGAAAACAGACAGAATATGGTTGTAGAATAAATACAAAGTATTTTAAATGGATACTTCCTTGACTTAGTCAGAAAGTTGAAATTTTTGAAGTTGCTATTGTTTTTCATTTCTTGTTAATTAAGTCTTAGATATATATGAAGTAAAGTTATTGACTTTCTAGAAGAAGTGTATTTAACTCGTTCTCTCTTGTGAAATGAAGAAGCTTCCTTGTGAATTCGTTGAAGTTCTGTAAAATGTAAGACCTCAAAATTTAATGGTTTCTGACTTTTCTAAACAGCCATCTTCATTTTAATAAGAGAAAATAACTTAATGATCACTTTCACTAAAGGGAAATAAGAGAAAATTGACCTCAACAAAATAGAATAAAATAAAATAAACCACCCATGAACCATAGGAGTTGTTTTAATTTCCATTGTCACTTTCAATTTGTGCCATTACTCATCTTGTCATAACTCCTAGAGTAGTTGAGTTTATTTTCATTAAGGCTCTAATTTTAATATCCTCAAAATTTTCAAGGGTATTTCAGACAATTCTCAAGCTCAATGTTTGGAAGAAACTATTTGATAGAGGCCACTACAATGCGACCCATGGATGCATGAGAGAAAAAGGGTAAGAGTATCTCGAATTTATATCCTAAGGTTATTACGGGATATGCAGATAGTGGTCTCATTGAAAACTTGTTCTCAAAGTTTTGAAGGTTTGATAGATACAAATCTACCACTCAAAACTCTAGTTTTTGCATTCTTTGTAAAATCTTTGTAAAAGAAAGAAATCAAATGTTAAATGATGGAATGATCCAAAAACTTAAACTAATCAATAAAGGTAAATTCAGTATGATTCAGTATTATATCATCTAATAACGAGAAAAGACTTTGCTAGTGTGTGAAAGGATTGGAACGAAGAAAAACATTTCTGAGAGGCATATAATCAAACACTTACCGCTTCAATATCAATCTTGTAAACAAGGAGCTTCCTCCTCTCTCTACAACTCGTCCTATACGCCACAGCAACATGGCCAACAGCCAAAGCCAAGGAACACATAAACAAAGCCACCTCCATACTTCTCACATATCCTCCTCGTCCAACATCTCTCAACCCGCCACTAAACACAAACGAAGCCTTCAACGAAACAAACACCAAGGAAATCACAGAACAAAACGTAGTAATCCCCAAATACGGCCCATGCGAGAGCCTCGGCCCATCGCAAAAGCTATAAACACCTACACCCAAACACAAAACAACACAATCAAATCAAACCCTCAAAAGAAAAATAACACAAATCAGGCACATGGGTCTGGTAAATTAGTACTTACAGATAATGATAGCGGATCGTATGAAAGAAATGAGAGGGATATCAACAAGGGAGGATCGAAAATCGTAGTTACTGAGATAAGAAGGAAGGGATTTAAGGGAAAAAGAGTAAGGATAAAGAGAAGCAGAGAGAAGAGCAGAGGGAAGAAGGGCATCAGCAAGGACAAGAAGAACAGGGGCAGAGAACAGGAGAAGGGAAATCAGCATAGTGATTAAGAAGAAAAGGGTCTTGATTCCTCTCCATAAACGCTTAGATTTCTCTTCTTTTGAGAAACCCATTTGGGATATTGATTGTTAATGATCTAGGATGCTCTGTTGTTGTTGTTGTTTTTGAGGTGGGTATGTACAAGGAAAGTAGGTGAAGAAGAGAAATGGGGAGTTGGGCATTTTTAAGCTCATCAATGGAGAAGATCAAAGAGAGAGAGAGAGAGAGAGAGAGGGATGCAAATGATTTTGTTGACTCAAAATTCAGGCCACTGTGAGGGATAATGACAAATGCTCTGTTTTGAACATTACACAGTCAAAAGGAAAAAAAATCAAAACTTTTTTAGAATGTGTGTGCGATTCCCTAAGTTAACGGCAATACCTAAATGCGTTAAGCTATTTTTTTTTTTTTTTTCTCAAGCCTTTCTACCTTTTTTTTTTAATTCATTAATTTGAAAAAAAATATTAAGAAAAAAAGTCCATACGTTCAAAGTTCAACGTGAAGATTGTTTTTTAAATTAATTGTATTTATTGTATTTCTACTCATTTAATAATTTAAATTAATTTTAAATCTTATATATATCTATCTATCGCCTTCAACGAAAATGATTGTTTGATGTGTGAAGGTAGATTTAATCGTATATCATTTAATAATGAATTAGTTTAAGTTTAAAGTTTAGGTCGTTGAAAAGGTTAAAAGTTCTAGATTTTGATAATATTTATCCAAGTTAAAAGAACCAAAAGACTATTTTTAAAAGAAAAATAATAATAAAAAAAACTTAAGGAATGCAAATTGGAGAAAATAAGAACTTAAACGTCAACTGCACAGACAATTGAGAAGTCTAAATGTGAAACAAAAAAATATGTTGAGTCTACAACTTGTCTTAAATATATGTCGTAAGAGTCACTAGTCTTGACCTCCGATGTTTGATGAAATTTAACATTTCAAACTCCTAAGAGGCGCCAATATATCTCATTCACGTGGATATTTTAGTATGTTTTTCTTTTTGTTCCCTGAATCATATCTTACCTCATTCTCTTCTTAACTTATGATAATAATCTCTCACGATTTTGCTTTGGGTACCACTAAAAAAGACTCAACACCAATGAAGAAATTGTATACACTTAATATCATTTCCTTAACCAAAATGTGACTTTATTTGGATTCTTAACAATCCTTCTCCTCAAACAAAGTACCACTTTGAGCCTCCCTCCTAACAAATTTGCCCACTTCTAGCCATGGGAGTTTACTCTAAATCCCCAGGTACCTCGTTTTCATCTTGGATCACTTGCTCTTCATCTTGAGCCACATACCCCATTCATATCTTGTCAACAAACAAATTGAGCATGAGAGCACAAGAATGTACCGTACTTGCTCTTATAAAGGTAGGAAAAATGGCAAGAGTACCCGAATATACCATGAATGAGGCACACTAAGCGCCTGTTTGGTAACATTCTTGTACCCTGTTTCTTGTTTCTTGTTTCTTGTTTCCTTTCTCCCGTTTCTTCTTTTTTTAGAACAAGAAACAATAATGTGTTTGATAACTGTTTCTGTTTATTGTTTCTCGAGAAAAAGAAACAAAACAGAATATGTGTTTAATAACTATTTCTTGTTTCCTGATTTTCTTCGAGATTTATTTTTTATTTTATTTATGTTATTTTATTCACATTAAATAAAAACATATGTCCTCGATTAAACATAAAAAGTAAAATTATCGAAAGTTTATTCATTTAATACAAAAAATTACCAATGAACAAATAAAAATAATAACATAAACATAAAATTGTATATAACCTTCAAATATTGCCCAAATTTGATTGGCAATATCTTTTATCACACGGGTCAGACCATTTCTCTTAGATGATGTCAACTTACTTCTTAATCCATCAATTTCAACAACTTCATCGATATTTGTGACATCTAGAATGTAATATTAATATTAAAATAAGTTATTATGTCCTCAATATTCAAACTTGAAAGAAACAAAACAAAAGTTAACCTTTAATTCTACTACCTATGATACTTTAGAGAAAAACCCACAACGAAAACCCAAATCTACGCAAAAAGGAAGATGAAAACTCCGACGAAGAGGAAGAGTTCAGCTTGTAAAGGAACACGACGTGTAAAAAAAAGACGATGAGAGAAAGAGGAAGAGGATGGTTATTTGGGGAAGATGACGGAGATAAGAGGAAGAAAAAGAAAATCACGTGGAAAGGAAAATGGAAAAGGAAAAGAAAGCTAATAGAAAAATAATTGAGAAAAATGAAAAGAAAACCAATAGAAAAATAATTGAGAAAAAGAAGAAGGAAACCCATAGAAAAATAATTGAGAAAAAGGAAATGGAAACTAATAAAAATAATTGAGGAAAATGAAAAGGAAACCAATAAAAATATTTAAGAAAAAGGAAAAGGAAAAGAAAACCAATAAAAATGATTAAAAAAAAGAAAAAGAAATCAATAAAAATAACTGAAAAACGGAACGGAAGAAACTGTTTTTTTTCCAATAATTTCTTATAAAATAGGAAACGTTTTTATTTTTCTTTAAAACGAGAAATAAGGAACGTTACCAAACATCTCCATTTCTTAAAAAAGGTAAAACATAAATAGAAAACAGGAAAATAAAACGTTACCAAACAGACCCTTAATTTCTTTGTTTGAAATCTAAGGATTTCACTCGCACGACCAAGTTTAAATCATGAGTTTGATACCACATGATAATGACTAGAAAACATCCACCTATCTCCATAATGATATTATATTAGCCACTTTGTACAAAAACTTTCATAATTTTGTCTTTGATATCATCCAGAAAATCTCATACCAATCGAGATAATCGTCCATTTTTATACTCAAGATCACCATTCTCTTTTCTAAGTTGTTATGTATGACTTTTTTTGCACTCTTAACAAATATTCCGTCATCTTTTACCTAATAATAAATTTAGGGTATGTTTGGGGTGGGGTTTTAGGGGGAAAAAGATTAGGGAATTGGGCCAAACCGTGTTTGGCCCAAGGATTATGATAAAGGGGTATTAGGGTTATCCTAATCCCTAAATAACTCTATCTTATCCTATTTTTACTTTCTTACAACCCTACATTACCCTACCCAAATAATCCAATAAAAAATTTATTATTGTTTTTTAAATTACTACAATCATAACTCTTCCCTCAAACACATATTATCATAACACTACTATCATAATCCCTCCTCCAAACACATACTATCATTACACTACCTTTCATATTTTTTCTCCCAAACACATATTACCATAACACTACCAATAATAATCTTTCCCCCAAATACATATTATCATAACACTGGAATTATTATAATCCTAGGATTATTATAATCCTTTTCCTCCATAACTCTTTCCTTCCCCCAAACACACCCTAAAGATTACTCGGTTAATTTTAAACCAAGGTTAAGATATTAAAACTTTTTACAAAAGTGATAATTTGGTCCTTAGCTACTTGTATATAGGAAAAGAAATTATTATAAATGTAGAATAGAATTGAGATTAGAAATTATTTAATTATATAAAAATTATAAATGCTTTAATAAGTTGAATTAAATTCAATATAAAATAAGATTTAATATTTAGTTATTTAGATCTTATTTTATAACTATTTTGTTTTAAAAAGTGAAGCTTTTAAACACTATATTTTTGCCTCTAGCTTTTTTCTTTTGTTATTTATATTCTACTAATGGTTATCAAAACTAAGTCAATATTTGAAAACTTAAAAGCAAAACAACTTTTACAACATTTTATAGAATTTGACTAAGAATTCAACTATTATACTTGAAAAAGATGCAAATCATTATAAAACGAAAGAAAATTGAAAATGAGTATAATTTTCAAAAAAATAAAAAACAAAATGGTTTCCTTAACTACAAAGCTATGATCACATGGGTAAATTTTTAATTTAATTTTATTTTTAATTACTTCCAAACATTCAATACAAACATCTCATCGTGTTTTAATAAGCTTTATGAAATATGGTTTGAAGGCTAATTTAGACCGTAAAATCTTTGATGCTTTTTGTACAGTTGTATTAAAAATAAAATAAAACTTGTATTAATAAGCATATACCGTAAAATCTTTGATGCTTTTCTTTTTTTTTTTTTTTTTTTTTTTTTTGTGTTTGAATTTGGATGTTTTTATAATGTTTTCCAAAAATATTCATACGAGTCTATGTCAATGAGATTTCTAATAAGATTTTTGCATTTGGCTGGGTGAAAACCAATAAAGATACTATGATCTGAGTACAAGTTAATAAAATTAAATATTTAGACCTAAAATTAAAGGTAAAATTGGTTTTGTAAGCATACCTCCATTGGACTAATATAATTTATAAATAGAATGAAAATTGTAAATTGTTTGTGGCAAAAAAAACTAATAATAATAATAATAATAAACATAAATCAAGCATTAGATGGCGGGACCGACTTGATTCTGAGCCATGTGATCACATGGAGTCATTTTTGTCATTGCCTATTTTATTATTTTGGACTGCTATTTTTATTTTTATTTTTTTTATTTCTATTACATTTTTAAATTCTGCCATTGGTTGGATTCCCTTTTCTAGTTGGATTAATGCATAATTTTAAACATTTTTTTAAAAAAAAAAAATTAAATACCTACCACCATTATTCTATCTATTTATTTATGATAATTAACTCTAATTTCCTTTATGTTATTCCAAAGATTCCTCCTAACTAGCCAACTCCCCTATTTAGTTGCATTTGTTTATTTCAAAAAACCAAATGCTATTTATGGTTATGTTTAGTGTTTTAAATTAGATTTACCTACTTAGTTTAAATCATATATATATATATATATATATATATATATATATATATATATATATATATATATATATATATATATATATATATATATATATATATATATATCTTAATTATGTATTAACATTATTCAAATTGTTGGTATCAAATGGTCTGTTGTACATTATTATGGTGCAGCTGCTTTTTCTTTTCATTTTTAAATACTTATATTATTGTTTGAATTTTGTTCCATAACTTTCAAACAAACCACCTTAGAGAATGTTGTGCAAAATATGGAGAAAAACCTTTGTTGAACATGGAAACGAACATAAATTCATATAAGTTTAAAGGTCATTTAATCATGGTCAACAATTTTTAGCCTTAGTGAAAGGAAAAGAAATATATCTCATCTCAATTCCCAAAGTGAAAAAAGTCATTTTCGCTATAAACATATTAATATAACTTCTTATATGATATTGCTTTGCTTTGTAGGTTTTCTCCGCTCCAAATTATGAATTTATTGTTGAATTAAACCATGTTAAAACATCAAGAAATGGGTGGTTTAATAGGAAAACCGTCAATAATTTTGATGAAAAGGCAGAGGGGAGGCAATTTTCAGAATTCTTGACGGTTTTAAACCGTCAAGCAGTATGAACTTTTTCCTTGACTGTTATAAACTGTCAAGGATTATCTTTTAAATTCTTGACGTTTTTAAAACGTCAAGATTTATTACAAAATCAACATTCTTGACATTTTTCAAACGTCAAATAATATGTAATCATACTTGATGTTTTTAAAATGTCAAGAAATATCGATTACATTCTTGACGTTTTATAAACGTCTAGAAATATCGATTAAATTCTTGACGTTTTAAAACATCAGGAATTTTAATGAAAAGGCGAAGACTGAGTAATTTTAAAATTTCTTGACATTTTTAAAACGTCAAGTAAGAGAATTTTCCTTGACGTTTCAAAAATGTCAAGAATTACTAAATAATTGAAAAAAATTATAAAAAAAAAAACTTTTTTTTTAAAAAAACCTAATTTCTTTTAACTTTTTAAATAAAAAACTAATTTCATTTTTTTAAAAAAAAATAACCCCCCAATTTTCCCTTTCTTCTAATCTAAACCCCCAATTTTCCCTCGCGTGCCCCACTCCCATCTCTCTCGCAAAGACCCACGCCCCCACACTATGCCGAACTGCTGAAAAGCCCTCCAACGAAAACCCCTCCGACAAAGAACCCCTCCGTCGAAGAATGTTGTCGACCCACGACTCCGTTGCTGAATAACGTCAAAGGACTCGAAGAACCACAACCCCTCCACCGAAGAACTCGAAGAACGCCGTCAACCCACGACCCCTACGCCGAAGAATGTCGAAGAACGCCTCTGCCGAATAACCCTTCCATCGAATCTTCACAACCGCGTGCGCCGCCACAATCCCACCTGAAAAGCTTACCCAACGTCACCGGATTCTGGTAATTTATCATATATATATTATAGGTTGTGCATTTGAGTTTTAATTCGACATGTTTGTAGTATAGTAGCGATTGGGCGATATTGTTGGATTATTCTGCCACTTACCCCGACATCATTCATCCCTTTCTTCACCTTTTTCTTACTTAAATCTATTTCATTACTCCACAAAATTATTCTCAAACCATAACCTAATTAACACTTAAAACTTTGGATCTACAATTGTAATTATCGTTCAACTTTAGAGGTATTTGTTTTGCAAAATGTCCTCTAAATAATAAAAACTGTTACATTTGAAATTATGAAACAAACTAATTAGGTTTGTACAGTTTGTGGAATTGATCAGTGTTTAGTGTATTAGCTTGGAAGATGAGGCTCAAAAGTCAATTGTAGCTTTATTGTTTCTGACTTATATGGGATTAGAAAAGTATAGTAGGTTAGGATAAATGAACTATGCTATAAACCAAATATCATTTTGGAGATCTTATGTGGATATAATATATCTTATGTGGATATAATAGATTTTGTGTGGATATAATAGATTTTGTGTGGATATAATAGACTTGGGGGATAAATGAACTATGGTATAGACCAAAGATATAACGTTTGACATTTTAAATAAATTAATCTTCTTTGATTCGGAGAAATAAAAAAAGAGTGAATGAAGATATTTTTGGAGGAGTTTAATGGTATATTTTTGTTTGGAGGAGAAAAATAGAAAAGATGCAACAAGAGATGGTTTAGGGGAAAAGGTGAGTTAGTTATCCATTTGCAGCAATTAAGAAAAGCAACATTCCTTAGTCCCTATCAGATGATCAATACCAATTGAGACTTGATAGAATCGTACTATGAATTTGATTTATTTCTTCCTTAGATACGTGTCTTAGATTTACTTAAGTATTTTACCGAGTAAAGTGTTTGAATTATTATCCTTGGTGTATCTGTTAGGAAAGGAACTACTTAAATGGTAGAATTAGTTTGTTCATCCTTATGAATTAGTTGTGTTTGTACCCATTATTCCTATTAATTAACCTTTTTTGTTACCACAGTTATGTATATAGATTATTTAGTCTTATTAAGCGAATGTTGTTCAATCTCCATATTTGTTTTCTCTTTTAATTATCTCAACAAGACTTTTTCAACTAATTTAATTTATTTTATTTGTCAATAGATTTACAATTATGGATAAATCATGGATGCACAAAAGTAAATTATACAAAGAATATGAGTTGGGTGTGGAAAATTTCATCAAATTTGGATTTTCGAATACAAGTACCTCCTACATTCGTTGTCTTTGTTTGAAATGTGAGAATTGTGAAAAGCATAGTAGAAAGATTGTTAGAGATCATTTATATGTTACTGGTATTGATAAAAGTTATAAAATTTGGTTTTGGCATTGTGAAGAACTTTCTAACTCATCTTTCTAGGGAGAATCTTCAAAGTTTGACACACATACATGTGAAGAGAATGATGTTGGAAGTGTAAAAGAAATGATTCAAGTTGCTCATGAGGAGTATTCAAAAAATCCAAATGGATTTGAGAAGTTGCTTATTGATGCTGAAAAACCATTGTACGAAGGATGCAAAAAGTACACCAAGTTGTCTACTCTAGTTAAATTGTATAATTTAAAAGTTAGGTATGGATGCAGTGATACCAGTTTTTCAGAATTACTTAAGACTTTGAAGGAAATTCTGTCAACTACCAATGAACTCCCAAAGTCGTTGTACGAAGCAAAGAAAACACTAGGTGCATTAGGAATGGAATACGAGAAGATTCATGCATGCCCTAATAATTGTCTCTATTGCAAATGCAACTGAATGTCCTGAATGTGGTCAATCGAGGTGGAAAAACGTTAAGGATAGAAATGAAGAGAGAAAACAAATTCCCTCAAAAGTGATATGGTACTTCCCACCCATTCCATGATTCAAAAGGCTATTTAGAAGTATTGAATGTGCTGAAAACCTGACTTGGCATACTAGTGAAAGAATTAAGGATGGTAAGTTACGACATCTAGCGGACTCTCCAGCATGGAAGTTAGTAGACTTTAAATGGCCAAACTTTGATTCTGAACCTAGAAATCTTCATTTAGCATTGTTAGCCGATGGAGTAAATCCTCATGGTGACATGAGTTCTAAATACAGTTGTTGGCCGATAGTGATGGTTATTTATAATCTTCCACCATGGTTGTGTATGAAAAGAAAGTACATGATGCTATCAATGTTAATTTTAGGACTAAAACAACTGGGGGATGATATAGGCACATACTTACCACCACTAATTGAAGACTTAAAATTTTTATGGAAAAATGGTGTTGAATGTTATGATGCTTATCGAGAAGAAGTATTCAAGTTAAGGTCGGTTTTGTTGTGGACAATCAATGATTTTCCTGCATATGGTAACCTCAGTGGATGTCGTGTTAAAGGGTATAAGGCATGCCCAATTTGTGGAGATAATACAAATTCTATAAGGTTACGACATGGGAAGAAAATAGCATACCTAGGACATCGAAGATTTCTAGCACGCGATCATCCGTACCGACGACAAAAAAAGTCATTCGACGGTAAAAAAGAACTTGGTAGAATTTCAGAACCACTTTCTGGGGAGGATGTGTACTTGAAATTGAAAGATCTTGAATTTCCTAAAGGAAAGAAGATACATAAGAACCTATCGATGAACATAAGTGAAAAGATTTGTTGGAATAGGTTATCATCCTTTTTTGAGTTGTCATACTGGAAAGATCTTCATGTTAGACATTGTTTAGATGTGATGCACATCGAAAAAAATATTTGCATGAATATCTTAGGTATGCTCCTTGATATTCCTGGTAAAAGTAAGGATGGGTTGAATGCTAGACGTGATTTAGTTGATCTAAAACTTCGACTGGAGTTTGCCCCTATCAGTAGTGAGAAGAAAATATTAATTTCTCCTGTGTGTTATACTCTTACAAAGGAAGAAAAGCAATGTGTTTTGAAGACTTTATAAAAAATAAAGGTTCCCGAAGGTTACTCTTCCAATATTAGAAACATTTGTCAATGACAGATTTAAAACTTAATAGTTTAAAATCTCATGATTGTCATGTGCTCATAAAACAGTTGTTTCCTATTGCGATAAGATCGGTGCTACCGAAACATGTTCGTTATGCTATAACTAGTTGTGCATCTTTTTCAATTCTACATGCAACAAGGTGTTAGATGCACAACAATTAGACAAGTTGGAAGAAGATATTGCGGTAACATTGTGTTTATTTGAAAAATATTTTCCCCCTTCATTCTTCACAATCATGATTCATCTCACAGTACATATAGTTAGGGAAGTCAAACTTTGTGGCCCTATATATCTTCGATGGATGTATCCCTTTGAAAGATTCATGAAAGTCATCAAAAACTTTGTGAGGAATAGATATCGTCCAGAAGGTTGTATTGTTGAAAGTTATTTAATAGAAGAAGCTATTGAATTTTGTTCTGATTTCATATCTGGAGTAGATCCCATTGGACTTGGGACTCGCAAATCACAAGACCATTTAGACACTTCAAACATTGGTAGGCCGTTGTCCATGGGAGTTCCATTCAAACCTGAACAAGAACTTCTATATCAAGCTCATCGATATGTCATGGAAAATACAATTGATGTCCAACCATATATGGAGTAAGTTTATTCATTGTTTTCTTCATTGTTTCATTAACTTTTATATAATTTATCTAACTATATTACAATGTTTGAATGATGACTACAAAGAAAACATATAAAAGCTTTGCAACTACAATATCGGAATAAGTCTAAAATCATAAATGGCTTCAAGAGGAACATAATCGAACGTTTATACATTGGCTACGAGAAGAGGTATAGTGATGAACCTTGTAATTTAGTTATACATGTTATGTGTTGAACTTGAAATAAGAATTCTCATGGTAGGTATCAACTGAGCTTGAAGTTGGAAATACTGGAGTTTCAGATAACTTAAGGTGGATTGCTCATGACTCTCATCTTTTTGTTATTACATATAGTGGTTATGCAATAAACGGATGTCGCTATCACACAAAATCTTCTGAGAATGATCGAAGTGTACAAAATAGTGGAGTTAGCTTAGTTACAAAAACAATGCAAGTGTCTAGTTCTAAAGATAAAAATCCCATCATTGGAGATATGTCATTCTATGGAGTGATACTAGAGATATGGGAACTCAATTATAATATATTTAATGTTCCGGTGTTTAAATGCGATTGGGTTCAAAATAGTGGTGGTATTTGGATCGATGAACTTGGTTATATTTTAGTTGATTTAAATAGAGTAGGACACAAGTCAGACTCATTTATACTAGCAAGCCAAGCAAAGCAAGTGTTTTATGTTGAGGATTCAAGTGATGTTAGATGGTCAGTTGTACTCACTCCACCACAAAGAGACTTTAAAGATAGATATAATGACGACGAACTTGGTGATACAATAATCCAGTGTGAAGGAATACCCAATGATATACCAGATGTCGATTTAAACAATGACTTGGATGACAATATCTCAACATACGTAAGATCAAATTGTGAAGGCACATGGATACCTACATAATATTATAATGGTGTGTTTTCAAAATTTCAAACAACCATAACATAAGTTTATTATGTTCATTTATCTCATTTCATTATTTATTGTTTAAAATTTGTATATCATGCTAATTGCTTCTTCATTTTGATTGACAACCTTCGCAATATAATATGGACGATTTTAATGAAGAACTTGGTGTCGGTGAGTTGAATACAACAGTTGAAGATATTGATACTAGAAATGAAACCCCAAAAAAGTTGAAGCAACGACGAGGACCTACTATTATGTTTGATGTAACTCACATTAGAAGTTTGGGAGACAAGAAGGTAGTGAGGTACAACGAAGACCGAGCACCTATTGGTGAGAATGGAGCCAAGTTAAAGTCTTTCATAGGGTCTGCAACCCATTATCATGTCTCTATCACATATACGTCTTGGAAAAGTGTGCCTGCAGAACTGAAAGATAAGATATTCACTACAGTTGATGTATATATAACTTTAATGTGCTTATTATATTATAATGTTCTTGATGTATGGACACTTGATTAAGTACTTTTAATTATTTAGGCTGCATTCGTCATTGATCCAAGATCTAGGAAAAACGTTCTCCAAACTGCAGGTATTTCATTTCGTCATTTTAAGAACTGGCTAACAACGAAATACATCATGCCGCATAAAGATGAACCACAATTGCTTCAAGTTCCACCTGAAAAGTATTTCTTCATTGAGCAAAATCACTGGGAAGAGTTTGTAAGGTCAAGGTTATTCGAGACCTTTCAGATATGAATAACTTTTATACATGAAAATCATTCGAAAAAATATTTGCTACTTTCTCATTAACAAATACATTTGGATATAGGAAAAAGGACAATTACAACAAGATAGACGATCGAAGAACAAATACAATCATAGAATCTCAAGGAAAGGGTATGCCAATCTTAAGAAGGAAATGGTAAGATGTTTAGATGTTTAAGGAGGAAACTCCCATTTTTGTAGTTTGTGTGTGTGGGGTTGGTGGATACGTTACTCCGACAATGTACTTTCATTCAGTTAAGAAAACATCAAAAGATAAGGCGAACATTCTAGTTGAGAATGAAGAACTCCGAAGGCGAGTTAGTGAATTAGAGGCACAAATTCGCTCAAACTTGACTACACCATTGTCTGCACATAGAAGTTGTTCAAGGCCAATAATGTTAGAGGGAATCAAAGAGAAGGGTAAGAGAATAGAAGTGGAATCGATGGACAAACCAAAAAAGAATGAAAAGAAAGGGAAGAAGGTGATGAAGATGAATGAACCAGAGTTTGACGTCTTGAAGGTATGTAATCCACTATTAAACTGGAATGTCTAATATTGCACGTCTTACTGAATGTGGATGTTCTTGAATTAGGAGAGGGACTTAATAAAAATGCCTATGAAAAAAGAAGTTGTATGTGAGTCGACATCAACTTTGCCATTAGCATTGAAGTCGATTCTCAAATATGCTGAGAAAGTAATGGAGAAAGATTCTAGCATCACTTTTTCACTACCCGCTGACATTTTTGGCATTAGTCAAAAGAGTTATGTGCTTCGAGAGGATATCATTGGTCTTTGTAACATGAACAAAGTCAAAACGTTTACGTTGGTGGCCTATATGATGTAAGTCAATTTCATTTCTTTGCATCTAAATTTATGTATCTCGTTTACGAGTTTATATATTTTGTAGGTACTTGTATTCATATGTTCTTGGTTCGAAAGAAAATGTGCAGTATATCTTTTTAGATCCGTCCTTAATCTCTTCTGGAAACACACAAGAATCTTGAATTCGAAACTTGTGTAGTAGATTGATGGTGTCAAAAGCAAACCAAGTAGTTTTTGCTCCTTCTAATCTCGGGTAAGTTCAGTTAGGGTATCGGTTGCATTGACAATAAAATAGTACTTACATTTTTGTATAATTATGGGTCATTGGGCACTGCTTGCCATAAATGCGTATGAGGATATAGTGTTTTACCTTGACTCGCTAAGGACGACATCCAAAGCAACTACAAGATATGTAACCGACATATAAGTTTAATCTTCTATATCATGTAGTTCTGTTAATTCTAATGCATGTACAATATTCTAAGATATGTGCAATCTTATCTTGGCAAAACAGAGCAATAGCGATATTTCACTCGCAAAAGAACATTAATAAAAGCAGGAAACAAACTTTATGGCGAACAGTAAAGGCAAGTATAAATATTTAAATTCATTGTATTTTATAGATTACTAGCAATTAAGATTAGTCTGTTATTCTAAATTGTTGTTTTTATAGTGTCCACTACAAGTTGGGAGCACTGTGTGTGGATACTATGTCATGAAGTATATGAGAGAAATTGTAAATAGGGGAAGCATTGTCATCTCGGATTCGGTATGTTATATATCAAACTATTTCTTTTGTGGGTATAATAATTTTCATGAATACTAATTCATTTATTTTGAATGTCTATAGATTGGTACACGAAAACCATACTTACAGACCGAGTTAGATGAGGTGCGGGTTGAGTTGGCTGAGTTTTTGGGTTCGTACATATGATCTAGGACTTATTTGTCATCTCTGAAACAAAAAAACTTTATTTTTTGTGGCTGATTTTTTTAAATGTTCATATGGAGGGGGAGGGGGGTTGATTGATATACTTTTGAGACTTTGTTGAGGTTTAAGATTTAGGTGAATTGTTCATATGTTGGGGGTTGCCATTATGAAACTTTATGTGGGGATGATATATTTTTGGGCTAGGTTAGTTAATTAGATGATGTTTAGTTCAATTCTTGGAAATCTGCTGAAATTGTTTATATATACATTGGTTTTGTAAATGATATATGAATATGATGCAAAGTTTTGGAAATGATATGAATAGATGATGTTGAGTTGTCATTTGATGAATATTTGTCGTTTATATGTAGTTGAACTCTTGGACTAATGGGAGCATTATACAGGAACAATAATATAAATAAATTACAATTAAAAAAATGGAAAATTGCTTGACGGTTCTGAAATGTCATGAACAATAAATTTCTTGACAGTTTGCAAATGTCATAAACAACGAAATTCTTGACGGTTTCCAAATGTCATTAAAAAGAATACTCTTGACGATTCCCAAATGTCATGAAAAAGAATACTCTTGACGGGTACAAAATGTCATAAACAATCACTTGCTTGACGATAAATAAATGTCATGAAAAAATACACTCTTGACGGTTTTAAAATGTCATTAATATTCTTATTGTTGACGGTTTTTGTCATTCATACTCACATTCTTGACGGTTCTGAACTGTCATTAAAATTTATACTCTTGACGGTTCTAAACTGTCATGAAAAATTGAATACTTGACGATTATAAACTGTCAACGCACAATTCTTGACACTGGATTCAACAACGGTTTTAAAATCGTCAAGAGTAATCATTCTTGACAATTTAAAACCGTCAAGAGAGTCAGTTTTTGTAGTAGTGTATTTTGAACTTCAAACACTTTAACCTATCACATGTGACATAAGTACTAATTTGTACACTTTTCTATCATGAACATTTACTTATTAAAGGATATAAATAAAAAGATAAAGTTTTAAAAATCTATTAATTAGTTTATTTAGAAAAAATCAAATAATAATAGTTAAAATAACTTGTTAATACAAAGTTGGAATATACATATATTCACCATTATAGTATTATACTAGAATATTTAAAAAGTAATTTAAATGAATGATTTGCAGACTCAAAATTTGAATCCTATTGAGTTCTAAAGTTCTGTATCTAGCCTAGACGATAACACAATCTCGACTTTTCTCTCCACTAATTATATGACATAAGTTATGGTCTTGTTGTTCAACTTTTTCTTCTTCTTCTTTTGTAACCATCTTTTGCCATATATTCTACTAAAATAAAAAGAAAAATATATACGTAGAATCATGAACATCTACCGATATCCCAATTGATTAAGTTATATATATTGAAATTGATTGAGAAAACGTTAGCAATATAGCTAAACTTTAGTATTATATATCTATATAATATTATAGAATTTAAATCATTATAAAATAAAAAATAGTAAAAACAGAATTACATAAAAGATAAGGAGACAAAAAATTGGAAAGACAGTTGGATATTTGTTAGGACTAGGGAGAGTGGTTGGGTTAGGTACTAAGATCCATTTGAAAGGATTTCAAGTTGCTTGTATATTCTTATCTAAACCAATCCATTAATTTTCTCATACTCATTTTTAAAAGAAAAAAAAAAAGAAAAAAGAAAATGGAAAACTTAGTCTCAAAAGATTCTACACAATTTACCTACTTATACTCTTCTTAATTATTTTTTTATCCTTTTTTAAAAAAAAGACAAAATACTTGTTTAGAAAAATAGGGAAAAAAGGAACCTTTAATTTTATTCCCTCTCTATGTTAATGACTTGTATCCTTCTCATACTTTGGTGTTTGGATTTTGTAATGACTTTCAATGATGATGTGTTTAAGACAAATAACATGTATACTTCAATTGCCTTACACTTCCACGTGGTCAATAAATTTCTTAATTTGTTTTGTAATAATTTAATTTTTAATTTTTAGTTTCGTGGTTAAAATTTTATGGAATTTCCAGCATCCATGGACATATAAATAAACTAATAAGAGACCAAATGTGATACAACCCACAAAAATTAAAATAGTTAAAATCCTACGTAATAAAAGTCGACAAACTCTGGAATAATCTTGTAGGCTAGAATTTGATTACTATAAATTTGAAAGTACATAGATTAACTTATCACCTCAACTTGAGTATAACTTAATTACATAAAATATGATCAAATCGAGCTTTGTTCAGCGATAACCGACACATGCTTTTCTATCATAAAAGTAGGAGGTTAAAATTCTCCCACCCTCAATTTTTGTACGCAAATAAAAAGTAACATAAAATATATATAGTTCAAAATTTTGAATCCTCTCTTATACATATATTATTGAATTAAAAAGAATTAATTTATTGTAAATTGGAGAGTAGGATAACTAAATTACTAAGATTAGTCTTATCAATTCTAAATTATAGAAGTTAAGTTAAATATTAAAATCGTCTTGTAATCATAGACTAGATTTAAAAGTTTAAAAGAAAAAGTAATAACAATAAATAGTAGTTTTGAAAATATATAATTATTAAGTATAGAACGATATTTAAAAAATTATAAACAAAGCAAAATTTATCAATGATGGATCAATATTTACTACATATTCGATGATGATATTCTCACGACTAATTGCTTATCCCTACAAAAAAATCACATAAAATCTTGTAAAAGAAAAATGAAATTTTAATCGTTAAGAAAAAGAAATCCACATGATGTTGCGTCACCAAGCACATTGATCCATAAACTCACGCCTCATCTTCATTTATTTATTATTATTTTCAATAAATTAAACAAATTCCCATCGTCACCATTAATATTATAAGAAATAAAATAACTAAACAAGTAAGGATTATTAATTTTTTATTAAAAAAATTAGTTCTTAAATTATTACGGAATTTATATATATATATATAAAAAATGAAATATCTTCTCATTTGAGTTACATCATTACGTTTGTCATAAAGTTTTAGGAATTAAGATTGTGGACGTAACAAGATATTTCATCTTTCATTAACAAAACCCATAATTTTCATTTTGTCGTTTTAAATTCACAATTTTCTTTATAAAAAAATCATTTTTCTTTCTTTTGCTGGACAGAGATATGTTGTGCCAAAATGAAAATAATAAATATTATCATAAAGTCAAAAAAAAAAAAAAAAAAAAAAAACCCATATTCAACTCCCCCTTCTAGAGACCGTATAATAATGTGAATTCTAATGGTAGTCAAAATTGATGACTAATATTTGAAACTTGAAATATGTCTATAATATTTTCTATCATTATTATCGGTCCAATTTGTGTTCTAGTCTTAAAAACTATAGTGATTCACTTTACATCGAAATAAAAGAGATTCTAAAATTTGGTCGGCATGAAACTATGCGGTTATTGAATGATTTTCTTAAATTAATTTATTGACAAGTTTCGTTATTCAAAGAAATTAAGGATGTTACGTGATCACATGTTAAGTCGTAGAATATATAAATAAGTTGTTGAGTGATTACGTGTTAAATTTAGATTTGATATTGTAGGTTTGAATAATTTTAGTAAGCATTATTGCTTTCTCTCCTAAACCTAACATTAGATAGCCCACAATAATAATATTCTCCCAACTAAAGTAACATTTAATAGTTATTAATAAATACTAATAAATAATTAATGGAAAGGAAACCAAAATTGGCCATCCAACAAATTTAGCCTAATATAGATATAGGTTTTGTTTTAAAATTTAATGTTGTATTTCTATATATTTTGATCTTCACTTTTATTTAAGATATAAAAATAAATGATGTAGTTTCAATAGCATGTTAAACGATGATGATTTCAAATAAAATAAATTAATCAGAGAAGTTGGGATACAAATACAAGAGAAGTAACATTGAAATCTTAAAAAGTTGAAGCCTAAAATGAAAATTAATTCTTCCTCAGATATTCTAGAAGTCGTCTTTACAATTAAAAAAGTTCGATTTTTTTTTTTTTAACTTTTAATAACTATAGATATAAAAAAAATAGATTGTTTTTTAAAATTATAATAAATTCGAGATTATTTTTAAATATAACCAAATGAATCAAAATACTTTACAAAAATAACAAAATTTCACATAATATCACTAATAGATACTAATTGATTTCTAACGTTATTTACTAGTGGCATTGATAGAATTAACTGATAAAACAAAGTTATTTTAGATACTATCACTAATATAGTAGGTTAGGATTACATTTTCAAGTGTTTAATTTAAAAATAAGTTATTTTAAAAAAAATAGTATTCGAAATTTTTTTAAAAAAATAGAAAAGTTGACAAATTATTTACGTATGAACCAAACTAAAAAAACAAAATTTGTTATGAAGAGTAAGTAATGAAATTTTGTTAATAATATTTGGAGTAATTTAGAAATTTAAAGACCATATTTATCTATAAAAAAAGGGATAATAATAAGTAGAGTGACGTGATTATTTGGTGGGAAATAATATTTGAGGAGTGAAAGAAGAAGGCAATAACCGAGCAACCCATGATATGTAGCTTTCAAGGTCCATGCATCTTTGACTATATAATTTATTTTTAATTAATATTTCTAGTCTCTATACGAATTCATTTACATTCTCTTTTATTTTAATAATAATGCTAATTCTCATGAGGTTATTTCGGAATACCATTTCTCCAGTGATCCAATCATACAAAACCCTTGTAATTGGATTCATCAGCTCTATCATTTCCTATATATTAATGTTTTTATGCAATGTTCAAACATCATATGATACAATTAACAAAAAAAATGTATATCAATTACTACTTAATCATACTCATTTTTACGCTATTCGTAGAAAAAATCTTTACATATCCGTTTCTTTTTAATCAATTTCCATATTACCCTTTTCCATAATGATCACTACTTTTTTAACGTTATCCTTCATCGAAATGATGTGACTTTCATAATAGATATAGTAACATTAGAATAAAAAGTAATACATTGCGTAAAAAAAATAATTAGAACTAAAAAATTTCACATGTAATGAACGTGTTTCATAACTAATATCGAAGAAAAGAGTTTTCTCTCTCTTTTTTTTCTAATTATATATTGAATTAACCTAATTAATTAATCCTAACCAAATTATTGATTAAAGATATACCTTAACACCAAGTCTTCACTTTTTAACCTGCTTTTTTTTTAAGGTATAGAAATATTTCTAGTGTAAACTTTTAAATGTTAGGACATGCGTCAAAGATGTAACTCCTCCATAGAAATGAACCATGGGCAACGAATATGAACACATGACAACTTGTTCCTCTATCTTCATCTCAAAATATTGTTGGGAATAAATGGATTTTCTGTCTCAAACGAAATCCTGAGAGAACATTCAACGTTATAAAGCCCAATTGGTGCAAGGAGGTTTCACTAGCATCCTGGAATTGACTTCTTTGAGATGTTTAGCCCATTGTTAAGACGTTTACTACCCGATTCAGACTTAGCATTGTTGTTACTAAGGGATGGATTCTTCGTCAAATTGATTTTAACAAATGCTTTTCTCAACGGCAAAAATTCATTGAAGTTGTCCACATGCGACAACCACCAAGATATGAGGATTTACGTCGTCCTAATTATGTATGCAAACAAGATAAAGTCATATATGGCCTCAAAAAAGTTCCAAGGGCGTGGAGTCACACTCTTAAGGATGTTCTCCTTAGCTTGGGTTTTCTCAATTCTTAGTTCGACAACTCACTGTTTATTCTTTTCTCAAGTACCACTATCATCTTTTTGCTTGTCTATGTCGATGATGTTATAATCATGGACAATGATATACTCCGTAAATAGATTGCTTGGTACGTCTGCTAGATAACAATTTTTCTCCTAAAGAGTTGGGTATTCTTAGCTACTTCTTAGATATTCAGGTGCAATATTTATCGGATGACCTTCTTATTCGTCAAACAAAGTATGTTGATGATCTTCTTCATAGACTTCATCTCTCGAATATTCTCAAACAGATTGCATCCTTTTATGTTGTTGGCAAACACTTATCTTGTGATGACGACGCTCCTCTATCTTATCCTTTTCTATATTGAAGTACTATTGGTGCTCTTCAGTACCTAAGTCACACTCGACCCGACATTGTTTATGCTGTGAATCATCTAGTCAATTCCTTCAAGCTCCAACTGATCAACATTGGCATGTTGCTATGGTATTTTGTTTCAACCTGGATCTAATCTTAGCATCAAGGTCTTCTATGATGTTGATTGGGGCATCTAATGTCGATGACTGAAAATCTATCGTTGTGTACTATGCATTGGTTGGCAAACAATGTTGTTAGATATGAATGAAAGTTTGGTCTCTCCCAATTAGTTGTGATATTGGTGTCCAAATTAGACCATTATGTGGTATGAATGAAAGATAGAAGAAGAAGAAGAAGAAGAAGAAGAAATTATTTGTAAATGGTGATTTTAAATTGATCAAATTCGGATTCTAAAATAAAAAAGAATTAAAATAGATATGTGAATTTATATGTATCCCCCATAAAGTTAATATATATTATTTGAAATTGAGGGAAGGCAATAAATAAAAGATGCAATAGGAATATTATTATTGAATTGAATAGGAAAATGTGATGCGTGTGATGAAAGGTACAAATAATCACATGCCACATGGAAATTAAATCACCCGTGCATTTAATAAAGGAGAAAAAGAAAACCCAGGTGGCGTTTCCTTGACAACATAAAACCCAAGCTTAGGTCACAAGGTTGGGGATTTTATCATATTTGGCCACACACGCATCCCACACGCATATTGCTATCATATTCACTTTCCTTCTCCCTTTCTTACATACCTTTACCTGTATCTTCCTTTCCAATCTTTTTCTTTTCTTTTTTTAAATAGATATATTATATATATTCTAAATAAAAAAGAAATTACTAAAAATAACACATTTATCAAATATTAAAAAAAATTCATATTCTATCGATAATCATAATTTCATATTCTATCAATAATCATAGAGTTTTGTTGTTACCGTTGATTGATACAAGTCTTTCAACAATATCTATTAATATCATTGACCGACAAACGTTAAAGTATCTAAATATAAAATTTTGGTGTATTTTGTAAATGTTTTAATTTTTTTTTCTATATTAGAATATAATATTTTCCACTTTTTAGAAGATTTGTAATCCGAGTTGTGTGTCTCAAAAATTTGAGGGGTTTTCTTCTTCGTTGTTAAAAAATAATTAATGTTTAGGATATGAAGAAGATTTAGGGGGCATGGTGGGATGGTTGATGTAGATTTTGATAAAAGTATTCAGCACTAGACAAAGATGTTTTGTATTCAAAGTGATGCTCTAATGTGCTGGTCCTTTCGTGTTTCGTGATATCATCTTTCAAACTTCATTAAAACTATATCTCTATTTGCTTTTTGTTCCTTAGCCTTGGTTCCATGATCATTTTGCTATACAAAATGCACAAATAATTTAGAAAATTATGGAAATCGTAAGGATATTCGATACGTTAGGTTTACATGATTTCTTAGCAACATATGTTAGATATGTCTATAGGTAGAGGAAGAGAACAATTTTATTAGAGATGGAAAATTATACCGTAGATCACATGCATCTATAACTTTATATAACACACAATTCTAAATCTCATAGTCAAACTCATAAATAATATCATAAATATGACAAACATAAATTCAAGTCATTCCAACGCATTTTGTATACTTTTAGCTAGTTTTCTATTTTTGAAATTGATCATGATCTATTATGATTTTCATGATGTGATTTTTTTATTTTTTTATTTTTTTGAGAAAAGGTTTCCATTGTCTATCAAAATATAAAAATGAAAGTTTAGTTTTACTTCTTATAAACTTTGGTAGTTGACAACATAACATTAAAAAAGAAAAATAAAGAAAAGATTAGAGGTGAAAATAAAGTTTATAAACTTAAATGATTTTTTTAAAATCGAAAATGAAAAACAAAATAGTTATTTAAATAAAAATTTATTTCTTTGAACTTAACTTCAAAGCTATGTATTGGTTATTAATTGGACAAGTTTGATGAACTAAGCTATGGTGGCAAGAAACTTTGATGAGTGCAGATACAACGTGTTTCTTCCTTCTTCTTAATAACAGTATGATACACATTAAGTCAGACCTATCTTCAATTTTTAGGTACAAAAGTTATATAAATTACTGTTGAGTTAAACTTAATATTTTTTGACATTATACCAATAATTAAAAACACGTTGTGATTATTCGACGTCAAACTATTAAAAAAATTCAATAGATGAGTTATCCTAACTTTAGGTGAACTGCTTTTATGTCCCACCATTAAGTCACTTCTTTATAAAAATTTATCCCCAACACAAAATGTCAAAAAGTGTCTGTAAATTATATTTATTTGTTGAGAAACCTTTTGTGTTATTAGTAAAGAAACAAAGCTTTTTTTCTTCTGGGTCTTAGTTAGATCATTTGAGATTGTTTCTTAGGACAAGTAGCAATATTTTTTAAAAGAGTAGAAATTAAATTTCTGAATATTTTCCAAAGAATCTTGAAGACATAAAAGATGGGATTTTGTTTAAAATTTTGACAATGATCTATCTTGATTGATTTTGAATAGAATTCTTAGACAAAGCTTCAATCCTTGTTGGTATTTGTTTGTTCACATTTATTGAAAGCAATCAAAAATAGAGTTTGAAGAAAGTTTGTTGCTTTTGAAAAAAGTTAAAAAAGAAAGGAAGCTTCCTCCAAATGGATTAGGGTTTACCTAAGAGAAGAAAGAGTTAAAAATAAAAATAAAAATCTATCTTTCTCTTGGTCTTTCATTTTCAAATGCAATATAGTGTGAGAAATTATCCGTAGCTTCTTCTTCTCAATGGAAACGACTAGACTACTTGAAAACCCATTTCTAGAGCCACCCCATTTGTCACATTAAACTCTACTCTTCAGGCATTATATTTTGTCTATAAACTTTAAGATGTTGACAGTTGATATATACTTTAAAGAGATGTGGAATTATATATGATTTAATTTTATGATAAAAGGCTGAATTATATGTCAATTTTAAATCCATTTCTATTTTGCACCACCCCCTCTTTTGAAATATCTTTTATTGTTTCTTGGAAAATTACACAAATTAAATTATAGAGTGACATGAGTAGATGGGTGTTTCCTTTTCAAATTTTTTTAGTATAATAATTAAGAGGTAGGAGATCAAACTTTTAATCTTTTCATATGGAAGTAATGCTAATACAACTAAGTTAGACACACTTTGACCCCTCTTTTGTAGACTTGATTTTTCAAAATATATTCAATTAAATTATCTATCTAGTCAATGTTTTAATCCCAATTTTAAAAATTATATAGAAAATTTAAAAGAACTAGGGTTCACGAAAATATTTCAAAAGATTTTAAGTTTACGAATATTTTTGAGGCAATTTTTGAAACTAAGAAGTATTATTTTTAATTTATTGATATTTACGTATTCACAAAATTAGTCTTAACGTGTAAAGTTAACTTAAGTCCATATATCTTCTCGAGAGAAATTTTAATAGTACTAAAGTAGTAGAAATTTCTTTTACACTACCTCCATCCACTTTTTTTTTTTTCTTTTGTCAAAAATGGTATTTTTAGAATTATTTAGATTTACAAAATAAATGAATAAATTATGTAATGACACAAACAATAGATGAGACTAATAAGTAGTCCTCAATAGTCAATTGTGTTTCATCTTCGTTATTATTGGATATCAAATTAAGAGTCCATTCACATGGATCTGACATTTGGGCCCAACTTCTTGTAAGCTAAAGCCTCGATCATGAATCGACCCAATGGCCGAAAGCCACATTATGATGATTCATTGGGCCGCGGATTCTTCCAATGGGCTAATTTCAAACTACTTTCAAAGAATTTGTGCATTTTCAGAAGAGGTATTAACCAGAAGAGCTTAAATAGGGTCCCAAGCTTACTATATCTTTTATAAATATCTTAATGGACTACAATTTTACATAAATATTAGATCAAATGTCCAAATTACCTATCTTTAATATTAATAATGGATAAAAAAATTTAAAATTAATAAAAGAAAAGTGGAGAATAATTTTTTTTCAAATTTCGGAAAGACTTCCCTGGTTGAAGAAACTTCCAAAAAAGGGATCTTCTTAATTTCCAAATCTATCGGAAACGTCCTTGTTCTTTTTTTTTTTTTTTTTTTTGTGTAAATTTATTTGATAAAAAATAATATAAATATAAATATATATATATATATATATATATATATACATACATACATACATACATACATACATAATGATTTCGTATTATTTTAAATATGCAAATGTATATAATGATCATAGTATATTATTATTTAAATATGAAAGGGAAAGGACGTGGATTATATACTTGAAAGATTGTACACTATAATTCATAGTTTTAGAAACAAAGTTAATAACATGAAGTAATTAGTAAAATAAATTTGGTGGTATATATAAAAAAACAATGCAAAATGGAAAAAAATTAAGTGGCATATATACTTCATTCCCTATAATTTTTATTGATCGGAAACTTCAACGAAAAATTAGACCAGCATTCTATATGTCAAAATTTCATAAACATAATTAATAATATGAAACAAATATGCACTCATCGGATAACTTGAAGATGATGAACGGAATAAGAAATATAAGACGGAAAAATAGATCGAATAGGAGAAAAATCGGACGGAGAGAGGGATTGGTTATGGCACCAGAAAGATGGATGGAGATAGCCTAAATTGGATGCCCGAATGATGTGCAATCAACAAAAGTGAAATAATTTTGTGAAAATTCTTTAATATATTCTTACCATAATTGCCTTAATTTTATACCATATTTAAAATGAATATGTAATAATTGATATCCTAACATTAAATGAAAATAAATAAATTAATTATTTGATACATTAAATAGGTAAGTTATAAGATACAATAAATGTGATATAAAATAATTATGACATTATATTATATATATTTATGAAAATAAAGAATATTTATAATTAATGTTAAGGACAAAATGATTGATAAAAATCTCAAAATCTTATTTAAGAAAATAAATGAGAATTTGAGACATTTGTGTAAAATGAAAGCTAAAGTAAGACGTATTTTCAAAATTTTTATTTTCATACATATACATATAAAATTTCCCTAAACTTTGGGTACCATAAAAGAAGAAAGGCCATGTCTCAAAATAAATAAATAAATAAAGAAGAAAGGCTAAAAGTTATAACCAAATTGATTCTCAATTTTGTTTCTAATCTTTTAAATTTAGGTAATTCCAATAAGTAACTTTTATGGCTGGTAATCACGCTTATAACAATATTTAAAAAAAAAACGATAAATTTACCGAAAATCTATTTGTCATATGCTCTCTATAGCTAATAGAATTCATCATTTATAGATCATTTGTTATTGATAAATTCTTGTTAGTTATATGGTCTATCAATGATATAGACTATCTAAATTTCACTATATTTGTAACTTTTTATATTATTATCTTATATCTACAAATACTTTGAGTCTAATCATTATAGTTGCAAATGTTCTTTAAATTTTTTCTACAATGCATTAAAAATTTCTAATAAGGTCCTCCCATAAATAAAAGTGTTAAAACTTGTCAACAAAATATTTTTAACGGTATGGGAGGGTTAGAGTTCATTTAAACTGAGTTTCTAATGTCTTAACCGTTTGAGTTATACTCTTATTAGCATTTTTAAACAAAAAGTTTTGTAGCATATAAATTTTTGAAGACACAATAATTTAAATGTTCTGTAGCTCAAACCACTAGACACTAAAATTGTTGAACTCAAAGATCTACGGTAAAAAAAAACATCTCTCTTTTAGCCAAATGCTTAAAAAAAATCTAAAGGAGAAAAATATGAGAAAATAGAGATTAAAATGTTGAAATGTGTGCATCGAGACTAACTACTGATATTTGTATTATTTTATCACTTGATTAACTACTGATATTGGTATTATTTTAGAGAATAAAGTTGATGGGGACTTGAGCTCCTGGACCTAGGGGTGTAAACGGGTTGAGAATGTCTCCCAATCCAACGCATATTTTCAGGTTGGTTGGGTTGCTAACCTGAATAACCTAAATTAAGTTTCCAATTCAACTCAACTCAACCTATAAAATATGAGTTGGGTTGTCGGCCTGTATTATTATTATTCACTACAAGAAATCGGACTTTTCCCAACGTCAAAAAAGACGTCGGGAATAAAAGGTTCTCCCGACGCATAAAGTAAGACGTCGAGAATAAGAGATTTTTCCAACGCACAATTCATGCGTCAAGCACTAGACGTCGGGAAATAAGGGGTATTCCTGACGCCGGCCTAACGCGTCGGAAGAGGGCCTAGGTATTCCCAACGTCGTAAGTAGTGCGTCGAAAACAACCTCACGTGGGAAATAAGGGGTATTCCCAAGGCCTAAGTTTTCCCGACGCCGTAAGTGTGCGTCGAGAAAGGCAAGTAGTGCGTCGGAAAAGGTCTAGGTTTTCCTGACGCCATAAGTAGTGCGTCGGGAGATCCCCTGAATATTTATTTCGTTTCTGTTTTACACAGAACTGAAAACGAAAGGGAAAGGGTTCGGAGAAGAGAGAAACATTCGTCGCCGTTCGTATCTCGCCGCCGTCCGTTCCATCGTCGTTGCCGCCCGTCGCCACGGCCGCAACTTCAGCTTCAGCCTTCCTTCGTCCGTAGCTCGCCGCCAACCTTCTCTTTGCTGTCTTCCAAGTTCTTCTCTCTTCATTCTCGCTTTTTCAGGATCCCGTTTGTCACCCTGTAGCTAAGCCAGTCAATGACTTTCAAAACAAATATATCTTAAATGAATATTTTTTTTTATTGAAACAACTTTCATTAAATGAATATGTGTGCGTCTGTGCATCATAGGGTTGGCCGATCATTGGACAAACAAGAAAAATCTCAAGTTTAACAAACCTTTTCAAGTACCTTTTCTCGAGCTTTCAATATAGTGTCGGCAAAACGATTCCTTAACAAAGCTGCACGGTAAAGCCTGTCGGGGGAGGCTTTCCCGACATAGTACATGGCATCGGGAAAGTAGACGAGGCTTTCTCGACGCCGTGGATTGCGTCGGGAAAGACGGCGTCGGGAGAGGCTTTCCCGACGCCGTGGATTGCGTTGGGAAAGACGACATCGGGAGAGGCTTTCCCAATGCGTGACCAAAACAGCGTCGGGAAAGCCTATCCCTACTCACTTTCCCCGACGTTTGTCCCGGTGCCGAGGACTGCGTTGGGAGATCCTTTCCCGACGTATTTTTCACTACCCCCGACGTTTTTCGGTGTCAGGAAAATTTCGATTTTTTGTAGTGATTATTATTATTTTCGGTTCTAAATTTTAATGTTTGTAAATGGAAATCATATCAAGCATAAATCAAATATGTTTTCCATCAAGTTAAGCCGAAAAAAAAACTCTCAAAACTCATAAGATTGTTTAACTTTTATTAAATAAATAAAAAAATAATTAAAAAAAAATATATATTATATTAATTCGAGTTGGGTTGGGTTGACCCAAAATTTTCAACCCTCTAACTCGAGACCCCATCCAACCCGAAAAATATTTTTAAACATACCAAACCTACATTTTAAATTAACCCAACCCAACCTATAAATATAGGTTGGATTGGTCGGATTACTCGGATTATTCTTATACCCTTACCTAAACTTATATCAAATCTATTGATGTTTGTACGAAAGATATTTATTATAAAATAATTTAGATTTAGGAATTTAATATAATGCTTTCAAATCTCTTATACAAAAACATTTTCTCCTTGAAAAGGGAAGTCAAGTTTTAAGCTGTTCAAATCAAAGAAAATTCAATTTAAAAAACTTATCAAATATTATAATGTTACAACCATTTCATATTTGGCCCATCGCTCATTAAAACATGAATAACAAAAGTTGTAACATGAATAAATGATTACTAAGTTAAATATATAACAAATTTGAGTAGAAAGTGTTTCTACGTGAAAGAGTATTTTTAAGATAAAAATATATTCTTAAACACAAAAGAAAAATAAAATAGTGGTGAGACCATTCTAAATTTGATTTGATGGATGGAGTTCATGAATGGGCCCTCACGTCCCCATGATGTGTGAATATATATATATATGAGTACATCCTATTAGTTTGACACATATGCAATATGGCATCAAACTTTTATAAATGCTTTGTATAGGTTCTAAAATTACAAAACTCACATCTCATTTAATTTATTGACAAAGTGTGAGTGTTTGGTTGGTTGGTTGGTTTTAGATGGGTGAGGTTGGGTGCTTTTAATACATGTCAAACCTAGCCTTTGGTTTGACCATCAAAATCATGCTTCCAACCATAACATAACAACTATCCAAATATGATTCAAACATTTTAATTTCTTTCCTCTACTCACAACCCTAAACCCTTTCTACCCTTTTCATTAAACTTGCCCCAATCTTTCTCTTTACTTTTCACCACCCAAACTATGTCTTCTTCTTCCCCCCCCCCCCCCCCCCTCTTTTTTTCTTTAGACATATGTGATTTTAGGAGAAGTGTTGTCTTTAATGTCATTATTAAAATGTTTAGTTCAGGAAAGGGCTATAAATTATTAAAATGTTTTGTTTATATATAATAGATGCTAGGGAGTTTGAAGGTTTAAAATTTACAAGTGTACTTGTATGAATAGGGATGACATTTGATAGCCTTTAACATTTATGTCACAATTTTAGAGACATCCATTACTCTATCCCTTCGCATGTGACGTTACTCAAAAAGTTGTGGATTAAAAAATAGTACATAATTTAAATGAGTGTATGACTGCACAAGAAGTACTAAAAATTAAGAACAACATATATATATATCAAATTGTATACCCTTTCAAATTTGCTAGCCTATAACAACTTGGTTTTTCATTTATACAGTACGAGCTCTCTAATTCGATTCTTTTGATCTTGAGTTACGTTGAAAACAATTATATTAGGAGTTAGTTCTAGCCCGTGTAAAACAAATAATTGTCTTCAGAACAACGCTTATTAGAAGCATGCCTCAACTACGTTTTTAAATCCTTAAAGGTTTTGAGATTTTTTTAACATTTGGTTATTTCCATTTTGAATGTTTGAGTTGAGTATTATACGTTGAGTGTATTTTCTAGTTGAACGTGTAGTTAGTTTTATAATGTATTCATTTCTTATATATATCAATTTTCTACTAACGACTGTATCTGTTAAAACCTTGAACTAATAATTATATCAATTTAAATTTTAAACTTTTATAAGTATGTCGATGTATACACTTAATTAAGTTTTGTTTGGATAAACATAATGTAGGACTTAAAACTTTACCAAGTAAAATCCTAAACTTTCATTAACAAATGGTTTTTGATGAAAATCATTCATGCATGCATCAATTTTAGCTATCCATTTTATTAATATTACATGTGATGGCATTCAAGAAGAAGAGTGTAAATTAATATTTGGAAGAGTTTTAAAGTTAGATGGATATATAATTATGGGTTCATAATTATTATAATTAATAAAATAAAAGAAGTTGAAGGTATAGATACTTTTGGAGAAAATCATTTATATAGTCAATATTTAATTGAATAGATGTGAAAGTAGAAGAAGAGACAATAGCTCTACTTCTCCTAACAAAATTAAAATCCATGAATTGTCCGGTAGGGTAGGGGGTACCAACCCTAAGAAATTTTGTTTTGTGGGGGTATTCTTTGAAACTAGTAGGTGAACATTAACAACACCTATTAATTAACATGTGAATCATCACATTAATATATGTCCAAGGACGTACTATATATTATTATTATTATACATCTTCACATTTATATATTCTAATTTCTAAGCAATCGAGTCTACAGAAATGCTATCATACACAAAATAATATATATATATATATATGTCTAGGAGGATCTCATTAACATTAAAACATACAAATATAATTAGGAAGCATACATTTTCCTTCCTTTCTAACAAAACATCATCTATCTTTGTTTTATTTTTTCTTTTCTTTTTTTTTAATTTAAAATAAATATTGAAACCTATTTTTTTTTTTAAAAAAAAAAAAAAGCAATGCTTTTTTTCTTGTTTGTTCTTAAACATTTATGAAAGTAATAATTTGAGTAAACTTTAGAGGCTAACCATTAAGTCTATGTGCTTTTATTTTAAATTTTGTAATCCTATACTTCAAATTTTGTATCAATTTAATTGCTATTATAAAAAATATCATTAAAATTTATTGAGATTTCTACACATGAACTAAAAATTATCGGTGTCTATCATTCATAGATTATGCCATTTTGTTATATTTGTAAATAATTTAAGTAATTTTGTTATTTGAAATAATTTCTTTAAAAATTATCTTAAATGACAAAAGATTTACAAATATCATGATATAGATATACATAAATAATAATTTATCGCGGTTCATCGTAGATAAACGATGATATTTTGTAAATATTTTGGTTAATTAATTTACGATATTTGTAAATAGCCCTTCATAATATAATAGAGGATATAATACATATTTTATATTAACAAAGATATTTGAGTTTATAACTTTACATATGTTAACTTTTTTTAATCTTTTTTAATATAATTCTATGTTCTAAAATTTCTAATTTAAAAACTTGATACACTAATCACATTAGAAAAAATTGTCTCAAAAATCTATTTTTTTCTTTTGATATTCGTGAATGTTTGGATCGGCTTACGTGCACCTCGACTAATTTTACTAGACAATCCACCTGATTCTATCAACATTTAAGTGTCAAGAAAACTTGTTTTTTAGGTAGGTAACCAAGGTAAACATGTTTTTGGAAAATCTAACAAATTTTGAAAAGTCTAGGTCTTTTTTGAACATAAAATCTTGTAAACAAACTTCCTATCCAATATTAAACGCATTTTCACTAAGTTTGTTGAAGGTGAAAATCTAAAACAAAATCTGAATTACTTATGAAAGAGTCCCGTATTATTAGTATTTTTTTTTTTTTGAAATTTTTTACTTACTATACAAAGTATTTAATCTTGGGAAAATTTTCTAAATATAACAAATTAGTGAAATATTTACGGCCTTAACAAAACCTATAAACTTAGTCATTTTTTAAATATTTCAAGTTCGTCCTCCCATCTTTTTCTCTTCCCTCGGATTTTTTAATCGTCTTACTCTATATTAATCATCTTCCTCAATACTCTTCTCTTTTAGCTGCGATTTCTTCCATTTTTTATTTTAGATTTGGGTAACCAAATCTATTTCTTTCTGTCTTTCTTGTTTTTTTCTCTTCTTTAGATGCGTGCATGTCTTTCTTCCTCTTTCTTCTTTTTCCTTTTCTTTCATTCACTGCATGCATTGTATCGTCTTTCTTCTTTTTTTTTTTTTTTTTTTCACGTTTAGATTAGGTAAGCAAATATGATGGTCTATAAGAATCTTGGAAAAATTGGTTAGACATTTAAATTAGGGTAACCAAAACTAAAAGATTGTGTATAAAGAATATTAAAAAATATCGTTTATATCAATTTTTTTTTAAAAATCGTTTATAGACAAATCTAAACGATCAGATACTAAATTTTGAAAAAAAAAATCGAACCAAATCTAAACGATCGTGTGTAGCCAAATCGAAACGATCGCCAAATCTAAATGATCGTATACCAAATTTTTTAAAAAATGGTTTAGATTTGGGTCAAATCTAAACGATCGTGTAGTCAAATCTAAACGATCGTGTAACCTAATTAATTAAATGATCGTGTAACAAATTAGTCAAATCTAAACGATCATGTACAAAATCGCGTTACCAAATAAATTAAGGGCATTGTTGACAGGACATTTTTGGTATTTTACATGTTGGTCCTCTGAGCTTTTTCCATTTTTGGAATTGTTTTATAGAGTGCATGTAACGACTCAACTCTTTATACTAAGCTGAGGTCATTACTAAAAAGAAACAATGACAAGAGACACTTTTTTCAAACGAGGGAAGACTAAATTTTCATTAAAAACGGAATATTAAAACATTGAAACATAGACGCGGAAGCAAAACTGAGTCCCCATATGGCATGTCACGGATCCTTCTTTGTCGCTCGCCAGCTTTTCTCTATCTTTATCGTCGCCTGAAATATTAAACATAGAAAGAGTGAGTATAAACAAATACTCAGTAAGGGACCTACTACTAGTCCCGCTAGGTGTCTGTTAACTTCCCATTAGAGTCCTGTAAAGAAGTACCCCTGAACTGACAAGTTCCCGAACACGTGCAATCTGTGATCCCGTAGGAACAAGCTGGTCTCTAGTGAACCCAAGGGAACACCTAAGACGATCGAGCTGTGAGTGATCCCGTCGAATCACTCAAATCATGCATATGTCAATGTCAATGTCAGACTGGCAGTCCCGTCGGACTACGCAGTCATAAGTGTGAGCGATCCCATCGGATCTCTCAAATCATGTCTGTGTCAATGTCAATGCCAAAACTTCTAATTAATTAAATATTCATCCAAGAAATATTTAATTAATTTCAAATCCAACATAAACAAATAATTCTCATTAAATGAATTCAAAATAACGCCCAATAAATTAAAGCTAATTAAACAAAATTAAGATAATTAACTCTAAAATTATCTTAATATTTTGGGGCGTAACAATCTTTCCTCCTTTAACAACTTTCGTCCTCGAAAGTTCTAATCTTTGAACAACTTGGGATACTTGGCTCTCAAGTCTTAATTAAAAACAAATTCTACCAAACTCCATAATCTTTAATTAAATATACACACCAATGTACATATATTTAATTAATCCAACACAAAACAACCGAATACATTCATTAACTTCGAAGTCCACTTAATGTAATACCCATAATAAGTTCCTTAAACTTATGGGGTGTTACAATCTTCCCTCGCTAAGAAACTTTCGTCCTCAAAAGTTTTAGTCCTTGAACAATTTTGAGTATCGAGCTCTCTTGTCATACTCTTGTTCCTAAGTAGCCTTCCCAACTCGGTAACTCTGCCATGAAATTTTCCTAAGTGCAACTCTCATGTTGCGCAAAGCTTCGCTTCTCTTGACAAAATATTACTTTTCTTTTCTTTACACTTAACCAAGTGAAACTTATTTCATAACCCTTCAAAAACTACGTTCTATTATCCAACTTCGAACTTCCACCCTTAAATAAGGTATTCTCCACCATTTAGCAATCTTTAGAACTCACTAATTTCTCTTTTCTTATTTGATAAAGTTCAAACTCATGTCCAACTATTGGCTTTCTTTAATGACATCAACTTAGCTAGTTATTCTAAAGGAGTTTGTTATTCTTAAACTTTAAACTAGTTGTAACTTATCCTTCATGGTAAACTCAAAACAGTTTCTTGAAGTCTCATCAAAACAACTATGCACTAATGTTTGCTTTGTTCCTCCTTCAGTATCTCAAATCTAACACCAATCAAATGTGCTTGACATACTTGAACTTAACCATGCCTTTAGTTCCCTTTAAAACTACCAACATAACTTATTTCTTAGATACCCAGTCACAAAACAGTTCATCAGGCTGAACACGTCCTACTCCCTTGCCTACTCAACCACCCCGTTGAGTACCTCTACGTGGCGACATTTTTCATAAACTTCACCACCAAAACCAATCACCATCATAACATTCATGCAGTTCTAGTTTAATACAGGCAATGTCACATGCATATTCATAATCATGTATCATAAAATACATATCTGGCGAGTGACGAAGGACCGTAATAGCCATAGGGACAAAATCAAAGACTCACATCGTAAGTTAGTCTACAGAACCTAAAAGCTGACGCTCTGATACCAACTGTAACGACCCAACTCTTTATACTAAGCTGAGGTCATTATTAAAAAGAAACAATGACAAGAGACACTTTTTTCAAACGAGTAAAGACTAAATTTTCATTAAAAACGGAATATTAAAACATTGAAACACAGACGCGGAAGCAAAACTGAGTCCCCATATGGCATGTCATAGATCCTTCTCTGTCGCTCGCCAGCTTTCCTCTACCTTTACAGTGCAAATACTTTACCGCTTTTTTATATTTTTGAAAAGACCCCTTTAATCTTTGTATACCGGTAATTTTAAAGATTAGAGGACAATCTAAACCTTCATGTCTGTGGTTGGTAAGTCTTTCAATTTTTTTTTAATTAATCAATTTCCTCTCCTATTCTTCCTTATATGCATAATTCTTAAATATAAGAGGGGTATGTTATCCAAATTTAAGAAACCAAAAAACAAATTTCTATATAAACTCTTATTTAATTTAAAAAATTTGACTTGATTTTGGAGGACATACCTAAAGGTAGATTACAAAACAAAAAAAAGAAAAAAAAGAAAAATAAGAGGCAAAACAAGTATATGTACTTAATTTTTAAAAACTAAAAATAAAAAAATCAAGTGATTATAAAAACAAGACGATTATTTTTTTACTCAAAAAGTTTGTTTAAAAAACTAATCGCTCTCATGCTAACTTTTTTTTTTAAAACGGAGAAGAAAAGTTATTCTGTGGAGGACTTCGTAAAATAGTGGTATTGGTATATATGACATAAGTGGTAAGTCTTAATTATATCGCTAAAATTTATGATTTCAATTACACTTTTAGAAGGTTGACCCTAGGATTATGGAAGTGGTGTGAGTTATATTAACGCACTCTAGGCTTGGAGGAAGAATTATGGAAAACCTAGGATTGTGTTTCCATAATTCTTTATTTCTCTCTTTTTTACTATTCCACTCTTTTTCAAATCCTTCTCATTCCCTCTCCAATCTTCCACCAAACACATACTATCATAATTATCATTCTTCCAAATGCATACTATATCATAACACTAGGACTATTATAATATTATGACTATCATAACACTAACCCTATCGTAAATCACTCATTCCTCCAAACCCCTCAATATTTTAAAATTTGGACATAATCTATTTGAAATTGTATCAAAATTAAATAACGATTTTCTTAGTAAACAAGTTTTAGTTAGTTATATTTTGAAAGGAGGTAAATAATTTAAAGTTTTAGGTAAGGTAATATTTCATCATCTTAATTACTATTAAGAAATTTGAGGGAAACAAAATCGTTGAGAGGTAAGGTCGGAGCCTCTATTTTAGTATATAAGCAAATCACCAAGGTTAGTGTTAATAATGAATGAGTCCACAACGAATGTAGTTCAATAGTAATAGATGTGACTCTTCATCTTAGAGTTGAGAGGTTCAAATCTTAAAACTAAACTTTAGGATAATGTTTTTACCTATGTGAATGAAAATTACTTTTTTTTTTTTTTTTTTCCCTTTTTCAATTTAAATCTAACTAAACATATACTCTCCACAAAAAAATCTTTATGTTTAACTTTAAAAAGAAATAGTAAACATCAATCCACCACTTCACTGTTCCACAAACTTTCTTCCATTAATTTATTTAACTCACCAAGTTTTCTCCCTTTTCTCCTCTCCCTCTTCCAACTTTTGTTTTTAAGTTTACAACTTTTCCAACCATTTTAACTAAAATTCTTATCTCAAAGCCTTTTTTCCTCTAAACAAGAGATCATTTTGGATAGGACTAAAACCTTCCATTTTTCTAATTTTATTTTAATGAAAAGTTGATTTAAGAAATAGTTTATGACACTTTAGGTAAGTTTAGAAATATCTTTTCAATAATTGGGTGAAGATAGAATGGTTAACCTTTAAAATGTTAATTGGTTATTAACTAAACAAAAACATATATATCCAACTTAAAAGTTAGATGTTCAAATCTCTCTCCTACATATTTGTTTTTCTAAAAAAATTATGTATATTTAACTTATTAACACGTGAACAATCGAATACCACTCAACACATGGGACTCTACCTACCTATTAATAAAAACCAACATATTCATCACCCCAAAGCAGACATTTAGTAAAGATGATCCAAATTTGAGGGTGGAAAATGGAAATACCATTTGACCCAACTCTAGAAAATAAGGATGTATAACTTTTTAGTTGCCTCATCATCTCCTCCCTCTTCGTGCTCCCACCTATGTTCAGCTAATTCAATACAACAAGGTTGTCACATGTTAGGGCCTTGGCTCCTTCCCTCCCCATCTTGCGAGCTGTTCAAAAAAACAAAAAAAAAAAAGTGTTGGCAAGTGATTGATAACATCAACATTCACTATTTCGATAACCCAAGTCAAACGACATTTTGAAGGTCAAATTTAGATCATTTCGTACAAAAATTTTATTCAGAAGTGGTAGCTCTAAATTGAGGTTAGTAAAACTATAATAATGTGTTCTTTCTGAAAACGGATATTAACAAATAGTTGTAGGGAAAGGTAGGAATTTGGAGCGGTGGAAGGTCAAGATATGGCAAAGCGCAACAACACCAGCGGTTTATAAAATCAAGTCGAAATTGAATGCTGTAGAGCCAAACCTACAACTTTGGCCTTTTCAAATTTCATTTTCAATTGGGTCTTCTTCGTTCTCTCTCTCTCTCTCTCTCTCTCTCTCTCTCTCTCTCTCTCTCTCTCTTTCTCTCTTGTGGTTGTAGCCTTAACTTCGTCCGAGCAACAGGGAGTGAAAATCGGCACTTCGTCCTTTTCTTTTGCCCCATTTCTTACTTCTGGATGTATCTCTTTGATTGAGTTACAACGGACATGGTAGGACCTTCAAGACCTCAGTTTGTTCTTTTTGGATCCTCCATTACTCAGTTTAGCTTCGCCAATGGTGGTTGGGGTGCTATTCTTGCCGATGTTTATGCTCGCAAAGTAACCCTTCTTTCTCTTTTCCTCTGTTTTTGCTTTCCCTGGTTTTGTTGTTGTTGAAAATTTTGACTCATATGCCAATTTTTGAATGCCCACATGGGAAACGCCGCTAATTTGATTATTTTGATGAATTTGTTTTGATTCTTTCCCTTCTGTTGCTTTTATGATCTGTTGGATACCTGAAATGAAGGAAGATTCCACATGTGTACCCTTTTACTTCATTTGGATTTTGATGATTCTCTGAAAACATAATTTATTCACTGTTTTTTTTTTTTTTTTTTTTTTAAATTTTATTTGTTATATATTTTTTGTTGTTGGGTTGGTATAGTGGTGACCTCCATCAGGTTAGAGTAAATGAGTTCAAATCCCACCAGTCTTGGTAGACACTGTTGTGTGAGTGTGTTGTCTCATGATGTGTGAGTGTGTTGTTTCATGAGATTAGTTAGGCCGGACTGGATATTCCCAACATGAAAATTCGATAGAGGTTTCTGTTAATTTTTAAGTTAAAAAACACTTCACTTTGTAGTGATATATTATCCATGTACTTTTGATTCTATACCAATTTAGTATATAAGTTCAAATATATAACAATTTAAACCCTGCCATAAAAAATTCATAAAAATTACTATTGTTTTTATTCTTTAACAATGTAAACTTTATAGCTTACAAACATATTGGGTCCTTAATTAGTTCATTGATGTAATCTATGCAACAAACTCATTAAATCTTAACACCAATTTTTTAGATAGGGACTAAATTGTTATAGATATGGAGTAGAAGGGCCAAATTGTTGCATACTAAAGTTATGGAACTAGTGTTACAAAATTGAGAGTACATGGGCTAAATCATTACAAACTAAAGTTTAGAGACCAAATTGTTTCTTACACGAAAGTTTGTGACCAAAAGTGTTTAGCCCTTTTTTTTTTCTTTTTGGTTGTAGGAATTGGATTGATGGTCTGATTCTTCTGTTTGTTGTAATTGTGTTTTGCAACTTTCTTCCTAAACAAAATGTTACTTCCGAGTGTCTAACAAAGTCATTTCAAACTCATACAAAATATCAGGACAGCCAGAATCTTGAGAATAAATTGTTACCTTTCTTGCTATTTTACTTCATAGAGTTGGGATTTTCTCAACCTGCAGATTAGCTATTCATTTGTTGATGTATTTTGGTAAAAAGGGTGTGGGAATTCAAACCATTGGACCTCTTTTTCAAGAATATAAAACTTTGGCTAGTTGAGTGATGCTCAGGTTGGTGATGTAAATTATCATTTTCTAACACATATGTCTTGATTATGAAAAATACTTGTGCAAATCTTGATCAATGTTGCTGCTCCTCTCTTATATTTTTTAGAAAAAGTAAAAAACTTTAGTATAAAAGTTACAAAACTGATACCACATTTATCATGGATATCACTTTGAGGTTGCACGCCACTTTAGATGGTTATATATGTGCTTGAAAAGACTCCACTTACCAACTCTAATTGTGCTTGAAAAGACTCCATCAGTCTAGGACACTTTGATGGAATTAGAAGATTCCAAAATATTTATTTTATTTCATTTTATGCAATTTTTTCTCTTTGTTGGGTTGGTGGCCTGTTTTAAAAGCCCATATAACTTGAGACCTGATGTAAACCTGTTGTGTTGGGCCTTTATACATAGGGAAGACTTTTCCTTTCATTTATATACCATTTTGACTAAATATATACAAAATTTATTTGTCATAAGAAAATATTTACAAATCTATTGCCTTGCTTTATTTTATTAATTTATCCTATATTTTTTCCCCTTATTGTCCATGGTACGATCAGTTTTTCAGTTTTGAAATATGATTGGATTCTTTCCTAAAATGTCATATTTAACTAATAGAATCGTTTTCTTCTTACTTTTTCCACTCTGGAAAAATTCTGTATAGAAGCCAACGTTGTTGTCGATGTCAAAAGTATTCTCAGGTCACACCAAAGATAAAGAACCATTCTCCTGCACTAATTCCTTCCTTTAATAGAATAGAATTTTCAATTCTATACAAATTAGTTAAAATAATATTTTACCCTGTTTATTTTCTGCCTTTGCATAAGATTTTGCCTGAAAATGATATTCCAAAACGTTCTTATGTTCTTTGTTCCTTGTGTGGTTTTAAATTCTATATTAAAAATTAGAATTTGCAGAGGGGCACAAGCATAATTTCATTTTAACGTATGCATCGGTTGAGTGATTTGTGTGTGACGTGCTGTTAATTGTTATTGTTATAGTTTTGAATTGCATGGTAGACTTGTGGTTATTTATACAATCTAGTATACTATGTAAATACTCTTTTTATTGAGTTTAATAATATTTTGATCTTAGTAATTCTGGATTACATCAACATTACATTCTTAGCCATCCTCGCAAAAGTTAACAATCCCATAGATCAAATCATGAAATCTTTTAGACCTATAGTTTCACTTGGTTAAGTCAGATTTTTGCTTTCTCCTGATGAAGAGAGTTCTTATTTCTGTTACTTTTATAACCTTTTCCAATAAACCCTATCAAATACTTCTTTGTCATTGCCTCTCTTCTCTTTTTATTTGAATTTTAAATTTTGAATGGGTAGAAATCCTTGAACTCTAGTAATAGAAGTGAGATGATCTAAGATGGGGAATGAGCATGAAATGGTGGTAGTGCAAAATACTTTCAGACAGAAAGCAGAGATTAGGTTTTCTGACTGAAATCAAACTACTTTTATTTTTCTTTGAATTTGTTTGTCGGTTTGAATTCTGTACATACCATGTTGTATGATTTGTGACAATATTATATTGAAACTCTTTCCTTCAGGCAGATATTCTTCTACGAGGTTACTTAAGTTGGAATTCTCGGCGTGCTGTACAGGTTCTTGATCAGGTTTTTCCAAAGGTATTGTGTCCAAGTGTTATAGGTTTTTTTTTCCTTTTATTGTTTGCTGGACATGTTTATTCTAAAGGATGACTTATTTGGTTGCCTGGCTATTTTCCTCTTGTATAGATAGATCACTAAAAATCGTGTTTATGAGTTATATACTATTGAAATTTACAGTATTAATAGCGCTGATTTTTTAATAATGTTGTCTGAGATAAAATATCTTAATTTTGTGCGATATTTGAAATATATAGTTATTTGATTTTGATTATAGCACCAAAGGAATGTTACAAAAGCAAAACCACTTTTCTGTATCGGAATAAATGATAGTGATGGATGTATATGACTTGAGAATGTTACTTGGTGTATGCATACACATGTATGCGTGAATTCATGCATATACATATACATACGTCCATCTGTGTGTGTCTATATATATATGTTAAATGTTGATGTTGATGGAATATCAGTGAAACTATAGATTTTGATGGATATTTTTAAAAAAATAATGAAACAAAAAAATTAAAAATAATTATTTAAATTGTTAAATTAATATTAAGCATTTTAGTGAGTTAAAATACTTATTAGTTTTATTATATTCACATTTGTTGCTTTTTTTTATGTTGCATTGATTTTTCGTAATACAATAAAAATATCTTTATGTCACTGAAACTGAATACCTTGTGCATGTGTAACAAACAAGAAATTTTCATTAAAATTAGAAGGATTTATAAAAAATCAAATATAAAATATAAAAGAAGTAGGAAGAAAAGAAAAAGTGGGATTACACAAAGGCTCTCATATTGTTCAAAAGTGAAGAAAGAGTATATATCTTTTTTTTAAATGAAAACTTTGGACAAGAGACTCCAGCTAAAGTGGAAATAGACTACCCAAGAAAAGTCAAAATTCCTTCCACTATTTTGGAAGCTTCCTTTATTCTTCTGTATCAAAAGCTCCCATAGAGCAGAATAAAAAATAGGATTAATCTATAAAACTGAAGAGATGGTTACTATCTTCCTTGCTGTCTTTTACAAAGAACACTACGAGAAAAGGGGATAACAACTAATGGAGTTCTTCTGCTATGTTACTTATTTTCTCCTTTCTTTTTTGATCGACACCATATATATTTGGAGCAACTTATGGGTGCCATTAACCTCACTAAAAAACTATTTGAAATTATATTTGATTGTAAGAAAATTGGTAGGTTTTTTAGTATACTAGGTAGATAGATATGTAGGAGTTTATATTTTCATGTATCAAAGAAAAAAATATGTTGCATCCAACTATTTAGGCAATGGTACAACTAGAACTCAATACATTTGTAGAAGTCCCTTTGTCATTGTGACATTGTGTATAGTTGGCAAGTTACTCCAGGAATTGGTAAAAATTATAACCCTCAAATATTAACCTGCACACTTAACCCATATATTTAATCTGTCGCACGTTAATGGGGGATGGCATTTCACAGTCATTACTTGTACTCAAGAATGATCTCTTTGTGTTGCCATTGCATATACTGATATACTTTATCCAGTGAGCAGATATCAATTGGAACTATAAATAATCTGTAAAAACTCAGATTGATAGAAATTGAGATATTATTTATCAACAAAGAAAGTACAATTAAACTCAGGGGAAATTAGAAACCTCACTTCTCTCCTAGATCTTACATCCACTGTTCACCAAGGCATACCTTCTTTCTTACTTGCATCCTCAGAGTACCTCTCAATTCTAATGGCTTAGTTACACTAAGCGGTGCCCTGAGACCACTTTTCTCTTTTTCAATTCTTGTTGAGGAATGTGAATTACTAAGGTCTGAGGCTGTGTATTCTAGATATCTTAGCTGGACATCAATATCTGTACTTAGGTACTATGTTTACATTATTTGCAATGGCTAACTTTGTTAGCTAGACGTAGCCGTTATGTTATGCTGGAGGCTGGACAAATGAAAGAGTAGTAGAATATGAATCAACAGTAATCTATATTTGTATCTACTAATCTATATGTCGTTTGTTTCATTTTCACCCCTCTTCCCAGTTCCCATCACCATATTCTTTATTTACCCTCCACTTATTCATTTCCTTTTCTTCATGTTAAGTCTTGTCATTGTTATTATTGTCGCCATCATTTTATTTTTTTTATTTTAATCTCAGGACGCTGCTGTACAGCCTTCTTTGGTAATTGTTTATTTTGGTGGTAATGATTCAATGGGTCCCCACCCATCCGGCCTTGGCCCTCATGTACCGCTTCCTGAATACGTTGATAACATGAGAAAAATTGCTACTCATATCCAGGTAATTCAAAAGAAACTCCATGTTAACATCTGCCTACTAAATCGTTCCTTAAAAGTTTGTTGAAACTTGAAAGTAAAATTAGTAGGTAAAAGATCTGTCTGTCCTTTGTCAAGTGTAGCGTAGCGTAGCTAAAAGAAGAAATTCAATCATACTCTTCATTTTCTTGTTTTAACTACTGTTGATACACATTCTAATATAAATCCTTGAAAAATCAGAGCCTTTCAGATAAAACGCGCCTCATCTTCTTAACGTGCCCTCCGGTGAATGAAACCAAAGTTCGTGAAAGCCAAAGGTGCCCGACACAATTAAACACATTGTCTCCAACATTCTTGTTTATTTTGTGTTTTCATTCTAAGATGGTTCATTTTTGTATCAAGCAGCAAGTTCCTCAGTGAACTGGTGAGAACAAATGAATTGTGCAAAGTGTATGCCCAAGCTTGTATAAAGTTGTGCCAAGAAATTGGTATAAAAGTTGTTGATCTTTTTACTGCCATTCAAAAAAGAGACGATTGGATGAACGTTTGCTTCACGTAAGTTCACTTTGATTGCCATTTCAAATATTATTGGTCGTAATTCACATTTCTTCAAAGCTGATTGAGAAAGATAAACTTCCATATCCTTGTGTAAGACGCTATTAGTTTTAGGAATCTGAAGGACGTCGGAAGTCTTCTTTTCGATTGGTTTTTGTTATAGTGTGAAGCGATTTTGCTTCTCCATTTTGCAGAGATGGGATTCATTTGTCAGCTGAAGGAAGCAAAGTAGTGGTGGAGGAGATTATGAAAGTTCTAAAGGAAGCTGAATGGAAGCCATCTCTATTCTGGAAGTCCCTTCCAACAGAGTTTGCAGAAGACTCGCCTTATGATCTCATTGCAGCTGATGGCACGAAAACTCTCAACGGTTCTGATTGGATCATTCACCGAGACATTATGTGGGATTAGCCTTCTCATCAACCTCCATTTCATCGCCCCCAATTGCAGTCATCTTACAGAAATCACTTGCTCAACAATGGCAGACACGGAAAAACTCCATAGAAGGCAGAAGAAGGAACGAATGTAGGAGAAGTTTGGAAGTTCTTGAAAGAGCAGCAGAAAATTTTAGGATTAAGTAGATAGAATGTGCCATGTGGTGTTAGAAATTGGTAATAAGATAATTCATAAACTTGATAGAAATTAATAACATCATTTGTTCTGTTTTATTTCTGTATTGAATAACTTGCAAAGCCAGCAATGATGAGTCAAAAGTAGAAATTTTTTGTTTTGTTCTGTTCTGTTTTCTTTCTTGTGTTTATATAGTAAATGGATTTGATTTGATGTGTGGTTTAGAGTGATTTTAATTATGGAAAAAAGGTGCATACAACAGTTTGTGTTTCAAGAAGTGCTCCCTGTCAAACTACTTTGTACCAATATTTCTAGATTTTGCTAGTTTATTTATCCACACTTTTATTATAGAAAAAATAATTACAAATATAGTAAAATAACACAATGATAGATATCGGATAGATTAAGATAGACTATTATCGAAACATATACTAATATGTTAATAGATCAACTGCAAGTAGATTGTGACCCTTTCATATACTTAGTAAATATTTTGATTTATTTTATTATATTTAATAATAATTCTTTATTATGCTACCAAGAAGAACTTAGTTTAATTAACCTATCTTAAAAATCGACATGTTTATAGTTCATAGTTCAAATTTCTCACCCCAATTTATATCGAAAAGGTTACCAAATATAAAAATAAGCATAAAAAAGTTACTAATATATTTTTGTGTGTTTTCACACACGCATATATATATTTGAATATGTATGAATATTTTATAAACCAAATTAAAATTTTAACATTTTAACCATCTTAGTTCTACTGGTACGAGTTTCGATCTCCCACTTTATTTATTAAGAAAAAAAGACGATACTTTTCTTGTGGGATCGACATTTTAAACATTATTCAAATTGATGTTTTCTTCATTAACTTTCGTGCACAAATTATATTTGTTGCCTATATACCTTTTCTCTCACTATCCTCTTTCACAAATATATTCATTATTCTCTTTTGTGTACACTTTTTATTTTCCCCTCACTTGTCTCTTTCATCACAGCCTTTATCTCACTTCAATTATTCTTTTTTTTTTTTTTTTCTTTTTCCCTTTTCTTCAAATTTTCATGGTATTCTTTACCAAAATTTTGGAATTTGAATTATTTTCATTTCATTGATTTGTTCTTTCCAAAAATTATTTGTTAGATAGGTACAAGTCATAACAAAAATAGTTCCAATTAAGTCAAAGGCATTTTTGAAACATTGAAGAACATAAAAGTTACAATAAATATGGTTTGTTTATATTAGTTGCTCCCAAATCATAAGATGAAATTAATAGCTTCATTGATTTTAGTATTGAGATTCCATTTTCAACCAATCAATGTAAACAAATATGAGAAGTAAGCATAGTAATAATAGAGCATTGCTCATTTAGTCTCATGAATGTGGAGTTGAATAATCCAACTTTTATTATTTGGAAAAAAGAAAATCTTAAGTTTTCATCTTCAAAAACTCTTTATCGTTATAATGTAATTGAATATATATTTTAGCCCTAAAAACTAAAAAGGTGGCTTAGGGGAGTCCAATTCTATGGGTGGGCTCCAACATAAGAGAATACAAAGCCTTCCATGGAGTCGGGCATCCCAAAAGAAAAAATCAAACTTTCAAGTTACGGGTCAACCAACATTACACGTAAACATAAATCAAATTACGTATTATAAGAAGGCCTTGTAAATATTCATATTCCAACAACCTCAAGGCTAAATAAGTAGCTCTTTTTTATGTTTAACTTACCTAAATACTCCATATACTAACTAAGTGTACTTGACTCGATATGATTCTGATGTGAGTAAGTTAACGAAACGTAAACTCCAACATTTATGTGTTTGGAGTAGAGGAGTGGATCAAAAAAGTGCTCAAAGGAACAAGTATACAAAGACATATAATCTAGTTCTACATTATTTTTATATTCACACATTACTCTCAACAAAACACAAAATATTTACCCTCTGTATAACAAAATCAAAAAATCCATGAAAACGATCATTTGTTTAAATATACCAGGTTGTCCTTTCTTCCTTCTTCTTTTCCGTCTTCTTTCTTCTCTTCTGCAATTTTTCTTTTCCTTTCCATTTTATTTCTTCTTTTATTTTATTTTTTTCAATTTTACTTTTATATTTTTTTTTTGAAAAATCATGATTTTTATTTTCAATCAATCATAAATATTGTATTTTTTAAAATGTTATTTGGTTCAAAATCTTGTACCACATGTAAAAGATTTTGGTACACGATCGTGAACAAAAATCATTGGTATATTGATACACGTTTAGATTTGGTTACACAATCATTTAGATTTGATTACACAATCATTTAGATTTGATTACACAATCATTTAGATTTGTTTATACTATCGTATACCAAATCTAAACGATATTGGTAGAAGATTGTTGACCAAATATAAAAGACATGGGTAGAATAGATTTAGTACTCGATCGTGTATCATTTATAAGAATTTGCTCGCATTTGGCTAATTAATGTGTGTTGATCGGATTACTTTGGTGTTCTCTACAGTGGGTATGTGAGCTTTTTTTTTATTTTCGTTTTCAAAATTATTCTTTTATCGTATAATATATTTGGTTGGTTTGTTATAATTTTGAAAAAACCCCTTTCAATTATGATAATCTTTTAAAAGAAGTTAGAATTTATTATATTCAACAACAGAGTTAGAGTCCATTTTCCAATTTCTTAAAATTAATGAATAAAGTTAAATCGAATAAGAGAATATAATTGAAATATCCAAGGAAAGATGGATAAAATTATTCTCTGCCATACGTAATAAGCATAAGGGTTTAGATATTTTTATCTCAAAAAAAGATAAAATTTTAAACAAAGCTTAAGATATTTATTTATATTAGTAAATTAATTAATCTAAAAGAAATTGAATACTATTATTTTTTTAAAAAAATTAAATACTATTTAGATGACAAGACTTACCTTCTGTTGTCTCTGCACTCTTACACCAATTTATGTTCTAAGTTCAGTTTTGCTATGTCTCTAAACTTTTAAAATATCTATATTAATCATTATATTTTTTTAAAAAACGATTATTCTATAATTATAGATAAAAAAAAAAAAAAAAAAGAACTAAAAGTTAAAAGTAAAGGTCCAAACCAACCTTTTAATAAACAAAAGTTAAAGACAAAAGGATGGATAAGAAAAGCACAAGGACAATAAGAAATCAATACAAATAGTTACTTGATTTACTAAAAGCATGTAATTTGACTCCTCCATGGATAGAAGAAAAATAAATTTACTATCTTAAAGAGCAATACATAACAAACAAAGAAAGAGATAAAATTGTGAGTAAATTTTAGAGAGATCCCAAATAGAAAATATGTAAAGTGGAAACAAAAACATAAGAATACAGACTATTTTAAAAAAAAAGTATAGAGAGAGAGAGAGACCAAAATAAGGGAGTAAAAAAAAAAAAAAATAAAATAAAATAAAATAGTGAGGAGATATTTGAGAAGATATTTAGGAAAGATGCTTAAAGGGAGAGAAGAAGGGACCCAGTTTTGGTGTTGCGTGGAAACCTTTTCGTACTCTTTTTCCTTTTCTTTATTTATTATTATTATTATTATTATTATTATTATTATTATTATTATTATTATTCCCTTTCTCTTTCTCTTTCTCTTTCTCTTTCTCTTTCTTTTTATATTTTCATCTACTCGCCCTCTTAAAGCGCGTCTTCACACTTCCTCTTTTGATATTTATTTCCTTCTCTCTTTCTTTCCTCCACAACTCTTTCTTTCTTTCTTTCTCTTCCTTTTTTCTATTCTATTCTATTTTATTTTATTTTATTTTATTTTAGTAATAATGTAAGAAATAAAAGAGTACTATAAAACAATTTTATGTTCTTCTCATTACTTAAATTACATTTTTAATCTTTCAATATTAAAGATCTTACCATCTATTCATTCTACAACCATTTCAAAGTACCTAAAAATTCCCTTTTTTTTTTTGTTGTGTCTAATAAATTATTTAACATTCAATTTTATATATAAACCGTTCAACAAAATTTTAAAATTTTGAAAACCAGTCCATCTATTACATTAAAATTTAAAATTTATGTCTATGAATTTTATATTTAATAGGTATATGAATACAAAAAAAGGCAAGTTGTAAAAAATAAAATATTTGAAAAAATATTTACATTTTATAGAAAAATCAAGCGTAGAAAATTGTCTTTTAATGGTTTTGTTCTATGAAACTTAATAATTTGTCAAAATTTTCTATTTTTAAAAATTCCAAAGAAAATTTGATACGTTAACAAAACAACTCTAAAGTTTAAAGAAAATTATGTATAAAAGATACAAGTTTTACCATCAAATGTTGTTTGACAGCCAAGATTTTGAAAACGACGATGCAACCTTTAACCCCCTTGTGCTTGCAATCTTGACCTGACTCCTCGAGTTCAAGTTCAACTAATCTAATACAATAGTGATTTCACATGTTAGAACTCACTATTTTAAAAATAAAATATAAATTATTTTCGATTATAGCAAAATAACAATGTCTATTTACACGACAAATATAGATACTAATGGACTACTTCCGAAAGATATTTTGTCATTAGTTTGGGATTTAAAAATTTGACTCTAAAGATATAAATTTATTTATGTATTCTCTCTCTTTTACATCTTTATTCCCACGCGCTGTTAGTTTCGCGTGGGGCCAATGGCTCCACGTCCCGAGCTACACCGATAATGGTTCCTCTCAGTATTTAGTCATCACCACCGCCTTTTTCCCTTCTTCAATCAAACCTTTCCCTTTTTTTCAAAAAACTCAATCCAACTATCCAATACCAAACTACCCTTTTCCTTTCATGGCCGATAACAATCCCCGCCGCAAATCCAAAATGAAGCCTTCAGCAACCACCACCACCACCACTACCACCACCACCAGCGACGACCCCCCACATGACGCTTTTCCTGACGAATACGACGCCGAGGTATGGGCCTCTTTTGACCAAACCTTCCGGCAAGTCCAATCAGTGCTGGACAGAAACAGAACTCTGATTCAACAAGTGAATGAGAATCACCAATCTCGAATCCCAAGCAACATGGTTGACAACGTTGCTTTAATCCAAGAACTTAATGGAAACATCTCTAAAGTTGTTTCCATGTACTCTGATTTCTCCTCTGATTTCTCCACTGCTTTCCATAACCACAAACCCAGAAGTGGTAAAAGAGGCACCACCAACCCAGATGCTTGAACAATTCAACCCACAGCAAAAAACAAAAAACAAAAACAGAAACAAATTTCCCCAATTACCTCATTTTCACTCCAGACCATTGTTTTTCTATCCGTTTCATCATCATTCATCATCGTCATCAGAATCATCATCAGTATCAGCATCGGCATTGGTTAGAAATAA